>NC_060138.1:122313689-122938485 GCF_021461385.2 Schistocerca piceifrons | reverse complement strand
TTCATCTGCCTCTACGTATTACAGAATCAGAATGTGATATAAGTCGAGTGAAGTTTAAGCATGACAGATGGACAAACATGGGAGCTAGATAACATATGCTTCTGAGTGGGGTCCGCCTTTAGCAAAACACAATTTTGTTTTTTGTCCCAGACATGTTTCACTGCAGTTGCAGCATCATCAGTGGTTTTTTTATTGTTATGGCTGTTAAACATAAGGAATGTTCTTTACCGTTTAAATACATACAAATATTAGTTTCCAAATCGTAATTACAGGTTTTTGAGGAGCACATAAAATTGTGCTTTCATACCTTCTTACCACATGGTATGATTTTCCTGCTGTATTACGTTTTTATAGTGTCTGTATTTCTTTACAGTTTGTCACCTGCAACTATATACAACTTAATGTAGGCAAAACATTTACGCAAAAATTACGATTTCTAGACTGTTGTGGCTATGCCTGAGATTAATAATTTATGTGAAAGGTTGTGTGTGTGTGTGTGTGTGTGTGTGTATGTCTATTTACACTGTTTCACAACCTCTACTGTTCCACTGTCCGCCATCTTGTTATCACAGCTGATGGACAGTGACAGTGACAACTCAAAACACTGAACTTGACAAGGAATAAGATGACGAAAAAAGAAACAGTAAGTGAAACATAATGTAAATAGATACACACACACACACACAAACAGCCTTTCACATAAATTATTAATCTCAGGCATAGCCGCAACACTTTAGAAATCGTAATTTTTGCGTAAATGTTTTGCCTACATTAAGTTGTGTATAGTTGCAGGTGACAAACTGTAAAGAAAAACAGACACTACAAAATCGTAGTACAGCAGGAAAACCACACCATGTGGTAAGAAGGTATGAATACTTAATTTCATGTGCTCCTCAAGAAACTATAACTACGATTTAGAAACTACTATTTATATATATTTAAACAGTAAAGAACATTCCTTATGTTTAATAGCCATTACAATAGAAAAGCCCACTGATGATACTGCAACTGAATGAAACATGTCTGGGACAATACACAAAATTGTGTTTTGCTAAAGGCGGATCCCACTCAAAAACATATGTTATTGTTAAAGCAAACAGAGACAAAAGAGCTTCAACATCAAGAATGTCATGGGAGCTAGATACTCTGATTCTGGCGCAGTGGGTAGCACACTGGACTCGCATTCGGGAGGACGATGGTTCGAACCCGTCTCCGGGCATCCTGATTTAGGTTTTCAGTGATTTCCCTAAATCTTTTCAGGCAAATGCCGGGATGGTTCCTTTGAAAGGGCACGGCCGATTTCCTTCCCAATCATTCCCTAACCCGAGCTTGTGCTCCGTCTCTAATGACCACGTTGTCGACGGGGCGTTAAAAACTAATCTCCTCTAATAAAACCCCACATCGTATGCATTTATTTTGACTCTACATATTTCAAGACAGATTTTTTTGTTGAAGTAATAGCAACTAATCTGTACAGCGAATACATAAATTCACAGCAATGTGTTCTGCGGCCAACTTTCACTTTTAGGAATGAGCTACAATTGTTACTACTCATCGTAGATTTGGACACCATCATCTTTTACTGGGCTGCAGGTAGAATACCATTTATATGTAACCACATGTATACTGCGCAGCAGAATTAAAATTAAAGGATCATTTTTTCAAGATCCCGTAATGTCACCCATAATGCGACACGCCTACATTCTTTCTGTGCAGTGGTACAAGGCGTGTAGCATTCGCAAACCGCATCCAAGGGATGTTGAAGAGGTTGCATAACCTCAGGCGCTTTAGCAGGCTGATTTGGCATCGAAATTTGCCTCACGCGTTCCAACATTTCTGCGGAATCCGAACTGATCTTCCCCGAGGTCAGTTCGGATTCCGTAGAAATATTGGAACACGTGAGGCAATACTGACACTACGACTTATCCTAGAAGATAGGTTAAGAAAAGGCAAATCTACGTTTATAGCATTTGTAGACGTAGAGAAAGCTTTTGAGAAGGTTGACTGGAATACTCTCTTTCAAATTCAGAAGGTGGCAGGGGCCAAATACAGGGAGCAACAGGCTATTTACAATTTGTACAAGAACAAGATGGCAGTCATAACAATCGAGGGGCATGAAAGGGAAGCAGCGGTTGGGAAGGGAGTGAGACAGGGTTGTAGCCTATCCCCGATTTTATTCGATATGTATATTGAGCAAGCAGTAAAGGAAACAAAATAAAAACTTGGAGTAGGAATTAAAATCCATGGAGAAGAAATAAAATCTTTGACATTGTAATTCTGTCAGAGACAGCAAAAGACTTGGAAGAGCAGTTGAACGGAATGGACAGTGTCTTCAAAGGCGGATATAAGATGGGCATCAACAAAAGTAAAACGAAGATAATGGAGCGTAGTCTAATTAAATCAGGTGATGCTAAGAGAATTAGATTAGGAAATGAGACACTTAAAGTAGTAGATGAGTTCTGCTATTTGAGGAGCAAGATAACTAATGATTGTCGAAGTAGAGAGCATATAAAATGTAGAGTAGCAATGGCAATAAATGCGTTTCTGAAGAAGAGAGTATAGATTTAAGTGTCAGGAAGTCGTTTCTGAAAGTATTTGTATGGAATGTAGCCATGTATGGCTGTGAAACATGGACGATAAATGGTTTAGACAAGAAGAAAATAGAAGCTTTCGAAATGTGGTGCTACAGAAAAATGTTGAAGATTAGATGGGTAGATCATATAACGAATGAGGTGGTATTGAATAGAATTGAGGAGAAGAGAAATTTGTGGCACAAGTTGACTAGAAGAAGGGGTCGGTTAGTAGGACACGTTCTGCGGCATCAAGGAATCACCAATTTAGTATTGGAGGGAAGCGTGGATGGTGAAAATTGTAGAGGGAGACCAAGAGATGAATACACTAAGCAGATTCAGAAGGATGTAGGTTGCAGTAGGTACTGGGAAATGAAGAAGCTTGCACAGGATAGAGTATCATGGAGAGCTGCATCAAATCAGTCTCTGGACTGAAGACTACAACAACAACAACGGTTATTGTTTTTAAATTGTTTATCTAATTGGATGGTTTTGACTTAATAAGTCAAGGTCGTATTGACCCAATCGGTAAAGTTGCTTTTCCTAAGAAGCGCTAGTAAAAATCTTGATACGAATGATGAGCAATCCTGATTGTTCCTGGTCCTTCCACTCCTAGGCAACCTTATGGCAGTGGTGCGTGTCATTCTGGTAGCTAGAGTGTGGTTGTTTCTGCATTAACACTAGTAAGACTAGTATTGCATCTGGCTAAGAACAGTTAGTTGTTTTTTGGTTTTGGGGCTGCCTTTGTAGTGACCAGTTGAGATACGAGAATAAAGCTGGAGGACTGACAGAGGATGGGGACGTCGCAGAGCTATTGGCGCAACTGTGAGGGCTCCGACGCAGGTGACGGTGGAGCGTATTGGTCAGGTGGGCGTGGCCATGGAGCACTGCGTCGCTTCCCTATCAGAAAGAGAGCAGTGCTTAAAGGTCCTTCGGTTCAGTGCCCCATCGTGCGCTCAGCTGTACCGCATGCAGGCGCATTTTAGGCACTGGTTGCGAAGGGCTGTAACCTGGCTTCCGCAGTCACGGATTCCCAGTTCAGACCTGAGGCTAATAAAGTCCATAATAGAGTGATAATTTTCAAATTAGTTTGAGTGCCTTAGAGTGGGAGTGTGATCAGGGGTTAGTGAATTGCATCATCCGGTGGTTAACGAAAACGGAATTGTTTCTCTGGGGCCCGGAAGTGGCAGTATAGAGAATCCACAGTCCAGTTTTGCTAAATCACCTAATCCTTTCTTGACTGTGTTGCGCGGGATAGAACGTCTTGCTATCGATACTCAACAGGGTTAAATTTTTGTGGTTTACTGTTACAATAGAAGAACAACTTAACGTTTTAAAATGTCGTGGGAAACCGTTTTCCTGTTGATGTACACTTTGTGTCAAGGGTCCTTGTCTGAAATGGTCAGTGAGATTTTAAAGAGGAAGGGCTATTGAAGGGAACTGCCCGCCCGCGTTCCAAGGGAGCGCCTATCTACCAGGATTAAGAGCGAGCACGTTAATCAATACATTTCCCGTTTCCAACATGATTACTAGAACCTAGCTGAGCATACTCATGAAGCATGCACGGCAGCCGTGGACTTTTTATCTAGAGTCTGCCGAGCACGAGATTGTTGCCACTGTTCGGCAAGGGATTAAGCCGCAGGATCGTTCCAGTGTCCTGTCTGTCGAGAGGCCGACTACCTGTCGTGACTTCGATAACTTAGTCACTCTTGTGGAGGGGGTTAAACAAGCCGATCAAAGGAGAGGCTGTAAGAAAGCGTCATCTCAGTCTTACGCCAAACCTACCTTGGGCACGGTTTACACAAGTAAGGTGAGGTTCTCCCAAGGTAGGCAGGGGCATTTTGCTCGCAGAACGAGGGCAACAGAAAAAGGGTTTCGACAGCTGACGCCATAGACAGGGCTGGTATGGCACCTATATCACGTTGTTGAGTGCATGTAAAAAAGAAAAAGGGGTGACCCATAACCATCTGTGTGTGCATCTGCCAATTATGAGCCGCTCTGTGCACTATTGGATTCCGGTAGCAGACTTTCCTTAATGAGTCGTAGGTGGTAATCCAGATACCGGATCATTTGTAAGTTGTACTGTGCCCATTTTTTAGATGCTACTAACTCGTAGGTGATACACTGTATGAACAGACTCTAACAGCACTGCAATACGTAGGTGAAAAGCAACGCCGGACAATGTAATTCACTCTCGTAATGCTACAATAAGTTGTACTGACAATACCTTGCTTACACTCAAAGAAGTAATCTGTGTGACTTTGTAATAATCGTCTGTGCTAACACAACGACGTCACGTAAGATTTGATAATCAGTTTCTCCCACTATAAATCACACTACAGCTCGCTACGACATCATTATGTACAAGAGAATGGACACAATAACGCTTTTAGTGGTATAATTGGGTCAGCGATAGCTATCTGTATGTTAATTACAACAACGTGACCATCAGTGTTCACTAGGTTCGGAAGATAAACTACCACCAAAGCAAGTGTCAATCACCATTATAAAACCACTATTTGCGAGTGTCTACGGTGAACAGGAATGATGTATTTACTTTACCAATAACAGCAACCTTAGTGAAGCTTACTCTGTGTGCTCTGACAACACAACTAAACACTTTCTCAACAACGTAGGCACCAGAAACGATAACTTTAGTATATAACTGATGAATACATCATATAGATCAGTTGCTTATTGTAATTGTTCCTCTTTTAAAGCTTCAACGAATAATCGTATGTACACTCAATCAGAGTCAACGGTACTAAAATTTTACGGGAATTGGAGAATACATCCACAAAGCAAAGATATAATTTAGTATTATCTCTCGCTGTCAATCAATGATAACGTCTATCAGTAGCGGCTTGCTACAGTAATATCTGCATCTACATCTACGTGATTACTCTGCTATTCACAATAAAGTGCCTGGCAGAGGATTCAATGAACCACCTTCAAGCTGTCTCTCTATCGTTCCACTCTCGAACAGCGCACGGGAAAAACGAGCACTTAAATTTTTCTATGCGAGCCCTGATTTCTCTTACTTTATCGTGACGATCATTTCTCCCTATGTAGGTGTCAACAGAATATTTTCGCAATCGGAGGAGGAAACTGGTGATTGAAATTTCATGAGAACATCCCGTGGCAACGAAAAACGCCTTTGTTTTAATGATTGACACTCCACGTGTCATGTCTGTGGCACTATCTCCCCTATTTGGCAATAATGCAAGACGAGGCGCCCTTCTTTGAACTTTTTCGATGTCATGCGTCAGTCCCACGTGATGCGGACCCCACACCGCACGGCAGTACTCCAGAATAGGACAACATTATCTATGTGCTCGTTCCAATTTAATTTATTTGTAATTGTAATCCCTAAGTATTTAGTTGAATTGACAGCCTAAGATTTGTGTGACTTATCGCGTAATCGAAATTTAGCGGATTTCTTTTAGTACTCATGTGAATAACTTCCACTTTTCTTTATTCTGGGTCAATTGCCACTTTTCGCACCATAAAGATATCTTATCTAAATCATTTTTCAATTCGTTTTGGTCATCTGATGACTTCTCAAGAAGGTAAATGACAGCATCATCTGCAAACAATCTAAGAAGGCTACTAAGATTGTCTCCTATACCGTTAATATAGATCAGGAACAACAGAGGGCCTATAACACTTCTTTGGGGAACGCCGTATATTACTTCTGTTTTACTCGATGGCTTTCCTTCTGTTACTACAAACTGTGACCTTTCTGACAGGAAATAACGAATCTGTCGCCCAACTGAGGCGATATTCCATAGGCACGCAGTTTGATTAAAAGACGCTTGTGAGGAACGGTGTCGAAAGCCTTCTGGAAATCTAAAAATATGGAATCAATTTGACATCCCCTGTCGATAACACTCATTACTTCATGAGTATAAACAGGTAGCTGTGTTTCGCAAGAATGATATTTTCTGAATCTGTGCTGACTATGTGTCAATAAATCGTTTCCTTCGAGGTACTTCATAATGTTCGAATACAGTATATGTTCCAAAACCCTATTGCAAATCGACGTTAGTGATATGGGCCTGTAATTCAACGGTTTACTCCTACTTCCCTTTTTGGGTATTAGTGTGACCTGGGCAGTTTTCCAGTCTTTAGGTACGGATCTTTCTGTGAGCGAGCGGTTGTATATACGAGGGTTGGAAATTTAATAGTGGCAACTATTTATTTACAGCTCGTACAAAATAGATATATGTTTCAAAGTTTTACTGACCTTCAAAGTAGTCACCAGCATTGTGTATAACCCGTTGCCAGCGCTGTAGAAGTCTTATGATACTCTTAGCACTCCCAGTTGTGTTGACAGTTCGAGCGGCGCGATTTATTGCGCGACGAATTTATAGCAGTTTTGAAGCGAATGCTGTGAAGTGTTCCCTACAGTTTGGAAATCGAGTTGAACTTACGAGGGCTTAAGTCAGGGGAGCGAGTAGGTGGTATAGCACTTAGCAGCCCATCAGTCAAACAAATCAGTAACAGCTTGGACTGTAAGTGCTTGAGCATTGTCCTGCAAAATGATGGTCAGATCCTGCAGAAATGTTCGCTTTCGTGCGTTGTATCTGCTCAGAGAGGACGTCGTAAGACACCCGTTAAGGTTCGTTGTTGAGCGATGAACTCAGTTATTTTATTACAGAGGGCAGCTAACCCTCTGGCTGAACACGCTGAGCTACCGTGCCGGCGCCTCTCAGCTATCGGGGCGGACATACATAACGGTAGACAAAAATGTTCTTCGTTTTTGCCAACTTAACAGGTTTGCACACACACTCTGACAATTGGTTAATGTGCTGTGGTGTGACCACCCCTGGCACCAATATAGGCCTGACAACGACGGGACGTGCTGTGAATGATGCCATCAATCTCATGTTGAGGCAATAAAGCCCATTCTTCCTACAGAGCTCCTCAAAGGTTTGGAGAGTGGTTGGTGGATACTGACGTGATGCAACTCGTCTTCGTAGTGCATCCCATAGTTGCTCTATGGGATTCAAATCGGGAGAGCGAGCAGGCCACGCCATGCATGCAATATCTTCCTGAGACCTGGTACCAAGGAAGGCAGGATTGGGTTGCGATTGTGAACGGGGCCGTAATCAATTACTGTTGGTTAGTTTATTTTTCAATCACGTACACTTTATTTGGAAACAACAACAAATAAAAGGTGACAATAAATTAAGAAGTGTTCCACGGCTGAAGGCCCCAATAGTGATAATTTAAAAACTGTTTCACGGTTGAAGGCCTGAATAGCAATCTTAAGAACCAGTTAAACTACTTCAACCTGCAATTACAGTTATTAAAATATGTTTAAAAGAACAATCATTAAAATCTCACTGCTAGAATACAATTGTCTAATTAAAATTCTTAAGACAAATAACACCCATGGCTGAAGGCCTTAATGACAACAAATTCAAACTGCTTCTCGCCTGAAGGCTCCAATAGTAATCATTTAAAAACTGTTTCACTGCTGAAGGCCTGACTAGCAATCCTTTAAGAACAAGTTAAACATCATCAAACTTGAAATTACAGTTATTAAATTTAAAAGAAAATCATCAAATCTGACCAAATCAAGGGGGAGGGGAGGGGGGGGGGGCACAGACGTTGCACCAAGGTTCGACCTGGGAAAGTCCCTCAAAACTTCGCAAGCGATGAGACAGCCAAGAACTGCATTCACTTCACGAGATGGTAACTCAGACTAGTGGCAGTTTGAACACATCACCAATAATCATTAGCCGAATCTGCCTAACGTCTGATGACTAATGCAACAATGGAATAACACATCCAAGCCGGAACCGGCGGTCAGCACTACGTCTTCAGACTCTGGTGTTTAGAGCATCCGGAAGCAGAAAGGAACCACTACTACCAGATTAGGAAAAAAAAGAAAACCACCACTTGGTCCACAAATCAAGGAAGCTGTCGAACTACACGCCTTACCGGACAGCAGATAGCAGCGGCAAAGTGAGGAAAAGTACACAGCCGTAACATACACTAAGCTCTGGGGCAGGTAACTGGGGCATTAGCGGCCACTAGGCAGGAAAAATACCACTGGCTGAACTTCACAAATAATAACATATATAATGCAACAATTAATAATAAGAAGTGGAGGAAGGCTAATTAGGTTCGCCTTCCCCAAACGCTGCTCTTCGTTTCGGCGACACTGAGAACAGCAACACGCAAGCAAATGTCGAGATCGCACAATGGTGGAGGTTTCACTGCTTGAATTAAGGTCTACTCAACTTAAACTTCCTGGGTCCGGTTGAAAACGAGGTTGTACCCCTTGCGACTACAGCCCTTCCACCCGGCAGTGCATGCGTGCTGCCAGTGGTCCCGGCGTGTTCCCGCGCTGCGCGGACCTGGCTGCTCATCCGTCCCCAACCGCACTGCCAACTCACCCAATACGGAAACACCACAACGTCGCCCCAAAGATAGAACTACCGTTACTAGATATCGATAACCGCAGCTGCTGCCACTAGCAGACAGATAACGCTTGCAAACGGAGTGGCGCCAATGAACACAAGAAGAGACAACCCTAACTATACCAACTAAACGATGCCAACCTAGCAACGACGCCGACGCGAGCCGCAGCATGGCTCACTTCTGTTTCCAAGAAAACATCAGCGACGTGTGCACTGTGAGGTCGAGCATTATCGTCATCAATACAAAGTCTAGGCCCACAGCACCCCACAACATCCGCGCATGAGATCCCAAGATCATGGTACCTGACATCAGTTAAATCTTGCTGATTCACCCGTACAATTTCATGAAGAGGAATAGAGTGCTCAACATAATCCCTGCCTACATCATTATAGTTCCTCCTCGATGTCGGTCTCTTTCCACAATGTTTGGGTCCCGAAATCACGTTGTCGTGCACTCCAGATGCGAATCCGTCGAGAATCACTATCCAGACCAGATCGGGTCTCATTTGTGAAAAGATGATTGGCCCGCCATTCGACCGTCCAGGGGGCATGTTGACGGCTCCACTCTAGGCGTTACCTTCTGTGAAGACACGCCAGAGGTAAACAGACAGCAGGTCTCCAACAATAAAGGCCACTGCGATGAAGCCTTCCGTACACCGTTTGCCTCGATACAACACGTCCAGAGGATGCTGCGAGGTCAGATGCCAGTTGCAGTGCAGTAGTAAGGCGGTACCGTCGTGCACTTACAGCCATATGACGGTCCACCCTTTCTGATATCAAACGTGGTCGGCCCTGTCCTGGTCTCCGGGATAGAGTTTCGGTCTTTATAAACTGTCGTCTCATCCGAGAAACAACAGAACGATTCACATTAAGCCATCGGGCCACATCAGTTCGCGACTGTCTTGCTTCTGTTCTTCCTAACATCCTCCATAGCAGAGAGTCTGTAGGCGTCTTCTCTGAGCCATATTGCACCGCCTGTGACTGTCTACACAGTGACTGTGGAACTACCCTGCAGACACTATCCCGCTTGAGAGGTGCCGTGCAGGACACGATAGTAACGACATTCGTCGACAGTTTGTGTGATTATATCGTGAATACAGGACGGGGGAAGCGCAGTTTGTTGCTTCAATTTTGGACATCAGTGTAATTTATTTCTTCGAGACGCGTTTCGCTTTTTTACTTTCAGGTGACTTCAGTGGAATCTAGAATAATGCAGTCTTGTTTCGATTTGCCATATTTTCAGATTATAAAACAGCTCACGTCTAGTTTTTACGTAAATAAGTGAACACTTACAGTTATTCGCGTTCCTGATTGGCATCTGCGTTCCTGTCATCTGGTCACACGACAGAGGTCGCACAATAACTTCACTTACGAAATACGAGCTCATTTTATACTATGAACTTTATTATTCACAATTTTCATACTGTTTGCCTTAATTGCTATGGAGCACTAGAAGTCATTTGTCACTAATTGTAGATATTTTACCGAACACTCAGACTTAAAGTCGTAACTACTGTGTATTCACTTTATGTCTCATCCTGATTGGTTTGTTTACATCGGTCTGTGATTGTGATCTCTTAGGTATTCTGGAAATGTGAGTGGATGGTCCCATACTTCCATGCTCTCATGTTTTCTTTCTATCTGCTATCAAATGTTCTGCGTGTTTTTTTTTCTGTGTATCTGCCATCACAAGTGTTACACTTTAATTGAAATATACCTGCTTTCTGGTGTATGTCTATGTCTTTTGTCAGTCTTGGGGTTATTTTTTGATAGTATTATCTGTTGTGTGTGCTGTGTTTACGCCCAGTCTTTTGAAAACGTTGTGATTTTGTTCATGGATTGGTTTTTGTATGTTATTGTGCATCATCATGTATTTTCTCTTATATTTTCCTGATTATTCTGTGTAGTTGTTATGGTACTGAGTGTTTGCGATTGTGATTGTTTCTGTTGTGCTGTTGTCTGTGGTTTTGTGTTTCCTGCTTTTACTTTACTTATAATTTTGTTGTTTAGCTTTGTGACTATTTTAACTACAGTAACCTTTGTTTTTGTGTATCTACATTGTTATGTCAAGTTATTTTGGTAGGTGTTTTTTTCTGAGGGCCACTGTGTTGAATCTATGGAGCACATGTCGAAGTGCTGCTTGCCTTTGTGAGTGTGGGTGGTTTGAGGATTGGGGAATTATAATGTCAGTTGTTGTGGGCTTACTGTAATTTTCAAACATATGCTTATTGTTTTTTTTATTTTTATAACCAGAAAGTTAATTTGGTTTGTCTCTTCACTTTCAGTTGTTGACTATATATTTTCAGATACCTTACTGAAGTCAGAATGTAATTTTTCAATTTTTATTTGTGTTTCATCTATTAAGCAGGAGATGTGGTCCATATACCCGAACCAGTGTAATGTTGTTTTCGTGAAAATACTTTGTTCAATGTGGTTTATAAAAATATTTGTTAAGGTTCATGAACCTGTTCCTAAAGGATATTTGCCCATTCACTCATTACTAGGGTAACAATTCCCGTAAGAGTTTGGGCAAAGCGTGCGCATTCGCACAGAAGGAGGTCAATGGCCGGGTAGCCTTTAACTATATGAAGATAGTAACTGTCCGGAAAAACAGATACCAATGATAACCATGCAGCTTCTCTAGAAAGAAATGATAATTAATCGAAACCCTCAGCTGCCAACAGGTGTTGTTGATATACCTCAATGGGGACAGCTGAAAATGTGTGCCCCTACCGGGACTCGAACCCGGGATCTCCTGCTTACATGGCAGATGCTCTATTAATCTTCCTTTTTTTTTTTCGCTGTTGATCGTTGGGTTTTGTCGTTGCGGACGTCGCACGGCATCTGTTAAAGTTCGTTTGTTGATCCTTCCACTCAGTTTTTTATTACAGAGGCCAACCAGCTCTCTGACCGAACACGCTGAACTACCGCGCCGGCAGAAACGAAAATCGAGTATTTCAGAAACCCGATATTTTGAGCAGTTTTAACATTCACGTAAAAGTGATGTTGAAAAATATCGATATGACTGAAAATCGGTTGTTTCAGCGAAATCTCGAGACGAAGCCATGCTCACTAAGATTAAAAGGGGGAAGGAACCAGACCCGGATGGAAATGAGCGTTTGGCGTCATTGGCCGGGAGGCCCCTTGCGGGGTAGGTCCGGCCGCCCTGGTACAGGTCTTATTACATTCAACGCCACATTGGGAGACCTACGCGACGGATGGGGATGAAATGATAATGAAGACAACACAACACCCAGTCCCTGAGCGGAGAAAGTCTCCAACCCAGCCGGGAATCGAACCCGGGCCCGTAGGACGGCAATCCGCCACGCTGACACAGCTATAGGGGCGGACCCCCAGCTGAGCCCCCGAGGGCACGGAGGATTGCGCCACTGCAGGGACTTATCCCACATTCCCAACTGTCCACAACCTACATTCGTAATGTTCCTAAAGGATATTTGCCCATTCACTCGTTACTCGCGCCAACTAAGGTGACGATTCCCGTAAGAGTTAGGGCAAAGAGTGCGCATTCGCACAGAAGAAGGTTAATGGAACATTACGAATGTAGGTTGTGGACAGTTAGGAATGTGGCTCTCGCGGGAAGCATGCAAGGGATAAGTCCCTGCGGTCGCACTCTCCTCTGTGCCCTCGATGGCTCAGATGGGCAGAGCATCTGCCATGTAAGCTGGAGATCCCGGGTTCGAATCCTGGTCGGGGCACACATTTTCAGCTGTTCCCACTGAGGTATATCAACAACACCTGTTGGCAGCTGAGGGTTTCGATAATTATCATTTCTTTCTAGACAAGGTGCATGGTCATCATTGGTATCTGTTCTTTCGAAATAGTTACTATCTTCATATAATACATGAGAGCCTGGAAACAACTAAGAGAACACAGACACAAAGTAATCTCCAGAGAAGAAGACATGAAAATAACTAGAATCAACAATAAAAAATACCTCCTAAAGACGACTTCACACGATCCGTCCAGCACCGTCACATGAAGGTGTATTCAGACTGGCCGTCACGCCACGGCACGTCCTCGTGATCTCAACTCCCATCGCTATCCTAAACTGTTTTCTTCGTGGTAACTGCGATATTTGCAAGTTGATTTTAAACTGTTTCTATACGTGAAGTGCACATGCACAACGTGCTATCTTACATATGTGGATATTTGAGTCCACATTTGTACGAAAATGAGATTTATTGAACTCTAATGGTTTTCAGCTTGCAGGGATAGCTTGTACATCTGAGAAGGAAGACAGAAGCGCAGAACAACACAATAAAAAACTGTGGGTCCAAAAAATATCATCACGCGGTACGGAAAGTGTATTTCACACACACTTTACAAGAAGCTCGAGGAAAAGGAAACTTCATTTTACATTTTAGAAAGTAAGTTTTTTTTTATTTGTTATGTCAAATTGCAGCCATAATTACTGAAAGAAACGCAGTGTTACGAGCTGCCATCACGTCCCGTGAAAAGTGGTTTGTTTAAGCTTAATTTTCATTGACAGTCCACTGCAAATTTTTGTGCAATAGTCAAATCTCCCTCAATACCTTTCCCTTCAAGGTTTATGGGTTTTCTTTAAGTCTTGTGTTTGGCTTTTAATAGTTCAAATTCCTTATTTGCACTGGGGTTAGCTAGTGAAAACACATGTATTGACCACTGATGACTGCAAAACTGTTTCATTCCTAATTCAGAGAGCTACTTAACAATAAATAAGCCTTTCACAAACACATATTTAAACAAATAACTTGCAGTGTCTAAAGGTTTCAGGCCATTTCTTTACGATACACTACGAATGCTTGACAATATACAAATAAATTTCACGTACTAATCAATCTGATTCTATCCACAGTACTTTTCTCACTTCAAGTCACAGCCATGTTGCATGCATTTCATTGTAAAATATTAAATACCGTACCGGGATGTATAAAAACCCACATTATCAACGTAGTCAAATGGTTCAAATGGCTCTGAGCACTATGGAACTTAACATCTGTGGTCATCAGTCCCCTAGAACTTATAACTACTTAAACCGAACTAAGCTAAGCACATCACACACATCCATGCCCGAGGCAGGATTCGAACCTGCGACCGTAGCGGTCACGCGGTTCCAGACTGAAGTGCCTAGAAGCGCACGGCCACACCGGCCGGCTAAACGTAGTCGAGGGCAAGTAATTTTGTACGCTCATGTCATACAATCCAGACTGCTGTTTCACTGCTTCAATTAACCTTTCGTCGTTTACTATAAATTTTAACAAATGAGAAAATAACGAAACGAAACAGTTTTGTAACAAATAACGAACAAAAAACAACTGATATTAACCACTAATACCAGAACTAAACCAAATACGGATATCTGCACATGGCAGTATATCGGGAGGAAATGCGCTTGGGCGTGGCGTGATCAATAACGGACGGATGACGTCAGCCGTCCAATCTTTCTTGCCAAGAAACCTTGACTGCGCCATGACATGGGATGGGACGACCAATGTGGATGCCGCGATCTGAAATGCACCGCAGAATGTTTTTACGGGACAGGACGTGGCGTGACGGCCTGTGTGAACTGACCTTAACCTTGAGAGAAAATTACCACACACAGAAAACGAAAGCAGGAAAGAAAATCCTGTTCAAAGTTCAAATACACGTCACACAACCCATTTTTACACTAATAGATAAAATAATTAAGTAACACTCCAATAGAGGATTATAATAATAATAATAATAATAATAATAATAATACATCCCCTTTCCACCCACTGGCCCTTGAACCCCTCCACAAACATTTAAACCAAAAATCGAGTCAGCTGAACACCAAAACTTTCAACCACTCTCTGACAGCTATTACATTCATATTCAACTCTACAACTCGCCTGAATAACCACCGACTCTCCCCTGCCACCGCCCCCCCCCCCCCCCTACACACACACACATACATAAAAAAAGAAACGTACACATAAAGTGTTTCTCTCTCTTACGCGTGCCCGCACACACACACACACACACACACACACACACACACACATTATATATATATATATATATATATATATATATATATATATATATATATATGGTGTCCCAGCTATCTTGTCCACCCAAAATATCTCCGGAACAATAACAGCTATTGGAAAACGACTTTCACCGGTATCAATGTAGGGCTGGGGCCCATGAATGTACATATTTGGAAACATTTTAAAACGAAAGCATATGTGTTTTTTAACACAAACTTATTTTTTTAAATGGACCTCCTAAATTTTTTCTTCAGCAATCCATAGCATGACAAAGCACATTCACAATGGCGTTGATTGCATCGCAATATTCCCATTACATCACGAGATATTAAGACGCGAAGTTGACGCTTGAAACACCCGACATGCGCTGCTAGCGCACGTCCTGAGGCTCAGGCGTGAACCCCATGCTGCCCGTAATCGCGATGTGATTGACATGCGTAATCACACTTCCATACTTATCAAGAGGTCCGGAACGAATAATACGGTCTGCTGCCCTCCTGCATTAACGTCGTACATTCCAGCAGGTATTTATCCCATAGGCTAGGGGTGATGCGGTTCTGTAACATATCTGTGTACCGCAACGTTAGTCACAAAGTTAACTTCGCTTATCGTTAATCCGTTACTAAAAAGGTAATGCCGTTCAACGTTAAAACTTTACTTTACTGTAGATCTAGCGCAAGTGACAATTAATCATTCACTCGTAATAGTAAAATTCATGTTGATGGTTTTAGAGAAACGAGCAAGTGGACTAAAAGTTTTACCGTTGTTTAGGTAAAAATGTTTTGATTTGGGAAGTTCACGTAGGACATAGAAGATGAATGTAAACATGTTTAACCAATTAGTTTTATTATCACATAATTATCAATGTTATGTTTATCTAATGCGTTAAATGACAAATTGTTGCAAACAAATGTTTCTTAACATCACTGGGTAAAATGGCCCTTTGTAGAAACTTCCACTGTGATACCAGCACTACATACTAAACATAGCGTTCACATCTCACGCTCAAAGTGATGCCCATTGGCTTGCATACATAGCGTCACTCTGCGGAAGAAGGATGCCCTACTTCGTGCTACTGTTTCCTCTTTGATGGCTGTACAAGCATCAATAATGCGTTGCTTCATGTCCTCTGGTGTTGTTGGTTCATGTAGGTAAACAGCATCCTTCACTGCTCCCCAAAGAAAATAATCCTGCGGTGTAATGTCCGGAGATCGGGCAGGCCACCTAACTGGGCCACCTCGTCCAATCCACCTACCAGGGAACTTACGGTTAGAAGTCGTCGTGCTCGTAAGGCGTTATGTGCAGCGCATCCGTCATGCTGATACCACATGACCATTCTCCGGTTCAGAGGTACGGTGTCCAAGAGAACAGGAAGATTGTGTCGTATAAATCTGGAGTATTGTCTGCCATTTTGGATGCCATTTATAAAGAAAGGTCCGATAATGGTATCTCCAATAATCCCACACCAAACATTAACTTTCCACGGACGTTGATGCTCTACCTGACGGAGCCATTTTGGATTGTCTGCGGACTAATAATGCATATTCCTCATATTGACAATTCCTTTGTTGGAGAATGATGCCTCGTCGGTAGAGAACATCTGCAAAAAAATTTGAATTAGAAGTTTTTGCTGAGCCCACCGACAAAATGTTGCCCTATTACGGAAGTCATTTCCATGAAGATCCTGGTGTAAATGAACATGGTAAGGATGAAATTTATGACGTTTATGAATACGCTGTGCACCTGATTTCGACACACCAACTTCACGTTCAATTTGACGTGTGCTGATCTGAGGATTCACAGCTATGGTAGCGAGCACAGCAACTTCAGCACGTTCATCTGTGCGTGTTCTAGGATGATGCCTAGGTCTTGGATTCAAGCTTCCCGTTTGAGATGTGAGACGACCAAACATCCGGCGCGAAGGCGATGGCTTATCAGGGAATCGTCTTCTGTACAGTCGTTCTGCCTGAACAGCATTTCGTCCACCTGCAACAGGGTACAGTACAGGTATGTAGAGTAGGGCAGAAAACAGACATATTAGCTTAATAATCATAATGTTCGCTAACAGTACTATCAACAAACAAGCAATCTCATAACGTATTTCCCGTCAACGTACATTCTCCATAGATCAGCAGCATTTCTACCATATCTTCATGTGTGTACATGTTACTGTACAGTATAAGTTCCACAACACAACGTTTATTCACAATGTGTACTACCTCCGCGCCGTAACTAGATTACTCTTATGCACGACTACACTGGCAAGCGGTGTACTGACGCCAAAGCAACAACGAATGGGATGCTCGGAGGGTGGTGGAGTACAGGAGTTTGCATGGGTCGCAAATCATAAACAAGGCGAAGTGGTAACTGTGGCAGTAGTGGGAACTACGTGGGACACTTGACTAGGTAGAGCCAGGCCCTGCGCGACAGGCACAATGGGTCATATAACGCATTAGATAAACCTTATTTTGGGTGTGCAGGATAAATAAGACAACCTGACGGGTGTACACCGATCGGTACTGGTTCATATTGTGTACGTAGATGCGTAAAACGTGCAAGAGGGAAACCATTATGTGCTTATGAGAGTTGATGGCAGCAGACCGTATTATTCGTTTCGGACCTCTTGATAAGTATGGAGGTGTGATTGGGCATGTCAATCACATCGCGATTACGGGCAGCATGGGGTTCACGCCTGAGCCTCAGGACGTGCGCTAGCAGCGCATGTCGGGTGTTTCAAGCGTCAACTTCGCGTCTCAATATGTCGGGATGTAATGGGAATATTGCGATGCAATCAACGCCATTGTGTATGTGCTTTGTCATGCTGTGGATTGCTGATGAAAATTATTAGGAGGTGCATTTAAAAAAACATAAGTTTGTGTTAAAAAGCACATATGCTTTCGTTTTAGAATGTTTCCAAATATGTACATTCATGGGCCCCAGCCCTACATTGATACCGGTGAAAGTCGTTTTCCAATAGCTGTTATTGTTCCAGAGATATTTTGGGTGGACAAGATATCTGGGACACCCTATATATATATATATATATATATATATATATATATATAAAAGTTTTCAGCATATACTCCGTTAGGTTGGTAACATGTACGTAAAGAAGTCAAACAAGATGATACAAAGTGAACACACAGTATTTACGACTTTAAACAAGTTTTCAGTAAAATATATACAACTAGGGACAGAAGACTATTAGTCCTCCACAGCAATTAGGGCAAACAATATAAAAATTGTGTGTGAAGAGGTTCATAACATGAAAACATGCTTATGTTTCAAAAAAGGGTCTGAGTACTATGGGGCAACTTCTGAGGTCATCAGTCCCCTAGAACTTAGAACTATTTAACCCTGACTAGCCTAAGGACATCACACACATCCACGCCCGAGGCAGAATTCGAACCTGTGCGACCGTAACGGTCGCGCGGGCTTATTATGTTTCATAAGTGCGACCTCTGTCATGTGACCAGATGATAGGGAACGCAGAGGCCAACCAAAACCGCGAAGAACTTTAGTAATCACTTATTTACGTAAAAAACAAGATGTGAACTGTTTTATAATCTACAAATATCGCATATCAAAACAAAACTGTATCATTCTAGATTCCACTGAATATGCCTGGAAGAAATAAAATACACTGCAGCAAGGAAAGGTGATTTTTATTTACAAAACAAATATAGGCATTGTATTTACCGACACTCAGTAGCTAATGCGATGGTACTGCAAGAGTACCGTTATTCTTGCTTGTCTTTCTTCCTTGTGGACAATTCAATTGACTAAGTTTTCCTCTGTCTCGGGCCGTGCGGCTAGTAGGCGCGCCTTACCACGGTTCGCGCCCCTGGGGACCGATGACATCAGAAGTTTGGTCCCATAGGAACTTACCACAACCACCTATCTCTCGAATCTGTCAAAGGTCGTTGCCTGACTCTGGTGATTTAAGCTTGCATTGATACTCATACCCTCGCTACATTCCTTGATTCAGTTTTTGGCAATAACCCACTAAAAGGACAGCCTGAATTGTTTAATAGCTCATTGCATTGATGATAATTCAATGAATCTATTTAGCTACGGATAATACAAAGGAGGGAGGGGGGGGGGGTGACACAAGCAACCAAAGAACCCAGGTAACCGAGAGATAGGCACCAAATGGTATCCTTAATTTTCGTAATTTCTGATTTCATATTACTATATTATGAGGTTACTGTATAAGGACAGAGGATGGAATTACTGTTGTATACACGTAAGATGGTCATTTAAATATCACTTTCACTGGGCCCTCTACACAAATTTACATTAATTAAGTTACAAGGACACGATGCGAACCCCTTCTAATGTAAATGGTTTCTCAAGTCAGTGGTACGTACGGGATGAGGCGGAATGTTCCGTTGCTCCTGGAATGACCAATCTCATACGACACTCTCATACTCATGCCACACATGGACTGCGTGACAACTACTATTTTGAAATATCTATTCAAAACGATTTCGGTGTCCCCATCTGATTTTTGGGGGAACAACGCAGCAAACAGGGGTGCAATCCTATGGTGGGAGGTAGGATTGTTCTCAAGCAGACGTAAGAACGCTCAGTTGACACACAAAAATAAAATACATCATATTAAATTCGTCACACGAACATTCGCAAAACCTGCATTGAGCTTCTACAAGAGCGATCGTATGCAGTGACGAACCAATCACAACGTTTCATCAACATCAAATAAGTTTACTCGCCATCTTTGACCGTTCTTGGACAGCATCAATTCTTCACACAAAATACAAGCAACCCGTACTCCGTATTTCCATAAGAACGATCGTTAGCTCATCGGCTGTGCAGCCAAGTCTACATCTACATCTACATCCATACTCCGCAAGCCACCTGACGGTGTGTGGCGGAGGGTACCTTGAGTACCTCTATCGGTTCTCCCTTCTATTCGAGTCTCGTATTGTTCGTGGGAAGAAAGATTGTCGGTATGCCTCTGTGTGGGCTCTAATCTCTCTGATTTTACCCTCATGGTCTCTTCGCGAGATATACGTAGGAGGGAGCAATATACTGCTTGACTCCTCGGTGAAGGTATGTTCTCGAAACTTCAACAAAAGCCTGCACCGAGCTACTGAGCGTCTCTCTAACAGAGTCTTCCACTGGAGTTTATCTATCATCTCCGTAACGCTTTCGCGATTACTAAATGATCCTGTAACGAAGCGCACTGCTCTCCGTTCGATCTACTCTTTATCTCTTCTATCAACCCTATCTGGTACGGATCCCACACTGCTGAGCAGTATTCAAGCAGTGGGCGAACAAGTGTACTGTAACTTACCTCCTTTGTTTTCGGACTGCATTTCCTTAGGATTCTTCCAATAAATCTCAGACCGGCATCTGCTTCACCGACGATTAATTTTATATGGTCATTCCATTTTAAATCACTCCTAATGCCTACTCCCAGATAATTTACGGAACTGACTGCTTCCAGTTCTGCTATCTTGTAGCTAGATGATAAAGGATCTTTCTTTCTATGTATTCGCAGCACATTACACTTGTCTACACTGAGATTCAATTGCCATTCCCTGCACCATGCTTCAATTTGTTGCAGATCCTCCTGCATTTCAGTCCACGTGTGATCTTGGAAATCAATAGCTCCAAACTACACACCATATGCGATTGCTCTTAGATTTTATATTATAATGTCACACGTAAAACGAAAATTTGTTCTGACATTTGAGGGCAACATAACACAAATGGGAAGAGGATATGCATTAATTCGGTATCAGAGCAAATAGTTGCGAAGATCAATGTGTCATTACTAATAAAGGAATTCTGCGTACCTTGGAGATAACGTAATGGGACGGAACAGCCAGTTCTGTCTCAGTATTTCCGCCTTTATGAAACCAGTTACAGATGCCTGATGTGAGGTATTCCTCGTTGTGGACGATGCTTATCGAGGAATGTTCCCCATCCGTGCACTGGAGAGTTTCCTCAGCGCCTGAGCTCTTCTCCACAAATGCTGCCACGGCCTTCAGCGCTATCTGCACGACTCATCTGCTGGCAGCCGGGAACATCAGAGACGCTCTGCAGACTTCTCCGACTAAGAGACCCTGTTCTTTTCCTCCTCATAACCCCGCACGACTCCCATTCTGTGTTTGCGGACAGCGATCGGAGGTTTCGAAAACAGTGGTAATCCTCTGTACTTCCATCTAACAATACACACTTGTCGTCGAGAAGGGAAGAAACAATGTAGATTTGATCAGAAACGCATTTCAGAAATAGAAGTGGAAACAAAATCGTGTACTGGGCAACTACCTCATCAGTTAAAAAGGAATATGGTATATAAATTACGAACGGAGATATAGTTGTAGAAGCATTCCAAAACGTCTTGAAGTTTTAGAATGGTTCAAGGTTTTATTTGAGTCATCAGTCTTCTGACTAGTTTGATGCAGTCCGCCACGAATTCTTCTCATCTGCCAACCTCTTCATCTCAGAGTTAGACTTGCGACCTACGTCCTCAAGTATCAAGTGCACTCCAATCTCTGTCTTCCTCTACAGTTCTCACTCTCTACAGGTCCCTCTAAGAACACTGAAATTATACCCTGGTGTCTTAACAGACGTCCTATCATAATGTTCCTTCTTCTTGTTAATGTTTTCCACATATTCGTTCCCTCTCCAATGCTTCGTAGAACCTCTTTATTCCTTACCTTATCGGTCGGCCACATCTCAAATGCTTCTACTCTCAATCTTTCCGGTTTTTCCGCAGTCCGCGTTTCACTACCATAAAATGCTGTGTTCCAAACTTAAATTCTCAGACATTTATTCCTCAAATTAAGGCCTATATTTGATACTAGTAGACTTCTCTTGGCTCATGTCCTCCTTGCTTCGGCCGTCATTGATTATTTTGGTGCCTAGGTAGTAGAATTCCTTAACTTCGTTCACTTCATGACCATTAATCCTTGTGTTAAGTTCCTTGCTGTTCTCATTTCTGCTACTTCTCATTACTTTCATCTTTCTTCGATTTACTCTCAATTCATATTCTGTACTCATTAGACTGTTCGTTCCATTCAGCAGATCATGTAATTCTTTTTCATTTTCATTAAGAATAGCAACATCGTCTGCAAGTTATATCATTGATATCCTTTTACCTTCAATGTCAATTCCACTCCTGAACCCTTCTTTTCTTTCCATCATTGCTACCTCGATGTATAGATTAGACAGTAGAGACGAAAGACTACATCCCTGTCTTACACCCTTTTAACTCGAGCAATTCTTTCTTGGTCTTCCACTCTTATTATTCCCTCTTCGCTCTTGTACATGTTGAATATTACTCATCTATCCCTACAGCTTAGCCGTATTTTTCTCAGAATTTTAAATATCTTGCACCATTTGACCTTGTCGACCGCTTTTCCCAGCTCGAAAAATCCTATTAACGTGTCTTGATTTTTCTTCAGTCTTGCTTCCATTATTAGTCGCAACGTCAGAATCGCCTCTCTCGTACCTTTACCTTTCCTACAGTCGACCTGTTAGCCATCTAACACATTCTCAGTTTTCTTCTCCATTCTTGGATGGATGAGCTGTTAAGCTGATTGTACGATAATTCTCACACTTGCCAGCTCCTGCAGTCCTCAGAATTGTGTGTACGATATTTTTGGGAAATTCAGATGGTATATCGCTAGACGTGAGTCGAAACAAGGCCCCAGGAGTAGACATCATTCCATTAGAATTACTGACAGCTATGGGAGAACCAGTCCTGACAAAACTCTACCATCTGGTGGGCAAAATATATGAGACAGGCGAAATATCCTCAGACTTCAAGAAGAATAATTCCAATCCCAAAGAAAGCAGGTGTTGACAGATGTGAAAATTACCGAACTATCAGTTTAATAAGTCAGAGCTGCAAAATACTAGCGCGAATTCTTTACAGAAGAATGGAAAAACTGGTGGAAGCCGACCTCGGGGAAGATCAGTTTGGATTCCGTACAAATATTGGAACACGTGAGGCAATACTGACCCTATGACTTATCTTAGAAAATAGATTTAGGAAAGGCAAACCTACGTTTCTAGCATTTGTAGACTTAGAGAAAGCTTTTGACAATGTTGACTGGAATACTCTCTTTCAAATTCCAAAGGTGGCAGGGGAGCGAAATGCTCTTTACAATTTGTACAGAAACCAGATGGCAGTTATAAGAGTCGAGGGATATGAAAGGGAAGCAGTGGTTGGGAAGGGTGTGAGACAGGGTTGTAGCCTCTCCCTGATGTTATTCAATCTGTATATTGAGCAAGCAGTAAAGGAAACAAAAGAAAAATTCGGAATAGGTATTAAAATCCATGGAGAAGAAATAAAAACTTTGAGGTTCACTGATGACGTTGCAATTCTGTCAGAGACAGCAAAACACTTCGAAAAGCAATTGAACGGAATGGATAGTGTCTTGAAAGGAGGATATAAGATGAACATCAACAAAAGCAAAACGAGGATAATGGAATGTAGTCGAATTAAGTCGAGTGATGCTGAGGGATTAGATTAGGAAATGAGACACTTAAAGTAGTAAAGGAGTTTTGCTATTTGGGGAACAAAATAACTGATGATGGTCGAAGTAGAGAGGATATAAAATGTAGACTGGCAATGGCAAGGAAAGCGTTTCTGAAGAAGAGAAATTTGTTAACATCGAGTATAGATTTAAGTGTCATGAAGTCGTTTCTGAAAGTATTTGTATGGAGTGTAGCCATGTATGGAAGTGAAACATGGACGATAAATAGTTTGGGCAAGAAGGGAATAGCAGCTTTCGAAATATGGTGCTACAGAAGAATGCTGAAGAGTAGATGGGTAGATCACATAACTATTGAGGAGGTATTGAATAGAATTGGGGAGAAGAGGAGTTTGTGGCACAACTTGACTAGAGGAAGGGATCAGTTGGTAGGACATGTTCTGAGGCATCAAGGGATCACCAATTTAGTATTGGAGGGCACCGTGGAGGGTAAAAATCGTAGAGGCTGACCAAGAGATCAATACACTAAGCAGATTCAGAAGCATGTAGATTGCGGTAGGTACTGGGAGATGAAGAAGCTTGCACAGGATTGAGTAGCATGGAGAGCTGCATCAAACCAGTCTCAGGACTGAAGGCCACAACAACAACAACATCGATGGACTCATAGATTGTACACAGCAACATTAATAGTCCTTTTGTTGCCACTTCCCGAAATGGTTTAAGAAATTCTGATGGCACATTATCTACCCCTTCTGCTTTATTTGATATTAAGCCTTCCTTCTAATTCTCCTGGAGCCGCTATCTCTTCTAAATTGACTCCTGTTTCTTCCTCTATCACACAGACACATCCTCCTTCTCATAGGGGCCTTCATTGTACTCTTTCCGCCTATTCGCTCTCATCTCTGCATTTATCAGTGTAATTCCTGTTGCACATTTCATATTACCACTCTTCCTTTTAGTTTAATTTGATCTTTCTGTATGTGAGTCAGTCCTTCCGCCAACCATTTCTTTTTCCTTCTAATTTTTTATGCAGCTATTTCGTTTTAGCTTTCCTGAACTTCCTATTTGTTTCATTACTTAGCCACTTGTATTTCTGTATTCCTGAATTTCCCTGAACATTTTTGTACTTCCTTCTTTCGTCGATCAGCCGAAGTATTTCTTCTGTTACCCATGGTTTCTTCGCAGTTGTTCCTTTGTTCTTCCTTCCAACTTCTGTGATTGCCCTTTTTAGAAATTTCCATTCCTCTTCAACTAACTGCCTACTGAGCCATTCCTTATTGCCTTAGAGGACTTAAAGTGTATCTCTTTGTTCCTTAGTACTTCCGTATCCCACTTCTTTGCGTATTATTGATTCTTCCTGACTAATCTCTTAAACTTGAGACCATTCTTCATCACTACTGCATTATGATCTGAGTCTGTATCCGCTCCTGGGTACGCTTTACAATCCAATGTCTGATTTGGGAATCTCTGTCTGACCATGATGTAATCTAACTGAAACCTTGCCGTATATCCTGGCCCTTTCCAAGTATACTTCCTCCTCTTGTGATTCTTGAACGGAGTATTCGCCACTACCAGCTCAATTTCAAGACATGAATCAGAAATTTGAAAAATGAAAAGCATGGGTTACCTAAAGCTATGCCAGTTAAGGTGTGTATAGCCACTAGCGATACCAGCAATGCTTTACAGCTGCTAAATGTGTTTGGGAATGGAATGTATGCCTTAATCTGGGGTATCCCATATAATTGGGTCAGGACGCACATTTCGGCTCCTCGTTGCCACTTCGGGCCCTTTAAAGGTATGGAAGTCGACATTATAATAAATAATAATCAGTACTAATAAGAAAGACTCCTTTGTTTTCGTTTTTGGATTTGTAGTTTTTAAGATTTTTCAAAGAATTTGTACACAGTACTATTACGAAAATTCAGAACATATATTTTTCGTTTTCTGAATACTATGTAGTAAGAGTATAACTTGCTTTCTGAACTACCACTTTGTGAAAGGGTGACATAAAGTTGGCCATGCGAAAACCTTTCATCGGAAAACAGTTCCAACATATTTTAGTGTCTGATCTTGAGCCTTGTTTACTGTAATTGAAAACGAAACCTTGCTTGGGACTGAAGTCGCTTAAAATGAATGAGTAAATCACTTGGAATTATTGGTGTAAGGTGTATGAGAGAAACCTCTAAGCTGCTGAATCTGTGAGGATACCAACGCCAATGGCATTATTTCGCCTATTTTTAATCTGGTAGCGAGTAGCATTACAAAGTTGACACTACGTAGCAGTATTTTTGTCATTAGCCAGTTAACAATACACACATATTTTCTAATACTGTACACCGTGTGTTAAAACCGACAGCGAAGAAGAAGACAAATCAGCACATTTATGTGTACAAAATTCTTTTTCAAAATTATATATAAGGAGAAACGAGACGGGAAATCTGTCTATCGGTTGAAATGCCCTGCTAATGTAATTAAAATCGGCTTCCAGGAACAAAACGAAACTACAAGTTTTAACAGCACAGCACAACATTTTCTTTCCTGTCGTTTATAAAAAAAAATACGGCCTATGTCCTGCCAAATGTTTATCAGAATGTCGTGAACAAATTTGAAATGAACCGATCAAGAACTTTTCTTCATTTTTGTTAACAACGTTTCCCCTTTATATATTGCCAGAAAAAAATGAATTCACCTGGACAGACGATGTCACTTTTGATCCGATGACGGCATATGCCACCTGGGGTAGTAGATTTACTGATAACGGCTTCAACGTCGTCCGCCAACAGATAGCGTAGTGGCATAACTACCAGAGCGCCATCTGTATCTGGCCTATAATGGGGAATCCTCACAGCGAGAAGTCCCAGTGTGGTACAGACGCGTGAAGCAAGCAGGCAACCATGACACGAAGACGCACTTGTGCTTCCTACAGCCCACTGAGCGAGTTTGAAAGGGGTCAAATTGTGGCCTTCCGAGTGGAGAGGTGATCCTGCCGGAGAATTGCCACACAAGTTGAACATGGTGCGTCGGTTGTGCAATGATACTGCTATCTGTGGTCTCATGGACGTTCCCACACATGCAGACCAGGTTCACTGGTGGCGTCGCAGGGTCACTTGGAAGAATGGCGCGCCACGGTCTTCAGCGATGAAAGCAGACTCTGCCTGCACGCCAGTGATTGTCGTTTGCGCTCTCTCCTAGAGTGCATTTATCCAAGACACAGTGGCCCCATCCCAGGTCTCATTGTTTGTGGTGCGATAAGCTACAACCCTCGTCCACCCTTGGTGTTTCTGGAGTGGATGCAAACCAGTGCTCGGAACGTGCAGAATGTTGTTAGACCCGTTCTTTTGCCGTTCTCGCAACAGGAAGGTGATGGGTTGCTCCAGCACGAAAATGCTCGCCCACACACTGCCCATGAAACTGAATGTGCTACGCAAGACGTGCAGCAACTTCCCTCGCCATGGGGGATGTGGTGGGACAAGAAATGACTCGTGTGGCTTGTCTTCCGACAATCCTTACAGAACTACGTAAGTCAAGAAGGCATGGCATAACGTGTCCGAGGACAATATCACCATTTGTAGGATCGAGTGGATGCCAGAGACAGCGCCCGAATTGCCGCCTGTGGAGAATACCCCACATACTAACATGGGTGTTTCAGGATGGGCTGATACTGGTGCCTTGACCTGCTTGTTCTAATGATCTGTAAATGTAATCAGTTCCATATGCACTGTTGTACCTATAAATCTTGAGTGAATTGGAAACCTCTGAAATGGTAAACTAATCTTATACCAGTAATGTATATTAGTCTAGATTAGATGTCCAAAGAAAGGAAGGCATCTGGAGGTGATAGTGTTCTTGCAGAATCGATTAAATGGTAAAATCAGTAATAAATCTCGTCTACTGCAACACAGTGCTGGGGGTGAAGGTCTGGCAACCGCGTGGGGACTTACCTCAGCTACATCCTCGTGCGACTGGTCGAAAGCGTGCTGCCCCTTCCTCATGGGCCTCATCCCGCTACCAACTTCGCAGCTGCCAATCCTAAAGTTATTTTGAACATACTTTAGCGTTTTCAAGCCCCATCAAGTAGTACGGGTTCTGTCTACAGTTTATCACGGCTTGAACTCTGCTGGGGGCACTTTTAATGCGGTATCTGAATGTCTGTGGAGGAATGACAGACCATTCTTTCTCAAGAGCCGGAACCAGAGAAGGTAGTGATGCTGGACTTGTTCGACAGCTTGATGTTGTTCTCCCTTTTTCTTCCTTTGAGTAGTTATTGTGCCATGACTGTGTTTAGATGCCAATTATCAAGACGTGGTGCTGCTGCGATCTTCGTCCTCGCTGATATTTGCGGTTGTCATGCTGTTGGTTGGGTGGAAGATAATTGATTGGGTTGCTGGTTGATTCTTCAGCTGTCCCTAGGTCGTGCTGCCACCCAATTATTTAGTGTTACACTTGGCTGCCTGTCTCACCTAACCTGTTGTTAGAGTTTCCTCCCCAGGCCGACCTTTGGAACACATCTTCTCACCACTGTTCTGCTGTTTGGGATTGTGAATTTCTTTTGTCTCAAGTACTGTGCGAGGCCTTCAGCCGTGTATCAATTTAGTTTATTTTAATATTCAGTATGTGGTTCAAATGGTTCAAATGCCTCTGAGCACTATGGGACTTAACTCCTGAAGTCATCAGTGGCCTAGAACTTAGAACTACTTAACCCTAACTAACCTAAGGACATCACACACATCCATGCCCGAGGCAGGATTCGAACCCGCGACCGTATCGGTCGCGCGGTTCCAGACTGAAGCGCCTAGAACCACTCGGCCTCTCCGGCCGGCTATTCAGTATGTGGTCTTCAGCCGAATCTTATGTGAAATATTTTAAGATACGGCCTTTAGCCGTCTGAATCAAAAAAAATTTGAAAATTTTCTCTATCTTAATTTATTATCCAAGCCTTAAGCCTTGAGTTGTTCTATGTTCGGTATATGGCCTTCAGCCGAACTATATGTGATAGATTAGGCCTTCAGCCTACTTACATTTAAATTTGAAAGGTCCTTGTCTAAAAACCTTTTAAAATTTCTTTCTGGAGTCCTTGTTATACAGGCCTGAAGTCCTCAGTTCTTCTATTTTGTAACCAAGGCCTTCAGCTGCGTGTATTCCTTAGCGCAATTTTAATAACTTGTGTTCTGGCTTTCAGCCGTATTGTTTCTGAATTCTTTTAAGGGCATGTGTGATTAAGTGTTTTTAGTAAATAAAGTTTTTATGTTTGTGCAAATAGCAGCAATTGATTTGGGCCCCTTTCCACAACCTGATCCGCTCTGCGAAATCAGATTTCACCAAACTCTTCCATCTGACTGCCACAGTCATTCACCACTCCGTCACTCTTTACACCACCTCAGGTGTGTCTTAGCATTGACTGCAGAAATGTGTGACTTGACGAGGAACGACTCGACCATTGTACCCCATTCTCTTAAACGCCCTGCCTGCAGTCATCGTGCTAGATGATTCCATCCGCTTTCCTACAACCACACTCAGCAGATATCGATATCGCTTACTTCGCGAAATTGATATATATATATATATATAGGCAATATTTGTCTCACCGATATATCGTTATGGGAATGACAGTATCGAGTGGTGATATTTTTATTTTATATATATATATATATATATATATATATATATATATATATATATATTGCAATTTTCAGTAAATATTCGAAGTAGTTCGTTTGATATTGTATTAGGACATAATTTTACTTTCACTAAGTGAAGGAGTCTTTCTACGTTTCGAGCTTTCAGTCTCACTCTTTAACTTTGTGAAGCAAGTATAGGTTGGCTCAAAGAAGAAGTCCGATAGCACTGGGAGGTGGCGGTGTGAATGGAATAACAAGATTTCCGACATGAAGAAAAGCACACCTGTTGCGTTAAAAAACAGTTATTAACACAACTGGTGTCCTATTTCTTCACACTGACATTCTTCAGAAACAGTTGCTGAAAATGATGAACAAAAATCTAATTAACAAGATTGGTCTTCGCGGTGGTCGGAGACTTGTGAGGGGAAATGCTGACGTAATCGGCGCTAGACACTACCAACAGAAACTGCAACCTTTAACTTCACCGCACTATATTGCTAGGTCACCTGGCGTTTGCTGAAACGAAGAAACATGAAAGTCGAAATGAAGTGTTCCGGACAAATACGATATGTGATGAGACCGAACGACCGACCCATCGGACACCTTACATACAGCTACCATTGTTAGCAAAGTGGTTATCGCCAAGCGTGAAGGTGCATCGTTTTCCTTTCAATTCTTGCTCTAAGGGGGATAAGCAGGCCTCTAGCTTCTTGATGTACAAAATATCTATTAATAAATCAATACTTGAAAAATGGCTCTGAGCACTATGGGACTTAACTGCTGTGGTCATCAGTCCCCTAGAACTTAGAACTACTTAAACCTAACTAACCTAAGGACATCACACACATCCATGCCCGAGGCAGGATTCGAACCTGCCACCGTAGCGGTCGCGCGGTTCCAGACTGTAGCGCCTAGAACCGCTCGGCTACGCCGGTCGGCAAATACTTGAACATACAGCTCTAAAACCTGCAGTATATTTACAAAGTACAGCCGATATTTTATAGGGTGGTGCGTCGATACTTTTCTCCGTTAACATATCGATTCATTTTTTCTATAGATATAAGGTTGCTGATCATTTTTAGATATCGATATATCCGATAGTTTGCAAAACCCAGACACGTCTTGGCTGATCATCGGAATCTGGAATCTCACTGACTACAGCAAAACTGTATTCAGAGATGAGCTCCGCTTTGAAATGAGCCCCGATGACCAGCAAAGACCTTTCTGGGGACGCCCCGGGAAGGAATGGGAGAAGAGTCTGAGTGTCACCCGCCATGAGGCCTGACAGCCGGGAATGATGGTCTAGAGCGCCATTTTATTTCATAGTAGGACGCCTTCGTTGTCGTCTGCGCACCCTTACAGCACTGCATTACGTCGACGATATCCTACGTCCCGTTTTGTTGCACTTCATGACAAGCCATCCTGGGCTCACATTTCAGCAAGATAATGCCCGTCCGCACACTGCAACAGTTTCTGCTGCTCGTCTTCGTGCTTGCCAAACCCTACATTGGGCAGCAAGGTTTCCAAATCTCTCCGCAACTGAGAATGTTTGCAGCATTATGGGCAGCGCCTTCCAACCAGTTCAGGATTTTGATGATCTAAGGCGCTAATTGGACGGAATTTGGTATTATGTCGCTAGCAGGACATCCAACAGCTCTCCCAATCAGAACCTAGCCGAATAACTGCTTGCATAAGAGACTGAGGTGGACAGACCCGTTATTAAACTTTTCAATTTGTGAAGCTGTTTCTCTTGGAAAAACCATTGAATTTTTCTGAAACTGTAATCATTTATTTGTCTGGACATGTACGTGACATCTGACGATTTCCGTCCCATTCGGATAATTCCTTCGTGTAAGGTCGCTTTTTTGTGTGTGTCAGAGTATTTCCATAAAACTAACCTATTATTTCACGTCCTCAGATGTTGAATTTCCAAAAAACACAAACACGTTTTTAAATTTCCAGCGGAGAATTGAGAAACCTGTTATCGTATATTTAGCTTTATAAATGCTGTAGTAGATATTTAATAATTACATATTTTCCAAAAATCTTTCACCCACTATTTCACCTCCATAGGTGTTAGATTACCAAAAATGCTGAAACACTCATTTCTTTATTTCTAACCAAGAAACCAAATATGAATTTTCAAAATTGCCGTATTAGTGATACAGTTTCAAACAGCCATCTGTCCCCTATTTCAACCCCTTAGGGGTGTAAATTCGAAATATTCCTTTCTAATCGATGCCTACAGGATAAGATCAACACCCTCCCCAAATTCCATGTGTCTATCCTTAGCAATTGGGGCTGAGCTATGAGGAGTCAATCAGTCAGTATATTTCCTTTTATAACCAGATTGGTGGTAATACCAGTGATAAATATATTGGCCAAACAGGCCGCTCTTTTAATGTAACGTGTAAGGAGCATTCACAGCCACACGATGAACTGGCTTCAGGCTGCATTTATCAGGAACCCCTCATACTAAAGAAAGCTTTGAGGATCGCATATGTATTCTCCACAGGACGAAAAAATGCCTCGCTCTGAACTTGCACGAAACGCTTGAAATTTATAAAGCCAAAAAACTAGGCCAACAACAATGCTTAGTGTTGTGCTCAATTTATACTTTGCTTTGTATGACATGTTCTGCGTTAATCGAAGACCGCCTGTCTTATGTATATTTCGCCTTATCGTTACCTTGTAGTGTGCATTACATATTTGTTTCACTTTCTTATGTTGATCGTATTTCTCTCTTTCTTTGCGTAATATATTTCACTAACCATATAATCTTGTTAAGTGGTTAGTACAATGTTTTACACTGAAGCGCCACAGAAACTGGTATAGGCATGTGTATTCAAATACAGAGATACGTAAACAGGCAGAATACGGCACTGCCGTCGGTTCAAAATGGTTCAAATGGCTCTGAGCACTATGGGACTTAACTGCTGAGGTCATCAGTCCCCTACAACTTAGAACTACTTAAACCTAACTAACCTAAGGACAGCACATACATCCATGCCCGAGGCAGGATTCGAACCTGCGACCGTAGCGGTCGCGCGGTTCCAGACTGTAACGCGCACTGCCATCGGCAAGGACTATATAAGACAATAAATGCCTGGCACAGTTTTTAGATAGATTACTGCTGCTAAAATGGCAGGTTATCAAGATTTAAGTGAGTTTGAACGTGGTGTTATAGACGGCGCACGAGTGATGGGCACAGCATCTCCGAGGTAGCGAGGAAGTGGGGATTTTTCCCGTACGACCATTTCACGAGTGTACCATGAATACCAGAAATCCGGTAAAACATCATAACTCCGACACCACTGCGGCCGGGAAAAGATCCTGAAAGGGCGGGACCAATGACGACTGAAGAGAATCGTTCTTTGTGACAGAAGTGCAACCCCTCCGCAAATTGCTACAGGTTTCAGTGCTGGGCCATCAACAAGTGTCAGCGTGTGAACCATTCAACGAAAAATCATCAATATGAGCTTTCGGTGCCGTACTCGTGTACTCTTTATGACTGCACGACACAAAGCTTTACGCCTCGTCTGGGCCCATCAACACCGACATTGGACTGTTAATGACTGGAAACATATTGCTTTGTTGAACGAGAATCGTTTCAAACTGTATCGAGCGGATGGACGTGTACAGGTATGAAGACAACCTCATGAATCCGTGGATCCTGCATGTCAGCAGGGAACTGTTCAAGCTGGTGTAGGCTCTGTTATAGTGTGGGGCGCATGCAGTTGTAGTGATATGGGACCCCTTATACATTTAGATACGACTCTGACAGGTGACACGTACGTAAGCACCCTGTCTAATCACCTGCATCCATCTTCATGTCCATTGTGCATTCCAACTGACTTGGGCAATTCCATCAGGACAATGCGACACCCCACACGTCCAGAATTGCTACAGAGTGTTTTCAGGAACATTCTTCTGAGTTTAAACACTTCGCTGGCCACCTAACTCCCCAGACATGAACATTATTGAGCATATCTGGGATGCCTTGCAACGTGCTGCTCACACGAAATCTCCACTCCCTCGTACTCTTACGGATTTATGGGCGGCCCTGAAGGATTCATGATGTCAGTTTCCTCCAGCATTACTTCAGGCATTAGTCGAGTCCATGCCACGTCGCGTTGCCGCACTTCTCCATGTTCGCGGGGGCCCTACCAGATATCAGGCCCGTGTACCAGTTTCTTTGGCTCTTCAGTGTATTATTCGGTTCTTCGAACGGCGCGTCATAGTTTACGAAGAGTGCTCTGACAGTTAATTTCCTCAGACTCCTCGCCTATTCTGCATTCTGGCGGCTACTCCAACACAGGACGCTTATTACTTCAGTCTTTTGTTTCATCCGTTTGGTTTCTTTCCCTTATTTTATCAGTTTTACATTATTCTGTTAGCTCCATAAGCTTGTTCTTGTGTATGTTGCGGTTTTTTTTTCTAAAATGAGCACAAGAGCATATCAGAATCATTTATTTTTACTCCATCAATTAATTTTTTTCAACTTTAAATTTAACTTTATTCATGTTTTAATTACATTTTACACACTTGGTAAGCCCATTATAGACTTTACCTACTGTATTTTTCATTTAATTACATTCTGCACAATTTTGTAACTGATGGATATTTATAGGCTTACGGAAGCGAAATCTACAGGGCATACGTCGCAAACATATTTTGTGGCTATTGTACTGTATTTTGTTCTGAACAGTAGCGCTCTTAACAATAAAATTCTGCCAGCACTATGGGCTAGTTTTCAAACTCTAAATATGTGAGACGGCTAGTTTTCACACTAAATATGTGAGACGATCCTAAGCTGGTTTTGCCTGTATTTGTTGACGATGCTACTATAGCTTCATAATATTAGGACATGATTTAAAGTATATTTACCCTGACACATTTTAAGCGTATGTTTTACACATATATAGAAGTAATAGTTTACATAATGGCCTATTTTATAGTTTTAAGATGTATACTGTCTACTAGTTGTATTTGGTTTTCCCGCGTTTTCCTGACCGACACCGGTAGTCTAACGACCAAACATTTTTGTAGTCTTGGATGGAAATAAAAAAAAAACTATTCTTCACTTTCTGGATAATTGTCCTGCTCGCGACTACTTCGCAGCTTGTGGAATAATATATCTGGGGATATTATCTTCACAAAAGATAACGGTACTAAACATACAGCTCTAGATGAAGGCTGTGGCTGTTCATAACGCTCCCCGCAATTCCCAACATTAATCCAACAGAGAATTTGTGTAGTGCACCCGACAAAAATGTGAGGAACTGCCATATCTCCAATAGAAAAGATTTAAAGATCTCTCTACTAAAGGAATGGGGTAAAACGACAGTCCAAATCACACAAGCTATTGTGAAATCCATGCCAAGGAAAATGCTAGAGATTATGAAGACGAAAGGAGGGCTTACTAAGTACTAACCATAATATTCTATGTCCAGAGTTTTCAGTACTGCAGACGAATACTTATTTTGTACCCTAAATTGCCTGTCTTTACTTCTGAATGTTTAACTATGTTTATGTGAATTTAGCTATCTGTTTTTATTGAAAGATGGGTCCCACAGATGGCTTGTTAATAAACAAATCCATGTCATTCTGACAATTTTCCAGTGTCTACATGCCTTAAATGTACACTCATGAATTAGACGAATACTTTTCGGAGTAATTGTATGTATTCATGTTCAAAAATGGTTCAAATGGCTCTGAGCACTATGGGACTTAACATCTATGGTCATCAGTCCCCTAGAACTTAGAACTACTTAAGCCTAACCAACCTAAGGACAGCACACAACACCCAGCCATCACGAGGCAGAGAAAATCCCTGACCCCGCCGGGAATCGAACCCGGGAACCTGGTCGTGGGAAGCGAGAACGCCACCGCACGACCACGAGATGCGGGTTTGTATTCATGTTGAAGAGTAAATAAAACAGAGGGCAGAAAGTAACAGTTTGGAATCAGTAAAGACAGACTCGGAGACAGAAAGAAAGACAAAGAAAGGAGAGAGAGGGGGTGGGGTGGGGGGGGGGGGGGGGCATCTGCTTTTCAACCGCGAAGCGTGCGAACTTAGCTCCGCACTGTTTTGAACGTCTACAGCAATACCATCACCACACATTTAATATCCCTTGAAGCCAAGAAGTCTTTGTTTACAAGACTGATAGAGGTGGCTTGTTTTCATCACAGAGCTTAGCTACGCTCGATCGGTTAGAGCCATTCATATTCACATTTAACCTTTGAAAACAGGAAGGAGAGCCATGGCCGTTTGCCAGCATCGTGCAGCTGAGATTCTGCTTGCCTCACGATTCTCCTGAAATATGGGCCCCACAGGCTGCTAATTGTGTTTCATTTTGCGCCTCGTTGGCCGCCGTCTCGGGTTCTACGAATCCTAAAGGGCTTACTGAAAAAAAAGAGCTCTGCACGTCGCCACACAATAATTTTGATTAGTCTCCGCTTTTCCTCTCGTAGTTTGATAGTGAAGTAGTCAAATGAGCTATACTGAAACATATATATGCAGTTTTCCAAGCTGTTACAATATGTAGCTGAGAGGACACATACGTAATGATTTTGGTGACCTCTAAAAAGGAAGATACGCCCAGTTGGGCGTGCTCTCTTTTGAATAATGAATCTTTACGTTATATTGTTTGAATACCTTACCAAGTTAACGGAGACTGCAATGACACACAACCGTTCAAAACGTCGGCCTCTTCTACGATGACGAGAGACTGGAGCAACGTCACGTTGTCTGCCGCACGCGTTCCGTCAAATCTGGAGAATGGTGTATTTTTTTTTTTTTTATTTTCTTTTGTGCTTTTCATTCCGTACTCACAAGAGCAGATCGGGCTGCTACAAATCCATCCAATTTATGGGACGCGGTACTCTTCACCCATTACCCCAGCAGACTGTGACTGGAGCAGGGGGCATCCTTATTGAGAATATTTAAGAGTGGATTTCCAGTTCCGAAAGTCACCTGACAACCAAGGGAAACCTCCCGAAAATCTTGACACATGTGTATATGTGTTTGTTATATACGTATGTGTATGTGTGAAGTTGTGTGCGTGAGTGGCGTATGTCATAGAGTCCATGTGAGCCACGACTGGAGTACCGTCTCGCGTGCATTGGGCTGCACCCTAGTGTCCCGACATCTCGAAATCAAAGAAGGGCTCAGCAGTACATCCCCAAAGAAGTCTTGAAAGTCAAGAACAGGATAAAGTGAAGAATAATACATTTTCGGGCATACACAGCCTCCAAATGCTTGATAAACGTAAACATTGTCCGTAGTAGACTGTAATACGATGTTTTTTAATCGTACGATTAGCTAATTTCGACTAAGCGTGACATCTTTTAAGATCGTATTCTGAACTTTGCTCTAGGTGGAACAACATGGTAATATGAGGTGTCACTGCAGTATGGATTCTTTCGTCAAATGACGGAATATGGCTACTTTTTACTTGTAATTAAGAATGATTTGAAAGTGACATGAAACACATATGTTACAAATGTGCTTGACACAGACGCTTAGTCGCAATTGGGTAATTAAATAAACATCGTATTACACTCGACTGCGGACCATGTCTACGTTTATTAAATAAAGTGAAGGCGTACACACAAAACATTTTAAAGAAAATACGCTACTGGCCATTAAAATTGCTACACCAAGAAGAAATGCAAATGATAAACGGGTATTCATTGGACAAATACATTGTACTAGAACAGACATGTGATTGCATTTTCACGTAATTTGGGTGCACAGATCCTGAGAAATCAGTACCCAGAACAACCACCTCTGGCCGTAATAACGGCCATGATACGCCTGGGCATTGAGTCAAACAAAGCTTGGGTGGCGTGTACAGGTACAGCTGCACACGCAATTTCAACACGATACCACAGTTCATCAACAGTAGTGACTGGCGTATTGTGACGAGCCAATTGCTCAGCCACCATTGACCAGACGTTTTCGAATGGTGAGAGATCTGGAGAATGTGTTGCACAGGGCAGCAGTCGAACATTTTCTGTATCCAGAAAGACCCGTACAGGACCTGCAACGTGCGATCGTGCATTATCCTGGTGAAATGTAGGGTTTCGCAGGGATCAAATTAAGGGTAGAGCCACGGGTCGTAACACATCTGAAATGTAACGTCGACTGTTCAAAGTGCCGTCAATGCGAACAAGAAGTGACCGAGACGTGAAACCAATGGCACCCCATACCATCACGCGGGTGATATGCCAGTATGGCGATGATGAATACATGCTTCCAATGTGCGTTCACCGCGATGTCGCCAAACACCGATGCGACCATCAGATGCTGTAAGTGGAACCTGGATTCATACGAAAAAATGACGTTTTGCCATTTGTGCATCCAGGTTCGTCGTTGAGTACACCATCGCGGGCGCTCCTGTCTGTGATTCAGCGTCAAGGGTAACCGCAGCCACGGTCTCCGAGCTGATAGTCCATGCTGCTGCAAACGTCGTCGAACTGTTCGTGCAAATGGTTGTTGTCTTGCAGACGTCCCCATCTGTTGACTCAGGGATCGAGACGTAGCTGCACGATCCTTTATAGCCATTCTGATAAGATGCCTGTCATATCGACTGCTAGTGACACGAGGCCGTTGGGATCCAGCACGGCGTTCCGTATTACCCTCCTGAACCCACCGAGTCCATATTCTGCTAACAGTCATTGGATCTCGACCAACGCGAGCAGCAATGTCGCGATACGATAAACCGCAATCGCGATAGGCTACAATCCGACCTTTATCAAAGTCGGAAACGTGATGGTACGCATTTCTGCTCCTTAAACGAGGCATCACAACAACGTTTCACCAGGCAACGCCGGTCAACTGCTGTTTGTGTATGAGAAATCGGTTGGAAACTTTCCTCATGTCAGCACGATTTAGGTGTCGCCACCGGCGCCAACCTTGTGTGAATGCTCTCAAAAGCTAGTCATTTGAATACCACAGCATCTTCTTCCTGTCGGTTAAATTTCGCGTCTGTAGCACTTCATCTTCGTCGTGTGGCAATTTTACTGGCCAGTAATGCAATTGACTAGCAGTTTTGACAATGGAGTTATTACGACAGTCCACCGCACTAGTATAGCAGATCGTAGCAGTGGTTACACGGGGAACAAACAATATGGTAAATCTCTTGTGATTTCAGTTCTGCACAACAGCGACGGAGGAATAGCCAAGGCATCCTGAACTCTTGTCATGTGCAGAAGTCACCCACTCATAACCAAACCTAAGTTCACCGCTCTTCAGAGGGGACAGGCATAAGCATGGGCACTCTCGCTACCTATGGGGAAGCCCATGACGGCGCTAGCGGAAACGTGACGCGGGCGGCTCATTTCGCCGGTCGTAAGTTCTTCCTGCCTCTGCCTGTCTGTGTGGTGGCTTACACGGGGTGAACACAGAACGCAGCGAAAAAATTTCGGGAGTTGTTTAGGGATATTTACAGAGTAGCTTGGTAAAAAGAGTTGTGATCCGACGAAGCTACACCGAGCGAGGCGGTGCAATGGTTAGCATTCTGGACTCGCATTCGGGAGGATGACGTTCATCCCGCGTCCGGCCATCCTGATTTAGGTTTTTCGTGATTTCCTAAATCGCTTCAGGTAAATGCTGGGATGGTTCCTGCAAAAAGGCGCAGCCGACTTGCTTCCCCATCCTTCTCTAACCGCCGCGCTGGGTAGCCGCACGGTCTTTGGCGTCTCCTCCGGTCGGAGGTTCGAGTCCTCCCTCGGGCATGGTTGTGTGTGTGTGTGTGTGTGTGTGTGTGTGTGTGTGTGTGTGTGTGTGTGTGTGTGCGTGTGTATCTGTGTGTGTCGTCCTTAGCGTAAGTTAGTTTAACTTAGATTAACTTGTGTGTAAGCTCAGCATTTGGGTCCCATAAGACCTTATCACAAATTTCCAAAATGTCCTTCCCTACTCCGATGGGATCGATGACCTCGCTGTTTGGTTCCCTGCCCCGAATGAACCAGCCAACGAAGCTACAATCATCTGGCCACAACTGTGGGTCCTTTCAGTGCTTTTGGAGATTGTTCATTTTAAACTTCAGATGAAATTATAGTTCACCATATTACATGAACGAATAAAAGATTTACTTAACTTGACACACTTCTTTGCCACAGAAGTACTGGATAATTTACAACTGTCATGGACTAGCAAAGCATCATGTGATGAACTAATTAACAAACTGTTCTCTTGAAGTACAATGTTCACCCTTGACAAAAGTGTATGTCCGTCTGAAACTCCACGAATACTGTCCTACTCTTTTTCTAAATGAACACACCGCCATTTGACTGTATTGTTGTTCATTTAGATACGATCCAGGTTCGGCCTTTTATGCCATTTTTGAGTGATTGTGTTTGTATCACTAACATGTTTTGCAGGACTTCTAGCTCAAAATTGGCCATAAATTAAGAAAAATATTCGATTCCCGCGAAATGCCAGGTATTTTATAGATTTTTTTTCTTGATTTATGGCCAGTTTTGAACTTGATGTCCTGCAAAACATGTTAATGACATAAACTCAATCACTTAAAAATGGCGTAAAGTGCCGAAACCTGGGTCCTAATTAAATAAACAACAATACAGTCAAATGGCGGTGTGTTCATTTAAAATTTAGTGTACGACTGTTGCTCAGCAACATCAAAAACTGTTTATTGTCCTGCTCGATGCTGTTGCCTGCTGAAGCGGAGGTCTGGAACTGGCTCAAATGGCTCTGAGCAATATGGGACTAAACTTCTGAGGTTACCAGTCCCCTAGAACTTAGAACTACTTAAACCTACGGACATCACACACATCCATGGCCGAGGCAGGATTCGAACCTGCGACCGTAGCGGTCGCGCGGTTCCAGACTGTAGCGCCTAGAACCGCTCGGCCACCCAGGCCGGCTCTGGAACTGGGACAGAGCTCTTGCTAGTTCTCTACTACATATATTGACCTCAGCGTGAGGGCGCTGCTATGCTGACTGGAGCGCCACCCACATGGCGCTGCGGATTGCAGCGAGCTCTCGCTAGAATCCGTGGTATCGATTCGCGTTGCGAAGTTTGGCGTGGCACTACGATCTCTGTACGAAACCACATAAAGCATCGGTGCCCTCTGGTGGCTCATTACACAGTAGTTACATTTCGTTTGGTTTCTTACGCTCATATATCTTTGACTCTATATTCCACTGCAAATATTTACAGAAAAATGCAAATGTTGAAGGTGTACATGTTGTCTGCTCATATGGAAACAAACTTGTTCCATTCGATCACGGAACTTGCTGCTTACAACAGTTAGACCCCGTTTACCCCGCCAGCGCAAAAAGTTTCGAGAGGGGGATTAAAGACGACTAGAGAAAAGTTAAGATCGTGGTCGTAAGGTCAGCTATTCTACAAAACTATGTGAAACTGTCAGAAAAGTCCTTCTTTGGGACGTTCAACTCGTGCATCACACTGGCTTTGGAAGTCGGTTATGTCGTCGAAGCGTTGACCTTTCATGTGACTTTCTGCACTTTATCGTCTTGTGGTAGGTTCGTACTGATAACACCAAGTGTCAACATCCAAGATTGTTTCCATAAAAAAAAACTGTCCGCGTTTTGAATTTCAGTCATGTCGAGACTTTCAGGAGTTAAGATGTGTGGAAAAAACTTTGCGCACACATTTCTCTTCTTCAAAAGATTCTAGAGAATTGAACACTTGATTTAGAGATGTTGCGATCTGCGAAACAACAACACTGAACACTTGATTTAGAGATGTTTTTGCACTGTGATCTGCCAAACAATAACGTTGGATTCATTACTTAACGCTACCTGCTCACAACTGACTGGTCGACTGCACATATGCATTTTTTTTTTTTTTTTTTTTTTTTTTTTTGTAACCAGTTGTTAGTTCAAGCTTCCACCTCATCACTGAGCTGACATCGCTTGTACGCCAGGAATTAAAGCAGTCTTGGAACTTTTTGGATGGACAGTGTACTCTTCGCCCTCGAGCTTCCATGGAGTACCCCTGGATACTGGATCGGGACTGTTTTTCCGGCAATGTTGGTTGCACGTTGACAGTGATACAAAGCACTATTAATTGACCCATATGCGCAACCTCGTTTGTGGATTCATTGACTGCAATGAATGAGCGGCAGAACGATACTATAGTCAGCTGTTCCATCAGCAACGGACGCTACGTCACAGTAGTTTTGCAGAAGAGAGTTGTTGCAGTACTCTGTTCTTTATATTGTACGTTATGATGACTGCATACTACAGCCTTTTCAGCTGTATGTCCATGAATAACGCAACTCACTAGCTCAGATTTTTCGAACGTCCAGTAGCATTGGGATAGTACCTGGTAAAGCTCTGAGTTGCCGAACCTCCAATTTGGTCAGCTACTATAAAATCACAAGATACAATTATTTTTGCGGTATGAGCAATAGGCATTCGCCAAATGGAAACGTTTTCATCTCCTACTGACTTTTTCGCCTTCCATTTACGAACAGGCATTGGCTTGTCCGAAGACGTATTATTCCAGATGCTGTTTCCCAAAACAATCCATCTGTCTTCGTTAATCGAAATACCTTGTAAGGGGCAATTTATTTATATAAGCTTTGTTACTAAAAGTGTCATCCTCAGACCCGGGTTTCTTTCGGTTTGACCTTAAGCTATGAAAAGAGGTGTCATGGACATATAAATAATATGGTAAATGGTAAAATTAGAGCTAAGAGTCAAAACCTTTTATAAGTCCTTTATTTTTCTCTTTCGTGAAGTACGAGGGTCACTCCAAAAGAAATTAACACTATTTTCTTTAAAATCCATCTTTTATTCTACATGTTTGAAAATTTTACAGTGTGTAGATACATCCTTTAGGAACAACATTTTCATTTCAAGATATAGTTTCCATCCCTCTCAACTGCCTTACGCCATCTTGGAACCAGCCTCTGTATACCTGCATCGTAAAATTCTGGACCAATCTGTTGGAGCCACTATTTGGCAGCGTGCACAAGGGAGTCATCATCTTCAAACCTTGTTCCACGAATAGAGTCTTTCAGTTTCCCAAGGAGATGATAGTCACATGGAGCCAGGTCAGGACTGTAAGGCGGGTGTTTCATTGTTGTCCATCCGAGTTTTGTGATCGCTTCCATGTTTTCTTGACAGACATGTGGCCGTGCATTGTCGTGCAACAGCAACAGCTCTTGCCGATGTGGTCGAACACGACTCAGTCGCGCTTGAAGTTTCTACACTGTCGTCACATATGCATCAGAATTTATGGTGGTTCCACTTGGCATGACGTCCACAAGCAAGAGTCCTTCGGAATCGAAAAACACCGTAGCCATAACTTTGTAAGCAGAAGGTGTGGTTTTGAATTTTTTTTTCTTGGGTGAATTTGCATGATGCCACTCCATTGACTGCCTCTTCGTCTCTGGTGAAAAATGATGGAGCCATGTTTCATCACCTGTCACAATTCTTCTTAGAAATTCATCTCCACCATTCTCGTACTGTTCCAAAATTTCGCTGCATACCGTTTTTCTTGTTTCTTTGTGAGCCACTGTCAACATCCTGGGAACCCACCTGGCACAAACCTTTTTTAAGCCAGCACTTTCAGTATTCTGCAAACACTTCCTACCCCTATCCCAACGTAGCGTGACAATACGTTCACTGTGATGCGTCTGTCAGCATTCACCAATTCGTTAACTCTCTGCACATTGTCTGGAGTGTGTGCAGTACGAGGCCTGCCGCTGCGAGGACAATCCTCAACATTGCCGTGCCCGCTTTCATCACGAAACCTGCTTGCCCACCGACTAAGTGTACTGCGATCGACAGCAGCATCTCCATACACCTTTTTCAACCTCTTGTGGATGTTTCCCACTGTCTCGTTTTCACAGCACAGGATTTCTATGGCAGCACGTTGCTTCTGACGAATGTCAAGTGTAGCAGCCATCTTGAAGACATGCTGTGACGACGCCACTCACGGAAACAGGTTGAACTAAGTTTGAAAACAAGCGGGAAGGATGTATCTACACACTGTAAAACTTTCAAACATGCAGAGTGAAAACAGTATTTTTACAAAAATAGTGTGCATTTCTTTTGGAGTGACCCTCGTAATAAGACAGTATACTGAATAACTGTCTTATTTTATTTTGTGTGACACGGAATTAAACTGACGTGGTAGCTTTACACAAATGGCGGTAGCGTACACAAGATATAAAAGGGCAGTGCATTAGCAGGGCTGTCATTTGACTCAGGTGATTCATGACATAAGATTTACGACGTCACTATGGGTGCATGACGGGAATCAAGAGACTTTGAACGCGGAATGGTACTTGTAGATAGACGCGTGGGAAATTCCATTTCTGATATCGTTAGGGAATTCGTATTCCACGATCCACAGTGTCAAGAGTGTGCAGAAAAATTTGAGGCATTACCTCTCACCATCGGTGACACAGTCCCGACAGCTTTCAGTTAACGACCGAGAACAGCACCGTTTGTGTAGAGTTGTCAGTTCTAAAAGAAAAGCAGCACTGCGTGAAATAACCGCGGAAATGACTATGGGACGTACTACGAAAGTACTCTAGACGACTGGAAAATGGTGGTCTAGTCAGATGAGTTCGGATTTCAATAGGTAAGAGCCGATGGTAGGGTTCGAGTGTGGAGCGTACCTCACGGACCCATGGAGTCGAGTTATGCAAGCTGGTAGTGGCTCCACAATAGTATGGATTGTGTTTACAAGTAATGAACTGGGTCCTCAGATCCAACTGAACTGGTAATTACACTACTGCCCACTAAAATTGCTACTCCAAGAAGAAACGCAGATGATAAACGGGTATTCATTGGACAAATATATTATACTAGAACTGACATGCGATTACATTGTCACGCAATTTGGGTGCATAGATCCTGAGAAATCAGTACCCAGAACAACCACCTCTGGCCGTAATAACGGCCTTGATCCTCCTGGGCATTGAGTCAAACAGAGCTTGGATGACGTGTACACGTACAGCTGCCCATGAAGCTTCAACACGATACCACAGTTCATCAAGAGTAGTGACTGACGTATTGTGAAGAGCCAGTTACTCGGCCACCATTGACCAGACGTTTTCAATTGGTGCGAGATCTGGAGAATGTGCTGGCCAGGGAAGCAGTCGAACATATTCTGTGTCCAGAAAGGGCCGTACAGGACCTGCAACATGCGGTCGTGCATTATCTTGCTGAAATGTAGGGTTTCGCAGGGGTCGAATGAAGGGTAGAGCCACGGGTCGAAACACATCTGAAATGTAACGTCCACTGTTCAAAGTGCCGTTAATCCCAACAATAGGTTACCGAGACGTGTAACCAATGGCAGGCACCCCATACCATCACGCCGGGTGATACGCCAGTATGGCGATGACGAATACACGCTTCCAATGTGCGTTCACCGCGATGTCGCCAAACACGGATGCAACCATCATGATGCTGTAAACAAAACCTGGATTCATCCGAAAAAATGACATCTTGCCTTTCGTGCACCCAGGTTCGTCGTTGAGTACAACGTCGCAGGCACTCCTGTCTGTGATGCAGCGTCAACAGTAACCGCAGCCGTGGTCTCCGAGCTGATAGTCCACGCTGCTGCAAACGTCGTCGAACTGTTCGTGCAGTTGCTTGTTGTCTTGCAAACGTCGCCATCTGTTGACGCAGGTATCGAGACGTTGCTGCACGATCCATTACAGCCATGCGGATAAGATGCCTGTCATCTCGACTTTCGACTGCTAGTGATACGAGGCCGTTGGGATTCAGTACGGCTTTCCATATTACTCTCCTGAACCCACCGATTCCACATTCTGCAAACAGTCATTGGATCTCGACCAACGCGAGCAGCAATGTCGCGATACGATAAACAGCAATCGCGACAGGTTACAAACCGACCTTTGTCAAAGTCGGAAACGCCATGGTACGCATTTCTCCTTCTTACACGAGGCATCACAACAACGTTTCACCAGGCAACGCCGGTTAACTGCTGTTTGTGTATGAGAAACCGGTTGGAAACGTTCCTCATGTCAGCACGTTGTAGGTGTCGCCACCGGCGCCAACCTTGTGTGAATGCTCTGAAAAGCTAATCATTTGCACATCACAGCATCTTTCTCCTGTCGGTTAAATTTCGCGCTTGTAGCACGTCATCTTCGACATGTAGCAACTTTAATGGTCAATAGTGTAACTGAAAATGGTAATGTTCGGCTACCTGGAGACCATTTGGCATTCATGGATTTCATGTTCCTAAACAACTATGAAGAGTTTATGGTTGTCAATGCGCCATATCATCGGGTCACCGTTGCTCGCGATTGGGTTGAAGAACATTCTGGAGAATTCGAGCGAATGATTTGGCCGCGCTAATCGCCCGACATGAATCCCATGGAACATTTATGATACAAAATCTAGAGATCACTTCGTGCTCAAAATCCTGCAACGGCAACACTTTCGCAATTATGGACGGCTATAGAGACAGCATGCGCCGGCCAGTGTGGACGAGCGGTTCTAGACGCTTCAGTCTGGAACCGCGCGACCGCTACGGTCGCAGGTTCGAATCCTGCCTCGGGCATGGATGTGTGTGATGTCATTACTTTAGTTAGGTTTAAACAGTTCTACGTTCTAGGGGACTGATGACCTCAGTTGTTAAGTCCCATAGTGTTCAGACCCATTTGAGCACCTTGGCTCAGTATTTCTGCAGGGGACTCTCAGCGAGTCGTTGAGACCACGCGACGTCGGGATGCTGCACTACGCCGGGCTAAAGGAGGGCTATGCGAGAGGCGTTCAACGAATTCGAAAGTAAACTTCTATGTGCTGACTTGGCAGAAAATCCTTATGTCAAAGCGGTAGGTGGATCAAAACAAAATGTCCAGACACTCTGTGACCAACGTGGTACTGAAATAGAGGATGACAGACTAAAGGCCGAAATACTAAATGTCTTTTCCAAAGCTGTTTCACAGAGGAAGACTGCACTGTAGTGCCTTCTCTAGATTGCCACTCACATGATGAAATGGTATATATCGAAATAGATGAAAGAGGGATAGGAAAACAATTAAAATCGCTCAAAAGAGGAAAGGCCGCTGGACCTGATGGGATACCAGTTCGATTTTACACAGAGTACGCGAAGGAACTTGCCCCCCTTCTTGCAGCGGTGTACCGTAGGCCTCTAGAAGAGCGTAGCGCTCCAAAGGATTGGAAAAGGGCACAGGTCATCCCCGTTTTCAAGAAGGGACGTCGAACAGATGTGCAGAACTACAGACCTATATCTCTGAGGTCGATCAGTTGTAGAATTTTGGAACACGTATTATCTTCGACTTTTCTGGAGACTAGAAATCTACTCTGTGAGAATCAGCATGGGCTTCGAAAAAGACGATCATGTGAAACCCAGCTCGCGCTATTCGTCCACGAAACTCAGAGGACCATAGACACGGGTTCCCAGGTAGGTGCCGTGTTTCTTGACTTCCGCAAGGCGTTTGATACGGTTCCCCACAGTCGTTTAATGGACAAAGTAAGAGCATATGTACTATCAGATCAATTGTGTGCTTGGATTGAAGAGTTCTTATATAACAGAACGCAGCATACCATTCTCAACGGAGAGAAGTCTTCCGAAGTAAGAGTGATTTCAGGTGAGCCGCAGGGAAGTAGGACCGTTGCTATTCACGGTATATATATATGACCTTGTGGATAACATCGGAAGTTCACTGAGGCTTTTTGCGGATGATGCTGTAGTATATCGAGAGGCTGTAACAAAGGAAAATTGTACTGAAATGCAGGAGGATCTGCAACGAATTGACGCATGGTGCAGGGAATTGCAATTGAATCTCAATGTAGATAAGTGTAATGTGCTGCGAATACGTAGAAAGAAAGATCCTTTATCATTTAGCTACAATATAGCAGGTCAGCAACTGGAAGCGGTTAATTCCATAAAGTATCTGGGAGTACGCATTAGGAGTGATTTCAAATTGAATGATCATATAAAGTTGATCGTCGGTAAAGCAGATGCCAGACTGAGATTCATTGGAAGAATACTAAGAAAATGCAATCCGAAAACAAAGGAAGTAGGTTACAGTACCCATGTTCGCCCACTGCTTGAATATTGTTCACCAGTGTGGAATCCGTACCAGATAGGGTTGATAGAAGAGAAAGAGAGAAGATCCAACGGAGAGCAGCGCGCTTCGTTACAAGATCATTTAGTAATCGCGAAAGCGTTACGGAGATGACAGATAAACTCCAGTGGAGGATTGCAGGAAAGACGCTCAGTAGCTCGGTACGGGCTTTTGTTAAAGTTTCGAGAACATACCTTCACCGAAGAGTCAAGCAGTGTATTGCTCCCTCCTACGTATATCTCGCGAAGAGACCATGAGGATAAAATCAGAGAGATTAGAGCCCACACAGAGGCATACCGACAATCTTTCTTTCCACGAACAATACGAGACTAGAATGGAAGGGAGAACCGATAGAGGTACTCAAAGTACCCTCCGCCACACACCGTCAGGTGGCTTTCAGAGTAGTATGAATGTAGATGTAGATGTAGATGTCCGAGACGATGTTAGGAGTTACTCCATGACTTTTGTCACCTCGGTGTGTACGTGGCATCGAGGGTACTCTCAAAACTGACGGTAGATACGCTCGAAGTTACGTTAATTGTATTCATGAGCAAGAAACGGTAACATTCTATCCACATCTGAAATTTAATGGGACTGTGCTTTATTTAAACAAAAATTAATGCATAAATATTGCTCCTGATTTAATGTAGGAAAGTGTTTTACTATAAGAAACGTAATAACTTGTAAACTGCTTGCAATAGAACTAAGGTCTAACATTGTAGTTATAAGGCACTTATGATTATTATTCAAAAGATGGTCCAAGACAATTTTGATCTCTCTTCATGTTTTGTTCTGAGGTAACGTAGTGGCAGTTCCTGTAAGAAAGACTATTGCCCAGTTTCATAGTACAATGCTCTCAAGTTGATGTCAACAACACTTGCTATGGGGAATATGAAGTGTTGGTAGAGGAGGCCGAAATGCACGCGTTTAATCACACGCAGACTGGCGTGAGGTCTGGAACGGTTAAATGTAATTAATATAGCCAATAAGGTACGCTGTTGCTGGAATACTTAACTTTAATCCAGAAGTGGTGTACATCGGTCTGACGGTACAGGCATCACATGTTATATATCTATTGATAATGGCGCCTTGCTAGGTCGTAGCAAATGACGTAGCTGAAGGCTATGCTAACTATTGCCTCGGCAAATGAGAGCGTATTTGTCAGTGTAGCATCGCTAGCAAAGTCGGCTGTACAACTGGGGCGAGTGCTAGTCAGTCTCTCTAGACCTGCCGTGTGGTGGCGCTCGGTCTGCAATCACTGACAGTGGCGACAGCGGGTCCGACGTATACTAACGGACCGCGGCCGATTTAAAGGCTACCACCTATCAAGTGTGGTGTCTGGCGGTGACACCACAGAATACGATACATATAATTTTGTTTAAGGAGAACGAGAATTTTTACGAGTTTTTTAAGAACGTAATTTCAGATATGGATTTATGCAAGCTGATCATGAAAGATGTAGATCATCGTTCCAAACTGCATTAAACTTTGAACAGCAGTTGCCTGTTTATTTAAAAAACACTAATTACTCATACGAAACTGGAAACATTCTGTAAAACGTACAGTCAATTATTTAATATTTAATAGTTTATTCAATCAGTTCTGCTACCCTTCTTGTTGATGGTATCCTAAGAATAATGCGACAGTGAAAGTTCGTCAGTTCTCCATAACAAATGAAGTGGCTCCAAGTACTATGGGACTTAACATTTGAGGTCATCAGTCCCCTAGACTTAGAACTACTTAAACCTAAGTAACCTAAGGACATCACATACACCTATGCCCGCGGCAGGATTCGAACCTTCGACCGTAGCAGCAGCGCGGTTCCGAACTGAAGCGCCTAGAACCGTTCGGTCACAGCGGCCGGCTCTTCATAACAACCCTCTCTGTTGGGCCAAGTATGGAATGACACATTTTCGATCTGCGAGCTCACCTTTCGTAGCTCGTAGCGTTTACAGTGAACGCCCGCCTGTATTCGAGCAGCTGAGAGATCGTTCATGTGTAGCTACGTAAGGGTAGCGACACTGGCAGCGCAATCGCGTGAAGTTCTCAGAGTCACATCACCATGCTGAAAATTTGATGCAAAAGTTTGGGTATCTTTCAGATCTACAATTTCCGCAAACACCACAGAACTTAGACTTTAAGATAGTCGTCTGCAGCTTACACAGAATATGAAGGTTTTATTTGTCCCAATCAGTGAGGTGCCTTAGGTTTCATTGTAGCTAGTCTATCGTATTTTTTTGCGCTATGTGAGAACATGAATGTCTCCTGAACCAAAAACGAACGATGAATTGCACTACTCCGTACGTCATAGGAAGGCATCGCCCTCCTGCGAGACACGTGAGAGAGCTTTGCCTCACCTGTGGACGTGTTGCAGATGCCCTGAGGCACAACCCGTCGGGAATCACGTCCTCACGTGACCTCGCAGAGGCGCATCTCGCTTCAAGGGCGGCGAGAAACGAGCAGGAAGAAGCTGACAACATGATCGCTCTCCTGTTGACTAGTTTACAACACTCCTTCTTACCTGCGTGTGTGTGTGTGTGTGTGTGTGTGTGTGTGTGTGTGTGTGTGTGTCTGTGTGTGTGTGTGTGTGTGTGAGAGAGAGAGAGAGAGAGAGAGAGAGAGAGCGTTAGTGTGTGTGAAACAGTATAAAACCAGCTGCGAATCCTCAACTTTTTTGGTGTTTAAAATTGGCTTTTAGAATCGCAGCACTAGTGTGTTTCCACAAGGAAGCAAGCAGCATACAAACAATTTCAAATGAACACCAAAGAATCAAAAATGTTCAAATGTGTGTGAAATTTTATGGGGCTTAACTGCTAAGATCATCAATCCCTAAGCTTACACACTACTTAACCTAAATTATCCTAAGGACAAACACACACACCTATGCCTGAGGGAGGACCCGAACCAAAGATTCGGTCACCTTCTTCTTTCATCAGTTTCTGTTTCTTTATGCGGTCGGCATTGTTACAGGGGTTAGGGCAATGTTAGTGATAGTTGGTGTCCAGATGACCTTCCTAACGGCACCACTCCCTTCAGGACCGAAACTGTGTACCCAGTCTATCTCTGTCTACTGTAAATCTATAAGCAAGTGTGAAAGCCTTTTCTACGAGGGGTTCATCAAGTAACGCTACACATTTTTCTTCTGAAAGTAGGTTGGTTTTATTCAGGAAATACATCATACTGTTCCTCACTCTTTTGGCTACAAAACCCTATTTTTCAACGTAATCTCCGTTCAGTGCGACAGCCTTTCGCCACCTTACTGGGAGGGCCCGTATGCCCGTATGGTACAACTCCACTGTTCGACGTCGGAGCCAGCGTCTTGTTGCAGCAGTAACTCCCCATCATCCACCAACTGCTTCCCGCGAAGTGCATCCTTCATCAGATATAATGTCCCTTCTGAAATATTCAAGCCGATATATTTGAGGTAAATATTAAAAGGACTCTCAATAATATTATATGGACATAAACGACAAATTAATTACGAAAATGCATTAAATTACCTCCAAAGAAAGACTATATCGATTGCAATGTTATAAAAAGACATTATTTGTATCAGATGAAATAACGTTCTCGAAACTAACATTATTATCTTTGTCATTATATATAAGAGGAAAAAGATATTTAAAATCGAGTCAGATCATTTCTGCTGTTGTATGTAAGGTACGCTTGCGGTAGCTTTTGTTCTTTTTGTTCTCCTACGTAGCGAATAATTCAAGTGTGTATTCTGCGCTTTGTTGGAACACATTTACAAAAAGTGTGGGCACTGTGTTACTTAAAGAACCCATGCACACAATTCTCCCTGAATTAATAATTGCAAGAAGTTATGTAGCATTTTTTCACTCTCTGTGAGGCGAGCAGCTGTGATCTTTGACTGGCAACAATTGGCCGCCATTACGCGGCGTATTTAAATTTATTTTTCTGTGTAACATATCACCACAGCCGGAGCAGAAAGAATCATTTCAAGTTATTCAATTAGCTAAAGTGCAAGCTTCACTAATTTTATTTCGTCAAAAAACGTATACCTTCAAAGATACGATTTATTCTAGGTCAGTGAACTTAGCCGGCATTACATTTCGCCGAAAGCATTTGAAAGCCTGGCGCTCATTTGAAACATAATTTAATATTTGTCTTTGGCCATCTACAAATCAATTATATATATATGGGGTGAGTCACCTAACGTTACCGCTGGATATATTTCGTGTAATTGGTTAATACAAACCATAAAAAAATGCACGGAAGTATGTTTTTTAACACAAACCTACGTTTTTTTTAAATAGAGCCCCGTTAGTTTTGTTAGCACATCTGTACATATAAACAAATACATAATCAGTGCCGTTTGTTGCATTGTAAAATGTTAATTACATCCGGAGATATTGTAACCTAAAGTTGACGCTTGAGTACCACTCCTCCGCTGTTCGATCGTGTGTATCGGAGAGCACCGAAATACGTAGGGATCCAAAGGGAACGGTGATGGACCTTAGGTACAGAAGAGACTGGAACAACACATTACGTTCACATGCTAACACCTTTTTATTGGTCTTTTTCACTGACGCACATGTACATTACTATGAGGGGTGAGGTAAACGTACACACGTGGTTTCCGTTTTCAATTACGAAGTGGGATAGAGTGTGTCCCACTGGAAACGCGTCGACGTATGTGGTATCAGCATGATGGTGCACCTGCACATTCCGCAATTAACACTAGGCTGTCTCTTGACAGGATGTTCGAAGGGCGTTTCATAGGACGTGGAGGACGCATAAATTGGCCAGCCCGTTCTCCTGATCTTACACCTCTGGACTTCTTTCTGTGGGGTACGTTAAAGGAGAATGTGTACCGTGATGTGCCTACAACCCCAGAGGATATGAAACAACGTATTGTGGCAGCCTGCGGCGACATTACACCAAATGTACTGCGGCGTGTACAATATTCATTACGCCAGAGATTGCAATTGTGTGCAGTAAACGATGGCCACCACAATGAACATCTATTGGCCTGACATGTCGGGACACACTCTATTCCACTCCGTAATTGAAAACGGAAACCACGTGTGTACGTGTACCTCACCCCTCATGGTAATGTACATGTGCGTCAGTGAAAAAGACCAATAAAAAGGTGTTAGCATGTGGACGTAATGTGCTGTTCCAGTCTCTTCTGTACCTAAGGTCCATCACCGTTCCCTCTGGATCCCTACGTAATTCGATGCTCTCCGATACACACGATCGAACAGCGGAGGAGTGATACTCAAGCGTCAACTTTAGGTTACAATATCTCATGATGTAATTAACATTTTACAATGCAACAAACGGCACTGATTATGTATTTGTTTATATGTTCAGATGTGCTAACAAAACTAACGGGGTTCCATTTAAAAAAACGTAGGTTTGTGTTAAAAAACATACTTCTGTGCATTTTTGTATGGTTTGTTTTAACCAATTACGCTAGCCCCTCTCCTCGCGTTCGGTCTGTGGAATCGATTCGTCAGTATTTGATGTGGTTTACGAAATATATCCAGCGGTAATGTTAGGTGACTCACCCTGTATATATATTCCCTTTCTTGTGTTTCGCTTAATAATAACTACAGAAAGGAATGGATAATGTACGGACCAAACCGATGAAAGTCGCGAGATCCGGGCTGTACCGTAGATGGTGGGGCTTTTTCAGCTCCTCTTGAGTGTGCAGACTTGTGTGAGGCCTTGCGTTGTCACGAAAAAGATCCGTCTTCAGGCCACAAGTGGCCCATCGGGACAATCTGACCACCGTGTCATCCTCAGCAGAGGATGCGGATAGGAGGGATGTGTGGTCACTCTCGGTCGTTAGGATGCTTTTTTTTTTCTTTACCAGAGCCGCTACTATTCGGTCGAGTAGCTCCTCAGTTGGCATCAGGAGGCTGAGTGCACCCCGAAAAATGGTAACAGCGCATGGCGGGCCAGATGGTCACCCATTAAGTGCCGGCCACGCCCGACAACGTTTAACTTCGGTGATATGGGGGGGGGGGGGGGGGGGGGGAACCGGTGTATCCACTGCGGCAAGGCCGTCGCGAGAGAGGACATACAATAACGCATAAATCGTCCCAGCCGACCGTCGCCATGATTTTACCAGCTGAGTGTGCGGCTTTGAACTTTTCTTCGGAGAGTAGGTGGTGTGGCACCACTCTGTGGATTGCCGTTTTGTTTCCGGTTCGAAGTGATAAACCGTTATTTCATCGCCTGTGATGAAAGACAAAAAATTGTGACGATCGCCGTTGTAACGCGCAAGCAATTTCGCACACATGGTCCTTCGTTACTCTTTAGGCGGTGTTACGTTATATACAGGGTGTCCCAGCACAGCGAACAGAGACGTCGAGTTGAGCAGCGAGGTGTTTGGTTGTGACCCGTCGATCAACTCCAATAAGAGTGTCCGCACGTTCCGATACTGCAGAAGTCACAGCTGTATGCGGCCGACCGACACGCGGAAGATCGAATGTGTTTCGGCAACGTTGTTGCGACTAACACAAGACCCCTCGCACAGCGACTCACTGTGCTTTAGTTCACTGCCAGGTCTCCGTACGCATTCTGCAACCACCCATGAATAACTGCGATGCTCTGGTTTTCCACCAAAAGAAACCCAATGGCAGCTCTCTGCTTGGAACGCACCTCTATTACCGACGTCATTTAGAAGGCTACGTATAGCGTCGCCACTTACCAGGACTTGATAAAGCTATAGGGTTCAAATGGCACTGAGCACTATGGGACTTAACATCTGATGTCATCAGTCCCCTGGAACTTAGAACTACTTAAACCTAACTAACCTAAGGACATCACTCACATCCATGCCCGAGGCAGGTTTCGAACCTGCGACCGTAACAGTCACGCGCTTCCGGACTGAAGTTATAGGTCCTGAAGCGGGAATATTCCACGATGTTCCACAACAAATTCCAGATTTTTTCAACGGAAATTCGGCGAGAAAAAAAAGTGTTGCATTACTTATTGAGCGCCTCTCGTTGTTTGTACACTGCTGGCCATTAAAATCGCTACACCACGAAGATAACGTGCTACAGACGCGAAATTTAACCGCCGGCCGAAGTGGCCGTGCGGTTAAAGGCACTGCAGTCTGGAACCGCAAGACCGCTACGGTCGCAGGTTCGAATCCTGCCTCGGGCATGGATGTTTGTGATGTCCTTAGGTTAGTTAGGTTTAACTAGTTCTAAGTTCTAGGGCACTAATGTCCTCAGCAATTGAGTCCCATAGTGCTCAGAGCAATTTGAACCATTTTTTTGAAATTTAACCGACAGGAAGAAGCTGCTGTGATATGCAAATGATTACCTTTTCAGAGCATTCACACAAGGTTGGCGCCGGTGGCGACACCTACAACGTGCTGACATGAGGAAAGTTTCCAACCGATTTCTCATACACGAACAGCCTGACCGGCGTTGCCTGGTGAAACGTTGTTTAGATGCCTCGTGTAAGAAGGAGAAATGCGTACCATCACGTTTCCGACTTTGATAGAGGTCGGATTGCGGCCTATCGCGATTGCGGTTTATCTTATCTCGACATTGCTGCTCGCGTTGGTCGAGATCCAATGACTGTTGGCAGAATATGGAATCGCTGGGGTCAGGAGGGTAATACGGAACGCCGAGCTGGATCCCAACGGCCTCGTAACACTAGCAGTCGGAAGTCGGGATGACAGGCATCTTATCCGCATGGCTGTAACGGATCGTGCAGCGACGTCTCGGTCCCTGAGTCAACAGATGGGGACGTTTGCAAGACGACAACCATCTGCACGAACAGTTCGACGATGTTTGCAGTAGCATGGACTATCAGCTCGGACACCATGGCTGCGGTTACCCTTGACGCTGCATCACAGACAGGAGCGCCTACGATGGTGTACTCAACGACGCACCTAGGTGCACGAATGGCAAAACGTCATTTTTTCGGATGAATCTAGGTCAGCATCATAATTGTCGCATCCGTGTTTGGCGACATCGCGGTGAACGCACATTGGAAGCGTGTATTCGTCATCCTACATTTCAGCAGGGTAATGCGCGACCGCATTTTGCAGGTCCTGTACAGTCCTTTCTGGATACAGAAAATATTCGACTGCTGCCCTGGCCAGCACATTCTCCAGATCTCTCACCAATTGAAAACGTCTGGTCAATGGTGGCCGAGCAAGTGGTTCGTCACTATACGCCAGTCACTTCTCTTGATGAACTGTGGTATCGTGTTGAATTTGTATGGGCAGCTGAACCTGTACGCGCCATCCAAGTTCTGTTTGACTCAATGCCCAGGCGTATCAAGGCCGTTATTACGGCCAGAGGTGGTTGTTCTGGGTACTGATTTCTCAGGATCTATGCACCCAAATGCGTGAAAATGTAATCACATGACAGTTCTAGTGTAATATATTTGTCCAATGAATACCCGTTTATCATCTGCATTTCTTCTTGGTGTAGCAATTTTAATGGCCAGTAGTGTAGTTTACAGTGAAACTTATTTCCACACTAGTACTACGAAAAAAGTTTTTTTATGAAATAAGTACATTTCTTGCGAAAGGTACGCTAATATACTTAGTTTTTGTTTGTGGGGTTTATTGGGAAGTAGTGGTAACAATGACTGTATAGTTATTAATGATCTTATATGCTCTCTTTTTTAATGTTATGTAGATGTTGTCAGTATTAATCTAGTGGGTGTAAACATTTATCCGGAACCAGATAAGGATCAACTCATGCAGCTAGACACATGGCTAATGGCGTAGCGATGACGTATAAAGTTTCGCAGGCAGTCGACTGTCGAGCACGGGAGCTCCTGGAATCGTTCGAGTTACGACGTAGCTGGTGGAGAGTAACTGATGCAATGTCTGTCAGAATATGTCTGCGGTTTGGCATCGACAGTCTAGGTGGATGAAGCTGATGCCACAGGAGTGAACACGAGTTAAATTTAAAGATTAGCTGTCAGGCAGCGAGAAAGAGCTCGGAACAGTCAAAGGCTGAGAAACTATAACCACAAACCCTTCTCACCAGTTGATAGAAGCTACTCTGAAGCGGCATCAAGAATGCCAATCAAGTAGAAGGAGTTTTGCGGGCAACAAACATAAAACTTCCGTGAGAAACAATGAAATCAGGAGTAACCGTCGATGTTTATAGAGACGGTTCCCACAGGACAAGGGCGGCTTAGAAGACTGACCGTGATCTCTTCTAAGCTGCAATGGAATCGCTTATTACTAACAGAGCAAAACTCTTCAAAAATGGAAAATGCAGACTTTTTTGGTTTCGGTTTGTTGAGACACAGATGCATCTATTGAAATGAAAATGGGATGTCATCACTGCCTTGTCACTTGTAGAGATCGTATTGAAATCTGCAATTGCTTCTAATAGGGGAAACCCCCAGGAGTTGCCACGGTTGAGAAATAAACGCGTGGCCAGTCTGAAATCATGCAGAACTAGTTGGTGATTTTTGTTGTAAACTTTGATTAATGATTTCACAGTAATATTACACTGAGCATCTCAGACTTTGACATTTCAAATAATAAAGAAAAAACAAGACAGTGAAAGAAATCTTCCATTGAGGCATTACAAGAAATGTTTATCCATAAAAGATGAGTTACCAAGTTTTACACTGCAATGAAAAAAGCTGTCAGTTTTGCAAAGAAAATGATACAAGTTTGGGTCTGTCACTTCATTATACACTCCTGGAAATGGAAAAAAGAACACATTGACACCGGTGTGTCAGACCCACCATACTTGCTCCGGACACTGCGAGAGGGCTGTGCAAGCAATGATCACACGCACGGCACAGCGGACACACCAGGAACCGCGGTGTTGGCCGTCGAATGGCGCTAGCTGCGCAGCATTTGTGCACCGCCGCCGTCAGTGTCAGCCAGTTTGCCGTGGCATACGGAGCTCCATCGCAGTCTTTAACACTGGTAGCATGCCGCGACAGCGTGGACGTGAACCGTATGTGCAGTTGACGGACTTTGAGCGAGGGCGTATAGTGGGCATGCGGGAGGCCGGGTGGACGTACCGCCGAATTGCTCAACACGTGGGGCGTGAGGTCTCCACAGTACATCGATGTTGTCGCCAGTGGTCGGCGGAAGGTGCACGTGCCCGTCGACCTGGGACCGGACCGCAGCGACGCACGGATGCACGCCAAGACCGTAGGATCCTACGCAGTGCCGTAGGGGACCGCACCGCCACTTCCCAGCAAATTAGGGACACTGTTGCTCCTGGGGTATCGGCGAGGACCATTCGCAACCGTCTCCATGAAGCTGGGCTACGGTCCCGCACACCGTTAGGCCGTCTTCCGCTCACGCCCCAACATCGTGCAGCCCGCCTCCAGTGGTGTCGCGACAGGCGTGAATGGAGGGACGAATGGAGACGTGTCGTCTTCAGCGATGAGAATCGCTTCTGCCTTGGTGCCAATGATGGTCGTATGCGTGTTTGGCGCCGTGCAGGTGAGCGCCACAATCAGGACTGCATACGACCGAGGCACACAGGACCAACACCCGGCATCATGGCGTGGGGAGCGATCTCCTACACTGGCCGTACACCACTGGTGATCGTCTTGGGGACACTGAATAGTGCACGGAACATCCAAACCGTCATCGAACCCATCGTTCTACCATTCCTAGACCGGCAAGGGAACTTGCTGTTCCAACAAGACAATGCACGTCCGCATGTATCCCGTGCCACCCAACGTGCTCTAGAAGGTGTAAGTCAACTACCCTGGCCAGCAAGATCTCCGGATCTGTCCCCCATTGAGCATGTTTGGGACTGGATGAAGCGTCGTCTCACGAGGTCTGCACGTCCAGCACGAACGCTGGTCCAACTGAGGCGCCAGGTGGAAATGGCATGGCAAGCCGTTCCACAGGACTACATCCAGCATCTCTACGATCGTCTCCATGGGAGAATAGCAGCCTGCATTGCTGCGAAAGGTGGATATACACTGTACTAGTGCCGACATTGTGCATGCTCTGTTGCCTGTGTCTATGTGCCTGTGGTTCTGTCAGTGTGATCATGTGATGTATCTGACCCCAGGAATGTGTCAATAAAGTTTCCCCTTCCTGGGACAATGAATTCACGGTGTTCTTATTTCAATTTCCAGGAGTGTATGTAGAACATCCGATTTCCATGTTTACCAGTGCAAGAAATTGTGGGTTTTTAGTTTTGAAATATACCACACAAATGAGATTGAGGTATGCTTTGTTGTTATCAAAAATGACAAGGTAATAAATGTTCTAGTGAAGTGGGTACTTTTACGTTGAGAACTTTTGTCCCCAGAATCATATGGGACCTCGACTTTATCGGCAGTACATGTGGAGACCAAGATCGTAGCCATTGGTTATAAGAACTTTATTGATCTTAACAGATAGTGGCAGCTCTGATAAAATCTGTCACTAATTCCCATTAGAAGACACTCTTACCTCTATCTGACTGCGACTTTGCTGCCTTGAAAAAGTTACGAATACGCAAGCAAGTGCCTTTTGCAGATCAGTAGATGTCACTTAAGACTGAATGCAGCTGCTTTGATGTCTTTAAAATTTACGCAACAAAAACAAGCGAAATGGTGGATTTCAAATCGTGTTGAGTCCTCTATGCAAAAAAGTTCAGATGAAACAATGGGAAAAGGCTTTAGAAAATGACACAATATTATATGCTCCCCAGCAGTTTCTGAAATAAAATTGCCCTTGTACGTAATTCAAGACAAATTCAGACTTAAGCCCTCAATGACCATGAATGACTAGGTCATGAAAAGTCAGCTACCCCACGACAAATGCGTAACAGATCCGCTGCAGCAAGCTACTGGCACCCAGTAACCATACAAGGTATCTCAGAAAATTTACAAATGGTAAGGTGTCTAAGATACTAATCATAACAAAGACACCAAGCTTCCAGAGTCTAGAAGACCGCACATTGGCTCATGATCAATGCTTGCACAAGCATAAGGGAGGGCATTCAGACTACCCGCTCTCAGATGATTACAGGCGCTGTATAACCCATGGCGTCAGCTGTTCTGCGCCGTATAGGTGGCTTCTGGTGGCAGAAGTGGGCAACATGCTCCAGATACCTACAATGGAAACATCAAGCCTTCACTCGAGCAACATCGTTAGTAATGATAAAATTGTCATCCAGAAGACAGCCGACTCTCGCAGCCTGCTCATATCTGATAAAACAAATGTCGTGTGACTAGGTCCTCCCGTCGGGTAGACGGTTTGCCGGGTGCAAGTCTTTCGATTTGACACCACTTCGCGTCGATGGGGATGAAATGATGATGATTAGGACAACACCAGTCCCTGAGCTCCGTCCCAGCCGGGAATCGAACCCGGGCCCTTAGGCTTGACATTCTGTAGCGCTGTCCACTCAGCTACCGGGGGCGGACCTCATATCTGATGTCTGCTTGAACAACGCCAACGGCGTCAGAGAACAGATGATCTATGTCGCGAAATGTGGTAGGCGTTTCTGAAAACAAAACGTGTGAGTGCTGCTTTCTTTAATGCCCTGCACAATGGTAGCCACCAGCTTCTCTTCCGAAAGCTGCACATCGGAAGCAAGAGCTACAGTACGCGCTTCAACATACAATCAGTAAGGTATTCAGCAACGAATACAGGAAACGAAAGAAATATTGGTTAATCAACTTGTTCCAGATCCGGTCCAAAAATCTTTGTCTAACGATCACTGTTTCTCCAGATTTTCAGAGCACCACAAAAGTTTCACTAATTGATAAGCTTGTATTAAAAATGAAGAAATTCGTCCCTCTGTATTTAAGGTGTCGATTTTATTTTGGCAACTAGTTGCAACGTTGTAACAACGTCATCTTCAAGCCCATACACTTGTTGACGTCAACTGCATGCGGCTGATACTAGAAATCAGTGGTGAGATATGGACGCGCTCCGTGTGGAAGGTGGCTAACCAACTGTCTCTCGACAACACCGCATCGCAATGTCCTCCCAATACCCGACTTGGCAACGCGGAATCCGGTAACACGGCCTCGTGGAGTGTATGTTCCTGCTCAACACTCAGGCAACTTCGGGTGGTGAAACCTACCAGGGGCAGGGAGGAGATCAACCGATCACATAACAACCGATGCCAGGTACGTCGCGGATGGGTCACCAAGCGTCATCGTAGAATTCGGAATGGGACCGAGTACACTTCAGCAGCCAGCGCGAGAACCATTTCACGCTGGGTAGCCGCTGTGCCGCCATGGTTGCAGACATCACCCTCTTGGGGTGCAAACGTTGAGCTGACTCGAAGGACGTCAACTATAATCCGAAAGGCAGCTGAACTAGCAACAGCCGAGGCTGCTGCGGAAGAATAAATAATTCAACTCTAATAATGTTTTATGGCGTCGTTGATGCATCACAGGTTCCCAACCGCTATCCTGACTTCTCGCAGATGTGTCTCCACTCGGCCCTCTGTAAATGCATCGGTCGTGGCTCGCTAATACCATTGGCTCCCAAGTTTCCAGACTGGAACCCGTTGGATTCTTTTCTGTAGGGACATTTAAAAACTTTGGTATATTCCAACCTTATTGATAACGTTGATAATATCTGGGAACACTTTGTGGGTGCTCGCATTCGGAACTCGCCTGCGGCTTTTGAACGAGGTCAAGCATCGATGAGGATATGTACTCCAGTCTGCTTTTACACGAACGGCGGCCATGTGGGACACTTGATGTAATGTGTTTGTCCTCTAGCGCATACCTACAGTTTGGATCCTCATGGACTCTGTTGTAAAGTGTTAGTGTACACAGTAGTAATGCATTGTACCTGGAAAACCATAGGTTTCCAGACTTTTGTTTATTAGGAATGTTTGCTTAGTTCATTGGCCTCTCCTCGTCCCTTTAGTTGTACCTAAAAATAGTCAAACACACTGCATCTATTCGATTCATGCATTGCACCTCTGAGTACTATCACAATTACTTTTTTAAAGGCATCCTACCATTATTTCGCTCACCTTACCACCGAAACGTCCTGTCAAATTAAAGCTACGTACAGAGTCGCGACTTGAACAACTTGGAACATAGCCTTCTATAGTAATGCTCTTACCATCTGCGCTATCCAGCCACAACACCCCTCCACCGGCCTTTCTCCCCCCATCAACCAACGTCTGTTCCGCCATTGCTGCTCTCCTACCTTCCAAATTTCGCATTAACTCTTTTGCATACCTTGCCGGACTAGCACTTCTGGAAGAATGGATACTGTGCAGAAATGGTTTAGCCACAGCCAAGGGAATGGTTTCCTGAATTAGTGTTTCTCTCTGCATAGGAATGTGCGCTGGTTTGAAACTTCGTGAGAAATTAAAGAAGATTCCGGGCTCTAATTCCAGCTCGATACACAGTTTAATCTCCCAAGAAAATTTCAACACAGCGCACAATTCGATGCAGTGTGAAACATTCATTCTGGAAACATGAGATAGAATTTTGTAGCTTGCGTTAAGGAATGCAATTCCTCGATGATTATCACATACCAGGGATCTTTTTTTAGTATAGAGAAGATTACGTCTTTTCTAGTTGTCTGCCGGCCGCGGTGGCCGTGCGGTTCTAGGCACTGCAGTCCGGAACCGCAGGACTGCTACGGTCGCAGGTTCGAATCCTGCCTCGGGCATGGATGTGTGTGATGTCCTTAGGTTAGTTAGGTTCAAGTAGTTCTAAGTTCTAGGGGACTGATGACCTAAGATGTTAAGTACCATAGTGCTCAGAGCCATCTGAACCATCTAGTTGTCTGACAATCTCTCGTATTCTCAAACGGTATTTAACCGTTTCGTAATTATTTTAACCAGTGTCGGTTCTCCGTTCCTTATTAGCTCTACTGCAATTTGACCTTCGGCGAAAGCCTTATTGTTTTTTACGTTTTTGATTATTTGTCGCATTTCCGCTTTATTGCAGGTCTGTACTTTGCTGTCTATGGACTCTTGTACCTCACATGGAAGAGACTTCAATGCGATCTCACCGTTCAGTAAAACTGCGAAGTTCTCTGCCCATCACCGTTCTACTCGTACTTCAGCGCCGGCCGCGGTGGTCTCGCGGTTCTAGGCGCGCAGTCCGGAACCGTGCGACTGCTACGGTCGCAGGTTCGAATCCTGCCTCGGGCATGGATGTGTGTGATGTCCTTAGGTTAGTTAGGTTTAAGTAGTTCTAGGGGACTGATAACCACAGCAGTTGAGTCCCATAGTGCTCAGAGCCATTTGAACCATTTTTCGTACTTCAGTGTGATTCATGAGGATCTTCGCCTGTGTGTTGTTAATAAATGTTTCTTTTTTCTTATATTTCTGTGTTACTTTCTTTTATTTTAGGTACATTTGTCGCGTCCTTTGATGGATACAGTCTTCTTTGGCTTCTTCTATTAGGTCCTTGTAATATTTCAGTTCTCCTGCCTTAATATATTTGCCGTTTCGTTCCTTATTTTGATCACCTTGTCTTTTAACTCCTGAACTAGCTATTCCCAGCCAATCCTCCCTCTTCAATTTTTTGCTGGCACACCTGATGGAACCACACGTTATCTGACCGCTTCTGTTTGCCTAGATTTTTAGAGGCTGTTTTCTGTTTCCTTAGTTTGAGACCATTCATGGTCGATATCACGGTCTCCTACCTTTTTCTCTCATTTACTTAGGTTTTCTGCTAGTTTGAATCGTATTTTCTATTAACCTCTGTCTCTTTTAATCTATTTACATCATAATAAGTAGTGTGATTACCTGTTCCACACACCTTAAATTTAATGTTCATCTTACTTATCACCAGGAAGCTCTCAGTCTCACAGTCTCCTCCACTTTAGGTTCATGTATATTACCTCTGTGCTCCATAATTAACGATTTTGACTACACATTGACCACAACTCTAACTATGTTGACCTGCGATTTTGATTCCACTTTGACTATAACTCTAGCTACGTTGACGATTGTAATTGTGAGATATTGACCATCATCACTGGGTCTGTACTTGTGGCTATGTTGGTCCCATTTAAGCTACACATACTACCTACGCTGACGAGTGTAATCATGATGCCTTCATCAATGTAGCTTCACTCATTTCCAATTTCTGTAACTTGGGGACACTCTGATTCCGCTTCTGATGTATGCAACCATAAGATGTCTATTTAGCCCCAGATCTACGATAGTTCCGAACCGGGGCAAAAACTTCAGTGCCCCCCCAACCCCCACCCCCCGCCCCAAAATTTTAAAAATCGATTTTTCAAAAATACGTTCATTTTGTAGCGCACATCTTTCTGAAGAGTTTGATATATAAAACATACACTTTCGAGGGAATGTAAGCGCTCCATGTGCAGTGCCATGCCTCTTCACGCCTCTTCGCTCTGTGGAATTCAAACGTGTGTATTTTATAGTGGAACCCATACAACCTATATTCAGGATAATGAAAATTAAAAAGTTCTGCGGTGCCTCTCCTTCTCCCAGTCGGCCGGTTTGACTACCTACTCACCCCTTAAAAAAAAAAAAAAAATATTGATACTGTGCGGGACTGTTTGTGATCGTGGTAATAAGAAATCTTCAGAAATTTGCACTCTCTATTGCTTATTAGCTAATAACCTTCTCTTCTGTGTGACACACAATTAAATATAGGAAACATAAAACCAGTAAAGACAAGAGACGAGCAAGACAGTACACATTTCGTCAACTCTTAGATCCCAGCATTTATTTTCTCTCTAATCTTGCTACAGCTTTACACAGCGTGCTTTCCTTTCTGCGAAAGAAGCTATTAGCTCATCACAGTTCGTCAAAAGTTTTGCTACACGAAAAATCAAAATATCGTTCTCTGATACTGGTGGTTTCTCGATTTGATTACGTCTATTTTGTCACAGTCTGCTACATAAAACGAAACAGCTCTTTCTAACATTAAATAAGCGAGGCTGTTTTGAACAAATGGTCATTTTTATCTATCTCATTTACATAAATAACTACACGCAATATAATTCACCAAGAACCAATATCAAATGCCTATTAGACGTGCTACAAGCAAAAAGTTTTATGTTAAGAAACAATTCAACATTTCATTCAATCGCTCGAATTTCTCAAGCATGAGATCGAAAAGTAGTAGTAGTACGAAACTTTTATATAATTTGGAACCGTCAAATTCTTCCATATAGTTTGTGTGGTGGCCCCAATATCTTTTCCTTCCTCATTCTAACAAACAATCTTGATATCACTAATTCTGTAACTATTCCTGCCATTGTCAAAACTTACTCTCTGGTTAACTTCACTAACCCTGTCAGAATCACCGGTTTGGTTATCTCGCGTTTATTCTCTGGTTAGGCGTTATTACGTGTTCGTACGACGCGTTTCCCGCGCTATTCCAACTGAACTGAAGCGGCTGCTAACCGGGGACTGTACAAATGGCCCTTAATATGAAGATATCTGACAAAAACACTGTGTCAAAATTTCATTTTCTTGGATACACCGAGAAGATAATACGTAATCTTTCTTACCTGTTATTCCTGTTAATACAATAATAATAACGTTTATCATTTGTACACACAATGAACCACAGAAACAAACGGCGATTGGCGTTCACCCGTTCGGGTTTATTCGTCTCAGCTCGTGAAATCCCATCCTCTTTTGTCTGCGGGAAAGTTTATTTCTAGACGCGACGGTGATTTCCCTGGCAGAGACCACGTACGCTATGCACGCATTGAAGAATTAACCTATGATTCGTTCAGAAATCAACTTATAATGTCTTCAAAAATATTCAAACACCAACAGGAATGCGTTTAAAAATCATATAAATAGCCTATATACCAACATGTACTGGTGCAAGGCGCTTTGTGAAATAAGGTTTTTTTCTTCAAGAATATCAATTTGACGCTTCCTGAAATTGCCGCCCGCGGCAGAAATCCCGGTTTGCCCCACCCTACACCCGAGCCTGCGTCTATCAAGGTGTCGGGGATCACCTGTATGTTCCGTAACTAGCTGTTACCGTGATTCGACTTTGATAGGAAATACTGCCAGTTTTGATCGCTACAAACCTAAGACCTTTGTCAAGGTGACCACTCTTGCCTCCAGGTTCCGTAACTACTGCCTACTATGATTTTACGCAAACGTTGTCTGTGTTGACGACTACACTCAAATGACATTTTTTTAGGGATGATCTTAGCTCATACCGAATCCGTAGATGATTTCGTACTTTTCCAAGTTTCCTGTGAGGGTTTTGTGAATTCTTGATTCTTGATTCTTCATAAGCTCATGTGGCTGCAGACGCACTCTTTATGATTCAGAAGTAGATCGCAGAATCTTAGAGGAAAATGTATTTGACATAATAAATAAACTGTTGTCAGGAATATTGTGACGCTGCGTGGTCATACATTACTTACGTCTCACAGTGAACCCCTTGAATGCGATGTCGCAAGTTTAATTTTTATTAAGGCTCATTTGAAAGTGTTGTGTTACAAAGCATGATAGCAAACGTACAGTATTAGCTCCTAGTAACTCGCCATGTGCATCAGGAGTGCGTCAGGAGTGTCCGGGAGGTGCAGACATCGATTTTCTATGGGATTTGTATTACACTTCACAAAATAGATATCTTCGACATTCCACAAATGTTCAAAACAAACCATTAACTTGCGCCATAAGCACCGAATGAAAAATGGCGCGTCACAGTGATCACATAGGTTTGGACCATTAATATCGAAGATGAAGTCCTTGGGAGTTACAAACCGTGCAGGACGTTCGGCTAGGCATCCACTCTTAAGTTTGCATATACAGTCATATTGGTGTAAGAGGGTGATCAGAACTGAAATGCAACCGAATGCAATCGAATGCGAAACAGTCTGTCGTGGAGCTTATTTTGAAACTGGCTATCCTTTTAGGCGCAGCAGCAGGTTATGCGATGACATATTTTACAAGCACAGAAGAAACAAACATCCAGAGGCTGAATTTGTCCATTGATTGTTGTGGTATGGAAGGCAATGTCACACACTTTTCAGGAGGCATAATTTCCTCTAAAGGAGTATGAGTTTTTTGTACGCAGACCAAGAATCAAGCAAAAGCAATTTATTTTGACCAACTACTGGCCAAAAGCAGAATTCATACTATAGTTTATTCTTAGCCCAATTTTCCACTCTTGCTTGATGTGACGTAAATATTCCCTACTCGCCTTGAAGGATCATGCACACGAGAAGGAACCGAAGGGGTCAGAGCACCTCCAACTACTCGCAGCACAATAAATAACTTTCCACATTAACAGTCGGCGTAATTGTATACGAATGCGTTAAGTCATTAGTTGATCTTGATACAACTCTGTAATTTACAGGGTTCCTTTCATATGCATTTCGTCTTCAAATTCCGACAAGTCAGAGTCGAAAACAAATTCCTTAGTGAAAAATGGCATAACTTTATCTCATCTACAAATTTCCGGGTCGATTCCGTAGTTTGCTGTGCATCATCTACTTGACGCTTTGTTTGAAATTTCATTATCTTACGTCTTCCTATTCTGTAACACTGAAGTTATGCAACCATCCGTTGCCTCCCTTGCAATCACTGTTATCTATGTCGCTCGCAATTTGATGTGCATAACGTAGTACGTCAGTATCATACACATCCTGTGTAGTGACTTGGCAAGACAGCTAAGCCACTCGGAGGTAGCCGAAAGGCACGCGTTAAGCTCACGCAGACTGGCGTGAGGTCTGGAACAGGACAATGTCTTGAGAATTGCAAATAAAGTACGAAGATCTTGGAATACTTAACTTTAATCCATAATTGGAGAACATCGCTCTTGTTGATACATCAATAACAATCTCAATATAAACTGGTAATGGCGCCTTGCTAGGTCGTAGCAAATGACGTAGCTGAAGGCTATGCTAACTATCGTCTCGGCAAATGAGAGCGTATTTGTCAGTGAACCTTTCCTAGCAAAGTCGGCTGTACAACTGGGGCGAGTGCTAGGAAGTCTCTTTAGACCTGCCGTGTGGCGGCGCTCGGTCTGCAATCACTGACAGTGGCGACACGCGGGTCCGACGTATACTAATGGACCGCGGCCGATTTAAAGGCTACCACCTAGCAAGTGTGGTGTCTGGCGGTGACACCACATCCTCTAAATTGCATCGAGCACCTTTCAAATGGTTCAAATGGCCCTAAGCACTATGCGACTTAACATCTGAGGTCATCAGTCCCCTAGAACTTAGAACTACTTAACCCTAACTAAGGGCATCACACACATCGATGCCCGAGGCAGTATTCGATCCTGCGACCGTAGCAGGAGCGCGGTTCCGGACAGAAGCGCCTAGAACCGCTCGGCCGCAGAGGCCGGCCCGAGCATGTTTGAAACGCAAAAACACAAGTTTTTGTAACAAGTGCGGCTTATCATCTCTTGAATATCCGTTGTCTTTCTTAGGCGCTACACGGTCATATTGCTGTGGACTTATTTTAAATATGTTCATAAATTCTTTTCACTTACTATACTGGGGATGATGTTCGATGTATGTAATTGTGTTTGGTACCCGCTCATTGGACAACGGTTATTCTTTACTATGTTTCACTGGAGACGGGATTTGTGGCTCCCTGTCCGCGAAGGATGATGAACTACATGGCTCCACACCTGTTTCAGTATCACTTTCAATTTTTAGGGACGTATCGTCATCACTGTATTCCGCACTGACTCATGTTGCAGAATGCCAGAATTTCATACACCGCTTGTTTCTCACTCTGCGAAATTCCTTCGGTTTCTTTCCGACTAAAAGTAAACTTTGGCATCTGTTGTAGATACAACGCAGGGTTTGCCTTGTTTATCGTTGTCATTTCTCTACTTTGTATCAACATCAATAGCACTGTTGCACTGTTGCGAGTTACTTGTCGACTAAGCAGTTCAATTACGGTCCGTAGCTCATGCTGCGTTCACCACAGGATAGCTCCAGTCCCGGTCCCTGTTGCCACTAGCAGCCAACACTGTGACTGCATGATAGAGTATATATTGGGCGTCGAATGCCGTAAACATCGTAGGCCTTTTGCGACCTCGCAATCAGGCGGTTCCTCGTCAGAGGTCGTTTGTGGCGCTCGGTACCTACGCAGGTCGAGTACCAAAGCCGATGCTGGTTCATGGAAGCCTGTCACGGTCCCGACTAGCAGGAAAACCACGCAGGGACATCGACTTTTCGACCGGCTGCCCTTCCCAGAAGTGACGTACTCGCTTTTAACAGCTATCGTCTCTTCTGCTGCGTGAAAAACATCTGGGCGAACTTGACCGGGCGGCTCGTCATTTTCTTCAAGTGGAAAGACGCCGTCGTGACTAGGTCCGAACTCATGGGTCTCGCATATTTTTTCTCCTGTCTGCTTTGTCATGAAAATTTAGATGTTGCCCTAGGCATTTTTCCATTCTGTTTGTGCGTAAACCTCTGGCAAATTTCTGTTAACTACCGCGTAAATCGGGGTAGATTGTGTGACTTAATCTTGAACGGGATGATAAATTGGTCCACATAGACAGTCATGCGTAATACATCATTCGAAATTAATAATGTTTGAATACACTGTTTTACTACCTAGCACTGTAGAAAATTTCACATATTGTTTGTATACGACAGTTAAACTTTTGTAATTCTTTTCAAATTTTGAGAAATGAGCCCTCTAGACATCAGTAACGTTTAAAGAAATGCATCCTGCGGTCTGCATTGGAGAGCAGCGGGAAAGACGCTGACACAGCGAATTAGAGACTGAGTGTGTTGCCCAAAAATGTAGTGACAAAGCTAAAGGCGTGTGGCCTAAAATGAGCTGTGGCGATACCTCGTCGTGCACGACCAGCCTCAGGGAAGGCAGACATTTCCATCCATACTCCGCAAACCACATCACGGTGTTTGGTGGAGGGAACTTTGTACACCATTGTCATTTCCCCCTTTTCCTGCTTGTGTCGCGAATTGTTCGCTGGAAGAACGATTGCTGGTAAGCCTCCGTGTGAGCTATAATTCCTCTAATTTTATCTTCGTGGTCTTATCACGAGATACACGTTGAAGGAAGGAAAATACTAAAGTGACAAAAGTCATGGGACAGCGATAAGTACACATATAGATGGCGGTAGTATCGCGTACACAAGGTATAAAAGGCCACTGCATTGCCGGCGCTGTCATTTATAGTAGTGGTTATGGCCGCGAGACGGGTATTAACAGACTTTGAGCGCGGAATGGTAGTTGGAACTGGACGTAGGGGACACTTCATTTCGTAAATCGCTGCGGAATTCAAATTCCGAGATCCACAGTGTCGAGAGTGTGCCGAGAATACAGAATTTCAGGCATTACCTCTCACCACGGACAACGCAGTGACTGACAGCCTTCACTAACGACCGAAAGCAGTGGCATTTATGTAGAGTTGTCATAGCTTACAGACAGGCAACACGGCGTGAAATAAAAGCCGCAATCGATGTGGGACGTACGACGAACGTGTCCCTTTAGGACAGTGCGGGGAAATTTGGCGTTTATGGACTATGGCAGCAAAGGACCGACGCGAGTGCCTTTGCCAACAACACGACATCGCTTGCAGTGCTTCTCCTGGGTTCGTGTCCAAACCGGTTGGACCATAGACGATTGGAAAACCGTAGACTGGTCAGATGATTCCCGATTTCAATTAGTGAGAGCTGACGGTAGAGTTAGAGAATGGCGCAGACCCCACGAAACCATGGACTCAAGTTGCCAACCAGCACCGTTCAAGCTGGTGGTGGCTCCATAATAGTGCGGGCTATGTTTACATGGAATGGAACTGGTCCTCTCGTCTAACTGAATCGATCATTGACTGGACATGATTACATGTTCGGGTACTTGGAGACCATTTGCAGCGAAACAATGATGGAATTTTGAAGGATGACAGTGCCATGTCACTGGGCCACATTTGTTCGCGACTGGGCAATTCGAGCGAATGATTTGGCCATCCAAATCGCCCAACATGAATCCCACTGAATATTTATAGCACATCATTGAGGTGACAGGGGTAAAATACAGGGAGCGAAGGCTATTTACAATTTGTACAGAAACCAGATGGCAGTTATAAGAGTCGAGGGGCATGAAAGGGAAGCAGCGGTTGGGAAGGGAGTGAGAAAGGGTTGTAGCCTATCCCCGCTGATATTCAATCCGTATATTGAGCAAGCGGTAAAGGAAACAAAAGAAAAATTCGGAGTAGATTTTAAAATCCATGGAGGTTCGTCGATGACATTGTAATTCTGTCAGAGACAGCAAAGGACTTGGAAGAGCAGTTGAAGGGAATGGACAGTGTCTTGAAAGGAGGGTATAAGATGAACATCAACAAAAGCAAAACGAGGATAATGGAATGTAATCGAATTAAGTCGGGTAATGCTGAGGGAATTAGATTAGGAAATGAGACACTTAAAGTTGTAAAGGAGTTTTGCCACTTGGGGACCAAAATAACTGATGAAGGTTGAAGTAGAGAGGATATAAAATGTAGACTGGCAATGGCAAGGAAAGCGTTTCTGAAGAAGAGAAATTTGTTTACATCGAGTATAGATATAAGTGTCAGGAGCCGGCCGGGGTGGCCGAGCGGTTCTAGGCGCTACAGTCTGAAACCGCGCGACTGCTACGATCGCAGGTTCGAATCCTGCCTCGGGCATGAATGTGTGTGATGTCCTTAGGTTAGTTAGGTTTAAGTAGTTCTAAGTTCTAGGGGTCTGATGACCTTAGAAGATAAGTCCCATAGTGCTCAGAGCCATTTAAGTGTCAGGAAGTCGTTTCTGAAAGTATTTGTACGGAGTGTGGCCATGTATGGAAGTGAAACATGGACGATAAATAGTTTGGACAAGAAGAGAATAGAAGCTTTCGAAATGTGGTGCTACAAAAGAATGCTGAAGATTAGATGGGTAGATCACATAACTAATGAGGAGGCAGTGAATAGAATTGGGGAGAAGAGGAGTTTGTGGCACAACTTGACTAGAAGAAGGGATCGGTTGGTAAGACATATTCTGAGGCATCAAGGGATCACCAATTTAGTATTGGAGGGCAGCGCGGAGGGTAAAAATCGTAGTGCGAAACCAAGAGATGAATACGCTAAGCAGATTCAGAAGGATGTAGGTTGTAGTAGGTACTGGGAGATGAAGCAGCTTACACAGTAGCATGGAGAGCTGCATCAAACCAGTCTCAGGACTGAAGACCACAACAACAAAAACAATCGAGAGGTCAGTTAGTGCACAAAATCTTGCATCGGCAACACTTTCGCAATTATGGACTGCTATGAAGGCAGCATAGCTCAGCACTTCTTCAGGGTCTTCCAACGACTGGTTGAGTCCACACAACGTCGAGTTTCTGCACTACGCCGGGCAAAAGAAGGAAGGACACCGTACTAGGAGGTATCTCATGGCTTTTGTCACCTCAGTGTGTATTGGTTAACTTTTCTAGGAGCGTGCACTCTCAGAATTTTAACAGTAGAGTAAACCTGATCCACAATGCCTGACTTGCACAGTCTGCCACTTGCACTGCCTGACCATCTCCGTGACGCTTTCGCACTTACTAAATGAAACTGTAACCAAACGCGCTACTCTTCTTTGGATCTTCTCTAATTTTCTCTGTCAATCCCATCTGCTCCACGTTGCAAACTGACAAGCAGTATTCAGGTATTTGGTTTTGTAAGCGACCTCCTTTGTGGGCAGATGACGTTTCCTGAGGATTTTTCCAATGGATTTAGTCAATCTGCGAGTAGTTTTATGTGGTCGGTCCACCATAAATCGCTCCGTACGCATACTCCTAGCTATTTCATCTACATCTACATCTAATACCACTACTTGTAACTTCCTTTTCCGTTTCACTCGCAAACAGAGCGAGGGAAAAACGACTGCCTATGCTCTTTCGTATGAGCTCTAATTTGTCTTATCTTCATGGTCCTTGCGCACAATGTATGTTGGTGGCAGTAGAATCGTTCTGGATTCAGTTTCAGAAGCCGGTTCTCTAAATTTTCTCAATGGTGTACCTCGAAAATAACATCGTTTTCCCTCCAGTGATTGCCGTTTGTGTCCCCGAAGCATCCTCGCAACCCTTGCGTGTTGTTCGAACCTACCGGTGACAAATCTAGAAGACTGCTCTGAATAGCTTCTATGCCTTCCCTTAATTTGACTTGGTGCGGATTCCAAACACATGAGCAGTAGTCAAGAACGTGTCGCAATACTCAAGAACAGGTCGCACCAGCGTCCTATATGGGGTCTCCTTTGCAGATGAACCACTCTTTCCCAAAATTCTCCCACTAAACCGAAGTCGACCATTCGTCTTCCCTACCGCAGTCTTCACATGATCGCTCCATTTCATATCGCGTTGCAGTGTTACGCCCAGATACTTAAATGACCTGCCTATTTCAAGCGGGACGCTACTAATACAGTATCCGAACATTACGGGTTTGTTTTTCTTACTCATCCGCATTAACTTATATTTTTCTTCGTTTAGGACTAGCTGCCATTCATCAAGCCAACTAGAAATTTTGCTCCAGTAATTTTGTACACTACTGGCCATTAAAATTGCTACACAAAGAAGAAATGCAGATGATAAACGGGTATTCATTGGGTAAATCTATTATACTAGAACTGACATGTGATTACATTTTCACGCAATTAGATCCTGAGAAATCAGTACCCAGAACAACCACCTCTGGCCGTAATAACGGCCTTGATACGCCTGGGCATTGGGTCAAACAGAGCTTGGATGGCGTGTACAGGTACAGCTACCGATGCAGCTTCAACGCGATACCACAGTTCATCAAGAGTAGTGACTGGCGTATTGTGACGAGCCAGTCGCTCTGCCACGATTGACCAAACGTTTTAAATTGGTGAGAGATCTGGAGAATGTGTTGCACAGGGCAGCAGTCGAACATTTTCTGTATCCAGAAAGGCCCGTACAGGACCTGCAACATGCGGTCGTGCATTATGCTGCTGAAATGTAGGGTTTCGTAGGGATCGAATGAAGGGTAGAGCCACGGGTCGTAACACATCTGAAATGTAACGTCCACTGTTCAAAGTGCCGTCAATGCGAACAAGAGGTGACCGAGACGTGTAACCAATGGCATCCCATTCCATCACGCCGGGTGATACGCCAGTATGGCAATGACGAATACACGCTCCCCTCGATGTCGCCAAACACGGATGCGACCATCATGATGCTGTAAACAGAACCTGGATTCATCCGAAAAAATGACGTTTTGCCATTCGTGCACCCAGGTTCGTCTTTCAGTACACCATTGCAGGCGCTCCTGTCTGTGATGCAGCGTGAAGGGTAACCGCAGCCATGGTCTCCGAGCTGATAGTCCAAGCTGCTGCAAACGTCGTCGAACTGTTCGTGCAGATGGTTGTTGTCTTGCAAACGTCCCCATCTGTTGACTCATGGATCGAGACGTTACAGCCGTGCGGATAAGATGCCTGTCATCTCGGCTGCTAGTGATACGAGGCCATTGGGATCCAGCACGGCGTTCCGTATTACACTCCTGAACCCACCGACTCCATATTCTGCTAGCAGTCACTGTAATTCAGTGTACCTACGAGCAATCAAGGCAATGAAAACTTCTTACCTGAGGCTTTCTTTACATTGAATTCATTGAACACTCTCCAACCGAAAATGTCAGATATTTATAACGTAATTTTTCACTTTTGCCCAATTTCAGTTTTAAGGGGTAAAACACACCCGGAAGGTTTAGACGGAGCATCTTCAAAAGCATGAAACATAAGAAATGTGTTTAATATAGAAGTTGAAATGTAATTATCATTCTTTAAAGCTGTATAATCAGCTTTTGTAATAATTTGAGCTTTTTGCAGAATACCCCACCACCATTAATTAATTTTGAAAAATGAAAACTTTTGTTACAATATAGAAAAGCTCTCATCCCACATCCATCCATCTGCAATAAAGCTGGTTTCTAAAATACCGTTTTTGGAAAATAAGCTGTACACAACGTGCAGTCGGAAGATTTTCAACATACGTAATTGAAATAACTAATCGTACAATATCTTTTTTATTTTATTATTTATTTATTTATTTTCGTTACAGCCATCTATGGGCTACGTTTACACAACTTCTCTCACTTTCTAAAGTTCTCCTCCTTCCTCTTTCGTTAGTACTCCTTCATGCGTTGGCTCACTCGTGCACGTTCCTCTGTCGAGAATAGTCTGTATTTCCTCGTTTTCTCCTCGAAAAAATCCTTCACCTCCGCAATCTTTTTCCTAAAGATATGCCTTTTCACAATTTCTTCTGCCGTGATCCCGCATTTTTCTAAATCCCAGTGCACTTCTTTCACCCATGGAACTTGTATCTTCCTGTTCTCCTGGAAGAGAAGAATCTTGTTGGCGAGTCTCTCTGATTCCATTCTTTTATTACGTCCATAGAAAGACAGTCTTCTTTTTTTCTTCATTCCGATGGTGATATTTTCAAATCTTCGATAAAGTTCTAGATTTTATCTTAGGCGGAATGTAAATTCGTTATATAATTTTCTAATTAAACTATCGAAACATTCAATATTTATTACTTCTTTTTGTTTTATGTTATAAATCGTAATTTTACGTTGTAAATTTTGTTGTTCAGTGCTTCACATACATGTATTTGTTAGTTTAAAAAATAAGTAACTCATTATTATGATATAAAATAATTTCAATAATGACAATCTCTACAGAAATGCTTAAAACATTGCTTTTCTATCGAAACATTCAATATTTATTACTTCTTTTTGTTTTATGTTATAAATCGTAATTTTACGTTGTAAATTTTGTTGTTCAGTGCTTCACATACATGTATTTGTTAGTTTAAAAAATAAGTAACTCATTATTATGATACAAAATAATTTCAATAATGACAATCTCTACAGAAATGCTTAAAACATTGCTTTTCTATACCATATACACAGAATGAACGAAATTTCTTGCCATAATACACGCGACGGGCAATAGAATATACGCATGAAACAAAATTGATGAGAATTTCAAAACGTGGCTGGCGATCGTCTAAATGTTCTGATTTGCCCCAGGCATTTTTCAGTGCAATGGGAACTTCGGTGAGGAGGTTTGATTGTGTACTAGGGACTGCAGCTTGGTTCTATTGTTTCTCAAGTGGAGATTAACACTACAGTCATTCATTAGAACTACATCTGAAATTCTTACCAAATCGTTCCAACATCGAAAGCCGTATATGTCCGACGGCTGTACCTGTCCCATCGAGCCTTTTCGGATCAGCAGATCCATAATGAGATAGACACTACAGTCATTCAGCAGAACTACTTCTGAAATTCGTCTCACCAAGTTGTTCCAACATCGAAAGCCATACATGTCCAACGGCTGTACCTATCCCATCGAGCCTTTCCGGATCACCAGATGAACAAGTTCCTTGTTCTCTGGTGCGACGCTCGAAACGGTTTTGCACACTAGCCTTCCTTCTTTTCGTAGTTTTCAAAGATATTATTAATGGAGAATTTGAACGGAAAATTCGAGATTCTCTTTTTGAAGCCTCAAATGTTCTTGTGGCGCCATGGAAATCTGTTAAACTAATTTCTAACCGTGTCAAACGATGTTTGACAGACGTTTTCTTTCCCAGTGCAGGAGAAAAATCTGTATTATTATTAGATTCATGAGGTGGTCAGTGTGAAAGAACCGTGTTGAGCATCGTACTGGAGGACAAGGAATTTGTTCATGTGGTGATCCCAAAAGGCTCGATGGGACACGTATAGCCGTTGACGTATATGGCTTTCTATGTTAGAAGTACTTTGTGAGAAGATTTTCAGATCTAGTTCTGCTGAATGATGTTGTGTCAATCTCCACTTGAGAAACAATACAATCAAGCTGCAGTCACTAGCACATAATCAGTTATCTACACCAAAGCTTATCAACATATTGGAATATGCTAGGCGCAAATCAGGATATTTAGAGGATAGGCCGCCACAATTTGAAATCCCGTCGAATTTTGTTTTACGCATATATTGTCTTCTTCGTCGCGTGGACTATGTGAAGCTGTGGGAGCAGGTTGCTTCCGTCGCTATGGCAACGACTGTAAACTGAGCCTCCGCTTGGCAAAACCAAGTATCGGGCTTTTCTACCCAAAAGAGAGGAAGCTTTTACGCTTACTTGATTGATTTCCGGAGTACTCACAGGATTGTCCCCGTCAAGTCCACTTCCTGATTGCATTTTGAGTATTTTATTGAACACCATCTGCGCCGAATTCCAGCAGATTCCGCGTTGGACAATTCGCCGATAATTACGTTGCAGGGTTTCTTTTGTTGTCTCGCCGTTCACGTCGGGGTCACCAGTTTGTCGGTGGTGTCTAACAAAGGTAAACACACACACAAATAAGAAGTTAAAACTTCTTTATTATAAACATTTTATAAGACGTGAATCGGCGTGTTGCTTAGGCAACAATACATTTTACAACTCTCAAAAAAAAATACAATCTTCTTTTGTCTCTTGTGATATCACAGAACATATAGCTGTGAAGCCAACCTTATCGATGTCAAAACACTCACTGACACACCAAAATACTATATGGAAGAGCAACCTGCTCCCACAAAGCAATTTCGTTCATTCAATGTGCATAGTGTAAAAATAATGTCACATTTTAAGCATTTCTTTCCAGATTATTAACACTGAAATGATTTTGTATCATAATAATGAGTAACGTATTTTTTAAACAAAACACACTACGTGAAACAATAAACTGAAAACAGAAAAAGATTTAAAACATAAAACAGTCATTTAAAACTCAAAACAAAAGACCTATTAGGTATGTTGAAAAAACTCTGACAGTACACTGTGTACAGCTCATTTTCCAAAAATGGTATTTTCGAAACCAGTTTTATTACACGTGGTTGGATGTGGCGTGAAAGCTTCTTTAATATATTTTGTAACAAAAGCTTTCATTTTTTCAAAATTAATTAATGGTAGTGGGGTAATCCACAAAGTTTCACGTTATTACGAAAGTTGACTCAAGTTATTTGAAGAATGTTAATTACAATTCAACGCTTAGATGAAATACATGTTTTATGGTTTCGAAGATACTCCCTCTAAACAAATAGTCTAAATTACCTGTCGAGGGTTTTAACCACTCAAAAAGAAAAAAGATCTCAACTGTGTAGAATGTGTGTTCCTTGCACTGTCAAAACGCTCATCCAAAAGATTCCATGATCTCGAAGAGGTTGGTTGATAGAGTGTAACATCAGTACTTCGGTAAGGGAGTTGAGACTTAGCAATAATAATTGTTCACTTTGACACGATACAGGGGTCGTTGCTATCCTACAGTGTTGTCGTAGGTACGGAAATTCGTTCTCAAGCAGCACAAAGTAACAGATTGAGTGCCTACAACGACCTACATTCCGTTCGCCAGGTCACTACATCGTATACCTACTGATTAACTATTTTCATAAATTATACTGTTGTCGTAATAATTTCAAAACATAACTTGGTTTATTGTAAAGTTGTAGGTTATTTATCGTGTACTACACTACTGAATTAGGTCTGAATCAGGTTGTTGTTGTTGTTGTTGTGGTCTTCAGTCCTGGGACTGGCTTGATGCAGCTCTCCATATTACTGTGTAAGCTGCTTCATCTCCCAGTACCTACTACAACCTACATCCTTCTGAATCTGCTTAGCGTATTCATCTCCTGGTTTCGCACTACGATTTTTACGCTCCGCGCTGCCCTCCAATACTAAATTGGTGATCCCTTGATGCCTCAGAATATGTCCTACCAACCGATCCCTTCCTTTTGTCAAGTTGTGCCACATACTCCTCTTCTCCCCAATTCTATCCAATACTTCATCATTAGTTATGTGACCTACCTATCTAATCTTCAGCATTCTCCTGTAGCACCACATTTCGAAAGCTTCTATTCCCTTCTTGTCCAAACTATTTATCGTCCATGTTTCTCTTCCATACATGGCTACACTCCATACAAATACTTTCAGAAACGACTTCCTGACACTTAAATCTATACTCGATGTTAACAAATTTCTATTCTTCAGAAACGCTTTCCTTGCCATTGCCAGTCTACATTTTATATCGTCTCTACTTCGACCATCATCAGTTATTTTGCTCCCCAAATAGCAAAACTCCTTTACTACTGTAAGTGTCTCATTTCCTAATTTAATTCCCTCAGCATCACCTGACTTAATTCGACCACACTCCATTATCGTCGTTTTGCTTTTGTTGATGTTCATCTTATATCCTCCTTTCAAGACACTGTCCATTCCGCTGCTCTTCCAAGTCCTTTGCTGCCTCAGATAGAATTACAATGTCATCAGCGAACTCAAAGTTTTTATTTCTTCTCCATGGACTTTAATACCTACTCCGAATTTTTCTTTTGTTTCCTTTACTGCTTGCTCAATATACAGATTGAATAACATCGGGCAGAGGCTACAACCCTGTCTCACTCCCTTCCCAACCGCTGCTTCCCTTTCATGCCCCTCGACTCTTATAACTGCCATCTGGTTTCTGTACAAATTGTAAATAGCCTTTCGCTCCCTGTATTTTACCCCTGCCACCTTTAGAATTTGAAAGAGAGTATTCCAGTCAACATTGTCAAAAGCTTTCTCTAAGTCTACAAATGCTAGAAACCTAGGTTTGCCTTTCCTTAATCTTTCTTCTAAGATAAGTCGTAAGATCAGTATTGCCTCACGTGTTCCAACATTCCTACGGAATCCAAACTGATCTTCCCCGAGGTCAGCTTCTACCAGTTTCTCCATTCGCCTGTAAATAATTCGCGTTAGTATTTTGCAGCTGTGACTTATTAAACTGATAGTTCGGTAATTTTCACATCTGTCAACACCTGCTTTCTTTGGGATTGGAATTATTATATTCTTCTTGAAGTCTGAGGGTATTTCGCCTGTCTCATACATCTTGCTCACCAAATGGTAGAGTTTTGTCAGGAGTGGCTCTCCCAAGGCCGTCAGTAGTTCTAATGGAATGTTGTCTACTCCCGGGGCCTTGTTTCGACTTAGGTCTTTCAGTGCGCTGTCAAACTCTTCACTCAGTATCGTATCTCCCATTTAATCTTCATCTACACCCTCTTCCATTTTCATAATATCGTCCTCAAGTACATCGCCCTTGTATAGACCCTCTATATACTCCTTCCACCTTTCTGCTTTACCTTCTTTGCTTAGAACTGGGTTTCCATCTGAGCTCTTGATATTCATACAAGAAAGACGTTTGTATTCCTTTTTGCCTGCTTCATTTACTGCATTTTTATATCTTCTCCTTTCATCGATTAAGTTCAATATTTCTTCTGTTACCCAAGGAGTTCTACTAGTCCTCGTCTTTTTACCAATTTGATCCTCTGCTGCCTTCACTACTTCATCCCTCTGAGCTACCCATTCTTCTTCTATTGTATTTATTTCCCCCAGTCCTGTCAATTGTTCCCTTATGCTGTCCCTGAAACCCTGTACAACCTCTGGTTCTTTCAGTTTATCCAGGTCCCATCTCCTTAAATTCCCACCTTCAGGTAGTACATTAAAAGTTTGCCTGACGCTGTGAATACCGCGCTGCCCGCTGTCGCCGTGTAAGGCACAGACAAGGTCTTGTGTATTACGGAGGCGAGCGTTTCGAACCTTCATCGTCTAGTATTATCGGTCACAACGTTGCCAGCTTGCGCTACATTGACATATTTCTATATTACATGATGTTTCAAGTTCATTCGGAGGCGTGCTTTGCAGTTTTGTATTCATACAAACACGGGAGCTCTTTGTTCCATCCGCGTCTTTCTTTGAATGCACCAGGAACAACATCTACTGTATGTTGCACTAAGTAGTCCGAGAATATCGATCGTCTTTCATCTGGTTTTACCGCTCTCCAAGTAGTATTAAGCGACTAGTAAGCGCATGAGGTAATTTTTCTCTCTTTGCAAATAAGTGGTACTGTATATCGACGTGGTCCATTAGAGAACATTTTTATGTATTCTTCATGAGATTTCATGTCTATTTTCTGAATCATGAGTGAATGTAAAATCAAATCTGTCATGAACTATTTTCCTCGAAAAGTCATTTTTCATTCCTACGCTCTTTAGTGCTTATTTGGGCTTGTGCTCATTTAGTCTCTGTTCATACAAGCTCCTTGTTCGAGTGATATTCATTTAAAACGAACTGCCATCATCAGTACTAATATTTCTTAAATATTTTACGATTTTATGTACGATTTTTAGCCAAATACAGCAACTCGCAGTGAACTCGACACACATGTAGCTATAAATACTTCGAGACTTTGTTTTCGAATATGTCGTTTTCTTTACGATAAGTGCTAGAAAATACAGTGTGCAGTAACACCTGTACGGTACTTACCTCTTCTACAAAGTGGAATGTATCCACACCGATAGGTTGCATAGAACTTATTCATTTATTTTATGTTAAAGGCATCTTGTTGTCCCATTGGACTATGAAAGTAGATCACTACCTTACAATATATTAAAAGTAGTCAGATCACGTGTTGGTCATTCATGAGTCATGTTTCATACTATCGGGAATATTTTCAGGGCATTAATACCAGAGTTATACCGTAGTATGCACTCACGGCTTTTATGTGTGTTTGTGAAGGCTAGTATCAGGAACTACCGCAGGAATTTTGATAGGGTTTTCATTAATAAACAAAATGATTCACAAGAAAGGTTTGTGTACATAATTTAGGAATATATTAATGATGAGTGCGTAATACAAGTAGTGTTGTCTATTCCATAGCCGGCCGCGGTGGTCTAGCGGTTCTAGGCGCTCAGTCCGGAGCCGCACGACTGCTACGGTCGCAGGTTCGAATCCTGCCTCGGGCATGGCTGTATGTGATGTCCTTAGGTTAGTTAGGTTTAAGTAGTTCTAGGGGACTGATGGCCACAGATGTTAAGTCCCATAGCGCTCAGAGCCATTTGAACCATTTGAACCCTCTATTCCATATTTCAAAATGTTTCAAATGGCTCTGAGCACTATGGGACCTAACATCTGTGGTCATCAGTCCCCTAGAACTTAGAACTACTTAAACCTAACTAACCCAAGGACATCACACACATCCATGGCCGAGGCAGGATTCGAACCTGCGACCGTAGCGGTCACGCGGTTCCAGACTGAAGCGCCAAGAACCGCACGTCCTCACCGGCCGGCTATATTCGATATTTAATTGGCTTTGGAAGAGACATCTTGGGCAATGACAGGAGCTACGAGCAGAATAGACCGAGCGAGGTGACGCAGTGGTTAGCACAGTGAACTCTCATTCAAATCCAAGTCCGGCTATCCAGATTAGGGTTTTTAGTGATCTCCATAAATCGCTTAAGGCAAATGCCGGAATGGGAACGATTGTGTTTGCTTGGATCTTGTTAACTACTAAATAACTTGTGAGAAAGGATTTCATATATTAAATCTATTTAAATACTTCAGAAATCATCATGACCAAGTATTAATAATGGTGAAATGCCTCACAATGACCGTATAAATATCAATAATGGCTGAGTGCCAGATTAACAAATTATTTCAATTACAAAGTTACGTTAACATTTAATAATTACAGCATATTTATTAATTAGATGTGGAGATTAATTATTATTATTTGAAGGATAAGGAGGCATTTTTAACTGACAAGCAAAACATGGGAATATTGCAAACTCGGACTAACAATCACGAGCCTAACCCTGCAGTTGCTTTTGCTCTATGCTTGCGAATTTTACCTTGAATTTCATCTTCAAGCGTAGTCAAGCCATGTAAATCTCTTCTGACTATATAAATGAAATCAGACCTTGAGTGTGGTAAGATCTGTCATCACCGACATGAGGGCAGCCTGACACGTCTTCTGTCGCCGAGCTCTCGACCGGCTCTGCTACTTCCACTCTCGCAAACAGACCTCGCCTCAAAACAGTGCTTAGAATCGCGCTCCCATGTTTCGCCCTCAGATTGTTTCTATCGATATTTGAGTGCTTACACAATGCCAAGAATAGCGTAAAGTTGGCTATCTTGTTTTCAGTGTAATGGAGAGTTCTGACACACTCCTTACAATTCATCCTAGCAGGTCACGGTTTCCAGCTGTCTAGTGTAGCAGCCCTTTTTCTGTTTTCGCTTTTTCGTCTAATAGGTGAAAGTTTGATTTTATTTTTTACACATTGACTGTCATTGAAGGGTTTTAGTTTTATTTAATATTGTCCCGGCTAAGTAACAGTTTGATTACTTTTAAAACCCAATGTTAAACGTGGGTCACTACACGTATAGTCTTCCCAACTCTGAGAAAAAAAATCTTTAGTAGCTTTACTACCAATGTTTACAGACGGCGATACTTTAACCTTTCGTTCAATTGTTTTAGTTACGAATCGCTAGTTTGTTCTTGGCATAGATCACGTAACCTCAATGTTTATTAATCTAAGTTAGATTAATGTTCAACACTTGTATTATGTTTCAAATTAACAACGTCAGTTTATTGACAAGAATTATTAATAAATAGGTTCACTCATACGATCTCATTCAAAGAAGTTCTTTAATTAGATGTCTAATTAGGATTCCCGCTAGCATCAGAGATGTTAGATAATATCCTGTCGCTTTCGGTAAATAAGTTATTTCTATTTAATATCCGCAAACTGTCATTAACTATGAACACTAATCGCCTAAAGTTAAAGTTTCCATCACAATTCAAAGTCCGAATCCGGTTAAAATTCTCAATTCAGTAAAGCGTTTAAATATTCACACGAATTGACATTAAAGCCAAAGGGATTACTATTCACCTTCCCGTTTCTCTAATTTGATAAATGTCCAAATTAAACTCTTGAATTGAAAATCCTCAAAAACAATCTCGTCACGATCTATTCTTGATCCCCGTTTAATAAAGTCCCAATTGTTGTTCTCTAAAGCTGTACGTCCTAAATAACTTCCGAACTAGAACAGACTAGAGACTGGAGTATCGTAATTACAACGTATGGCTATTTATACTTTAATAAACACTATCTTTGGTTTCCAAGAGCTACGTTGTATCACTATAATATTGATTTTTCTTACGTATTGGAATAACTAATATTTTAATATTTTCTACTGTTTTTCCCCCTTCCCATGTTTCTAAAATTTATAATTAAATTTTCCCTTTCTTTTCTTTTGCTTTCTATATTAGATATTTCCCTCCATTTGTTTTTTATTTATTTTTCGTAATTACTACTTGTGGAGGGACTTGGGTCATCTTGTGAATTGATATTTTAAGGACATGGGAGCTAATTTGGGAGCTCTTTATGTTTTTTCTACACCGAGAGGCGCTGTAGGTGTTGCACTAGGGTCCAACCGATATCGTCACGAGCCCAGGAGAGGCGCTACAGGCAATATCGTGCTGTTAACATAGGCACTCGAGTTGGTCGTTTGCTGCCATAGCCCATTAATGCCACATTTCCCCGCACTGTTCTAACCGACATGTTCGTCGTACGTTCCACATTGGTGTCTGCCAGTTATATCAGGCAGTGTTGCTTTCCTTTTAGCACTGATGACGACTCTACGCAAAAGTCACTGCTCTCAGTCGTCAACTGAAGGCCGTCGGTCACTGTGTTGTCCACGGTGAGAGGCAGTATCTGAATTTTGGTATTCTCGGCACTCTCTCCACACTGTGGATCTCGGACTATTGAATTACGTAACGATTTGCGATATGGAATGCCCCATGCCTCTAGCTCCAACTACCATTCCGCGATCTAACTCTATTAATTCCTGTCGTGCTGTCATAATTACGTCGGAAAACTTTTCACATGAATCTTCTGAGTACAAATGACAGCTTCGCCAATGCACTGCCCTTTTATACCCCATGTACGCGATACCACTACCGCCATCTGTAAATGTGTGCATGTCGCAGTCTCATGATTTTGTCACCTCAGTGTATATTTTAAATTAAAGTCTCCCACAGCGTTTTTATCCCTGCATATGAAAGCTAATTTCAGGAACTACTGCAGTGATTTTAATACCATTTTGACTAATACGAGGGGCGATTGAAAAGTCCCTGTAAAGTCCGAGAGATGGCACCACAGGCGCGTATCGAGGTCATGTTTAGTTAGTAGTATCTTTGGAAAGAACGCACACCAAGTTTCAGCCATAGTGGTCTATTTATTTGTGTTTGGCATTCGTGTGAGTCAAGGAAGTCGAGTGATTGTCAAAAAATGGACGAAAAAGAATTTCGCGTGGTGATTAAACATTTATGAAAGGCGAAACGCCTCAGGAGACTAAATAGAAGCTTGATAAACAGTACGGTGACTGCACCTTCGATTAGAACAGTTTATAAATAGTTTCAAAATTTTCGGAGTGGCCGTATGGGTACAAGTGATACTGCACGTTCTGGACGCCTTGTGGAGATTACGACTCCAGAAATCATTGATAAAATCCATGATATGGTGGTGAATGACAGAAGAGTTAAGGTGCGTGAGATTGCTAGTGCTGTGGGCATCTCGTATGAACGGGTATTTTGCATAAACATCTGGACATGAGAAAGCTATCCGCAAGATGGGTTCCGCGATTTTACTCACGCTTGACCAAAAACGGAATCGTGTGAAGTGTTGCAAGGATGGTTTGCAGCTGTTCAGGAAGAATCCGCAGGACTTTAAGCGACGTTTTGCCACTGTGGATGAAACATGGATACTTTACTATACTCCTGAGACCAAACAACAATCTAAACAATGGGTTACCAAGGGAGAATCTTCACCAAAAAAGGCCGGAAGGGTTATGGCGACTGTCTTTTGCAATTCGCTATGGATAATCCTCATGGACTATCTGGAAAATGGTAAAACAATTACAGGTGCCTATTATCCATCGTTATTGGACCGTTTGAAAACCGAGCTGCAAGAAAAACGCCTGCGATTGGACCGCAAAAAAAGTCCTTTTCCATCACGACATTGCACCAGCACACACCTCAGCAGTTGTGGTCGCAAAATTAATGGAAATAGGATTCCAACTCTTTTCACATCCCCCCTATTCTCCAGACTTGGCTCCCTCGGACTGGAGGGACAATGATTTTATTCAAACGAGGAGGAGATTGCAGCAACTAATAGCTATTTTGCAGACTTGGACAATTCCTATTATTCGGAAGGGATCAACAAATTAGAACAGCGTTGGGCGAAGTGTGTAAGTCTAAAAGGAGACTACGTCGAAATATAAAAAAGGTTTACCCCAAACGCGTAAGTAGTTTTTATTTTTGCACGAACTTTTCAAACGCCCCTCGTAGATAGGTTGATTGACGATAGGTCTGTATATATACACTCCTGGAAATGGAAAAAAGAACACATTGACACCGGTGTGTCAGACCCACCATACTTGCTCCGGACACTGCGAGAGGGCTGTACAAGCAATGATCACACGCACGGCACAGCGGACACACCAGGAACCGCGGTGTTGGCCGTCGAATGGCGCTAGCTGCGCAGCATTTGTGCACCGCCGCCGTCAGTGTCAGCCAGTTTGCCGTGGCATACGGAGCTCCATCGCAGTCTTTAACACTGGTAGCATGCCGCGACAGCGTGGACGTGAACCGTATGTGCAGTTGACGGACTTTGAGCGAGGGCGTATAGTGAGCATCCGGGAGGCCGGGTGGACGTACCGCCGAATTGCTCAACACATGGGGCGTGAGGTCTCCACAGTACATCGATGTTGTCGCCAGTGGTCGGCGGAAGGTGCACGTGCCCGTCGACCTGGGACCGGACCGCAGCGACGCACGATTGCACGCCAAGACCGTAGGATCCTACGCAGTGCCGTAGGGGACCGCACCGCCACTTCCCAGCAAATTAGGGACACTGTTGCTCCTGGGGTATCGGCGAGGACCATTCGCAACCGTCTCCATGAAGCTGGGCTACGGTCCCGCACACCGTTAGGCCGTCTTCCGCTCACGCCTCAACATCGTGCAGCCCGCCTCCAGTGGTGTCGCGACAGGCGTGAATGGAGGGACGAATGGAGACGTGTCGTCTTCAGCGATGAGAGTCGCTTCTGCCTTGGTGCCAATGATGGTCGTATGCGTGTTTGGCGCCGTGCAGGTGAGCGCCACAATCAGGACTGCATACGACCGAGGCACACAGGGCCAACACCCGGCATCATGGTGTGGGGAGCGATCTCCTACACTGGCCGTACACCACTGGTGATCGTCGAGGGGACACTGAATAGTGCATGGTACATCCAAACCGTCATCGAACCCATCGTTCTACCATTCCTAGACCGGCAAGGAAACTTGCTGTTCCAACAGGACAATGCACGTCAGCATGTATCCCGTGCCACCCAACGTGCTCTAGAAGGTGTAAGTCAACTACCCTGGCCAGCAAGGTCTCCGGATCTGTCCCCCATTGAGCATGTTTGGGACAGGATGAAGCGTTGTCTCACGCGGTCTGCACGTCCAGCACGAACGCTGGTCCAACTGAGGCGCCAGGTGGAAATGGCATGGCAAGCCGTTCCAGAGGACTACATCCAGCCTCTCTACGATCGTCTCCATGGGAGAATAGCAGCCTGCATTGCTGCGAAAGGTGGATATACACTGTACTAGTGCCGACATTGTGCATGCTCTGTTGCCTGTGTCTATGTGCCTGTGGTTCTGTCAGTGTGATCATGTGATGTATCTGACCCCAGGAATGTGTCAATAAAGTTTCCCCTTCCTGGGACAATGAATTCACGGTGTTCTTATTTCAATTTCCAGTCAAACAAGTCGGCAAGCTGTATATATTAACTGCTACCACTCCGAAGCCAGGGCGCACTGCTACTTATATATCATCTTCAGTACTTTGTTGAAATTGAGGCAAATGGTTTCTCAGTATCTATGAACACATACGATTCTGTCGTGGTGCCAGTTTTCAACATGGCACGTTTCTCTATGAACTGTCTGAATGATGCTGAGGTACTCGAGTGACCAGTAAGATCCCCAGAGCTGTCCCAGATTGAACATGTCTGGGACCAGTTCGGATTTTAATTCCGCTCCAGGGTCAGTGTCCAGACCTGTTACAACAGTTGTGGGCCATCTTGCCTCAGGAGGGAATACAGTGTCTTTAATACAGCCTTTCCAACCGAATCGTGCAACATCATGCTGATGAGTTGACTCATACTGCTAAGTTCTTTGTAAATTTGACTCGATTTTATAAGCACTGCAGCAACATCATATACCATAATCAAAATATCCACAGGTTGAGAACTGTATTTCGAAAAAACAGGTTGAGAACTGTATTTCGAAAAAATGGGTACTCAGAGTGGCAGATTCAACGTGCTCTCCGCCCAACCACTCCAGCAAAAAAACAACCTGTTGAGATGGATGAAGTCACGAGGGAGGAGGTAGGCACTGCATTTATTCCATACACAGGCGCACTCTCGGGGAAAATCGCCCGCATTCTGAAGAAACACCGGGTCGGAACTGTGTTTTGTCCTCCAAATAAAACTCGTGCACTGGTGGGGAGCGCCAAAGATGACCTCGGTTTGAGCAAGGCCGGCGTGTACCAGATTCCGTGTCAGTGCGGCAAGTCGTATATTGGTCAGACGATGCGTACCGTCGAGGATCGATGCCGTGAACACCAGAGGCACACTCGACTGATGTATCCGAGCAAGTCGGCGGTCGCTGAACATTGTTTGTCGGAAAATCACGCCATGGAGTATGACCGCACGAGGATTCTGGTACAGACGTCGAGATACTGGGACAGCGTTGTTAGAGAGGCCATCGAAATTCGCATCAATGACGACCTCATAAACCGTGACTGTGGCTATAATCTTAGCAAGGCTTGGGAACCAGCGATCGGGTTTATCAAGAGTAAATCGAGCAGACGTATAGTTGTGACGACCACGGCGGACAGAGCCATCACACCGACGTCATCTCAGACGCCCTCGCAATCTGTTCCACCGCGCGACCGTGGCGCTGGGCGCGGACGGCGGAGGGCGCGCGCCGCGGGCGGAGGGTATTTAAATCGGCCGCCGCCGCGACCGAACCCAGTTCCCTCTGAGCAGCCATAGCGTACGGATCTCCGTGCCGGCACGTTCACAGGAGCTCAGTCCGTCAGTTCACCTGATGATGGCGACATGTTTGATCGCCGAAATATTGTGCCCGTTGGACACTATAGACCAGCAGCATACCCGTGGATATTTTGATTATCAAATACGCCGGGAGAAACTCAAGAATCTCATCATATACCATGTCAACCCGAGAAGTTTCGTTTGTTCTGTGTACACATATCAAAAAAAGTTTTGCATCAGCCCGGTTCCCAGAACAGAAGATAAACGTTAACTGTGGATATTGTATCACAGACAAAGTTCCTTTGACTGTTCAGAGATATCACTAAACCTGCCCCAGATGTAAACAACCATGCATGAGCAGTGCCTATTAGACGGAGGGGGTCCGACAGTCGATCAGTTCCAGTCATTCCACCAGGAAGGACGTACACCGCTCGTGTTGTCTGTAGTTCAGCCATGCCCAGATGGTCAATACTGCGGCTCGATCGCGTCCACATTGTTACTTTGTGCCAGGAAGGGCTCTCGACAAGGGAAGTGTCCAGGCGTCTCGGAATAAACCAAAGCGATGTTGTTCGGACATGGAGGAGATACAGAGAGACAGGAACTGTCAATGACATGCCTCGCTCAGGCCGCCCAAGGGCTACTACTGCAGTGGATGACCGTTACCTACGGATTATGGCTGCAAGGCACCCTGACAGCAACGCCACCATGTTGAATAACGCTTTTCGTCCAGCCACAGAACGTCGTGTTACGACTCAAACCTGCATGATGCCCAACTTCACTCCCGACGTCCATGGCGAGCTCCATCTTTGAAACCATGACACCATGCAGCACAGTACACATGAGCCGAAGAACATGCCGAATGATGGACCGTCAGGATTGGCATCACGTTCTCTTCACCAATGAGTGTCACATATGTCTTCAACCAGACAATCGTCAAATACGTGTTTGGAGGCAACCCGGTCAGGCTGAACTCCTTAGACACTATCCAGTTAGTGCAGCAAGGTGGAGGGTTCCCTGATGTTTTGGTGTAGCATTGTGTGGGGCCAACGTACGCCGCTGGTGGTCATAGAAGGCGCCGTAACGGCTGTATGATACGTGAATGCTATCCTCCGACCGACAGTGCAACCATATCGGCAGCATACTGGCGATGCATTCGATTTCATGGACGACAGTTCGCGCCCGCGTAGTGCACATCTTGTGAAAGACTTCGCTCGACTTGAGTGACCAGCATGTTCTCCAGATATGAACCCTATCGAACATGCCTGGGATAGATTGAAAAGGGCTGTTTATGGATGACGTGACCCACCAACGACCGCAGTGGCCGAGCGGTTCCAGGCCCTTCAGTCGGGAACCACGCGGCTGCTACGGTCGCAGGTTCGAATCCTGCCTCGGGCATGGACATGTGTGATATCCTTAGGTTGGTTAGGTTTATGTAGTTCTAAGTCTAGGGGACTGATGACCACAGATGTTAAGTCCCATAGTGCTTAGAGCCACCAACGACTTTAAGGGATCTACGCCGAATCGCCGTTGAAGAGTGGGACAATGTGCACCAACAGTGCCTTGATGTGGATAGTATGTCACGACGAATACAGGCATGCGTCAATGCAAGAGGATGTGCTACTCGTATTAGAGGCATCAGTGTGTACAGCAATCTGGACCAGCACCTCCGTAAGTCTCGCTATATGGTCGTAAAACAGGCAATGCGTGGTTTTCATGAGCACTAAAAAGGGTGCAAATGATGTTTATGTTGATCTCTATTCCAATTTTCTGTACAGGTTCCGGAACTCTCGGAACCGACCTGATGCAAAACTTTTTTTAATGTGTGCATTTTGGTAGTAATTGTTAAGCTACTGTGATTACGTATCTGCTTCTTGTTTTCGTCTTAATATATACATATACCCATAAGACGCCTGCAGAGGTCGTGTGGAGGAATTGTCTCCTCTTCTAGCAGCAGTTTATCGTATGTAGCTGGAGCAAAGAAGTGTACCGAACGGACAGAAAAAAGTACAAGTAATTCCCGTCATCACGGAGGAACGTAAGACAGATGAACATAACTATAAGCTCATATCGTTGACGTCAGTCTTTTGTAGAATCATGGAACTTTTATGCTCAAGAATTATGCTGTTTTTGGGGAACTAATGTCTCCTGTATAAAAATTTACATGAAATCCGTAAACAGAGATCTTGCGAAACTCAGCTCGCTCTACTCCTCCACGATGCACACGGCGTTGTATACTTTGACTCTCAGTAGATGCCATGTTCCTCGACATCAGGAAGGCATTTAACACTGTTCCGCTTTGATGTTTAGTGAAAAATGTGGTGTCACCGCCAGACACCACACTTGCTAGGTGGTAGCTTAAATCGGCCGCGGTCCATTTAGTACATGTCGGACCCGCGTGTCGCCACTGTGTGATCGCAGACCTAGCACCACCACAAGGCAGGTCTCGAGATACAATATAGCACTCGCCCAGTTGTACGACGACATTGCTAGCAACAATACGGACGAAGCCTTCCTCTCATTTGCCGAGAGACAGTTAGAATAGCCTTCTGCTAAGTCCATGGCTACGACCTAGCAAGGCGCCAATTGTAACAGTGCATGTATCTTATGAGTCGCATTTGTATAGTCAAGAGAGATGTATCACAAGGAGACAGTAAAGTTAAGTATAAAGCAGCTACGTACTTTTCTTGCTACCATTCAATAGTTATCCTGTTCCAGACTTGACGCCCGTCGGCGTGTGTGTACGCGTGCCTTTCTTTCGGCTACTACCGTGTGGCGTAACAGTCTTGTTACGTCACAACAGATTGGCGACGAGGCTTAAAGGAAACTTGTTCTTTCTGATTGCTTACATTTACTTGTGTCATGGCTTCGCCAGATGTACTGTCCGAATTTTATCGCTTGCAGAATCAGCAGACGCAGGCGTCATTGGATGCCCTTGGACAGCTCGTCCAGGGTCAATGTGCCATTCAAACCGATGCGGCCGCCGCCGCTTCACCGCTACCGCAGCCACAACATGCAGTTGCACCGCAGTTTCGCCAGTTTGACCAAACCCACGAGACTTGGCAGGAATGGTCCCGCCAGTTTGCCTTTCACCTCACCGCCTACAGAATTCAAGGTAATGAGCGGCAGCCGTTTTTGCTTTCTTGTGTCGGTGTGTCCACCTACCGTGTGATAGTGAAATTGTTTCCCCGACGCGACGTAGCAACTCTGTCCTACGAGGAAATTTTGTCTGCTTTAGATGCCTATTTCAAAGAAACAGTTAATGTGGTTGCAAAAAGGTATACGTTTTTTCGTACAAAACGTACGGCCGGTCAAACTAATAGGGAGTGGGTAGCAACATTGCAAGGACTTACTAGGGACTGTGCCTTTGACTGTGAATGTGGCCTTTCTTATTCAGATACAATGGTGCGTGATGCAATTGCACAGAACGTTTCTGATGTTCGCATACGGGAGCACATTTTGAAACTAGTTAATCCCTCCCTTCAGCAAGTGATAGACATATTAGATAGACAAGACACATTTGACTGTGCTCAGGAATCTTTTGAAACTTCGCCAGCAGTGTGTAACATTAACCGGCCCGCCGGGCGCGCTGCGCGGCCCGGTCTACTGCCCTCGCGCAAACAAACGCAGCTGCCGCCGCGCTCTAAGCCACGTGTGCCGCGCCAGCCCACAAATGCAGTGAAATCATGCCCGCGGTGTGCTACTCGACATTCGCGTGAACATTGCCCGTCACGCCAAGCTATTTGCTTTTTCTGCAATAAGAAAGGACATGTTCAAAGTGTTTGCCAGAAAAAGCTCAGATCAGACAATCACAATCATTCCAGGCCCTTTGCTTCGCGCCGGAATCGAACCAAGGACACTCAGGCTCGTGGACCTTCGCCCATGGACATTCATGTCGTTAATTCCACTTCGTCCAGTGACACTTTCTCTAACAGTGCCTGTGTTCGTCCCACAAAAACTGTGCGTCGACGTCGCCGGAAATGACGTCAATTAGCAAGTGATGCTGTCCCAGTGTCTGTTCAAATTGCACAAAACAGTCGCTCTTGTCGTCAGCAGGACAATAAACTTTTTGTGGACTTAGACTTTGAAGGCAAAGTCATACCATTCCAGCTCGATACCGGAGCTGCAGTTTCATTGCTCAATCACGACACGTACAAACAACTGGGCAAACCTCCGTTGCGTTCCACAAATGTTACGCTAACCACATATTCAGGACAGAAAATTCCTGTGTTAGGACAGTGCAGCCTTCTTGCAACGTACAAGGGACAAACGAAACTTGTGTCATTTTACGTTCTTCGTTCTTCTACTGCAGTGAACTTGTTTGGTTTAGATTTATTTCAGTTGTTTAACATGTCTATTGTAAATCAGGTCCTATCAGTGAATCAAACTGTGCCTTCAGACAGTGTTTCTCGTCTATGTGAAGAATTTGCAGACATTTTTGCACCGGGCTTAGGTTGCGCTAAAAACTATGAAGCGCATTTGGAACTGATAGTGAACGCGCAACCGAAATTTTTCAGAGCGCGCAATGTTCCCCACGCATTACGTGATGAGGTCGCAAGAACGTTAAACGATCTCGAATCACAAGGTGTAATTGAACGTGTGCAAGCTTCTCTCTGGGCCTCACCCTTAGTAATTTTGCCAAAACCTTCCGGAAAATTGCGACTTTGCGTGGACTTCAAGGCCACAGTGAATCCACAACTAGTGACTGCTACTTTTCCTTTGCCCCGCCCGGAAGATCTTTTTGCTAAACTGTGCCCTGGAAAATATTTTTCAAAGTTGGATCTCGCCGATGCGTACTTGCAAATACCGGTGGACGACGAATCCCAGCGCGTGTTGGTGGTTAACACGCATCTTGGATTGTACAGGTTCAAAAGACTGCCGTTCGGGTGTGCATCCGCCCCTGCATTGTTTCAGCAATATTTACAAACTATTTGTGCGTCGGTCCCTACTGCAGCAAACTATCTGGACGATATAGTGATCTCCGGACAGACAGAAGAAGATCATCTTGCGAACCTACGAACGTTATTTCAGGTCTTGCGACAAAATGGTCTTCGCTTGAGGAAGGACAAATGTGTGGTTTTTGCTCGTGACTTACCATACCTGGGCCATGTCATCAATGCCCAAGGCATACATCCGAGTCCAGAGCACCTCCGTGCCATACAAGATTTGCCTTCCCCTCAAAATCTGAAACAGCTACAGAGTGTGTTGGGTAAAATTAACTATTATCATAAATATGTGCGCAATGCCTCTTCCATTTCAGCTCCGCTTCATCGCTTACGCCGTAAAGGTGTTCCGTTCGTCTGGGCGACGGAATGCGAACGCGCCTTTCGCCAGTTGAAATCGGCGTTGCTTTCTAATACTTGCCTCACGCCTTTCGATCCCCAGAAACCCCTTTTGTTGATGGTAGATGCATCGGATATCGGGATCGGTGCTGTGCTTGCGCACAAAGTTGGCTCCCATGATCGCCCTATTGCCTTTGCGTCCAAATTGCTCTCGTCTGCGCAAAGAAATTATTCCCAGATAGAGAAAGAAGCTTTGGCTCTCGCGTTTGGTGTTACTAAGTTCCATGATTTCTTGTATGGTCGTCACTTCACCATCATCACGGACCACAAACCTTTGACATCGCTTTTTCATCTGACCAAGCCTGTACCTCCACGTACAGTGCAGAAATTCATTCGCTGGTCTACTTTCCTCTCGCAGTACTGCTACGATATCTTGTATCGTTCCACTGCTAAGCACGGAAACGCCGATGCGTTGTCCCGTTTGCCTGTTGCTGAGGATAAAGCATTCGATTCTTCCGAACTTGCTTGCATGTTCATTGATGCAGAAACCGATGACGTGGTCGAATCGTTTCCGATTGATTTTCGTCGTGTAGCTACAGCCACCGCTGCTGACCCTGTCCTTGCTACCGTTTTGCGTTTTGTTGCTACGCAATGGCCTTTGTCAAAGTCTCGGATCGAGGATCCGTTGGTTCGCCGATTTTTTGCTCACAAGGAGAAACTTTTTGTTCGACGTGGTGTTTTGTTGTTGCGTTCTGATAATGATCAGTCCCGAGTAGTGGTCCCACGTTCGTTACAGTCCTCTGTTTTACAGCTTCTTCACCAAGGACACTGGGGTATAGTGCGAACGAAACAACTTGCTCGTCAGCACTGTACTTGGTTCGGAATCGATGCTGCAATTACGAATATGTGTTCTTCTTGCATGGCGTGTGCCGAACAACAATCCGCACCGCCGCGGAAAGTCTTTGCATGGCCAAAAGCCACTTCCCGTTGGCAACGCTTGCACATTGATTTTGCTGGTCCATTCTGGAATGCTCGATGGTTGGTTCTGGTCGACGCCTTCAGTAATTTTCCTTTTGTTGTCCGGATGTCTTCCACGACGTCCTCCGCCACCATCCAAGCGTTGTCTGCTATCTTTTGCATTGAAGGTCTTCCGCAGACTATTGTTTCCGACAATGGCCCACAATTCATGTCCGCAGAATTTCAGTCATTCTGCCAGGCCAATGGTATTCAACATCTGACATCCGTGCCGTTTTCGCCTCAGTCAAACGGTGCCGCTGAACGATTGGTCCGGACTTTCAAGTCACAGATGTTGAAATTGAAAGAGTCGCATTCTCGGGAGGACGCATTGTTGCTCTTTTTGTCTTCGTATCGCTCTCAGCCCCGAGATGGTCGCTCGCCGGCTGAGTTGCTCCATGGTCGTCCTCATCGCACCTTGATGTCTTTGCTGCATCCGCCGCATCAGGTTCCTGTGCAGCGGCAGACTCCTGCTTTTGCTCCAGGCGACGTTGTATTTTATCGCAACTATCGAGGTTCACGGCGTTGGCTCGCAGGGCGCATTCTTCACTGCCTCGGCCGCGCGATGTATTTGGTTTTGGGGGCCTCTGGTGAGGTGCGTCGGCATCTCAATAAGCTGCGCCTCTGTCGTCGTACGGGTTCTGCCACTCCCCGTCTGCTTTCAGCGACGGTGCCGTCCGGTCAGCGCCCTGGGGACCCATCTACTGGCTTGCCTCATCCCCAGGTGTTACCGACGATGCCTTCCATTTTGCCCCATGGCGACGCGCCGCCGCAGCAGCCGCCGCCGCCGCCGCCGCCGCCGCCGCCGCAGCCGCCGGTACTCCGGCCGGCGCCGCCCGCATTCGACGCTTCGCTGCAGCCGCCAAGCGCCTCCCAGGGTCACGCGCCGCCGATCGCTTCCCGTGACCAGCTGTCCTCCGCCATGGAACTCCCGCCGCTCCGGACCACATGATGTCATCGCGCGTCGGCTACCCCGACGCAATGGAGGTCGACCCTTCGGCCCCTCCTGTCTCTTTACGGGCGCATACACCGCATGTTGACGTGCACCCTGGACTAGGTTTTCAGGCGTTTCCTAGCTCCCCTCGGACCGAATGGCCGGGTGCGGGTGGCACAGCCTCGCCTGTTGTTAGGCTCCCCACCTCATCACATACGTCAACATGGGGTCCTCCCCACAGCGGGCGGAAGCCTTATCTCACGACCGTTCGCCGATATGCGGGGGAGGAATGTGGTGTCACCGCCAGACACCACACTTGCTAGGTGGTAGCTTAAATCGGCCGCGGTCCATTTAGTACATGTCGGACCCGCGTGTCGCCACTGTGTGATCGCAGACCTAGCGCCACCACAAGGCAGGTCTCGAGATACGATATAGCACTCGCCCAGTTGTACGACGACATTGCTAGCGACAATACGGACGAAGCCTTCCTCTCATTTGCCGAGAGACAGTTAGAATAGCCTTCTGCTAAGTCCATGGCTACGACCTAGCAAGGCGCCAATTGTAACAGTGCATGTATCTTACGAGTCGCATTTGTATAGTCAAGAGAGATGTATCACAAGGAGACAGTAAAGTTAAGTATAAAGCAGCTACGTACTTTTCTTGCTACCATTCAATAGTTATCCTGTTCCAGACTTGACACCCGTCGGCGTGTGTGTACGCGTGCCTTTCTTTCGGCTACTACCGTGTGGCGTAACAGTCTTGTTACGTCACAACAAAAAATATACCAGAATAGAGTTTCGGGACAGATTTGCGACTGGATTCAAGACTTCCTTGCAGATTGAACTCAACACGTCGCTCCTGCTGGAACAAAATCGACATATGTAAAGGCAATTTCTGGAAGATGGTTCAAATGGCTCTGAGCACTGTGGGACTTAACATCTGAGGCCATCAGTCCCCTAGATCTTATAACTGCTTAAACCTAACTAACCTAAGGACATCACACACATCCATGCCCGAGGCAGGATGCGGACCTGCGACCGTAGCGGTCGCGCGGTTCCAGACTGAAGCGCCGAGAACCGGTCGGTCACAGCGGCCGGCTAATTTCTGGAAGACCCCAGGGAAGTGTGATAGGGCCGATCCTATCTACAATGTATATAAATTATCTATCACAGTGCGTTGGAAGATCTTTAAGGCTGTTCGCAGATGACGCGGTTGTCTACAAAAAGGCTGAAATGCTAGAATACAGAAACGATATGCAGAAGGAAGTACAGAAGAGTGATGCATAATGTAGGGACTGGCAATTGGCCCTGAACGTAATTTCACGTAAAGTATTGCGCATACGTAGGAAAATAAGTCCACTATTGTACAATTACACCACTGGTAATAGATTGCTGGAAATGTAATTACCCTAAAATATCTGGGAGTAACCATCCAGCGTGACCTTATGTGGTATGATCACAGAAAACAAATACGGGATGTTCAAAAAGTCTCTCCGCAGTGCCGTATGATTGTTAGCCCCGCGGGCCGTATGCCGCAGTGAATATACCGAAATGAAACCCAGTGAAATACAAGTTATTAATTTATTGAATATTCATTTTTACTTACAGATTTTCACAACAAATGTTGAAAGTGTCCCCGCTGTTGTTGAATACACAATTCAATTCGTTTAATCATGTTTCCATACACAGGCTGTAACATTTCTTCTGTAACAGAAGTAGTGAAAGTGGATATTGCAGTTTTCAATTCATCGATGGATTTTGGACGGTTTTTATAGACGGTTGCTTTCGCTGCACCGCAGATGAAAGTCAGGTGGTATTAGGACAGGCGATCGTGGAGGCCAAAGTCCCTATGAAATTAGGCGATCACCAAAAACATCAGCAAGCAATGACATTGAAACGCGAGCTGTATGCGCGGTTGCACCACCTTGTTGAAAATAACCGTTCAGTATTTCACTTAACGCAAGTTCTCCTATGAATGGGTACAGAATATCACTGCAGTATCATTGTGCGTTTGTTTCGTTGAAAAATATGGGACCCACAATCCGACGTCTAGAAATTGCAATCCAAACTCCTATTTTCACAGAATGAAGTGGTTCCTCATCAATACACGATGGATTTGCAGTACTCCACATACGAGAATTTTGCGAGTTCATGTACCCGGATAAATGAAACAAGGCCTCATCAGGGAAAAACGTTTCATTAAGAATATCCCTTCCATTTTATTGAACGAAATTTTTGAACCATTGATAATAATGCAGTCTCTTGCCATGATCAGTATTTTTCAGTTCTTGCACGACTGTCACTTTGTATGGGAGAAATTCTAATTTATTCCTTACAGCTGTGTGGGCCGTTTCCACACTAACATCGATTTCCTGAGCGAGTTTTCTTACTGACTCGTTCGGACTCATGGACATTTTATTGGAAATATCGAGTAGTTTATCCCCAGACAAAACGCTAGGACGACCACTTCTCGGTGCATCTGTCGTTGAACCCGTACTTCGAAAGTTGTTAATCAGATCTCGCACAGTATCGCGATGTGGGAGTGTTGTCTCCGGGAAAACTGAATTAAATGTTTGACGAACTAAAACTGTGTATTTACCGCCAGCTTTGAACACTTGTTCGACTAAAAACACACGACCTTGAATGGTTAGCATTTTAACAGCGACAAAACGAAACAAACGAACAAAGGAACTAAACTTAAACGTTCACGTCAACACGTAACGACACACACCAACGATACTACTGACGCTGACTGAGATAAACGAAACAGTGGAATGTCGGGAGAGTCCACTTGAAGGGAAGTAACCCAGGCAGGCGAACAACCATAAGGCACGCGCGGCTAACAATCATATGGCAGTGCGGAGAGACTTTTTGAATACCCCGTAGTAGGAAAAGCAGGATGCCATACTGAAATTAATAAGAAGAATCCTAATTAAATGTGACTAATCCACGAAAGAAGTGGCGTACAAAACACTTCTTCAATCGATTCTTCAGTGTCGCTCATCAGTCTGGGATTCTTACCACGTAGGACTAATAGAAGAGACAGGAAAGATCGAAGGGCGGCGTGTTTCGTCACGGGATAGTTTAGTCACCACGAAGCTTACATAGATGCTCAACAAACTGCACTTGCAGACCCTACAATAGGGGCGTTGTGCATCATGGAGTAGTTTACTCCAAGAACGCACGTTCCGGAAAAACTCGGAGAAAATATTACTTCCTCCTACATACGTCTCGCGAAATGACCACAACGAAAAATCAGAGCTAATACAGAGGCTTACCGACAATCTTTCTTCCGACGTCCCATTCGCGAGCCGGCCGGTGTGGCCGAGCGGTTCTAGGCGCTACAGTCTGGAAGCGCGCGATCGATACGGTCGCAGATTCGAATCCTGCCTCGGGCATGGATGCTTGTGATGTCCTTAGGTTACTTAATTAGTTCTAAGTTTTAGGGGACTGATGACCTCAGATGTTAAGTCCCATAGTGCTCAGAGCCATTTGCACCCATTCGCGATTGGAACAGGGGAAAGGGGAGGGGGGGAGGGGATATCACTAGCACCCACGGCCACACACTGTCAAGTAGCTGCGGAGTACTGACGTAGTATTTTATTCGGTTTTATTACGAATGTCGCTGGCTGAATGAGGTCACCCAAAATCCAATAAATGTTTCACGCGGTGCCCTATTGTGGAGTTAAAAACAGCCGTTGAGTGCGCCGTGTGCGCACACGTGAATCTGAACGCGCGCGCGCGCGCGCGCGCGCGTGCGTGTGTGTGTGTGTGTGTGTGTGTGTGTGTGTCCTACGCAATCCCACCACTTCTCAATTAAAAAGTCTCATACAGTCTCCAGACTTGTTATCGCATAAAAACTAGCGAATTTCATCAAGCATTTAGCGTAGGCAGCGACACGAATATGAAAGAGCATGAGAGACTGCTTCGCCAGCGCAGACAGGTAACCTAGACTACCTGCGATCCCATGCGCCACCGACATAGCGTTGCGAGATGAAAAGCGCGTGTGAAGCTACACACGGCCTGCTATCGTGGGTAGCCATCTGCCGATTTGCGAAACAGCCACGGAGTTGCACGCTGTACTGGAACCGCCGCCGGCTCGGTCGCCCAGAATCCTGCGTCACGCCCGCAGAATAGTTATTGATTTGCGTCACGAGCGCGCCTTTTCGAAGTCCTGTCGCTTCCCGGAACTCGTTATTAGGTATCAGCGGGCAGACTTCCCCGTAACGTCAAGAGAGGCGACCCGAGTCCTTGGACCAGGCTGCAGAGCAGTTCTCTCATCTGTCGGTACACACAGCCAGCCGGTCTTACACCAAACAATGGGCTCAGCGAACTGGATTGTTATATTCTCTTTGTACTGTGCTCGCCCGCATAACGATCTCTGGCAAGGCTTCGGTGCCTGTTAGACGGGTGCTGCGCCAGTCAGTCGCTGGAAGAAATGCGGTATTAGCTACACCGCGTAGTGATGCCGTTCCTGGTTACTTTTTTGGTCTGCTACAACTTAAAACCTGCCAAACAGGATAAAAAAATGTTATCTAATATCACGTACTGTATGAAAACTTGAATATAGCTGAAAATGACCCGCTTTGCTTGATCTTTGTTTTCATTTCTTTTCTGGGAATTTTTGAGACCACTAGACAACATTCGAAAATAATGTACAGGGTTATTACAAATGATTGAAGCGATTTCACAGCTCTACAATAACTTTATTATTTGAGATATTTTCACAATGCTTTGCACACACATACAAAAACTCAAAAAGTTTTTTTAGGCATTCACAAATGTTCGATATGTGCCCCTTTAGTGATTCGGCAGACATCAAGCCGATAATCAAGTTCCTCCCACACTCGGCGCAGCATGTCCCCATCAATGAGTTCGAAAGCATTGTTGATGCGAGCTCGCAGTTCTGGCACGTTTCTTGGTAGAGGAGGTTTAAACACTGAATCTTTCACATCACTATGCGTGAAACTTGCCCGCACGCGTTCAACCGTTTCTTCGCTCACTGCAGGCCGACCCGTTGATTTCCCCTTACAGAGGCATCCAGAAGCTTTAAACTGCGCATACCATCGCCGAATGGAGTTAGCAGTTGGTGGATCTTTGTTGAACTTCGTCCTGAAGTGTCGTTGCACTGTTATGACTGACTGATGTGAGTGCATTTCAAGCACGACATACGCTTTCTCGGCTCCTGTCGCCATTTTGTCTCACTGCGCTCTTGAGCGCTCTGGCGGCAGAAACCTGAAGTGCGGCTTCAGCCGAACAAAACTTTATGAGTTTTTCTACGTATCTGTAGTGTGTCGTGACCATATGTCAATGAATAGAGCTACAGTGAATTTATGAAATCGCTTCAATCATTTGTAATAGCCCTGTAAAAATGAGGAATCAGAAACCTCGCAAACAATGCTAATATTTCAGCCTCAAAAATATTCTTGAATCCTCAAAAATATTCTTGAATCCTCAAAAATATTCTTGAATCCTCAAAAATAGTCTTAAGTACTCTCAAAGCCAGTGAAGTATTCAACAATATTCTTCTTTGAAATAAAGTTCCTTATCACTGGCTTGTTCATTTCTCTGTAGGACATCAAGAACATTCCAAAATTCTCGAGAACATTCCAAAACATTCTCAAATATTCGAGAACGTTAAAGAACACCCTGGAAATTTCTACAACGTCCCACAACATTCTAAAACATTCAAGAATATTCTAAAACTTAATACAACGCTAAGGACAATTCAAAACACTCTGAGATATTCTAGAACACTCCAGAACACTTTATAACAATCGAAAACATCCCGGAGACATTTAGGTCTGTAATTTATCTACGATAACGTTGGAACCTGAAGAAGTGAATTAAAATTTGTGCTGTGGTCGGGACTCGAACCCGGGTCTTCTTTGCTTACTAGGCAGATATGCTGACCACTACACCAACACAGCATTACAGTCCAGAGAGATGCACGAACTACCCACATCGAATACCCTTCTTCAGCTTCCAACGTTACCGTAGATAAATTAGAGACTTCAATGTTACAAGGAAAATTTAATTTAAGAGCTACATGATCACATGTAGTACAGTACTTCCCCATTAAGTCTAATGCTGGGGTGCTATTCCAATGTCGGAGAGCCTGGTAATAGTGACAATATAAGGGGAGATGTGAATTGGAGTTTGTGTTGGGGATGGTTATTGAATTGGGTAGTTCGTGCAGCTTTGTTGGGCATAATGCTGTCGTGGTGTGATGGTTAGCATATTTGCCTAGTAAGTAAGAAGCCCCGGGTTCGAGTCCCGGCCGCAGCACAAATTTCAATTCACTTCTTCAGCTTCCAAGGTTATCGTAGTATACAGGGTGGTTCATTGACCGTGACTGGGCCAAATAACTCACGAAATAAGCGTCAAAAGAAAAAACTACAAAGAACGAAACTCGTCTTGCTTGAAGGGGGAAACCAGATGGCGCTATGGTTGGCCCGCTAGATGGCGCTGCCGTAGGTCAAACAGAAATCAACTGCGTTTTTTTTTTTTTTTTTTTTTTTAAATAAGAACCCCCATTTTTATTACATATTCGAGTAGTACGTAAAGAAATATGAATGTTTTAGTTGTACCACTTTTTTCGCTTTGTGATAGATGGCGCTGTAATTGTCACAAACATATGGCTCACAATTTCAGACGAACAGTTGGTAACACGTAGTTTTTTTAAATTAAAATACAGAACGTAGGTATGTTTGAACATTTTATTTCGGTTGTTTCAATGTAATAGATGTACCTTCGTGAACTTATCATTTCTGAGAACGCATGCTGTTACAGCGTGATTACGTGAAAATACCACATTAATGCAATAAATGCTCAAAATAAGTCCGTCAACCACAATGCATTTGGCAATACGTGTTACGACATTCCTCTCAGCAGCGAGTTGTTCGCCTTCTTTAATGTTCGCACATGCATTGATAATGCGCTGACGCATGTTGTCAGGCGTTGTCAGTGAATCACGGTAGCAAATATCCTTCAACTTTCCCCAGAGAAAGAAATCCGGGTACGTCAGATCCGGTGAACGTGCGGGCCATGGTATGGTGCATCGACGACCAATCCACCTGTCATGACATATGCTATTCAATACCGCTTCAACCGCACGCGAGCTATGTGTCGGACATCCATCAAGTTGGAAGTACATAGCCATTCTGTCATGCAGTGAAACATCTTGTAGTAACATCGGTAGATCATTACGTAGGAAATCAGCATACATTGCACCATTTAGATTGCCATCGATAAAATGGGGGCCAATTATCCTTCCTCCCATAATGCCGCACCATACATTAACCCGCCAAGGCCGCTGATGTTCCATTTGTCGCAGCTATCGTGGATTTTCCGTTGCCCAATACTGCATATTATGCCGGTTTACGTTACCGCTGTTGGTGAATGACGCTTCGTTGCTAAATAGAACGCGTGCAAAACATCTGCCATCGTCCCGTAATTTCTCTTGTACCCAGTGGCAGAACTGTACACGACGTTCTAAGTCGCCGCCATGCAATTCCTAGTGCATAGAAATATGGTACGGGTGCAATCGATGTTGATGTAGCATTCTCAACATCGACGTTTTTGAGATTCCCGATTCTAGCGCAGTTTGTCTGCTATTGATGTGCGGATTAGCCGCGACAGCAGCTAAAACACCTACTTGGGCGTCATCATTTGTTGCAGGTCGTGGTTGACGTTTCACATGTGGCTGAGCGTTTCCTGTTTCCTTAAATAACGTAACTATCCGCCGACGATCCGGACACTTGGATGATGTCGTCCAGGATACCGAGCAGCATACATAGCACACGGCCGTTGGGCATTTTGATTACAATAGCCATTCATCAACACGATATCGACCTTTTCCGCAATTGGTAAACGGTCCATTTTAACACGGGTAATGTATCACGAAGCAAATACCGACCGCACTGGCGGAATGTTACGTGATACCACGTACTTATAGGTTTGTGACTATTACAGCGCCATCTATCACAAAGCGAAAAAAGTGGTCCAACTAAAACATTCATATTTCTTTACGTACTACACGAATATGTAATAAAAATGGGGGTTCCTATTTAAAAACACGCAGTTGATATCAGTTTGACCTATGGCAGCGCCATCTAGCGGGCCAACCATAGCGACATCTGGTTTCCCCCTTCAAGCTAGACGAGTTTCGTTCTTTGTGGTTTTTTCGTTTGATGCTTATTTCGTAAGATATTTGGCCCGGTCACTATCAATGGACCACCCTGTAAATACACCTAAGCCAAAAAAAAAAAAAGAAATACTTCGCTCCACGAAGGAATTATCCAAATGGGGTGGAAATCGGTAGCTGTGATGTACATGTACAGACAAACAAATGATTACAAATCAGAAAAATTGGATGATTTATTTAGGGGAAGGAGCTTTACAAATTGAGCGAGTCAATAATGTGTTGGCCCTTACGCAAGCAGTTAATTGGCTTGGCACTGCTTGACAGGGTTGTTGGATGTCTTCCTGAGGGATATCATGCCATATCATGTTCAATTGGCGGGTTAGATCGTCAGAATTGCGATCTGGTTGGAAGGCCCTGCCCACAACGCTCGAAACTCTCTGAATGGAGTAGGATTGTCCTCAGTGATGAGTGCCGCTTCTAACTGAGCCCCGATGACAACGAAGATGCATCTGTAGACGCCCCGGACGTGGGATACCAACCCGAATGTCGCCAGCCTTACGGCCCGACAACCAGGAGTAATGGTCTAGCGGCCATTTTATTTCATTGCAGGAGCGCTTTGGTTGGCATACGCGGCAACCTCACAGTACAGCGGTACATCGACGGTGTTCTACGCCCCATTTTGTTGCCCTTCATAGCAAGCTATCCTGGGCTTCCATCCCAGCAATATACGGTATGCAGCGGCAGTTTCTGTTTCTTGTCTTCGTGCTAGCCAAACGCTACCTTGTGCAGCAAGATCTAGGATCTCTGCGCAACTGACAACGTTTGGAGCATTATGGACAGGGCCCTCCAACCACCTAGGGATTTTGACGCTCTAAAGCGCCGGAATTCAACACGAAACCCCCCTAGAGGACATCCAACAACTCTGTTCAAAAATGGTTCAAATGGCTCTGAGCACTATGGGACTTAACTTCTGAGGTCATCAGTCCCCTACAACTTAGAACTACTTAAACCTAACTAACCTAAGGACATCACACACATCCATGCCCGAGGCAGGATTCGAACCTGCGACCGTAGCGGTCGCGCGGTTCCAGACTGTAGCGCCTAGAGCCGCTCGGCCACACCGGCCGGCAACAACTCTGTCATTCAATGCAAAGGCAAATAACTGCTTTCGTAAGCGCCAGAGGCGAACAGCTCAATTTGTAAAGCTATTTCTCTTGAAGAAATCATCCAATTTTTATGAAATCCTAATCATGTTTGCCTGTACACGTGCATCGCATTAATCGATTTCCGTCCCATTCGCATAATTCCTTCGTGGTGCGTCGTTTTCTGTGTTTTAGAATGTATTCTAGCTCACTCTGGAATGTTTGACAACACTCTCTGATCTTCTGGAAGATTCTATAATATTCCAGAATATTCTCCGACATTTTAGAAGGAACAATGTAAGCTTTCATGGCTGCTTCTGACATCACTTAAAACTTCCGGGCTATTAGGCCGTGGCAGTTCGCCAGTTTACTCCTGAAGATGTCTCGCACAGTCGGAGAGGAAACGTTAGGAGAAAGTTTTACGCATCGACTACGGCCTAATATCCTGGAAATTTTAAGTGATTCTAGACTCCCAGCTGCCTTCTCATAAGAAGTCCACTGGTGTGTGGACTTCTTTTGACACCCGCCTCTACGAATCAAACCTCTGCAGTTCCACACCAAAACCTCCTCCATGGATGGGGAATGAATGGCTGCCACATCATAAAACCTCTATAGGCCAGCGTGGTTGTATTGAAGAGTCATACTGGCAGGCAAGTGTAAACTACACTTACATTTATTATTGATTATGAATGATAGCAAAAATTCATGTTCTGATAAAATGGTTGCCCCTGTAAGTTTGGTACCTTTTCGAAGCGGTGTCGTGGCAAGTTACCGCCTACCATGAATATCATAGTCGACTGGTTTTCAGGATATTCTAGATGTTGATGGCGACGGAAAAATGTATGCACAGTTTGAGGAAGTGATGGTACTAATACGTAAGAAAGTTTCACGAAAAACGTCTCATCAACATCAGGGTCATTAGAGATGAGCAACTAGCTCATTATGGAAGAGGATGGAGGGAGACAGAGTGTGGACTACTTGTGACGTAGTCGCGACATTCGCCTAATTCTGTATATGGAAAAAACAGACTGGCATGTATTTGAGGACTACCCACTTGTTGCCAAGGTTGTTTCGAGTTCCAGTATGCTACAGATGTTTCGCTGGGAACCCCGTACACATCCTCCACACAGTCTTGATCTCTCCCATTGGGATTTCCATAATTTTGGAGCGCTGGAGAAAGACTTGTGACCGTCGATTTCGCTTCGGACGAACAGGACCCCTCCGGTTACAATCATGGTTCCCTAGGCAACCGCAAATGTTTTTCCATGAGTGCACTGACCGTCTTGTCTCGCAGTTATGATGATTAACACTTACAGCGATTACTTTTGAAGTAATAAACAGTTTACCCACTTTTGTCCCCTCTGTGTGTTTTCCATTTGACGCCCCATTACACTAAGGTCACAAAAGTCTCTGTATACCTCCTAACATTTACATTTACATTTATACTCCGCAAGCCACCCAACGGTGTGTGGCCGAGGGCACTTTACGTGCCAGTGTCATTACCTCCCTTTCCTGTTCCAGTCGCGTATGGGTCGCGGGAAGAGCGACTGCCGGAAAGCCTCCGTGCGCGCTCGAATCTCTCTGATTTTACATTTGTGATCTCCTCGGGAGGTATAAGTAGGGGGAAGCAATATATTCGATACCTCATCCAGAAACGCACCCTCTCGAAACCTGGACAGCAAGTTACACCGCAATGCAGAGCGCCTCTCTTGCAGAGTCTGCCACTTGAGTTTGCTAAACATCTCCGTAACGCTATCACGCTTACCACATAACCCTGTGACGAAACGCGCCGCAATTCTTTGGATCTTCTCTGTCAACCCGACTTGGTACGGATCCCATAAGCCACTTCCTTTGTTGGTGGACTTCATTTTCTAAGGAATCTCCCAATGTATCTCAACCTGGCACCCGCCTTACCAACAATTAATTTTATATGATCATTCCACTTCAAATCGTTCCGCACGCATACTCCCAGATATTTTACAGAAGTAACTGCTACCAGTGTTTGTTCCCCTATCATATAATCATACAATAAAGGATCCTTCTTTCTATGTATTCGCAATACATTACATTTGTCTATGTTAATGGTCAGTTGCTACTCCGTGCACCAAGTGCCTATCCGCTGCAGATCTTCCTGCATTTCGCTGCAATTTTCTAATGCTGCAACATCTCTGTATACTACAGCATCATCTGCGAAAAGCGCATGGAACTTCCCACAGTATCTACTAGGCCATTTACATATATTGTGAAAAGCAATGGTCCCATAACACTCCCCTGTGGCACGCCAGAGGTTACTTTAACGTCTGTAGACGTCTCTCCATTGAGAACAACATGCTGTGTTCTGCTTGCTAAAAACTCTTCAATCCAGCCACACAGCTGGTCTGATATTCCGTAGCCTCTTACTTTGTTTATCACGCGACAGTGCGGAACTGTATCTAACGCCTTCCGGAAGTCAAGGAAAATGGCATCTACCTGGGAGCCTGTGTCTAATATTTTCTGGGTCTCATGAACAAATAAAGCGAGTTGGGTCTCACACGATCGCTGTTTCCGGAATCCATGTTGATTCCTACAGAGTAGATTCTGGGTTTCCAGAAACGATATGGTATGCGAGCAAAAAACATGTTCAAAAATTCTACAACATATCGATATCAGAGATATAGGCCTACAGTTTTGCACATCTGCTCGACGACCCTTCTTGAAAACTGGAACTACCTGTGCTCTTTTCCAATCATTTGGAACCTTCCGTTCCTCTAGAGACTTGCGGTACGCGGCTGTTAGAAGGGGGGCAAGTTCTTTCGCGTATCGGACCTCCTCTTGCGATTGCCTCCCACAATCAAGGTAGATTTTAAGGTGGAAACTCAACCGAGACATTACGATTCTAATGCTGTTCTTAACACTATCTTCGAATCGTACGGCTATTCGCTGCATGGAGTACTTCTTCCACGTAACGATAGGACAGTTTCAGTTTGCAAGGATACCTTGAAGGTGTTTACAGAGTCTGCTCACGTTTGTTATTGTTATTTTCTTCTGTTCAGTATTACTTTGAACTTATCCCAGTCTGTAATATTTCAGCGCACATTGTTACAAGAGGTACTTCGAGGAGTCGTCCGTAGTTGAAAAAGACACTGAAGGTGTCTAGTTATCGCTCATTATCGTACCTTTTGCTCTGGGACGACGAGATTTCTCCGGACGCAAAGAAAATCGAATTTCCCGACCGCAGGCTAGTGTAGCTTCTCCAGCAGTACATCATATGAAAAGGGCAGTAATTACGGTAATGAAGCTCGCGGCTGGAGCTGCAGTGGTGACGGAGCGCCCTGTACGGAGCCGCGCTCACGAAGGCGGCTGGGAAAGCCCGGTGAGATAATCAGCAGGCAGAGTCCGACTGCAGCGCGAGGCAAGACGCAGGCGCGGTGACGCAACCCGGCCGCAGCTCATCATACTCTTCTACAGCAACATACATCTGGCCGGAGACGTACGCAGCGGGACGGTTTGAGCGTCCGAGTGCGGTTGTAAGGAAAATAAGATGACTTGCTGAACCGTGCTGTTCGAACGTGGAGTTGATCTACACTGCCGGAAAAAAAGTGTAAGCCTGTTCTACTTCAACATGCATCTACATGGTTACTCTGCTATTCACACTTAAGTGCCTGGCACAGGGTTCACCAAACCATTTTCACACTACTTCTCTACCATTCCACTCCCGAATGGCGCGTGGGAAAAAGAAACACCTAAATCTTTCCGTTCGACCTCTTATTTCTCTTATTTTATACCACTACTGGCCATTAAAATTGCTACACCAAGAAGAAGTGCAGATGATAAACGGGTATTCATTGGACAAATACATTATACTAGAACTGACATGTCATTACATTTTCACGCATTTTGGGTGCACAGACCCTGAGAAATCAGTACCAAGAACAACCACCTCTGGCAGTAATAACGGCCTTGATACGCCTGAGCATTCAGTCAAACAGAGCTTGGATGGCGTGTACAGGGACAGCTGCCCATGCAGCTTCAACACGATATCACAGTTCATCAAGAGTAGTGACTGGCGTATCGTGACGAGCCAGTTGCTCGGCCACCATTGACCAGACGTTTTCAATTGGTGAGAGATCTGGAGAATGTGCTGGCCAGGGCAGCAGTCGAACATTTACAGTATCCAGAAAGGCCCGTACAGGACCTGCGACATGCGGTCGTGCATTATCTTGCTGAAACGCAGGGTTTCGCAGGGATCGAATGAAGGGTAGAGCCACGGGTCGTAAAATGCCGTCAATGCGAACAGGAGGTGACCGAGACGTGTAACCAAAGGCACCCCATACAATCACGCCGGGTGATACGCGAGTATGGCGATGACGAATACACGCTTCCAATGTGCGTTCACCGCGATGTCGCCAAACACGGATGCGACCATCATGATGCTGTAAACAGAACCTGGATTCATCCGAAAAAATGACGTTTTGCCATTCGTGCACCCAGGTTCGTCGTTGAGTACACCATCGCAGGCGCTCCTGTCTGTGATGCAGCGTCAAGGGTAACCGTAGCCACGGTCTCCGAGCTGATAGTCCATGCTGCTGCAAACGTCGTCGAACTGTTCGTGCAGATGGTTGTTGTCTTGCAAACGTCTCCATCTGTTGACTCAGGGATCGAGACGTGGCTGCATGGCTGCAAAATCCGTTACAGCCATGCGGATAAGATGCCTGTCATCTCGACTGCTAGTGACACGAGGCCATTGGGAGCCAGCACGGCATTCCGTATTACCCTCCTGAACCCACCGAATCCATATTCTACTGACAGTCATTGGAACTCGACCAACGCGAGCAGCAATGTCGCGATACGATAAACCGCAATCGCGATAGGCTACAATCCGACCTTTATCAAAGTCGGAAACGTGATGGTACGCATTACTCCTCCTTACACGAGGCATCACAACAACGATTCACCAGGCAACGCCGGTCAACTGCTTTTTGTGTTTGAGAAATTGTTGGAAACTTTCCTCATTTAAGCATGTTGTAGGTGTCGCCACAGGCGCCAACCTTGTGTGAATGCTCTGAAAAGCTAATCATTTGCATATCACAGCATCTTCTTCCCGTCGGTTAAATTTCGCGTCTGTAACACGTCATCTGCGTGGTGTAGCAATTTTAATGGCCAGTAGTGTATGATGAACATTTCTTCCTACGTAGGTGGGTGTCAACAAAATATTTTCGCATTCGGAAGAGAAAGTTAGTGATTGAAATTTCGTAAATAGGTCTCGCCGCAAAGAAATCCGCCTATGTTTCAGTGACTGCCACCCCAACTCGCATATTATATCAGTCACACTCACGCCTATTGCGCGATAACACGAAACGGACTGCTCATCTTTGCACTTTTTCGATGTCCTCCATCTATCCTACCTGGTAAGGATGTGACACTGCGCAGCGATATTCCTGCAGAGTACCGTCAAGTGTAATGTAGACTGTCTCTTTAGTGGGTTTGTCGCATCTTCTAAGTGTTCTGCCAACAAAGCACAGTCTTTGTTTCGCCTTCCCCACAATATTATCTATGTGGTCTTTCCAATTTAAGTTGCTCGTAATTGTAATTCCTAGGTATCTAGTCGAATTGACAGCCCTTAGATTTGTGCGATTTATTGTATAGGCCTACCAAAAATTTATCGGATTTCTTTTAGTACCCATGTGGATGATCTCGCACTTTTCTTTGTTTAGTGCCAATGGCCACTTTTAGCACCACACAGAAATTCTTCCAGATCATTTTGTAATTGGAATTGATCGTCTGATGATTTTACTAGACGGTAAATTACAGCATCATCTGCAAACAATCTAAGGGGGCTGCACAGATTATCACCTAGATCATTTATGTGAATCAGTAACAGCAGAGGGCCTATGACACTACCTTGGGGAACGCCAGGTATCGCTTCTGTTCTACTCGATGATTTACCGTCTGTCACTACGAACGTGACCTCTCTGAGAGGAAATCACGAATTCAGTCACACAACTGAGACGATACTCCATATGCACGCAATTTGATTAATTGTCGCATGTGAGGAACAATCTCAAAAGCCTTCTGGAAATCTAGGAATATGGAATCGATGTGAGATCCCCTGTCGACAGCAGTCATTAATTCATGGGAATAAAGAGCTAGCTGTGTTGCACAAGAACGATATTTTCTGAATCCTTGTTGGTTATGTATCAATAAGTCATTTTCTTCAAGGTGATTCATAACGTTCGAGTACAGTATATGCTCCAAAATACTACTGCAAATTGAGGTCAGTGATATGGGTCTGTAATTCAATTGGTTACTCCTATTTCCTTTCTTGAACATTGGTGTGACCTGTGCTACTGTCCAGTCTTTAGGCACTTGGTTATAACACACTGTCAAGTCACGTTAATGTCACCGCCTGTCAAAATCTTGAATAACCATATTCTGGAGCGCGGACTGTTACGAGACATGCAGGAAGAAAATCAACGACGATCTGGACGGTAGCGACTTCATTGTTGGTCATAATAGTTGGTCATAATAGTTAGTTAGCGAATCTACAACCTGTCCATACAAAACTTCACTCGGAGTGGCGTTAGGAAAGAGTTTGTTTATGAGCCTATTGTCGAGAGAAAGGAATGGTTTTTCACAGTACCTGGTACGTTTTGAGCAAGTATGTGGGCTTCAAATTGTTGCAACCACTCGAGCCATTCCTCTTCTTGTTCACGAAACTGGCGAAAAGGAAGTGTAGCTGTAGGTGTTGCTGTAGCTGGTGCTTGTCCCATTGGGCGCACAGCGTTCGCCAGCAGTTGCACCGTGTTGAGCAATGTAGATATTTGCTGAGTATGGAACTGAAACATGTGCATTAGCCGTGTTGCTTCTAACATTCGCAGCTGTGGCGCCTGAGCAGGGGGTGGGTTAGATGGGATGGGCATTTTGGAAGAGACAAGTGTAAGAAACAGACAAGCAAGCAAGAAAAATAAGTACAAAAGCAAAGAAAATTTCTGCAACATCCACGTGAAAACATGACAAGAGACTGTTAAAGGAGGTAAACACACCTGCAAAGAAAAGACAAGAAAGAATGAATGTGCCAGCATATCACAAAAGAAACTTCCAGGCTGCGAGGTACTGGGTTCCTCTTCCACCTCGTCGTCAATGTGCAACTTGTCTAATATAGGGTGCCTAGAACGCTGTTCTCTTGGATAGCTAGACTACATTCAAGCAAATCTTATTAATGGAGTTTATTACAGTGAATTGAACTGACAACTCTTAACTTAGCGGAAGTACAATGAAGTGTCGCAAGCAAATGGCGACGTGTAAGTAATCAATGTCCTTCGATATATGACATTTCCATGGAAGCAATTAATATAAGTCACGACTAAAGAGTTAGAATGAAGGCTCGTCTTCCAGTGCGGCTCTTCTAGTGCAGCTGTGGCTAGCCGACGTGCCTATGCTTGATGTTATGACGGACCAAAATCAATGCCCATTTGTAGCCACTGTCTGTAATCCACCTGGATCTTAATTCATAGTGGCTACTGGATCAAAATTGCGTGTCTTCTTTTGAACATTTGCGAGAGAACAGACACCACATATACATAAGTCTTGACCAGGTTTCAATACAGCTAGGGACATCTTCTTCAGAAGGAATTAAGTTACATAGCTTACATTATTTTGAAATTGTAGGCATGCATTATAAGCTAAAACGACCATGTCCTATGGCAGAAATCGTACCTTAAGTCCGCCATGAAAAACAGCCAGAATACTCCACTGTTACAACTTATTACAAGAACAGCAAAAAGACAGTTCAGTGTCTGTTCTTATAACAAGTTGTATCTCTGGCGTAATTCTTGCTGTTTTTCACGGATAACTTAATTTAGGATTTCTGCTATTTAACATGAGCGTTTTAGCTCATAATGCGTGCCTCCAATTTAAACATAATGTTAGCTATGTAAATTTATTCCTTCTGAACAAGATGTTTCTTCTTGCTATTTTTCATGGAGGACTTTGCGTCTTTTGGAGAAGATACCCCTAGTAGTACTGAAACTTGGTCAAGGCTTATTACAATAAACTTTATGCAACCGATTGGCTCTACACATCAGTTACAGAAATTTCATTTATGGTTGCTGTTGTCAGCCATGCTTAAAATTGTGAGATCCCAGTCAATATTAACTGAAGCTTCAGAACCTGGGAAATAAGTATTTATGGCCGCTGTTTGAAGGGCGAACACATTTGTAGCTTAGACAGTTCGATTTAATAGCGACAAGCTTCAATAAAAATCGTCTTTTCATAAAACAACATAAAAGACAATCCTATGAGTCATAATAAGATTAATTAATATCCTACACGACATTAAATTGGTTTTGATCACTGTTACGTTCACAAGCACAACAATGGCCCTAAATGTAATGTAGATCCGCATTTCTCTACATTTTTTTCTTTGGGGCACACCAAAGTAATTTTCAAACTTTCGCGGTACCCCTACAGGTGATTTTTTTTCCTAGATGCAAAAAAAAAATAATAATAATAAACGACATACAGTACACTTTCTCTCTATGGAATGACTACGAGATACAAATTTTAAAAATTTATTACGTAAGACTCTTGAAAACGAACATATGAACATTAACATAAGACATGCAATAAAAGAAACTTGTTACTCTTAAGCAGCAACATGAAAATGTCACGACACAGCAGACAGGTATTCGCGACGCACCAATGAGTCTCGGCACAGTGGTTGAGAAACGCTTATATACGGGGGATGTCCAGAAAGTAAGTTCCGATTGATCGTGAAATGGAAACCGCAGTGGAAATCAGAAATGTTTTATTTGTAACAGTTAGCTACTTCTCTACGTAGACGCTGTTCTGACTTAGACATTTGTCGTAGTGTTGTACCAACTTTCCAATACCGTCATATAGAAGGCAGCCGCCAGTGCTTCCCGCCAATTCTCTAAGCTGGCCTACAGCTCGTTGCCTGTGGCAAAATGTTGTCTTCATAGCCAGCGGTTCATGTGAGCAGAGATGAAACTCAGAGGGATTCAATTACGGACTGTATTGTGGGTATTACCAATTCAATACGATTCACTGCCCCTTCAGAATGCGGCTGAGAATTGTCTTGAAGAATAAACTGCACGACAGTTATGTAATGTTGGCTGCATAGCTTCAGGCGAAATTTCTCATCAGGCCGTCGTACTTGGCGGGAGACACTAATTTCTAGACATTTTTACGCGCTCACTGTGAACTTAGAAATGAGAAGAGCGACGTGATGCTATCTAGGGTCATACTAGAGACACTGCCCAACACATCTGTGCAAAGCTTTATCGGATTTTCATAGTCGTTTCCATTTCGCGACCGATCGGAACTTACTTTCTGGACACCCCTCGTAGATACACAGCAACCGCTCGCACTGTTTTTCGATGTGCGCCGGCGTGTACCCTGCGCAGTCAGCATTGTCACTCTCTGAAAATAGTTTTTATTGTCATCAGTGGTTACGGATTATGCCGGTGCGTTGCTTCCCTGTAATACTACGCCTACTTGATATTAACAGGTGTGCACCACAAACAAACAAAAAAGGAAGTATGATATGTTCAGACGATCGGAGGCAGCGGATCATAATGATAAAAAAAAACTATATCTACGTCTTTGGCTAAAGTCCAGATTTAGTGTAAGCGAGTGGTGTATAACACAGTCGATGGAACAGTCTGTGACCGACATTAAATAAGAATATTTAATAATAAGAATATTAGTAGCGACTCGCGAATGAGGAAGATAAGGGGTGAGGAGATACAAAACTATCGTTATGATCTGAGAGGTCGAGACGTGGCAGTGACATGGTATTTCCCTGTTCACCATCATTTCGGAACCTAAATACCACGTTTAAAAGTTAAGTGAAAGCAAAGCGTAGGTTGTTATAGAACAGAAAGCAAAATATGCTCCTGCAAGTTCGTAATTTTTTGATGCAATCCACGTCTAAATACGCCGTCTGTTTTCAGGTTACGTGATTCTTAATTGAACGATGCATCAGAATTCGGGGAAGCGAACGGCAGCCGTATCTGACCGTTGCCACACAAGGCGACGTGGCGCGGTCATAGGAAGTGCGCATTTGCTGGAGTGGGCGGAAGCCAGGTGCCGGAGAGGGGCGAAAAAAGACAGCTCATGTAATCTAGAGCTTTGGCGTAGGATCATTTCCGTGGAAACTAAAAACTGAGGTGCAGTTTGAGGAGGAAATGCACCCCTTGGCAACCGTACGATGACCTCGTCACTGTCCTTCCATGGAGAGAAGAAATAGTCCTTCCGAAAAAATACGTATTGTATCAGACGAATTGATACTAAAAGTTTCAGAAGAAGGGCTCGATGTGCATTTGAGCGCGGTTTGCGGTTTCGGCTCATAAAAGTATGCTAATAATGAATGCAGTAGTGGAAACCAGTATAAAGGCAAGCGTCAAGGAAACTAATACCTGAAGCATACATGTAACGAATTTACTTATTATGGAAGTAGCAGATTCATATAAGACATAAACAATCTTGTCAGACTTACAAAGTTTCTTGCATAAGACGAGTAACAAAATAAGGCGTTTGCATTCATCTACCTCTACATCTACATCTACATCTACATGAATACTCTGCAAATCACATTTAAGTGCCTGGCAGAGGGATCATCGAACCACCTTCACAATTCTCTATTATTCAAGACTCATATAGCACGCGGAAAGAATGAACACCTATATCTTTCCGTACGAGCTCCGATTTCCCTTGTTTTATCGTGGTGATCGTTCCTCCCTATGTAGGTCGGTGTCAACAAAATATTTTCGCATTCGGAGGAGAAAGTTGGTGATTGGAATTTCGTGAGAAGATTCCGTCGCAACGACAAACGCCTTTCTTTTAATGGTGTCCAGCCCAAATCTTGTATCATTTCTGTGACACTCTCTCCCATATTCCGCTATAATACAAAACGTGCTGCCTTTCTTTGAACTTTTTCGATGTATTCCGTCAGTCCTGTCTGGTAAGGATCCCACACCGCGCAGCAGTATTCTAGAAGAGGACGGACAAGCGTAGTGTATCCAGTCTCCTCAGTAGGTCTGTTACATTTTCGAAGTGTCCTGGCAATAAAACGCAGTCTTTGGTTAGCCTTCCCCACAACATTTTCTATGTGTTCCTTCCAATTTAAGTTGTTCTAATTCTAATACCTAGGTATTTAGTTGAATTTACAGCTTTTAGATTAGACTGATTTTTCGTGTAACCGAAGTTTAACGAGTTACTTTTAGCACTCATGTGGATGACCTCACACTTTTCGTTAATTAGGGTCAACTGACACTTTTCGCACCATTCAGATATCTTTTCTAAATCGTTTTTCAGTTTGTTTTGGTCTTCTGATGACTTTATTAGTCGATAAACGAGAGCGTCAACTGCAGACAACCGAAGACGACTGCTCAGATTGTCTTCCAAATCGTTTATACAGATAATTAACAGCAAAGAGCCTATAACACTACCTTGGGGAACGCCAGAAATCACTTATGTTTTACTCGATGACTTTCCGTCAGTTACTACGAACTGTGACCTCTCTGACAGCAAATCGCAAATCCAGTCACATAACTGAGACGATATTCCATAAGCACGCAATTTCACTACGAGCCGCTTGTGTGGTACCGTGTCAAAAGCCTTCCGGAAATCCAGGAATACGGAATCGATCTGAAATCCTTTTTCAATAGCACTCAACACTTCATGCGAATAAAGAGCTAGTTGTGATTCACAGGAATGATGTTTTCTAAACCCATGTTGACTGTGTCAATAGACCGTTTTGCCGGCCAAAGTGGCCTAGCGATTCTAGGCGCTACAGTCTGGAACCGCGTGACCGCTACGGTCGCAGGTTCGAATCCTGCCTCGGGCATGGATGTGTTTGATGTCCTTAGGTTAGTTAGGTTTAAGTAGTTCTAAGTTCTAAGGGACTGATGATCTCAGAAGTTAAGTCCCATAGTGCTCAGAGCCATTTGAACCAATAGACCGTTTTCTTCGAGGTAATTCATAATATTCGAAGAGAATATATGTTCCAAAATCGTGCTGCATGGAAATTGGTATAAAGTCGCTGACTGTTCTATTCTGTTATTGGATTTTTAGTACTTTGTCCAACCTGCGTTATTCCTAATTACCTACAAAATTCTCTCCGGCATTGATTTTACGGGTTTTTAGTTCTTCCAGTAAAATTGTCGCTATTTGTTCTCGTATCGTTCTTTTCAGTTCACATATGGACTCACGTTGTCTTCCGTTGTGAGAAACACGCCTTGCAAGCATTCCGCAAAGGTTTTCCACAGGGTTCAAATCCGGGCTATATGCAGGCCAGACATCGATATCTTTATCTACAAATCACCTTTTTGTTCTAGCGGTACCATACACAGATGCATTATCTTGTTGAAACATTAGACTTTCGTCCCCTAGGTCCTCATACATTCTAATCAGTTCTATCTCTAGGATCTCTTTGTACATAAGGGAAATCAGAGCTCGTACGGAAAGATATAGGTGTCCATTCTTTTCGCGCGCTGTACGAGTCTTGAATAATAGAGAATTGTGAAGGTGGTTCAATGAACCCTCTGCCAGGCACTTAAATGTGATTTTCAGAGTATCCATGTAGATGTAGATGTAGATGAATGCAAATGCCTTATTTTGTTACAGCGTTCATTCTAGTGGCCAGCCAAGCAATGCGTGATTTATCTTTAGCGCAGAACGCTGTCCGTATCATAACACTTCCACCACCAAAATTTCTTCTTATTCTTACCTGCTGCTCTGTTCTCAGCTCGTGCCAACAGTACTGAAATCCATTCTGCCAATTTATACTAAACTTCATCTCATTACCCTTGAAGTTAATTTATCCCATTCTGAAGCCCAGGACTTTTTTTTCAGCAAACTCTAATCTAGCCTGTTTATGTTTGGGTGTTAATGCAGGTTTCTGCAGTCGATTCTTGAGTGCAAGAAGTTTGTCACGTGACGAAATTCGGCGTACACATCTGGCAGTTACTGGCAACTGTAAATCAGCTACAACTTAAGAAGAATAACCGTTTGTAACTCTTGCTTTACTCAAAAGTAACCATTCAAATGCTTCAGATAATTTTCTACTTTACCCATATTTTACCTTCTGTCCGTACTGTGCGCCCTGTCTAAGGAAATTATCCAACACTCCCCTTGAACAATTCAGTTTCTTGGCAGTTTGACGATTAGAGCGTCCAATTTCGTTGTACGTACGGATTTTTGCTTTTTCATCACTTGATAACTGTTTTCCCCGTGTCACTGTCTCAATTGTGGTTTATCATCCAATGTCACTAATGCTGTCTGTTTCCTTTCTGCAGTAAAGGAACGTACAGATACACTGACACCGCACGGAGCCGACTGCTTTTATCCGAGTTCCATCCTCTGCCACCTGAATCGTTGATGTCTTGTTATATACAGTGCTGCTGACATCAAATGCAATACCATTTGACTGCACTTGTCGGTGTACTGGATTTCACACTGTTGCATACACACTGTGCACAACTGTTCCAAACGACAATGTCAATTCTCCTACAAATATCCATGCTTTTATACTGTCTCCATTAATGTTTTAGGGGAGTGACGTGCTTGATGTCGCAGACTTACAGAAGTTACAAACAGTTGTAGTTTCCCTTATTCTCAGCAGATCACGATGGGTGTTGGCTGAGTCCAGACCATGTAGCTGGTTATAGCTCAGCCTCAGCGCCAAAGACTTATTTGTTAGTTCATCTAATGTTTGCAATGTGCAACCATGTGTAAAGGCGTGAGAACTGACTTTGACTGCTGCTCAAAAGTTATATTTTGAACTGTGAGAATCACTACAAGCTTAGACATGGTTGGATCAGATGAAGAAAGCTTACGTCATGACTCACACTAACTAGGGAGACACACATTATCTTACTGTGAATTAGCTTACTGCTGTGGTAGACAATCGCAGATGACCTTCTGATCGTAACTGAGAGGTTAAATTTAATAACTGTCAGTGCTAGGCAGTATCAAATCTATCCTGGCCCTTCATGTATAGCGTCTTCATTTGTCAAAGTTGGAATTAAAAGACGACTGCTTTGAATTACTGGGTTCCTTGAAGGCTCCTAATTGTGGCGTGATGATCATGTAACATTGATTTGAATGAGGTACTGATGCGCACCAACTTAATCAGAGGACACAAGGCCTCAACAGTATAGTCTGTTTTTACCATGACACTTTGGGGACTTATTTTGCGGCCAGACATTCATTCAAAGGTCGTGCATGTACCAACAACTGGTTCGCAAAGTCAGAGCTGTTGCACGCCAGCTAAGCCAGGCGAGTTTCGGCCGGCGGCAGAGTCGTTGTTGCGGTGGAAACAACATGGGTACCAAGTAGAAATAAACATCCCAGACCACATTGAAGAACAGAAGGGAGGTCCGTGAGAGTTGCGGTTATAATTGATTTACTCAACAATTGAGCACTACATTACTTATTTTAAGAAACCGCTGGTGATGCACATTTAAGTATTTATACACTCCTGGAAATGGAAAAAAGAACACACTGACACCGGTGTGTCAGACCCACCATACTTGCTCCGGACACTGCGAGAGGGCTGTACAAACAATGATCACACGCACGGCACAGCGGACACACCAGGAACCGCGGTGTTGGCCGTCGAATGGCGCTAGCTGCGCAGCATTTGTGCACCGCCGCCGTCAGTGTCAGCCAGTTTGCCGTGGCATACGGAGCTCCATCGCAGTCTTTAACACTGGTAGCATGCCGCGACAGCGTGGACGTGGACCGTATGTGCAGTTGACGGACTTTGAGCGAGGGCGTATAGTGGGCATGCGGGAGGCCGGGTGGACGTACCGCCGAATTGCTCAACACGTGGGGCGTGAGGTCTCCACAGTACATCGATGTTGTCGCCAGTGTCCGGCGGAAGGTGCACGTGCCCGTCGACCTGGGACCGGACCGCAGCGACGCACGGATGCACGCCAAGACCGTAGGATCCTACGCAGTGCCGTAGGGGACCGCACCGCCACTTCCCAGCAAATTAGGGACACTGTTGCTCCTGGGGTATCGGCGAGGACCATTCGCAACCGTCTCCATGAAGCTGGGCTACGGTCCCGCACACCGTTAGGCCGTCTTCCGCTCACGCCCCAACATCGTGCAGCCCGCCTCCAGTGGTGTCGCGACAGGCGTGAATGGAGGGACGAATGGAGACGTGTCGTCTTCAGCGATGAGAGTCGCTTCTGCCTTGGTGCCAATGATGGTCGTATGCGTGTTTGGCGCCGTACAGGTGAGCGCCACAATCAGGACTGCATACGACCGAGGCACACAGGGCCAACACCCGGCATCATGGCGTGGGGAGCGATCTCCTACACTGGCCGTACACCACTGGTGATCGTCGAGGGGACACTGAATAGTGCACGGTACATCCAAACCGTCATCGAACCCATCGTTCTACCATTCCTAGACCGGCAAGGGAACTTGCTGTTCCAACAGGACAATGCACGTCCGCATGTATCCCGTGCCACCCAACGTGCTCTAGAAGGTGTAAGTCAACTACCCTGGCCAGCAAGATCTCCGGATCTGTCCCCCATTGAGCATGTTTGCGACTGGATGAAGCGTCGTCTCAGGCGGTCTGCACGTCCAGCACGAACGCTGGTCCAACTGAGGCGCCAGGTGGAAATGGCATGGCAAGCCGTTCCACAGGACTACATCCAGCATCTCTACGATCGTCTCCATGGGAGAATAGCAGCCTGCATTGCTGCGAAAGGTGGATATACACTGTAGTAGTGCCGACATTGTGCATGCTCTGTTGCCTGTGTCTATGTGCCTGTGGTTCTGTCAGTGTGATCATGTGATGTATCTGACCCCAGGAATGTGTCAATAAAGTTTCCCCTTCCTGGGACAATGAATTCACGGTGTTCTTATTTCAATTTCCAGGAGTGTATTTCCTGTGGAACCTCCGTACAAAGGTCTTACTTCACGCTTCTTGTGGAATCTTATTATCTCATTCGACTCGGTGGTATAGGATTCTGCAGTCTCACTGCTGTTGCACAACACTCTACGCAGACATGATTCTCGAGAGACAGCCACACAGTCCATGACTGCAGCGCCCTAGACCGCTCGGCTAATTAGAACGGTTCCTCTGTCCAAAAGCACAGGTCTAAAACAAACAGGCATTCTCTACATTTAACTCTGAATTGTAATTTTACAGAATAACCTGTAGAAGAATCCTAACCCATCTATGTCCGAATTTACTTCGAAAGGTGTGAGACTGAAAGAAATAACATGCTTTAAATCTTGGGCGTATTCTTCATTCTTCACTGGTGCACAACTGTAGTTACTTCTATCTCTGTGGATGCACTCCATCCAGGATAGGTAAAGCGCTAGGGAGCTGGATGGGGAGCAGTTAAGTGCTGAGACCACAAAAAACGTCCACTGGAACAGTAGTTTATTATTAAAAACAATAAAATTCTTTGCAATGGGGAAATACACAATTTAACAGTAGGAGCACTGACGACTATTGATAGCTAAATAATAAATACCGTACTTGAAATACATAAAAAAATGATCAATCTACGCTGGCAGGCCAAAATGACGTTATCAAAATAAGTACTGAGCAATTGCAGTAAAATTATTAACTTACACGTGGCGTTGCTCGTTAACAGAAATTACATGTCGAAGGCGTCAACTGATCACGTAAATAATTACACTTAGCGACTGCGCAAACGGCTTAGGGCCCAATGATAAATACTTGCCACGGCGAAACAATTAAAAGTACTTAGAGCTCGCGTACAAATTTTCTTGAGGAACACGATGCCTTGACCATAAAGACCAGTTTACAGCAACACTAGACAATGCATCACATGGGCAGGCAGGTTGCAAGGCTTATGAGAACAGCGAGCTTTACTGCGTAAGGGCCGGGGAGAACACTAGATGAACTTATATCAGAGGCCGTTTCTAGACGGTGTGGCTTGAATTTACTTAAAGGCATTTAAAGGAAATAAGTTGGATTAAATCATAAGGGAAACTAATTAGAAATGTAAAGTGTCCCTTATCGGTAACGTCTTCTTTTTCTTGTGTCTTTATCCAGCATTTTTCGCAGGATCGGCATGGTTGCGTTCGAATTTGGCCTGATTAATTTTTAGAGGGGGCCGGATGCCCTTTCTGTCGCCTCCTCTTTGAAGACAACACAAACACCCAGTCCCTGAGCGGAGAAAATCTCCGACCCAGTCGGGAATCGAACTCGAAAGTGCTGTCTCTATGCTGTTCATTTTGGAACACAACCTACGACCAGCTTAGAGACAGAAGTGATGACACTTTCTGCAGGACCTGACCATCATTTTGCAGGACAATGCTCAAGCACTCACAGTGCAAGCAGTTACTTATTTGTTAGACTGATGTTACTGCTAAGTGCTATACCACCTACTGCACTCCGCTCACTTAAGCCCTCATGAGTTCAACTCGATTTCTAAACTGAAGAAAACACTTCACGGCATTCGCTTCAGAACTGCTACAAATTCGTCGGGTAATAGACCGCGCCGCTCGAACTGTCAGCACAAATGACACTGCTAAGAGTATCCTACGACTTCCACATCGCTGGCAACGGGCTATTCACAATCCTGGTGACTACTCTGAAGGGCAGTAAAACTTTGAAACACGTATCTATTTTGTACGAGCTGTAAATAAGTACGAGTTGCCATTATTAAAGTTCCAACCCTCAAAATGGTTCAAATGGCTCTAAGCACTATGGGACTTAGCTGAGGTCATCAGTCACCTAGACTGAGAACTACTTAAACCTAACTAACCTAAGGACATCACACACATCCATGCCCGAGGCAGGATTCGAACGCGCGACCGCAGCAGCAGCGCGGTTCCGGACTGAAGCGCCTAGAACCGCTCGACCACAACGACCGGCTTCCAACACTCGTACATCTACATAGATACTCTGCAAGCCACATTACGGTGCGTGGCGGAGGGTACCCTGTACGTTACTAGTCATTTCCTTTCCTGTTCCACTCGCAAATAGAGCGAGGGAAAGACGTTTATCTATATCCCTTCATATGAGCCCTAATTTCTTTTATCTTACCTCTGTGGTCCTACGCGCAGTGTATTTTTGTGGCAGTAGAATCGTTCGGCAGTCAGGTTCAAATGCCAGTTCTCTAAATGTGTTAAGTGGAGATGAGACACAGTAAGAAAAATATCACAGAACCAGTTCCAGCCTGGACCACAAACCCTCCGCCCAACACAGGTTAAATGCTTCGTTCTGCTGTCAGTGCATCCGATGCCTTGCTTCAATGGAAAAGAGGCAAAATCGCGACTCCTTGGATAACACTATACGCCTCCAGTCAGCTACCACCAATATCTATGTTGTTTGACCCACTGAAGACGTTCAATTTTACATGACGCTGTGCGTAATGGTGTTTCGCGAGGTACCCGACTCCAGATGCCCACTGGATGCAGTTCCCGATGGTAGCTTGGAAGCTGGTTGAGATGGACCTGCATTCATTGTTTCCTATCGGGCTCGAAACCGTTGGCATTGAAAAGGCGTGACATTCGTTTCCAATCCTGTCGGTTAAAACCTTTGTACATCCATTCTTCTTACGACATGTTGCGTGGCTATTAATGGTAAACCATTCCCTGTAGACATATTGAACGTTCAGATCGGGGTAGTGCAGTGGTTAGCGCACTGGACATAAATTCTTAGACAACATAGTGGTTTGGAGATAACAGCGATTAATTTATTTATAATCAATTATTCAAAATGACAGTCACAGTCGCTTTATTTCTTTTGCCGCCAACCGGTTTCAACTCGCGATGGGGTCATCTTCAGGGCCATTTACACCATTTGGTCGCTCGCTGGAGTCGTCACCTTGCCTGTGCACAGCTGACGACTCCAGCGAGCGACCAAATGGTGTAAATTGCCCTGAAGATGACGCCAACGGAGGTTGAAACCGGTTGGCGGCAAAATAAATAATGCGATTGTGACTGTCATTTTGAACAATTGATTACACTGGACTTATATTCGGGAGGGCGACTGTTCAAATCCGCATCCGGCCATCCTGATTTAGGTTATCTGTGATGTCCCTAACTCGCTTAAGGCAGATACTGGGAGTCCTTCAAAAGGGCATGACCGCTTTCCTTCTCCGTCAGTCCCTAATCCGAGCTTGTAATCCGTCTCTAATGACCTCGTTATCGACGGGACCTTAAACACTGATCTCCTCCTCCTTTACATGTTGGACGTTTCTCTTTCAAACACCCATAAATCGGGAAACTTCATTCATGGTGTGGTCATGGGAACACCCCACCACGATAGGTCGTTTCTGCCATTCTGTCACGTCTCCACGTCCACCCATCCTACTGCACCGACTCCATACAACCGTCCGGCACACACGCACCACTTCACTGCAATGAATTACCCCTCATGCCAGTTCTACACCGTGTACTGGTGTGACTAACATATTTTGTATGGTGAGGTGGTGCTAATACTTTACGAAAGTACAGGGTGATCCAAGAGTCCGTTAACATTTGAAAATTAAGTACTTCGCGGAATAACGTTGGTACAGGGGTAAAAATTGACACATATGCTTGAACTGACATGGGGTTTTATTGAAAGCACACAATCATGCACAAAACGATCAATTTATGGTCCTCCATACGGACAAAAAACAATAATTCTCATAAAAAATCATCAGAACAAGACAATGTAGTTGCTAATTGCAGATTAAGGAGACAATAGAAATAAAATCACATTACTGTGGGCTTTTATATTTAAATTAGTTAAAGTTAACTGCATAGACCATCACTGAGACAGTCAATGTACCATTTGTACTTTATGTTTAAAAATGTGCTAAAACAGAAGGCAGTCAGCCTCAATGAAAGCTTGACATCTACGAGCAAGATTTTGACGCACCCTGATAAATATCTCTGGTGTGTTCCGAATCACGTCACAGGCAGCTACACTACTGCCCATTAAAATTGCTACACCACGAAGATGACTTGCTACAGACGTGAAATTTAACCAGCGGAAAGAAGATGCTGTCATATGCAAATGATTAGCTTTTCAGAGCATTCACACAAGGTTGGCGCCGGTGGCGACACCTACAACGTGCTGACATGAGGAAACTTTCCAACCGATTTCTCATACACAAACAGCAGTTGACCGGCGTTGCCTGGTGAAACGTTGTTGTGATGCCTCGTGTAAGGAGGAGAAATGCGTACCATCACGTTTCCGACTTTGATGAAGGACGGATTATAGCCTATCGCGATTGCGGTTTATCGTATCGCGACGTTGCTCCTCGCGTTGATCGAGATCCAATGACTGTTAGCAGAATATGGAATCGGTGGGTTCAGGAGGGTAATACGGAACGCCGTGCTGGATCCCAACGGCCTCGTATCACCAGCAGTCGAGATGACAGGCATCTTATCCGCAGGGGTGTAACGGATCGTGCAGCCACATCTCGACCCCTGAGTCAACAGATGGGGACGTTTGCAAGACACAACCATCTACACGAACAGTTCGACGACGTTTGCAGCAGCATGGACTATCAGCTCAGAGGCAATGGCTGCAGTTACGCTTGACGCTGCATCACAGACAGGAGCGCCTGCGATGCTGTACTCAACGACGAACCTGGGTGCACGAATGGCAAAACGTCATTTTTTCAGATGAATCCAGGTTCTGTTTACAGCATCATAATGGTCGCATCCGTATTTGGCGACATCGCGGTGAACGCACATTGTAAGCGTGTATTCGTCATCGCCATACTGGCGTATCACCCGTCGTGATGGTATGGGGTGCCATTGGTTACACGTCTCGGTCACCTCTTGTTCGCATTGACGGCACTTTGAACAGTGCGCGTTACATTTCAGATGTGTTACGACCTGTGGCTCTACCCTTCATTCGATCCCTGCGAAACCCTACATTTCAGCAGCATAATGCACGACCGCATGTTGCAGGTCCTGTAGGGGTCTTTCTGGATACAGATAATGTTCGACTGCTGCCCTGGCCAGCGCATTCTCCAGATCTCTCACCAATTGAAAACTTCTGGTCAATGGTGGCCGAGCAACTGGCTAGTCACAGTACGCCAGTCACTACTCTTCATGAACTGTGGCATCGTGTTGAAGCTGCATGGGCAGCTGTACCTGTACACGTCATCCAAGCTCTGTTTGACTTAATGCCCAGGCGTATCAAGGCCGTTATTACGGCCAGAGGTGGTTGTCCTGGGTACTGATTTCTCAGGATCTATGACCCAAATCGCGTGAAAATGTAATCACACGTCAGTTCTAGAATATTTGTCCAATGAATACCCGTTTATCATCTGTATTTCTTCTTGGTGTAGCAATTTTAAGGGGATACAGGTCAAGTGACCTCGCAGGCCATGGAATAGGACCTTCCAATCCTGCAACCAGGAAATACAGCATTGAGATGGTTTCGGACATCCACACTGAAGTGAGGCGGTGCACCATCATGTTGTATCCACGTTCTCTCTTAACCAGCAAAGCGTACATTCTCCAGCGACTCAGGTAAAACTCTTTGCACGAACTTCAAGTACAGGTCTCTGCGGCTGGTCCCGGCGGAGGTTCGAGTCCTCCCTCGGGCATGGGTGTGTGTGTTTGTCCTTAGGATAATGTAGGTTAAGTAGTGTGTAAGCTTAGGGACTGATGACCTTAGCAGTTAAGTCACATAATCTTTCACACGCATTTGAACATTTTTTTTTCAAGTACAGGTGGCCATTCGGACGGCCAGATAGAAGATATGGCCCAGTGAGATCGTCGCCTGTAACGCCAGCCCACATATTCACAGCAAGACGAACTTGATGGTGTGACTCCAATACAGCGTGAGGGTATGCCAGTGAGTTCTGCGAAACTGTAGCGGTACTGCTCCATCGTATTTTACTGTATGTCTCTGATTAGTACTGAGTAATGAACGAGTGTCTCGTTGGTTCAAAGCACGTTCCCTTTTGGGACAATGTAAATACGATACAACAGAGCCACCGTAAGGGCAAGTAAAGTAAACAAAACGTGCATCATGAATTCATAGTAATCATTCTCGTCCTCCTTGTTTCCTTGCAGGAAATAAAGAATGAACATGTAAATAAACAGCGCAGTACGTGTAAATTTGTACGCATTTAGTTGTAAATAATTTGGGCAACAGTAATGCTAGACAAAGCGGTAGACAAGTTCACTACCATATCTCTTTAAGCTGGTTTCTCCGACCCCAAGTTCCCTACCTCAAATTGTCCATTAGAGAATTCTCTATATCCTATTACATTTTTGCACGCTCTTATGGGAACACTCTGCATGTCTAACAGAAATCCTTAATGAAATTTGGACAACAAACAGCTTACCATCAGACTGGACATTGAGATTAATACATCCACTACATAAAAAAGGAAAGAAAACTGGTTCTAACAATTATAGACGGATCTCGTCTTGCCAGTGACACATAACATACTGTCCATGTCGCTTTTAAAGAGAGCTGAAGGAATACTAGACCCACAACTAGGGGAGTATCAAGCAGGATTTAGGAAGCGGAGATGTCCAGAGCAAAGAATACAATAGAAATAACGAAAATCAGGAACTTGAAATACGTGATAACTTCTGTAGATTTTAAAAAGTCATATGAATCAATTGACAGAAAAGCGCTAATCAACGTTACAAAGGAATTCGGAGTCGACAATGACACAACAGAAATAATTAGAGGAACTTTAACAAACTCAACATCAACAGTAAAAATTGTCGGGGAACTGTCAAAACCTTCTGAAATAAAACCAGGAGTCCAACAGGGAGATGGTTTATCATCCCTACTTTTAACTGCGCGTAAGAGAAAGTAGTGAGAGAATCGAGGAAATCCATCAATACAATGGGTGTTTTACTAGGAAGAAACAAGAAACCCAAATAAAATCACCACAGATATCCTAGCTTTTATAGATGACATGGCCTTAATTACTTACTCACTGGGTAGCGCCAAACAACAAACCACAGAACTAGAAGCAGACGAAATAGAACTAAAAATAGTATTTGAAAATCCATTTCATGACAAACATCAATAATGTCTCTCCATATCTTAAAATTCATAACGACACAATATCTAAAACAAACTTTCTTATGTACCTATGAGAATGGGTTACAAGCAACACAAAAAAGACATCCATAGAAAAACAGCACATAAAACGGAAAGGGCATGCCAAATGACAAACACATATAACAAAAGAACTTTGTCCTGGAACGCAAAACTAAGACACTAGCAAACAGTGGTAATGCTTGAAACACTGTATTCAGCAAGAACCCTTAAACTAACAAGATTTGGGGATCTTCGAAAACTGTAAAAGTTGAAAGAAGAATTCTAAGGAAAATATTGGGACCTAGAAATAATAGTAATGTTGAATACAAACTAAGATCAAACAGAGAGCTCTATTTGAAAACGGAAATGCTAACTGATGCAATGAGAAAATGAAGACTACAGTTTTACGCACACACATACCGAATGGGTGATAACAGACTAACCAGGCAGATCTTTAACTTATTAAAGAGCTACAGAAACAAACCCACATGATTCATCGAAATTGACAAAGATATGAAAATCACAGGAATTAGAATGGGCATAATAGAAAACAAAGTACTTTTCAGACAAGCAAGACAAAATGCAGGGTTTGAGGAAAGAACGTCTGCCAAAAGGAGAAAGTAGACCCAAGGAGAAAAGGAATGGCACTGTCGAAAGATGAAAGAATTCTGGGGCCAACGAAAATTAATCACAAAGAAGAAAAACCAAACTTGATCTGTCGTACCCTCCAAAAATGTTATACGAATAAATAAATAACAATTGATTTTTTAGTAAAGACGATGTTCTTTAACACAAATTCTCAGCACGTCGACCATTATTCGTGAACAATTCCTGTAGTAGAGGAACAATTTTTCAAAAAACACAGCGCAGCATATGAGCAGGTATGGGTAGAAATTGCCGTCGGGCGTTGTCGTTTAGCGTACCTAATGAGGTGTTAAGGGGTTAAGGGGCGCTGAACGAAGAGCTTATCAGCACTCATATGAAATGTGAGATAGGCGATAAAAGGCAGTCTGAGATACAACTCCACACACTCTCCCCAAGTCTCATTCATAATCACTGGCTCAACCTACTGAAGTCCGACGATCACGGTGGCCTTGCGACATCAGGTAACCCCACAACCAATTATCACACAGACTGAAGCCCAGGGACGTGGGGGCCCTAACATGCCGGAAGCGGCGGCTCGGCACACGATCCTCACCAAACGATGTGTGCAAGAGATCTTTCACAAATGTAGCTATATGTGTGCAGTCATAAACGTCATATATTGCAGCAGGTGTATATCATGATGATGCGATTCTACAGTGCGTATTTTTTAAGTAAGTACCATCTTGAAATTAAAAAAGACGTGCTAAGATATTTCAATAATTTCATTTTTACATGAAAGCCTGTACCTTAATCTACCTTTCTACATAATTTCCGTCAATATTGAGGCACTTGTCATAACGTTGTACCAGTTTTTGAATATCCTCCTCATAGAAGTCTGCCGCCTGACTTGTTAACCACTGCATCACCACTGTTTTGACTTCGTCATCGTCTTGAAGACGCTGACCTTCCAGGTGTTTCTTCAAGTTCAGGAACAGATGGTAGTCACTGGGCACACTATCAGGGCTGTACGGAGGATAATCTAGAGTTTCCCATCGGAAAGATGTGATGAGATCTTTGGTCTGATTCGCCACATGCGGACAGGCATTGGCTTGCAGCAAAACGATGCCCTTGCTCAACTATGGACTGTTGCTTTGATTCTGGTGTGACGTAGGCCACCCATGTTTCACCGCCCGTAACAGTTTGGCTTAAGAAATCATCACCGTCGTTGTGGTACCGCTCAAGGAAAGCCAATGCACTGTCTAAACGTTCGGTTCTGTGCACATCCGTCAACGCTTTCGTTGCCCAACGTCCGCACAATTTTCGGTAATTCAAGTGCTCGGTCATAATGCCATACAAAACACTACGAGAAACATTAGGAAAGTCATCCCGCAAGGAGGAAATTGTAAAACGTCTGTTTTCTCACCTTACTGTCCACTTCCTTGACCTAACTTTCATTAACGACCGAAGGACGCCCACTCCGTTGTTCATCATGCACATTTGTGTGTCCATCTTTAAATGCTATCACACACTTTCTTACTATTCCATCACTCATAATGTTTTCTCCGTAAACTGCACAGATCTCACGATGAATATCGATCGCTTTAGCACTAAGAAATCTTATAACAGCCCGTACTTCACAGTCGGCGGGACTCACGATTATCGAAGGCATCTCAAACACTCAGTACACAACGTAAACAAGGAAGAATCAGACTGTAATGGCGTCAGTGCGTAGATTAAGGTACAGGCTTTCAAATAAAAATAAAATTATTGAGATGTATTAGCAACGTCTCTTTTTTTAATTTCAAAAGGGTACTTACTTAAAAAACACGCCTCGTATAACATATCGGCGTACCTCGCAACGGTCAAGCTAACCGCCTGAAAAGGAACACTCCACGTTTCCTCGAAGAAAAAGGATCCAATCGCGTTTGATGCGGTAAACCCACACTATTCCGTGACTTTCTCCACATGCAGTGGGGTTTCCACGACAGTTATAGGGATTTTGGTAGCCCAAATTAAGCTTACTTTATACACGATCCCCATGCGGCGTCACTGACGTTTTGCTGTCCACCACCATCTATTGGCCGTGTTTTTTTTTTGCACTCTTTTTTGGTTACAATAAAACCCCATGTCATTTCAGGCAATTGAGTACAGATTTACCTCTCTACCTATCTTATCCCGCGAATTAGTGCATTTTCAAATATTAACGGACCTTTGGGTCATCCTGTATATTAGTATTCGCCAAATCTGTCCACCTCCCTCCCCCCCCCTCCCTCACACTCATGAGCATTTGGAAATCATGTTTGAAGAGTGAGAGGTGCAATTTCGCAATAGGTCGTTGCCACGGAACAGGTTTATTCGTAATAGAACATTGACTATAAACCCCACTCCCACCCCTGATACTTTAAAGAATCGAACTCGCATATATAAAAGATATTCAAACGTCTGACAACAAATGAGTAAATGTGTTAAGCACGTAAGTGTGAAAATATTTGAAAAGGTTTGAAATTAAGTGTAAGGTTTGTTGGTAGTCGCTAAGTGCTCGCATTCTCAAATACTGAATGTATTTGGTCTGGGTAATTTGCGCGCCATGCGTTACGCTGCCTGAAGACACGCTGACTTCAATACTTGACTTACTGTGTTAAGCCTTCAGCATAAGATTATGACTCTTAATGCCTAAATTATGAGAGCTATTTAAAGTTTTAAATTCGATCCATAGTGAAAATCAGTTTCAGTTGCCCCTGGAAGCCGTTAGATAAACAACTTGCAACTAGTACCGTGCTTCATTAAACTGTATAGCTACTTAGTAATATACACTGCCTAACTAAAGAAGTGATTCACCCAGAAAACATGGTTAGATGTCAGTGACACTCAATACATGTACACACCATCGACGCGTGTGTAAATTATTATAGACTTGAAGTTCTCTTAGAAAGATACACTACTGGCCATTAAAATTGCTACACCACGAAGATGACGTGCTACAGACGCGAAATGTAACCGACAGGAAGAAAATGCTGTGATAAGCAAATGAGTAGCTTTGATAAAGGTCGGATTGTAGCCTACCGCGATTGCGGTTTATCGTATCGCGACATTGCTGCTCGCGTTGGTCGAGATCCAATGACTGTTAGCAGAATATGGAATCGGTGGGTTCAGGAGTGTAATACGGAACGCCGTGATGGATCCCAACGGCCTCGCATCACCAGCAGTCGAGATGACAGGCATCTTATCCGCATGACTGTAACGGATCGTGCAGCCACGTCTCGATCCCTGAGTCAACAGATGGGGACGTTTGCAACACAACAACCATCTGCAAGAACAGTTCGACGACGTTTGCAGCAGCATGGACTATCTGCTCGGAGACCATGGCTGCGGTACCCTTGACGCTGAATCACAGACAAGAGCGCCTGCGATGGTGTATTCAACGACGAACCACGGTGCACAATTGGCAAAACGTCATTTGTTCGATGAATCCAGGTTCTGTTTACAACATCATGATGGTCGCATCCGTGTTTGGCGACATCGCGGTGAACGCACATTGTAAGCGTGTATTCGTCATCGCCATACTGGCGTATCACCAGACGTGATGGTATGGGGTGCCGTTGGTTACATGTCTCGTTCACCTCTTGTTCGCATTGACGGCACTTTGGACAGTGGACGTTACATTTCAGATGTGTTACGACCCGTGGCTCTACCCTTCATTCGGTCCCTGCGAAACTCTACATTTCAGCAGGATAATGCGCGACCGCATGTTGCATGTCCTGTACGGGCCTTTCTGGACACAGAAAATGTTCGACTGCTGCCCTAGCCAGCAGATCCCTCACCAATTGACAACGTCTGGTTAATGGTGGCCGAGCAACTGGCTTGTCACAATATGCCAGTCACTACTCTTGATGAATTTTGGTGTCGTGTTGAAGCTGCATGGGCAGCTGTATCTGTACACGCAATCCAAGCCCTGTTTGACTGAATGCCCAGTTGTATCATGGCCTGTATTACGGCCAGAGGTGGTTGTTCTGGGTACTGATTTCACAGGATCTATGCACCCAAATTCGTGAAAATGTAATCACATGTCAGTTCTAGTATAATATATCTGTCCAATAAATACCGGTTTATCATCTGCATTTCTTCTTGGGGTAGCAATTTCAATGGCCAGCAGTGTACAACGGCCTCCACAGTGCATTGCTGTTAGTTGTGTTTAATGTTGTTACCAAGCTGGTAGAATATACAGGGTGAGTCACCTAACGTTACCGCTGGATATATTTCGTGAACCACATCAAATACTGACGAACCGATTCCACAGACCGAACGTGAGGAGAGGGGCTAGTGTAATTGTTTAATACAAACCATACAAAAATGCACGGAAGTATGTTTTTTAAGACAAACCTACGTTTTTTTAAATGGAACCACGTTAGTTTTGTTAGCACATCTGAACATATAAACAAATACGTAATCAGTGCCGTTTGTTGCATTGTAAAATGTTAATTACACCCGGAGATATTGTAACCTAAAGTTGACGCTTGAAACCTCCGACGTTCAGTTGCGTGTTGTAACAAACACGGGCCACGCTCGGCGAGCAGCATCTGCAGGGACATGTGTACGATGACGACCGTGTTTACGAGTGTGGCTGTAGTGCACTGTTGTGGTTTGGTCTAGCTGTCGCGGTGTCCGCACGTAGCGCTTGCTGCTATTGTTATTCTGCATTCGTCTCCGCACGCAGACCAACTGTAGTACACCGTGTTACCAGACGTCTGTGATAGTTTTTCTTCGTGCTACTGCTGATGCTGCCTGCAGATTACACACGTTGTGTGACCTCTGTCCAGGCAGGCGGAGGGCAGAGCGGCTTCCGGCGCTGGCCGTATCCGCGCCGCGCTCCTTGGCTCGGCAAATTGGAGGAGCGCTGCGCCAAGGATGTGGTGCCCACACAGCGCGACAGACCTTCAGCCGAGAGGCGGCCCCGGCTGACGGCAGCCACCGCCTCTGGCTGCAGCGCTCCTCCGGCGCGATGCACCGCCTCACAACAAACAGCTCGCTTCAAAAGCCCGCTCTGTGGTTGTCTGCACGCTGTAATGAAGTTTCCAAACACTTTAAAACGCATATTAACAGAATCTTCCGTCGGTTCTTGGTAGAAAAACATTATAAAAATAGATGAAAAGCACCAGTTTGCTTTAAAACGCTTTTGTTCTGTGGGGCCTGCAGTGCAAAATATATCTTTTAATGACATGTTAATTACACTACTGGCCATTAAAATTGCTATACCACGAAGATGACGTGCTACAGACGCGAAATTTAACCGACAGGAAGAAGATGCTGTGATAGGCAAATGATTAGCTTTCCAGAGCATTCACACAAGGTTGGCGCCAGTGGCGACACCTACACCGTGCTGACATGAGGAAACTTTCCAACCGATTTCTCATACACAAACAGCAGTTGACCGGCGTTGCCTGGTGAAACGTTGTTGTGATGCCTCGTGTAAGGAGGAGAAATGCGTACCATCACGTTTCCGACTTTGATGAAGGACGGATTATAGCCTATCGCGATTGCGGTTTATCGTATCGCGACATTGCTGCTCGCGTTGGTCGAGATCCAATGAATGTTAGCAGAATACGGAATCGGTGGGTTCAGGAGGGTAATACGGAACGCCGTGCTGGATCCCAACGGCCTCGCATCACCAGCAGTCGAGATGACAGACATCTTACCGCATGGCTGTAACGGATCTTGCAGCCACGTCTCGATCCCTGAGTCGACAGATGGGGACGTTTGCAAGACAAAAACTGTCTGCACGAACAGTTCGACGACGTTTGCAGCAGCATGGACTATCAGCTCGGAGACCATGGCTGCGGTACCCTTGACGCTGAATCACAGACAGGAGCGCCTGCGATGGCGTACTCAACGACGAACCTGGGTACACGAATGGCAAAACGTCATTTTTTCGGATGAATCCAGGTTCTGTTTACTGCATCATGGTGGTCGCATCCGTGTTTGGCGACATCGCGGTGAACGCACATTGGAAGCGTGTATTCGTCATCGCCACGCTGGCATATCACCCGGCGTGATGGTAGGGGATGCCATTGTTTACACGCTCGGTCACCTCTTGTTCGCATTGACGGCACTTTGAACAGATGTGTTACGACCCGTGGCTCTACCCTTCATGCCGGCCTGTGTGGCCGATAGGTTCTAGGCGCTTCAATCTGGAACCGCGCGACCGCTACGGTCGCAGGTTCGAATCCTGCCTCGGGCATGGATGTGTGTGATGTCCTTAGGTTAGTTAGGTTTAAGTACTTCTAAGTTCTAGGGGACTGATGACCTCAGATGTTAAGTCCCATAGTGCTCAGAGCCATTTGAACCATTTCTACCCTTCATTCGATCCCTGCGAAACCCTACATTTCGGCAGGATAATCCACGACCGCATGTCGCAGGTCCTGTACGTGCCTTTCTGGATACAGTACATGTTCGACTGCTGCCCTGGTCAGCACATTCTCCAAATCGCTCACCAATTGAAAACGTCTGGTCAATGGTAGCCGAGCAGCTGGCTCGTCACAACACGCCAGTCACTACTCCTGAAAAACTGTGGTATCGTGTTGAAGCTGCATGGACAGCTGTATCCGTACACGCCATCCAAGCTCTGTTTGACTCAATTCCCTGGCTTATCAAGGCCGTTATTATAGCCAGAGGTTGTTGTTCTGGGTACTCATTTCTCAAGATCTATGCACCCAAATTGCGTGAAAATGTAATCACATGTCCATTCTAGTATATTATATTTGTCCAATGAATACCCGTTTATCATCTGCATTTCTTCTTGGTGAAGCAATTTTAATGGCCAGTAGTGTATTAAGACCATCGCTTACTTATGTATTTACAGAGCATCTGATAATGGCAATATGCCGAAATAGACTCATCGTGGGTATTACTCATAACAATCACTTTAAAACGCTGTTCCAGACGTTGACTTGCACGGCACCCTTGTTGGCGGGGGCGGGAAGCGGGGTTTTTTGGACGAGATGGAGGGGGGTGGCAGCGGGGGGAGGGCAGCGGGAGGAAGAGGTTCTGCGTGAATGAAGCTTCGAGTCGATCTATCGTAACTGCTCAGACGATGCCTCATGCAGAGAAGTTGCAGCAGTATACAGAGAAGTTGCAGCATTAGAAAATTGCAGCGAAATGCAGGAAGATCTGCAACGGATAGGCAGCTGGTGCAGGGAGTGGCAACTGACCCTTAACATAGACAAATGTAATGTATTGCGAATACATAGAAAGAAGGATCCTTTATTGTATGATTATATGATAGGGGAACAAACACTGGTAGCAGTTGCTTCTGTAAAATATCTGGGAGTATGGGTACGGAACGATTTGAAGTGGAATGATCATATAAAATTAATTGTTGGTAAGGCGGGTACCAGGTTGAGACTCATTGGGAGAGTCCTTAGAAAATGTAGTCCATCGACCAACTAGGTCTCTTACAAAACTCTCGTTCGACCTATACTTGAGTATTGTTCATCTGTGTGGGATCTGTACCAGGTCGGTTGACAAAGGAGATAGAGAAGATCGAAAGAAGAGCGGCGCGTTTCGTCACAGGGTTATGTGGTAAGCGTGATAGCGTTAAGGAAATGATTAGCAAACTCAAGTGGCAGACTCTGCAAGAGAGGCGCTCTGCATCGCGGTGTAGCTTGCTGTCCAGGTTTCGAGAGGGTGCGTTTCTGGATGAGGTATCAAATATATTGCTTCCCCCTACTTACACCTGCCGAGGAGATCACGAATGTAAAATTAGAGAGATTCGAGCGCGCACGGAGGCTTTCCGGCAGTCGTTCTATCCGCGAACCATACGTGACTGGAACAGGAAAGGGAGGTAATGACAGTGGCACTTAGTGCCCTCCGCCACACACCGTTGGGTGGCTTGCGGAGTATAAATGTAGATGTAGATGTAGATATCTTCTGAGGTAATGTAGCTACAGTAAGTGAAACATTTATTCAGCAGAGGTGAGTTCTCTGTAAGGACGACGGAATTCTTACACTTATTTCTTTGCGCTCCTTACTGGTATTTGTTGCTGGTAACAAAAAGCAGTTACCAAGCCATGAAAGTACTTTTTATGTAGACTTTCCCACCTAGTTCAGGGATCAGGATGGGTTTACTTTGGTGCAAAGCTCTTCCCATCTGACACAAAGCAAGAAACTGGCCATCCTTACACATTAAAAAAAAAATAGCACATCAGCCAGTCATTCTGCATATTATCTGCGAGGACGTGCTGAGAATACTGCCCCCAAATTTTTAATTTTGTCAATACAGTTTGAGGCATTACTCATATGAATATTATGCAATCGACTTTCCCGCTTCGCTGACGTTAAGTTACAACTCTATGCCGCTAGAGAGCTCCGAATTGTAGCCTGTAACATGGAGGTGTGTGAGAACTAACTTGCTGTAATCGAGTTTCTAACAGGAGAAGACATACCTCCAGCTGAAAACCATAGAAGACAAGAGCTGTGTCGGCTTATGACTGTATCGCCCTCAGTATGTGCGACGTTGTGTTCTCCATGCTTGTAATGAAGGAAACAATGGTGCTTGCCTCAACGTGTGTGACAGAGCTCGGAATGGCATACGGCAACCGACGAAAGTCATTGATATCGGGTTGATGAACTCATCGGAGATAATCGTCGGATGATACAAAGACAGCTCGCAGGTAAGTTTGGCATATCGTGAGGGCACCTACAAGCAGAACTACGATACAGAAATCCGTGTGCATGGTGGGTGGTTCGAATTTGACCACGAAACAAGAAAGCATGAATTGAATTCAGCCACAAAGGATCATTGCCATCAAGACTGTTCAAGACCGTACCATCAGCAGGCAAAAGTCATGCTCTCAGTGTTCTGTGATGTTCAAGGTATGCTGTAATTGAATTCATGCCTAAAGGCACTAGCACGAACTCTGCAAGGTATTGCGAGATTCTCAGAAATTGAAAGAATGAAATCGAAGAGTTCGTTCACGCATTGCGCACCCTCTCCTTCACCATGATAATGCCAGACCTCACACGAGCGCTGCGGCATCTGCAACAATCCGACGCCTTGGGTTGACTGTCATCGATCACCCTCCATAAGGCCCCGAACTGGTCCCATCCGATTTTCACCCGTTTCAAAAACTTAAAGAACACTTACTTCGGTAGCGACGAAGTGATGCAGGAAGAGGTGAGGTTGTGGTTCCGTCAAAAATAGCGAACATTCTACAGTGATGGCGTCATCAAACCGATTTCTCGTTGGCACAAATGTGTTCGTTACCAAGTTGACTATGCTGGGAAATAAATATGTAGCCATGAAGAGTAAAGATGTTAAGATGTTAATAAAGTGAGCCGTGGCTGGCTCATGTTATGCATTGGATTAAACCTTGATTGCTATTCTGTGTTTAGTCTCCCGCGGTTATCACGATTATGCTGTTATCCTCGCTCTGCGCGAGCGGCAACAGCAGTGTGTATCGATATTCGCACCTTGTACTATCTTTGGCCTGGCGCTGATAGTTTGTCGCTATGCTGTGTGCCAGCAGTTAGTCGGTTGGCGTGGAGCAGCGAGGAAGTCTCCGTGGCGCGTATTTTGGCCAGTGCCGCTGGCGGCGTCTATGCGCGGCCGGAGTGTGTGGTGCTGTTCCCATTGCCACGAGGTCCGTGACTGACCGATCCTGGACACGAAAGTTGAGTTTTGACTTAATCTACCAGCAAGTCATGACTGTTCACACTGTGTCGTTTGGATTTCGTTGTCAGCTGTTGGGACATTTCTGCGAGCAACAACGTGTGTTTTCAAATTGGCAATTTTTGTCACCCTCCGGTGGAGTTTAACTGTACTTGGTTATTTTGAATTGAAGTGCACCAGCGGAACCTTCTGCCTTGTGGCCGATAACGTTCCGGTTGCTTGCCCTGGCAGTTGACTTAAATGCAGGCAGTGTATTTTTTTCATCGTGTTGTCGCTGTCCACCACGGTATGTAGTTTGACAGCTCAATGCATAGTTGGTTGTAGACGCCAATACTTTCTACGTTGTTCCATTGAACTCCCTGTTGTGTACTGGTCGGGTGGAGTGGCAGTTATCATGTTGGGGGGTCCGTTGACTGTCTGTCAGTTGGGTTGTCGTCGGATCGAGAATCATTAGGCCGACTGCCTGTCTCACCTAATGAATTCCAGGACGACCCCCGGAAACTTCTGAGCGCCGTTGGGTGTACCGCCTTTTCTTTTCGTGTTGTTTGTACTTGTTGAAACACGTATGCAGCGATGGCGAGGCATGACAGACTCTTTGACCAGAGAGTTATTTATCGTCGCTAGTCTGCGCCTGACCGCGCGAGAGTTGCGAGCAGCACTCTGTCGGCTGTAGTAGTCTTGTACAGTTGCGGGTAGAGTCGCGAGTGGGACGCAGTCCGCGGGCGTCGACATGGATCTCTGGTCAAGATGCTAAATGAGGTATATTGTTAAATAAGGTAACGAAGCTGCATTGCGCACATCAGATAATATAATGTATATTTATTGTAATTAATTTTCAAGAAGTGCCCCAATAATAATTTTGTTTTCAAAGCATTTTTTAACAAAAGAGCTATTTAATTGAAAGGATATTTCCCTTGCATTTCCTTAAACAAAAGTTTCAGTTAAATTCAAAGAATATTTGCGATGCATTTCCTCCAAGCTATGGCGAAAAATAAGAGCAGATGCAGTTTTAGTGAGGTAAGAAATTAATTCTGATTTTTTTTTGCACAGGGCCAAAGATCGACTTTTCGGTCTAATTGAGTTTTGATTGTCATTGAGATTTAATTATCATTAATTTGTCTTTCATTGTTTTGTGGCGAGCTTATACTTGGGTCAGATTGCGATTTTCACATTTAATTGTCATTGTCAGTAGATTTTATTGTGGGAGGTTACACTTGGCTCCATTTTTATTTAGTTTGATTAAATAAAATTACTGTGGGGAGGTTACATTGTATGGCTTCCAGACGATTTTTAAATTCAGGTTGTTTTTCCCTTAAGGCGTAAATTTGTTTGGACCTTCAGCCTAATTTAAAGAAATGTTTTAAGGTAAGGCCTTTGGCCTTTTAAAAATTTATTTTTGTTTGAGTCTTCAGTGACGGGCCTTCAGCCAGTTTTAAATTACAGTTGTTTTGCTCATAAGGTATGAGATTGTTTGGTCCTTCAGCCTAATTGAAAGAACTGATTTAAGATAAGGCCTTCTGCCTTTTAAATTTCTGATTTTGATTTGAGTCTTAAGTTATTGGCTTTCAGACGATTTTAAATTAAAGCGGTCTTGCCCTTAAGGCATGAAATTGTATGGCGCATTCAGCTGGTAATTAAGTTCCAAAAATTAATGCTGCGTTTTTTAAATTTTCTTGGCTCTTGTAGTGTTTAGTCAAATAAATAAAGTTGTATGTTCGAGTGCAACTGACAGCCGGTCATTTTGGCCCCTTTCCACAATCTAAACTACCTGTCCTGTGTTGCAGGTTTAGCAAGGCGTCTCATGAAGTTCGCTTTATTTAAAAAATTTTAACAGTTTTCACATAAAAATTTCGGAGACTTTGCTTTTCAGCACGTCCTCATAATTAACTATACTCAAAGATTCAGACTGCCTTTTAACTACATGGCAAGTACCAATATTCATTGTATAGATGTATGGCGTGTAATATTGTATCGGAGACAGGCCTCTTTTTATGACAGCCATACTTTTCTTAAAACGCCATTCCATTCGTGCAAATGTCCAACTAGCAGTACGACATACTTATTTCAAATAACTGAGGATATAGTGCCTGTTTTCAAAGTGGCTGCTTCCCTAACTACCAGCTAGCATCCAACTTGCGTAAACATATATGATACTGAGCAGATTATTTTTAGCACAGTATACAGATCACGTTTCTGATTTGCTTGTCTTTTGTTACAGAATACCTCGTTGCATATCCATAATGGTTCTCCTTTTTCATGGGGTCTACAGAACGTGATGGATGAATGGAATTTGTGTGTTAAAAGTTTTGGAAACCACCTGGTTCGATTCGCGGTTCTACAAAAACATCGTTAAGATTATCGTCATGAAATAATACCATAATATCAGCCAAGTAAGGTCATTCCGTTTCCATGTAGGTCACTAGGCAATGATCTTGTGTTGTCTAATAAATAATGTCTGATGAACACCAACGTATTATTATGTAGATTGAGATGCCCATTTCTCGAAGACCTTATCATAATCGTCTTTTCTGGGGACACTACTCTTGTGACATCATAGTAATCATATTTAATAATCAAATATGGCATTGTAACGCAGAAAATTGAAATTATATTAAGTTTAAAATCCAAGAAGCACACTTCTAATTCGGCTCGGTTACCCTATGTTAAAATGGCGGGAGGTCCAATGCACACGCGTCCTGTAGGGATTGGGAATCTGATACATAAGGGTATGGTTCTGTTTCTGAAATTCCCCATCAAAATTAATATGTTGCAACCCCTTACCACCAGTTATGAAAAAAAGTATTAATGTTTTGTAAATAAAAATCGCCTTTCCTTGCTGCAATGTATTTTATTTCTTCCAGGCGCGGTTCGCCTTATACTTTAAGGCAGCTTCAGTGGGATCTAGAATGATATAGTTTTGTTTTGATGTGGTGATATCTGCAGATTGTAAAACAATTCACGTCTCGTTTTTACGTAAATAAGCGATTACTTACAGTTCTTCACGTTTTGGTTGGCATCTCCGTTTCTTCTCACCTGTTTAAGTGCTGGATGTCGCACTATGACTTTATTTACTAAACACAAGCCCATTTTCCTGTTCCGAACTTTTTTCTTCACAATTTTCATGTTGTTTGCCCTTATTGCCGAGGAGCACTATTACTCTCCTGTCACTAGTCGTGGGTACTTGATCGGAAACTGTGATTTAAAGTCGTAACTACTGTAAGTTCACTTTATGTCTCATCCAGTCTGGTTTAACTAAGTATATTTTGGTTATTCAGTTCGAGTTGTAGAATGTTGAATATGAATGTAATAGCTATCAGAGAGTGGTTGAAAGTTTTGGAGTTCAGCTGATTTGAGGTTTGGTTTATATGTTTTGTGAAGAGGTTGATGTTAAAATGAGTTGAAATGGGTTCGGTGGTATTATTATTATTATGATAATAATTCTCTATTATTTTATATATTAATGTAAACAGTGAGTTGTTTGGCATGTGTATTTGAACATTCAACAGGGTTTTCTTTTCTATTTTGCTTTTCTGTCCGTGGTAATTTCCTTATACTGCTTTGAGATGTTTTTCATTGTTGCTTTTAATTATTTTAATATCTTCTTATCTACAGGTTTGTCTATGATTGTGTTCACTTAGGTGTTCTGCAAATGTGGAGTGGTTTGTGCCACATTTCCCAGCTCTCAAGTGTTCTTTGCATCTGACATCAAATGTTGTGCCGTTTTGTCCTCTGTATCTGCCGGCACAAGTGTTACACTGTAATTGATATACACCTGCTTTCTGGAATATCTCTTTGCCTTTTGTCAGTTTTCGCGTGTATTTTTGGATAGAATTGTCTCTTGTGTATGCTACGTTTATCCCCTGTCTTTTGAAGATATTGGTGATTTTATGTGTGAGTTTGTAAAAGACGAGACGCATCTGGAAGAAATAAAATTCATTACAGCAAGAAAAGGAGGTTTTTATATACAAAACAAATATTCCTGTGCTTGCTGTGGATGATAGCCACGCAAACAAGCTCGTTAATTACTAGACAATAGCTCTAGACAGTTCACTCATCATTATCACTGTAAAAATCTTTGTGTTACCGCCACTCCCCACCCTAGAGGGCTGGCAGTTATGAAACTACAACTCTAGAGTGGCTCTATGCAGTCTAGTTGTCATCGTCATCATCATCGTAGGAAAAACCAAGGAGGCAGCTGTAAAACTGAGAATAGAGTCGCTCCGGTCAGTTTTATCCATATCCAACCCACGAATACATCAGAAGCATAGGAAACATATGTGCAATAACTGTGTGCCTTTTGCAGTAAAGCATAGTTATACAAAGTGCCAAGATGGATAGCAGCCATCGAAATCATTGCAAATACTGGTAACAACAGAAACAGTTGTTACAAGAATAGTGGTCTGTAGCTTCGTTGGTCATGCATTTCGAGGAATAAAACTGAAGCAGTAGTGTCAGGACCCAGACCACAGCGCTCACAGGTGGACGCGAAATGCAGGCCGTAGCTGCACTACGACCGGCCAGCGTGGGGCTATCGTGAACACATGAGGCCTCTGTTCCAGCACTGCCGCACCTGTGAAAACGTTGACTGCCCGCCACCATGTACCCTCCCCCTTTGCAAATTATTCCGAAAAGTGTGCACAATGCAGTATAATTATTATTAATAAGAATCAGGAAGAAAGGTTTCAGGTAGAGTGTAGCAAGTAAGGTGTGAACATGAAGTGCGTGGCATCATGATCATAACTGAATTAAACATCAAATGTTCTATAAGTACTGTAATGATGTATACTACAAACACAGGCTGTAACGTTTTTTCTGTAACAGAAACAGTGAAAGTGAATATTGCAGTTTTCAGTTCATCGATGGATTTTGGACGGTTCTTATAGACAGTTGCTTTCGCTGCACCCCAGAAGAAAAAGTCAGGTGGTGTTAAGTCAGGCGGTCGTGGAGGCCAAAGTCCCTGTGAAATTATGCGATCACCAAAAACATCAGCAAGCAGTGACATTGAAACGCGAGCTGAATGGGTGGTTGCACCATCCTGTTGAAAATAACCGTTCAGTATTTCACTTAACACAAGTTCTCCTATGAATGGGTACAGAATATCACTGTAGTATCGTTGTGCGTTTATTGTTCCGTTGAAAAACCCAGGCAGGCAAACAATCATAGGGCACGCGCGGCTAACAATCATACGGCACTGCGGACTGACTTTTTGAACACCCCGTATAAGGCATGTATATATGTTTATGTGCTTTAATTATTCTTTATCGTTGCTGTTGTTGTAACTTAAGAGAGTATCTTAAAGCGCCCATTGACAAAGCCACCCCCACCGCAAAATGACCCGACGGCTGTGAAAATAACAATTTTCGATGCTTCTTATTGTTTAAACCCCAGCAGCACAAAAAGAGTTACAGTGAGTATGCCGCTGGATTCTCAGTTCCACCCAGCTGTGATAATGGAAAATCCTTGAATCTGTGGGCCGGGCGGTGTGGCCGAGCTGTTCTAGGCGCTTCAGTCTCGAACCACGCGACCGCTACGGTCGCAGCTTCGAATCCTGCCTCGATCATGGATGTCTGTGATGTCCTTAGGTTAGTTAGGTTTAAGTAGTTCTACGTTCTAGGGGACTGATGACCTCAGATGTTAAGTTCCATAGTGCTCAGAGCCATTTGAATCATTTTTTGAATCTGTAGCAGCAAAGTGTTATTACCAGTCAAATTCAGCAAATTTTAGCAAAATGTTAAGCAAAAATTCCAGTGGTGCAGTAGAATAAGCTGTTTGTGGTAGTGATATTCAGTAATCAGTAAAAATATTTAATGAGTACAGGTACATGCATCTGCAAGAAAAACGTTTAATAATGTAATGTTCTGGAACTGTGCTACAGAGTAAGCTACCAATGAACATATTAGATGGTGTCGAAATATACAAAGCACTTAAGAAAACATATTGGCGAGTTTAATAGAGCTTGCACTTTGTGTTACTCAATATATTCTGACTCATTCTGCGCTTCAGTACGTGGAAAGTTCTGTGAACCCATCACACCAGATGTAAGTACTGAATTGTGGTCTTACGTAAGTACATTTACACATTAAACTATTTCCATTATTATTTATAAGTGACGTTTGTTCTCTTTAATTCAGTTCCCATAAAACTTAATGCATATTAATGTAATCATATAGACAGCTATATGTATGTAAGGATGCAACAACTTCTTCACAAACGTCTTGTAGTAGCTGACTGGTCCTTGATACTAAAGTAAAAAGGCGAACAAACAGAAATAGTTCATTTATACCTGACAGTATATGAGCAATTATTGTTAGCCTACAGACTGTGGTAAAATGCACTTGAAAAATGAGTATGTATTCTCAAAAACATCATTTCAGCTTAAATATCACTTATTACAAGAGATACTTCCAGATATTAAAAGAGTAACAAATACAAAATATAGTGACAGCATTGGTGTTCCATCTCCAGACGAAGCAAAAGTGAAAACAGTGATCATTCTTTACGCATTTGCTACTGAAAACCAGGAAGACAGGTGAAATTGTTTTTCCTATTCAATTAATGTATTGCATATTTCACAGACGTACTTGAGGATTCCTAACCAGATGATGGTAGGTTAAACAGACTTAACACTGTTGACTTTTTCTTCTTGAAGAAAGCTACAGACCATTTACAACATGTCTTTTGTCATCTGTATTTGCAGTGTTTTTGATGGTTTGCAACCCACCTTGTTTCGCTCTCAACTGTAAAGAGCACACAGTTGATGCACTTAATTTTGACACATTCGTGGTTTGGCTATCGACAAGACTGGCTGCAGTTACCCTCTAGTGATGTTTTCACAGCTGCCATCTTAACTTTTCCCACGATGATGATAACTAGACTGATTGGAGCACTCTTTAGTGTTAGTTTCATAACTGCCACCTCTTCCTGGTGGGGGATGATGGTACCATACTGATTTCTGCTATGATGGTGAGCTACTTTCTGGGGCCTGTGTCCATAGGCGGCGCCCCCTCCCCGGTGGTAGGGCAACTGTGACATCAGAAAAGAAAGTAGGTAAAGGATGTGGTGCACCAGAAGTGGAATTCGGCAACTATGAAAATGACGTTGCTCTCAGGGAAGACATCACTCTTTTTCAATACTCCAGAATTTACTTATATCTATGAAAAAGAAACGTGAAGATCAATGTGCTGCATTTGCACATTTTATGAGACACTTGACATGGGTACTTTCTAGAACATGATTGACGTAAAGTTTGGATTTGGGATCAGCTATCTGTCAAACTGAGTAAACTGCAAGAAATGATTTCTACGAGAGCGTATGAAAGGATTATTTAAACTGAATGTTCACGAAGCAAAACATTGCCTATTTTTGCTGATTGTCCTGCTTTAATGACAAAAGCATGACACAATTTGTCACTACATACTTGTATAAAGAAACGTTTTCTGAGCCAGTTAACATGGAAGACAGATACAGGGATAGAATCAAAAATCTCAAGTGTTATCATAGGATGCAATTTTCAAGAATTTGATATTACATTAATAAATTTGTAGTTATGAGCAAGACTTCCACTAGCTTCTTAAAAACTGGTTCCTGTTGAAAGCTATTTCTTAATTCATACACATTTTATAAAGTAAATAAATGAATGTTCTTTGATACCTCTATGTATGTATGTTTGTTTTCATAATATCCATATTAGTCTCGGCAACATTTTTACAGTTTCATATTTATTTCCTAAATGCTTTCCTATCTATAAGACATTATACTGCCATTGATAGTTAAGCAGGTGCAGTACTGAAAATTTTAAACGTTTATTTTTCAATGTTCCGGCATTTCGACATTTAATTACAGAAGTCTACTATTAAAAAAGTTTAAGAAATACTACTCCAGATAATCATCAGTTTTCATAGCTGATTTGCTCATTGGGAAGTACAGGATATTATTCAGTGGTCTGAACTTTGTATTTTTTATTATTGTTTGTTTTCCCTTCCTGGCACATATTTTTATTCAGACATTTGTTTGTATAGAACTCCTTGCACTCTACATTTCTTGTCTAAGTTTCCTTAGTGGCGTCAGTTTGTACTTGATGCATAAGTTAAGAGCAGCCGAGAGTGGATACTTGTTTATTCGGTTAGGCTTTGACGTAAGATCGTCCGGGGTAAGTTATGCAGCAGCTGGAACTTTATTTACTCGCAAAAGAGGCAAGTGATCCGGAAAAAGCGAGGGAACATCTAAACAAGTTGGGTTTCCCGTCCTGCGGCTGGACTCTTGATCTTCAAGGCCTGTGCCAAGCCACCGCCGGCTAATGAGGCATCTCCACTGACGTCACCTTACAGGTACTGTGTGGGACTGCTGGTCGACGTATTTACACGTCGGGGATTTGCCAAACTCTCAGGGTTAACAGAAAACATATTCTGATTTTATCCATTGTTGTCAGTGTATCTTCCATGACTATTACTTTTGTGATTCTATTTCAGTGCACGATGCATTTCGAGCTGTGGGAGTTCAACTTCAGGTGCTTAATTTTTTCCCAGGTTTGGGTTACTTTTGGTCCTAGTAAGATTAAAATGGTGTATTATAAAGTGGAGACATTGTGAATATAATTTTACAAAACTAACACGAATTGAAAAATAGCTCACTGTTTCCAGTGGTGGGTACATGGTTTTGAAGCACAGTATGAGTAAACATGTTTATGTAAATATGTATACTTTTCATTCGACAGCACGTTTTCCAAACACAAGCCACAACAATTCAAAGAATTTCAAATGTAAAGATGTTGCATTTCTACAAATACACAGGAGTTATTATTTCAAAAAAGGTCCAACCATTGTTATTAGTTATAAAGAGTATCATTTACAAAACGAATATTTATGAATGTCAATTGTGGATTTTGATATGAAAAGGTTGCACTATTCAATATTTGTTTCTTTAGGAAACAATAAACTTTTTAAATTACTGAAAAAATTAGGGCTGCTAACACTGACTGTCTGTTCAACATGTTTTCAAAAGTTTTTTTTGTGTAACGTTATTTCTGATTGTTCTAGTACATCGAGTTTTTTTCCCATGGGTTTATGTGTGGAGTACAGTTTGGCTGTTGTCCATGTCACTTAGTCTGTGTCTGTTGCTACATGTGGTTAGCTGTTGTGGATTTCGACTATGTCCTGTTATTATAGTGGAATTTTTAAATTACAATATCGCAAGTGCCCTGCATTTTACACAGGCAAAACAAGAAGAACCTTTCACACATGTTAACAAAGAACACATTGATGCTTTTAGACTTCATCACTTTGACAGTTCAGAGTAGCCAGTAATAAGTATCTTCACACACACACACGAAGTGACATCCGCAACAGACTAACTGTACTCCCCACAGAAAACCGCGGTAATCTGCTAGAAGAATTAGAAATAATGTAACACAAGGAAAAACCTTCTGAAAACATAGTGCAGGAACAAACAGAGTTCAGCAGCCACAGTTTTTTCACTAATTTTAAAAGTTTGTTTTTCCTAAATAAACAAATGTCTAATAGCACAAACATTTGCTAACAAAATCCACATTTGACATATTCACTAATATTCATTTTGTAAATGATATTCTGTACAACTAATAATAATGGTTTTTTATCTTCCTTGAAACAATAACACTTATGTATTTGCAGAAATGCAGCATATAAACATTTGAAATTTTTAGACTTATTTTGGCTTGTGTGTACAAAATGTGCTACAGAATGAAAATTGTATAAATGTACATAAACATGTTTACTCGCACTGTAATTCAAAATCCTGTATGCACGACTGAAAATAGTAAGCTATTTTTCGATTTGTGTTAATTTTTTATAAACTTATAATCACAACGTGCCCACCTTGTAAAATACCATTATAATCTTACCAGGACCAAAATCAACCTAAACCCAGAAAAAAATTGATGTACACTGTAGAAGCACCTAAAGATGAGCCCCCCAGGACACTAAATGCATCGTGCATTAGAATAAATTCATGATTGTGACTGAAAGCGGTTGTTCTTTATTTTACGAAAGAAAATATATTATATTGTTATTGTTGAGCTCTTTCGCTCAAAGACTGTTTTGATGAAGCTCTCTAATTTATCCTGTGCAAACTTTTGCATCTCTGCATAACTACTGCAACTTACACCTATTCTAATTTGCTTACTGTAGTCAAGCTTTCAGCCTCCCTCTATAATTTTACCCCCACACTTCCATTCACTACCAAATTAAATATTCATGGATGCCTCAGGTTGTGTCTCATCAAAAATTCCCCCCTTTCAGTCAAACTGTGCCATAAGGTTCTTTTCTTCCCAGTTCCATACAATACCTTCTCATTAGTTATCTAATCTGTCCATCTAATCCACAGCATACTCTTGTAATTCATTTTAAAGTTTTCCATTTTCTTTTTGTCAGAACTGTTTATGTACGATTGTCGAAAAAGGCTACACCTCAAACAAGAAAGACTTTTGTTGACTTAACATCGCTTTTCTGTACACGGAGAAGTATTTCCATCTTAGAGAATTCCAGAAAGTTAAGAGAAATACTAACCGAAATACTCCATATATTTTAATAAAAGTTTCGCTCTAAAGTATAAGTTAATGGAACATATTTTTGTAGATAACGAGGACACATATCAACAATCATTGAGTTTGTTGCTTGTCAGAGGGCAAAATGCTAGCCTTCATAACATTAAATTGATATTCGACGTTAACAAATTTATATTTTTCAGAAACGCAAATCTTGCTTACATCCTCTCTGCTACAGCCATCGTCAGTTCTCTTGTTGCCCAAATAGAAAACTCATCTTCTACATAGTGTCTCATTTACTAATCTAATTCCCTCAGCATCACTAGGTATTATTTTATTACGTTCTATTACCATTGTTTTCGTTTTGTTGGTGTTCATCTTATGATCTCTTCTCAAGGCACTATCCATTTCGGTCAACAGATTCTCCACTTCCATTTCCGTCTCTGACAGAATTACAATGTCAGTGGCAAACCTTAAAGTTTTTGTTTCTCCTCGCTGAACTTTAATAATTCGACTTCCAGATTTCTCAGTGCTGTCCTTTAATGCTTCCTCTACATGCAGACTGAACAACAGAGAGATAAGCCACAGCACTGACTCATTCCCTTCTCATCACAGATACCCTTGCACATCCTTTGACTCTCATAACTGCAATCTCGCTACTGTTCGAATTGTTGACAACCTTTTCACCCCCTGTATTCGTCCATACTATCTTCAGAATTTCACGAGGAACATTCCAGTGAAAACTGTTAAAAAATTTCCGTGTAACTACCACTCCAAGTAACCTAGGTTTGTCTTCCTCCAAGATAACTCGTAAGGTTAGTACTGTCTAGTGTGTTTCTTCATTTCTGCGGAAAACAAACAGATCTTCCCCATGGTGGACTTGTATCAGTCTTTCTATTCTTCAGTGAGTAACTCGTGTCTGCATTTTAGCAACCAGTGCTTATGAAACTGATGATTCGACCGTATGCAGCCCCATCAACACTTGATTTCTTTGGAACTGGAAGTCCTTATATAAGGATACTATCATCCTCGTCGACAATTAGAGGGAGAAGACCGACGGATGTAATCATAAACCAAGGGGGGAGGAGGGGGGGGGGAATGGTGCCCTTTATCAATGGATTTTTTGGAGATCAGCATTATGAAAAAGACTAGAGCAACAGTGTAAAACGTTATGGAATTGGTAACAGAGTTTCAAATACAGTTTTATTTTATGTAAACCAGATTTTACTTGGGGGAAACGAGACTTACTAAAAACTGGCCACACAGCAATTCCTCAACACAACTTTAAACTACAACCTAGCGACGTTCTTCGACAAATCTAAAGTAATGACATTTGGTGGAAATATTTACCCAGTTCAAATATTGTAACTGAAAATACGTAACTGAACAAGTTAGAAAAATATTTAGTATATTTTATATCGTGAATCGATATGTATATCTGAGAAATAGATAAAGCTAATTCCAACTGTTGTAAGAACTCTCATGAACACTAACGAAATTTTGTTAAGTTACTGTATGCTCGTGCGAATTTAGTTTTGATGAGAAAGGAGAGCAGATTCGAACCAGTGAAGTTGAAATTCTTGAAAAGAGTGGCTGGGATTAGCTATGGAGATGAAATAAGAAACGATAACGCGATAGAGGAATTCAAGTACCTGTTGTGGGCATTTTGTACAAATGAAAGATAAAAGGCCTGCAAACAAGCCTTTATTCTGCAACGGGGGGATCACCCGAGACTTCCCTACGATACAATACGCTGAAGTACCTATGTTTTTCAGAATACGATTCAATGTTTCTTCGTACAGGCATGCATGTGCGAAGGGAAGGGCACTGTGGCGAGTACAGCCGTTATGAAGTACACGAACTACTTTCGCAGTTGTGAATATGGACAACCATCTCCTGTATAATGTAATGACGACAACGAAAATTTTTGCCAGACAAGGATTCGAACCCGGGTTTCACGCTTATACCGGGCGGTCGCCTTATTGAAAAGGCTGTGTATGTAAGGATAATTGATCATTTTATATCACACGATTTGTTATCAAATGTACTGTTCGGCTTTAGAAGTCGTTTAACAACTGAAAGTGCTATATACTCTTTTCTCTGTGAGGTACTGAATAGGCTAAACAAAAGGTTTCGAACGATTGGCATATTTTTTTGATTTAACTAAGGCAATTGATTGTATTGATCGCAAAATATTGCTCCACAAGTTGGACCATAATGGAATACAGGGAGTAGGTCACAATTGGTTTACCTCTTACTTTAGCAACAGGCATCAAAAGGTCATTACTCACAATGTTCATAATGCCTGTGATGTGGGGTCTGAGTGGGGTACTGTCAAGTAGGGGTTGTCCTGGGGAACAGTGTTGGGGCCACTCCTGTTCCTTATTTTTATATAAATAATATGCCCACTAATATTGTGGGTATTTCTGTTTGCTGATGACAGTTTGCTTGGTAGTAAAGGGTGTTGTGTGCAACATTGGCTGGTTTTCAAATAGTGCAGTACATGACCTGAGTTCATGGCTTATAGAACATAACAGTAAGACTTAGTTTTCACAGTTTCTAACAGACAATTCAACAAAACCTAACGTTTTAATTTCACAGAACGGGCATATGCTTAGTGAAACTGTACAGTTCAAATTTGTAGGTGCTTAGATAGATAGTAATCCCACGTTCAGGATCTTGTTCAAAGACTTAATACTGCAATTTTTACTATTCGAACGGTATCAGAAGTGAGTGATCGTTCGACACGAAAATTAGTCTACTTTGCTTATTTTCATTCGCTTATGTCTTATGGTATTATATTTTGGAGTAACTCTTCCCATTTTAAAAGGAAATTTTTGGCTCAGAAACGGGCGGTTCGGCAATAAGTGGTGTAAGTTCACGAACCTCTTGTCGACGCCTGTTTACGAGTGTGGCTATTTTGACATTGGCCTCTCAATGTATATATTCCTTATTGTCATTTCTTGTCAACAATATTAGCTTATTCGCAAGAATAAGCAGCTTTCACTCGGTTAATACTCGGCAGAAATCAAACCTGCATTTGGATCGGACTTTCTTAACTCTTGTGCAAAAAGGTGTGCAGTATACTGCTGCATCCATTTTCAATAAGCTGCCACTCGAATTCAAAAATCTTAGCAGTAATCCACGCGCTTTCAAATCGAAACTGAAACGTTTCCTCATGAGTCACTCGTTCAGTTCTGTCGGGGAGTTCCTTGAAAAATTAAGCTGATTCTTATTGTATTGCTGATTGCGTTTACTTAAACTTATGGACTGACTTTTTTCGAGTTCATAAACATTTATTTTTATCTGTTATTACTTTTATGTTGTAATTTTATGTACTGACACGTTCCATGACCTTGGAGATGTGCTCCTCAATTTGGTACTACGGAACGTGACGTGTAAATAAAAATAAAATACCATTAGGCTATCCAACCACGTCTAAGGGGCACGCCCAAACTTTCATACGTCGTCACCATGTTTCTGCAACCTACAATTCGTCCATAGATGAATGCCCGAAGGAAGCATCGTATAACTGACGAACATGGGTACTGGAATATCGCATTTATCCGCTGACAATGGGCAAGCCACTTCCAATTAAAATGTCTTCCCTGAACGGGAATATGCAAAATGAATGTACGAGGGCAGGTTGTAGACCCATGGTTGATGACGCACGAGAGTTTAGGTTTGGCTCTGGATCGTGCTCTGGTAGCCAACTGATTGGGTGCCCACTCGCAATAAGTGGGAATTCCGGGTTCGAGTACCGGTCCTGCGCTAATTTTCACTGTCGTCATTCCATTATAAAGCTGATGGTTGTCAAAATTCACAACTGCGGATACATTTCATACATTCCTGACAGTATGTAGCAGATGAAAGTGTTGTAAAGTATCCATCGAGAACCGACGAGGAAACAATATTTCGTATTAGGATTCCACCTGCCAGTTATTATTAAAACATTCATTCACAAACGAATATAATTATGATGTTGTTAGAACTGATAATTAGAAGATACTCCGAATTTTTTTTTATTTTGACTCTAATAACAGACTTATTAGCGTAATCTTCTAGAGCAGTCGGTCCCAACCTTTCTTACACGATTGCTCTACCCCCTCCCCCCACCCCCACGCCTGAGAGCAATCAGACATTTGTTAGATCCCCGCCCACCCTACTCTTCCCCTCCCCTCCCCCCATTATCACCAACTTTAGCACCTAACTAAACTGCAGAATGAAAGGCTTTTACTGGAAAACTTTTATTTTTAAAATGATGAAAGGTGACTGATACAGGGATAGCCAGTGAATTGGGAAAATTTAAATAAGTAACTAATTCTTGAAGAAAACTTATTTTTTTAATTTAATAGTTATAAAGTACAAAGGTAGCCATTTACTGTACAATAAGTGAAAAATTATTTTTTTGTATATGCCAAATGTCCTCCATTGGAATCTATGCACTTCTGCAGCTGGGCCTGGAAGTTGCCCATGATATTTTGCAGCATATTGACTGGTATTCCTTCAATTTCGTCCCGAATTCGTTGTTGTAGGGCTGGGATAGTTCTGGGTGGATCGTTCTGAAAAACTCTTGTTTTTAAGTAACCCCTTAGAAAAAAGTCGCAGGTTGTCAAATCTGGAGAGCGAGGGGGCCAGGGGATATTCCCGTTTCAGGAAATGACGCCGCCAGGAAACAAAGCACTCACAGCATTCATGGCAACTCTTGCAGTGTGGCTTGCTGCCCCATCTTGATGGAACATTGTGTGTTCATTCACTGGAAAACGAGCGAGTTCTGGCGTAAGAAAGTTCTGGATCATTGCAACGTAACGCACAGAGTTAACAGTCATAGCACTTCCATTGATCCTTGAAGAAAAATGGGCCTATGATTCCTCTTGCCGACATTGCTCACCAAACCGTTACATTTTGAGCACGAAGAGGCGTTTTATGAAATGCTCCAGGGTTTTCCTCCGACCAGTATCTGTTTATTAACAAAACCAGAGAGGTGGAAATGCGCCTCATCGCTCATCCGCAAGTGGTTAACTTGGTCGTCATTTTCTTCAAGTCTTCTGGCCATTTCCTCACAAAATTGTAATCCTTTCTGATAGTCACTTGGTTTGAGACATTGCACAATTTGTATTTTGTATGGGTGAAAATGTAAATCTTGACGAAGATATCTTCTCACCGAAATGTTACTTATTCCAAGACGAGCATGTTGTTTGGCAGATCGGCGTGGACTTCTGAAAATTGCCTGTTGTACAGCAGCGATGTTTTGAGGGTTTCGAACGGTTTTTGCACTCCCACCTCGTTTTTTAGACACTGATCCAGTTTGTTCAAGGTTGTTTATCCACGAACGAATTGCGTTATCCGAGGGAACAAGCCTCCTGCGCTGTATGTTGAAATGGCGTCGAAAAGCACGTCGCGTTTTCACCAAACTCTCACCATTCGTATAAAACGCTTTAACCGCGTAGCCGCGTTGTTCATCCGTCCGACGATCCATCGCAACGAAATGGCGGGACATGCAGGTAGAACGGAGCCGGCCAGCATTACCCCCACCATTCACGTTCCAGCTGTCAAGGCCATCTCCAATCTGCCCATTTCACTGGTTAACCCTGTATTTAGTTTGTGTGTGTGTGTGTGTGTGTGTGTGTGTGTGTGTGTTAGAATGAACGATATGCGAATTCGAGGTGCATCGCAGGTGCTACCCATAATTCCTTCTCAGATAAGAAAACTAACTACCCACGATGGCGATAAACACTTGTTACAAAACTTACTTTTCCTTTATTACTCCCCTCGATTAGGCCACTTGCTTGACCTGCACACTGCAACCCCTTTTAAAATCAACCAAGTTAAAATGTGTGTACTATTTACTGTTTGTGGATCACCTGATTCCTGCACCCATTATTTCCTAACTGGTAGAAACTGGACGATTTCAGGCTGTTAATGTTTTATGTCTAACCACTCTACTATAATACTGTGCACAGCACTATAGTATCCCTTATGTAGTGACTACTGTGTTGTGCTGCCAATTAACTCATTTACATGTTTCGAAGCGATTAATGAATCAGTTTCCGGACAATGTGAGAAACCTCTAACCTCCAATGTGCTAATTCCAGTAATTGAGAAAAAGTAATTATTAATAACTTGAATAGCCATTATTAGAGTTTCAAAAAATTGTGATATCAGTAATGATCTTTCGAAAATAATTGACTGAAACATAATCGATTCGTTTAATTTTTACCCCTCCGAAAATTTCATTTCACCCTTCAGGGGACCATTACCCAGATAGCACAGTAAGCCGGTTTCAAACTTGTTTCCAGCTGTAAAGTTCAAGTATATAAGCTTGATCAAAGCTGGATTATTCAGGCCTGTTAGCTGGATTCAAGCTTGAAACAAACATCAAAGTTGGCAGAGTTAAAGCTATATTTCAAGCTTGACTTATCAAGCTTGGCTCCAGCTGTATCTACACACGTGGAATACAGCCTGGTATTTACAGCTTGTTTTAAGCTATATAAATATTAATCTGAATTTATTGAACCTAATTAATTAAATAAATATCAGAATGGAAATGGTGTGAAAAAATTATGAAGAAGTTTTAATTTATTTGTGCCACGTATTAGAGAGTTAGTTTAAAATGACCTCTTTTTGCTCAACAACTTGTAATATGTATTCTTAGCTGGTAATCCATTTCACTTTTATCCGGGCTCAATTTTTCTACGTAAAAGAATATGGTATTCCTTTACGTTACGTAATATTTAACATTTGTAACATTAACGTACCGAACTGTTTTCAAGTATAAAACAAACTTGTCAACAAACCACAACCATTAACGCGCGTCACAAAGGTAAAATGGCCGTAAACGTAACTTTACGTTACGTAATATTTAACATTTGTGACATTAACGTACCGAACTGTTTTCTAGTATAAAACAAACTTGTCAACAAACCACAACCATTAACGCGCGTCACAAAGGTAAAATGGCCGTAAACATAGCAAGGCTCAGAAAAGTAAATAAAATAAGATAAAACAGAACTGGAGACAGCCACACTAAAACCAAACTCCGCGCCGTCATGACGTCACACACAACACCCTTACGTCACGGCTTATAAACGCTTGTGGCGCTTCCCGTGGACGTCTATGGAAGCTATGCTGCGCGCGCATCTGCTGTACAGCCTTCCAGGGAAATTACAGTTTATTTCAAGCTTGGGAAAATTATTTTAATTCAAGCTAAATTTTTACAGCTTGATGTAAACTGTGTAACACATTGATTTTTCAATCTTGAATTTTAAACTGAACCTAAACTCAATACCAACCTTGAAACAAGCTGTGTAACAGGTTGATTTTTCAATCTTGAATTTTCAACTGAACCTAAACTCAATATCCACCTTGAAATAATCTTGAGTGCTAGCTGAGTACTCACAGGTTGGGAACCACTGATCAAGACAGTTCCTGACTCAGGACGTTAGTGTGCGCATTAAGAGTAAACTACACTGAAGAGCCAAAGAACTTGCCTAAAATCGTGTAGGACCCCAGCTATCACGCAGAAGTGCCGTAACATGACGTAGCATGGACTCGACTAATGCCTGAAGTAGTGCTGGAGGGAATTGACACCATAAATCCTGCTGGACTGCCCATAAATCCATAAGAGTACTAGGGAGTGGAGATCTCTTCTGGACAGCACGTTACAAGGTATCCCAGATATGCTCAGTAATGTTCATGTCTGGGTAGTTTTGTGGCCAGCGGAGGTATTTAAACTCACAAGGGAACCTCCCCATCGCACCCCCCTCAGATTTAGTTACAAGTTGCCACAGTGGATAGGCCTTGAAAAACTGAACACAGATCAATTGAGAAAACAGGAAGAAGTTGTGTGGAACTGTGAAAAAATAAGCAAAATATACAAACTGAGTAGTCCACGGGTCACATAGGCAACATCATGGACATTGTTAGCTCAGGAGCGCCGTGGTCCCGTGGTAGCGTGAGCAGCTGCAGATCGCGAGGTCCTTGGTTCAAGTCTTCCCTCGAATGAAAATTTTACTTTCTTTATTTTTGCATAGTTATTATCTGTCCGTTCGTTCATTGATGTCTCTGTTCACTGTAATAAGTTTAGTGTCTGTGTTTTGCGACCGCATCGCAAAACCGTGCGATTAGTAGACGAAAGGACGTGCCTCTCCAATGGGAACCGAAAACATTTGATCGCAAGGTCATAGGGCAACCGATTCCTCCACAGGAAAACACATCTGATATATTCTATACGACACTGGTGACGGCATGTGCGTCACATGACAGGAATATGTTGTCGACGCACCTAACTTGTACACTTGGTGAATGGGTAAAAAGATTCTTCTACCTTGCCCGATTTAGGTTTTCTTGTGGATGTGATAATAACTCCCAAAAAAATGATGAAAACATAAGAGTTTGTCACATAAACTGAAAATAAAAAATTAAACTTTTCACGCGATGGAAGATCTGAACCAAGGACCTTTCGTTCCGCAGCTACTCACGTTACCACGAGACCACGGCGCTCCTGCGGTCCCAGTGTCCTTGAAGTTGCCTATCTTCCCATCAACTACTCAGTTTGTATACTTTGCTTATTTTTTCACAGTTCCGCACAACTTCTTCCAGTTTTCTCAATTGATCTGTGTTCAGTTTTTCAAGGCCTATCCACTGTGCCAACTTATAACTAAATCTGAGGGGGGTGCGATGGGGAGGTTCCCTTGTCAGAAGATTGTTCCTAGAGCCACTCTTTAGCAATACTGGACTTCTTACGTGTCGCATTGCCCTGCTGGAATTGCCGAAGTCCGCCGGAATGCACAATGGTCATGAATGGATGCAGGTGATCAGATAGGATGCTTACGTAAGTGTCGCCTGGCAGAGTCGTATCTAGACGTATCAGCGGTCCAATATCACTCTAACTGCACACGCCCGACATCATTACAGAGCCTTCACGAGCTCTAAACAGTCTCCTGCTGACCTGCAGGGCCCATAGACTCATGAGGTTGTCTCCATTTGCGTACTCGTCCATCCGTTCGATACCATTTGAAACGAGACTCTGAAAGGTGGCTACACTGAGTCACAGCGCCAGAGATTGCGCCAAAGAGTATTATTCGGCCGCCTCCACTGGCAGTGCTTGCTGAGAAGTCGTAGTGGAGAGTTCTTGTCGTGAAGTCGTCGTGGAGAGTGCTTATTGAGAAATGGGCAGTAGGAGTTCCGATGTAGCCGTGACTAGTTGTGAGCATGTTGTATGCAGTTGTTCTGATGGGCTAGACAGCCGATGCTGTTCGATTGCGGATGTTGTAATGATCAGAGTGTATGTTTCGTCAATATATATGAAGGTAATAATTTTTTTAAATTTTTATTTCAAATGTCTTAAACAATAATGCCTCTTGGTCACAGGTTCAATCAACAAAGCATCTGGCTTGTGTTCATGTATTAGAGTGTAATTCTGGTTTCTATGTGCAAGTATAGTATTTCAGTTTTATTAAATTAATTCAGTGTAAATGGTATTTAAAATATCTTGTCTTTTTGAGGAAGAACCGTGCCAGATGTGTACGTTGAATCACACTTCCACACACAGAACAGCTACACTTGTGCCTTGTTGTTTCGTAGCGTTCATAGTTGCTGGGGACTTAGTTAATTAATTGTGTTAACGGAATTTTTTTTCATTTTTTGTTATTCTATGCAGTCACATTGCGTACTAATACCAGTCAGGGCCAACCGGTTACGAGACTGCGTAACCGGACAGACACCCACAAAAATTAAAATTATTTGCATAATATTTATATAATTAAGCCTCCATGCACGTGGCGACCGCTGCTTCGGATCGTCCCTTGGAATTCTTTTGATAGTAAAAATAGCAGACAGTAGTATTGTTGAAGTAATTTGTAGTTTAGTAATTGTAGTCTATATTGCTTGTGTAGATTTGGTAATGAACATTTGTAGTTGTGTTGTCATTCTTCTAACGGTATTTTTGCAGAATTTAATTTTTGATGTCTTGTATACGGGTTTGACAATTTTGTGCAATTATGAAGATTTCAATTGTTCGTTAATCGTGTTTGTCGGGAAGCATTTCGTGTGAATGATATTGTTGGTAATAAAGTGTCATATTGTGTGTAATTTTCGTATAGTGACGAGTTTTGTATGTTTTGTAAATGATTACGCGATCGATGAAAAAGGCAAAAATGATGGATAGTGAGAATGACGAAATTGTTAACATGGCGAACTCGCCAACACAGGAGAACAGTATGATGAATAATGAAGTAGAAAACAATTTAATAAGTCGGGAAAGTAGTCCGGAACCAGTTCAAAATTTTTCACAATCAAAAAATTTTCAGAATTCGAGATTAACGACAGAAGATTCTGGAATGGTATCGAACACAGATAGCTTTACGGTTATGACGAAGGAAGTTGGTTTTGCGGGAAATGTTAGGGGTGAAAGAAATTCGAACCAGTTAATATGGAGCAGTTAATGAGTGCAATATTAAATTTGGGATCTGAATTAAAAACAGTGGGATCACAGTTACGATCTGAATTAAAAACAGAGATGGAAGCAATGGCAACACGGTTAGGCTCACAAATAGGAACAATTAAAACCGAGATGGAAACAATGGAAACACAGTTAGGCTCACGAATAGGGACATATTTCAAAAACATGAAAGATGAATCAAAGAAAGAAATTAGAGAAGAAGTACAACCGATTTTGAATGCTCACAATAATAGATTAATTTCAATAGAAATCAGACAAAAGGAACAGGATAGAGAACAGGAAGAAAGAGATCGTGTGATAGTACAAAAATTTTCAGAGTTAAATTTACAACGTGCACACGACAAGGAAGAAATATTTGAAAGAATCGAGGAATCCGTACCAAATGACAGAATAAATAACCTAACACAACAGTATGAACAGTTAACTACTAAATGTGTCAATACTGAATCCCGAGTCGCGACACTTACGGAAGACGTAAATAAACAGAAAGAACAAATAGGTGACTTATCGGAAAGAGTTGAGGAGATTTCAGATAAATTGACAAGTCTTAGTTTAAATGGAGACAGAGATTCAGATGATACAGCTCCATTGCCATTTGCAGAAACCGAAGAGTACCAGAACGTAAATAAACATGTTGAAAATCAGAGAAAATTTAATGAACGCGTTAAAAGGGAATTTGTGGCATTACGGAAGCAAGTCAAACAAATTGAAGGTGAAATCGTAGGAAAAGACTGCAGGAGAAATTTAGAATCACAGATAGCAGAGGGGTTTGAAGAAAATAATTTGTTTCATTTACGAGATGCAACAAGAGAGCGCCAGGCGCGCGAACTTGACAATAATCGACATTGGGACTGGAACAGACGCGGTAGGTCTTTGTCGCCACGAGGAGAAAACTTTGACTATAAACACTTCTTAACTGTTCGGAAATTTAAGATCTTTCGCAATTCTAAGAATGACATACATCCATGTTCATGGTTAGATCAATTTATGTACGCACTTCCACCAAATTGGCCACTAAGTCACAAACTGGAATTTATGTGCGGCTATTTAAGTCCTCAGGGGATTCACTACGCTAAGTGAATATGTGCTGTAGCGTGCACAGGGCCTCGAGCTGTAGTGGTGCTATTTCCCTTTTAGTTTTCTGCACCGCTGCCTACTCTTTTACTATTCTTTGTATCTATCAAAACAACTCTCCGACTATCAATCTATCTAGAGTCGGTAAAGAATAACCGGATGTGACTATTTTACCCAAAAGTGATTTCGGAAATTACTGTTTGACCTATATTTTCTGCAGCAATCATTCGAAGTTTAAACGAAATTTTACCTGTTTATCTTCGTGACAATATTACTTCATATATTGACGATATTCTTATTGATAAACGTTCTTGGAGTGAGCAAAACAAAATTTTGGATTCATTATTACGTATTTTTGCAAGAGTAGGCATTACAGCGAACTTAGAAAAATCTGAATTTCGTCGTTCTCAGGTGAAATTTCTTGGTCATATTATTTCTACAGAAGGTATTCTTCCTGATCCAAAGAAACTAGACGCTATTCGTAATTATGCTGTTCCTACTACAAAACGTGACGTTCGTAGTTTCCTTGGTGTCTGTAATTTTCTTAGACGCTTTGGTAGATTGGACGATTTGGCCACACTTCGTTTATGTGAACTATCTGGAAAGAATTCTAATTGGTGTTGGGATGAGGAAGCTCAATCAGAATTTGAACAACTTCGTGATGCTTTAGTTGCTGCTCCACTTCTTTCACATCCGGATTTATCTAAAGATTTTTGTTTGGCGACGGACTCATCATACAAAGGCCTAGACGCACACTTATTGCAAGAGATAGAAGATAACGGCGTTGTAGTGCAGAAAACTATTGCCGATCTGTTCTTGCCAAATGCAAATTATGTCAAAAGGCTAAGCCGCCCACTATTTCTCACAGAGCACCGTTGTTTCCTATCATCCAGCGAAATTAAAAGAGATGGCTGCAGTCGATTTGTTCGGTCCAGTGGTTCGTTCTACTAATGGTTTTGCGTACATTTTGGTAGCAGTGGAATTGACATCAAAATATGTGTGTTTTACACCTTTACGTAAAGCAACAGCTCGTTCAGTATCTAATGCTTTCATCAAACATTTTCTTAAAGAAGTGGGTCATGTTGATAAGGTTATATCAGATAATGGATCACAGTTTCGTTCTAAAATTTGGCTTCGTACTCTACGGCGTCGTAAGATTAAACCAGTTTTCATTTCACTTTTTCACCCTCAATCTAACGCTTCAGAGAGATGGATGAAGGAAATCAATAAATTGTGTCGTCTTTATTGTCATCAGAATCACAGAACGTGGGATCAGTATCTTCATATTTTTCAAAACATTCTGAATGAACTCCCTAATGATTCAACTATAATGATATTAAAAAATAAAGCACCGACAAATCGCATTTCTGAAATCTTTCCTTTTCCGCCTTCACGAAAACTGCGGCATTCGGAAGTTGTCAACCTGGCTCTTCAAAATATTGCATCTGCGGCTGCTAGAAGAGAGAAATCAGCTAAACGTCCTGGTCGTTTAAAAACCTTGTCAGTTGGTCAAAAGGTGTTAATTAAGTCTCATCGTTTGTCTCACAAAGGAAAGGGATTGTGTCGCAAATTTTTTCTGCTTTATAACGGTCCAAATAGGGTTCGTAAAATTATTCATGATAACACTGTCGAAGTAGAAACTCTTAAATCTCGGCGCTCTAAGGGAATACATCATATATCGAACGTTAAAATTTTTGTGGAATGACATACTTTTGAGAAACTAACAGTTATACGTAAACACACGGAGAGTACAAGGATACCGCGCCGTGTTCCGGTGGCGGCACATACTCAAAGCAACAGTCAAGTCTGCGCGGCGCACAAGGCAGTCGTTGACCGCGAACAATTGCTTCCTACGTCACGCGTACCTACAGCTGATCGAGCGCTCAGTGCGAATGCACTGACAGCCGTAAACAAATACACAGTCTAATTTCTCCGATTAAATTCAGTATAAAACTATAGTGACTTGATAAATTATGTTATTAACGTTCAGTATTTTTCAGGATACGGTTGTATAAAATATTTAAGAACTTCAGGTAAATTCTGTGTGTGTCCGACGTTAAGAGGACTTGCTATGGAGAAAATTTCAGGAAGAATGTAATTTCGAAGAAGAAACTAATAAACTAAAAAGGAAACTATTAATAGAGTTTATTTTTCAGGAAACATATTTCCGCTTAGGTACGTACTTTAGACCTAATTTGCTGCTCGCGATTACGTGATTTATACTTTGTGCTAAATTTCATGTTCTATGAATTTACTTCTGAAGCGACGTGCTTGCGTACATTTACTGATTTTGACAATGTTTTATTAATGAACACGGTTGTTACTTGTGTATATTATGCATCGCTTGGCTGCTATGCTTTTTTACTGATGTCACATTTTTTAAAATTATGTGCCTGCTGTGCTTATTTATTTAAATTATAATTGTCACCTGATTAATTGTGCTGACTGTGGTTATGTATGTAAGTTATATTTTGTGATTTATCTGCTTGCGCCTTCATGTTTACTTATTAAGATTACATATGAACATTTATTTGCTTATGCTGATATGATGCTAATGACCTGTTTATTATGTAAGATACATATTTGCTGCTTTGCGTATGGAGTGCATATTTATACATTTCTGTTTGTTGTCATAACTACTCTTTAATTTGGTATATAGAAATGCTGATATGCGGTGTACGAACATGGCGTTTAGGTCACACTATGGTATTAATTATAGATTGTTCGCTTGGCAGAGCCTCGTTGTTGTAATTGTGCTGCATCCACTTGTTGACATTCTGTTCTCCACTGGTATATTTACTCGCTATTGCATGTTTTGCTTACGCTCAGTGCCTTATATTTTTAACATAAGAAAATGAACTGCTATAATTCGACGAACGATATTACTACAAGAAACTTCATTGAAGTCACATGAGCTGGAGGTTTTATGGAAGCTGTATAAATTTATGCTAATAGGAAGGAAGCTAACGACATGACATACCAACACTAGGTTTAGACCATTGACAGTTCTTACACTGCATTCTTCGTGAGCAATTGAAATAGCAAGTGACACTTGACACAAGAAATACTCCACATGTTTGCTTCTGTTTTGCCATGATTCTTGAAGTGGTGTACAGACTGTGAAATATTACGATTTATTCATTCAAAGTCTTATGTGAACTTTCATACTATGTACTCGCACCTACTTACTGAAAGTTATTCAAACTGAAGGCTGTTAGAGGTCATGTATGTATTTTTTTTATATTTATATTATGATGGGCAAGGTAACCAAAATGTATTTTATAATTCATAATGAGTAGAAGATTTGGCTCAGGTGGACTAAACAGAGGTTGTGTGTGGACATTGTGTCTTCGGATTGCATGGGATGATAAATTGAAGTTTGCACTAGGATTTTATCTGTACTTGTTCGAGGAGACTGACTAGAGGAAAGAGTTGTTATGGAAGTGAAATGATATTGGTGATAAGGTTTATATGTATCGACAGTATTGAAGGGGTATTATTGAGGTATTGAGATTGTGTGAAGCTGATGATTATTGGAGTTTTGGTGGACAAGAGGTAAGGTAAATGATATTGATGATAAGGTTTATATGTATCGACGTAAGAGGTATTATTGAAGTATTAAGATTATGTGATGATAATGATTATTGGAGTTTTGGTGGATAAGAGGTAAAGTAAGTGAGGAGCATAGTTTTTTGTTGGTTTATATGGAACAAGGAGGATGAAGTTGGCAGACTAGAACACCAAGTAGAAGGAATATTGTCTGCACACACTTTGTTAAATCAATAAGCAGTACATACTTTTTTTGGAGAGAGGAAGCATTTGCATATCTAGGCACACTGACAGTTGTTCAGCAACGGTACATTTGATTTGGCTTGGCAAACATTGGTCTTGACATGATGACTATGACGTTGACTAACTATTATTGACTGTTATACATTGCTGCTGCTACTACTACTTGATACACAAGTTGAACATAAAATTTTGGACAGAATTGCATTTACACAGTTAACACTATTCAATTACACAGTAGTACTTAATGTGGATGAAAGATGAGTGAGTGTGTTTTGTGTGTTTTCCTTTCCTAATCCCAAATAATTGGTACTGACCTATCTCCTAAATATTATTTTACTTGTTTGTTCTGGCTTGCACTGACACCCATAAATATTATAGGTTTACTGATATTTGTGTATTTGTAATATTTAATATGACAATTATCTGATATCATTTGTGTGTTTATTATAATTTGTATGTTTAGTGTAAGAGCATTGATAATAATTTTGTAAAAGCAATTGTGTGTGCATTCAAACTGTTGTTCGTGCTTGCACCTATTCAACATTGCTGGGTGCCACTTGGAAATGTTTAATTTGTGCTCATAAACTCTGATGAACTGTCTAATTAGTGATTGTGAATATTATGGACTGTTACCTGCACTTGTTCAACATGATGGGTGCCACTAGGAGATGTTTAATTTCTGCTGATAAACTCTCATGAACTGTCTAATTAGTGATAGTGAATATTAAGGACTGTTACGTGCACTTGTTCGACATGATGGGTGCCACTAGGAGATGTTTAATTTCTGCTGATAAACTCTCATGAACTGTCTAATTAGTGATAGTGAATATCATGGACTGTTATGTGCACTTGTTCAACATGATGGGTGCCACTAGGAGATGTTTAATTTCTGCTGATAAACTCTGATTAACTGTCTAATTAGTGATAGTGAATATTATGGACTGTTACCTGCACCTGCTCAACATCGTTGGGTGCCACTGCTGGAACTCTTTCTACTGACATAATGTCACTTGTTGGTGTCTGCACCTGCTCAACATTGCTGGGTGCCATTGATGGACTGCTTCCACTGAGATAATGTCACTTGTTGGTGTCTGCACCTGTTCAACATTACTGGGTGCCACTAATGGACTGCTACTACTGAGATAATGTCACTTGTTGGTGTCTGCGCCTGCTCGCCATTTTTGGGTGCCACTATTGAAGCTGTTTAAATACTGCTGATGAAATGTTATGAGACTGCTATTTGCACCTGTTGATCATTGCTGGGTGCTACTGTTGGAACTGTCAACTACTCTGAGGAGTACTACTTGTTTATTGAACTATTGAAAGGATTTTATGTGAATATTTGTATAAACTGATTTTTTGTGTGTTTACTGTTTATGAGATGTTATGAGACTCTTACCTGCACCTATTCGTCATTGCTGACGCTATTGATTGAATTGTTTAACCACATGATACTTGTGTAAACTATTATGTAAAATCATATGTATGCAAGCATTTGTATTCCTTACTGTATTTTATATATTAGGTTATCGAAAGGTCAGTGCAAAGCCAAAATTTATTTAGTTATGTGATATTTACTTATTAATATTACTTTTTAATTTTTGTCTGTATTTTTTGGACGAATTTGGTGGTATTTTCACCACCAAAGCTGGCAAAAATACCATCAAATTCTAGCCCGTGGAGGAGGGGCATATGAAAGGTGGCTACACTGAGTCACAGCGCCAGAGATTGCGCCAAAGAGTATTATTCGGCCGCATCCACTGGCAGTGCTTGCTGAGAAGTCGTAGTGGAGAGTTCTTGTCGTGAAGTCGTCGTGGAGAGTGCTTATTGAGAAATGGGCAGTAGGAGTTCCGATGTAGCCGTGACTAGTTGTGAGCATGTTGTATGCAGTTCTGATGGGCTAGACAGCCGATGCTGTTCGATTGCGGATGCCGTAATGATCAGAGTGTATGTTTCGTCAATATATATGAAGGTAATAATCTTTTTTAAATTTTTATTTCAAATGTCTTAAACAATAATGCCTCTTGGTCACAGGTTCAATCAACAAAGCATCTGGCTTGTGTTCATGTATTAGAGTGTAATTCTGGTTTCTATGTGCAAGTATAGTATTTCAGTTTTATTAAATTAATTCAGTGTAAATGGTATTTAAAATATCTTGTCTTTTTGAGGAAGAACCGTGCCAGATGTGTACGTTGAATCACACTTCCACACACAGAACAGCTACACTTGTGCCTTGTTGTTTCGTAGCGTTCATAGTTGCTGGGGACTTAGTTAATTAATTGTGTTAACGGAATTTTTTTTTCATTTTTTGTTATTCTATGCAGTCACATTGCGTACTAATACCAGTCAGGGCCAACCGGTTATGAGACTGCGTAACCGGACAGACACCCACTAAAATTAAAATTATTTGCATTATATATAATTAAGTCCCCATGCAACTCTTCCGACCACGCAACATGTTTCTAGTCATCAACAGTCCAATGTCGGCGCTGAGGGGCAAAGGCGAGGCGTAAAGCTTAGTCTTGTACAGTCATCAAAAGTACACGATTTGGTCTTCAGCTCCAAAAGCCCATATCGATGATGTTGAATGGTTCGCACGCTGATACTTGTTGATGGCTCGGCACTGAAATCTGCAGCAATTTGCGGAAGGGTTGCACTTCCGTCGCGTTGAACGATTCTGTTCAGTCGTCGTTGGTCTCTTTCTTGCAGGATCTTTTTCCGGAGATTTCATATCTTACCGGATTTCTGATATTCACGGTACACTCGTGAAATGGTCGCACGGGAAAATCCCCACTTTGTCGCTACCTCGGAGAGGCTGTGTCCCATCACTCATGCGTTCAAACTCACTTGATAACCGGCCATTGTAGCAGCAGTAACGGATCTAATCACTGCGCCAGACACTTGTTGTCTTACATAGGCGTTGCTGACCGCTGCGCCGTATTCTGCCTGTTTACATATCTCTGTATTTGAATACGCATGCCTATACCAGTTTCTTTGGAGCTTCACTATAATACTGCAATGTAAATTACTATTTACATTAGAGAAAAAGACATTGCACGAAGCTCGAGATTTGCGTCAGTGTGTAGAACTTCCTGTTTCATATAGCGAAAGGTTCAAAAACAGGTGTTTATAATTTGTGGTACAGAGTAATGTATCATCGACGTCCTCTTGAGACTCTAGAGACTTAAATTACAGAGAGCGCCGCGTGCTTAACGCCTGAGTTTTGCTTTATCGGATCTCGCACGCCGTGCGCCGGTCACGAAGCGCCGTGGCTGACCTACGATGCGATGAAGGCCCCATCAGACACGATAGCCTGCATGACAGGTGGCCGGCACGCCATTCCTTTGTGCGTCTGTCTGAGCGAGCATTGAGCGCCCGCCTTAGTTCAGCTAGGCTGCAGGTGGGTTTCACTGCCCTGTTTTCACTACAGCCGGCCCGATCACGTGACACGCAAATAGAGCAGTGTTCTGTCTACAGTATGCAGCGCGGCTACTTGTATACACAGCAGAGACGCAAGTCGAATTCTAATTCGAAATATCTTAATTTCGAGTTGTTACAGGTTCCAGAGTTATGTGATAATATTCTTGTCACATGATAATGTGTATCACCAACCAGAGACGTTCAAAAATGTGTGTGAAATCTTATGGGACTTAACTGCTGAGGTCATCAGTCCCTAAGCTTACATACTACTTAACCTAAATTATCTTAAGAACAAACACACACACACATCCATGCCTGAGGGAGAACTCGAACCTCCGCCGGGACCAGCCGCACAGTCCAAGACTGCAGCCCCAAAGACCGCTCAGATAATCCCGCGCGGCAAACCAGAGACGACGGAGTCGCTGTAATAACGCCATCAGAGTATGGCCCATGTCACACCTGTGTGGCAACCGCCGAATCGGCATCGTGTATACGGAATGCCGACGGAGCGGTTTCACATTCATCCGGCTGCTGTTGTGTACGAATTGTATGGCACGTAGAATTGCCAGGTCCAGAAATAGAAAAACTGGACTCTGCGTTACATTTAGCTTGACATTTTGCCCTAAAAGCCGGACTGCCTATTTTAAACAAAAACAGAGCCAGTCGGGTACTTTCAATCGTAAAAAAAGAAAAAAAATCAGTAAACAAGCTTCTAATTCGTCACTTATGATAGCAACTGGGTGCTCAGTCTTCTTAGTTGCTCACTCTTATTCCTAAGATAATCTTATGGCAAAATGAACAAAAATTTCCTCATTAAACAAAATGGGATGAAAATGGGATGTTCATTTGAAACAGGCTTATAAAGAAATAACAATGTGTAGTTAAGTATTGATATTTCTCATTTGAACCCACATAAATTTTCTTGCAAGTCATTTCGTGGATCTCTTGACAGGATAACTTCAAATTTTACAACAGTAAAACTGATAGCATTCCTTTGCCCGTTGGGGGTCTATTGAAGGAAACACACTCTTGACATTGACATTGGCGTTAGGCCCTGGAATTGCAAAATAATATTCTACCTGTTTCAATAGTTCCAAATAAAATCGCTCATTATGCTGTGGTTTGGCCGGCAGCTGTGGACAAGCGGTTCTAGGCGCTTCAGTCCGAAACCACAGTGATGCTACGGTCGCAGGTTCGAATCCTGCCTCGAGCATGGATGTGTGTGGTGTCCTTAGGTTAGTTAGCTTTAAGTAGTTCTAAGTATAGGGGACTTATGACCTCAGATGTTAAGTCCCATAGTGCTTAGAGCCAATTGAACCATTTGCTGTGGTTTGAAATAAGCTGACCACTTTTCAAGTACGAAAAGCTTGTTTAAAGGCAGAGTCGTCTTTCTCTTTGTTGCGTGAATTTCTTGAAATTCTTGCAACTGATCAAAGACATACTGTGATCTAACTTTACCTTTATTCTAGACAATGTATCTACAGTTTCTGTTACTTGTTGCCAGGTTGGGAAAGAGCAGCGAGGACTAACTCTCGTTCGCACGTGGGTGTGTCAACTGTGGAGGGACAAACACCAGTACCGATATTCTAGTTCTGAATAACCGATATTTTTCGATATTCGCTTGGTCTCAGTTATAACAGGCGTTTTTTTTTATTTTTTAGTAATATCTGAGTAAAAAAACCGAAATATCAACCAACCGTATCAGTAGTGCTAAAATTTTTCGATTTCAAGCAAACCTTTTTCAAAAGATACGTAATTTTAATCCGTAAAATTTGCGTTGGTGTGAAATATTACATTATTAAAGAAAGTGGGAAAAGCGGTCAGTGCTATCTTAATAACAATGCGGACAGAAACGAACAGCAAACACATTATGCAAGAAACGATACAGCACTGTTGAGACTATAAAGTTCCTGTTGCAGTGTGTCGTGGCTTTAAGGTAGGGGGGTACGTGCAGTGTGCGGGTGCAAAACCCGCCACCGCCTGGCTTTACGGTAGTAATTTAATCAACAGAGACAATGGGTTTCCTCTTAGCAAGACGTGGAAGCCTGTATTATCTCGCATCAAAATTGAACGTTCTTCGGTGCGGTCCTGAGTGCGATATATCGTTGCCGGCGGTGTTCTACTAAGGGCGGCGCCACCTCCCTGTCTTGGAGGGCAGCAACCGTGATGGGCGGCGCAGGCGCCGTGTACTGAACAGTGGCCTATACAGGACGTCGATTTGCAGCCTGGTGTCCGTTCTCAGCGGGACTCATCAGCAGAAGCAGCATTCTCCTGAAGATGGCGACCGGTTGGATCGCCGAAATATCGAGTCAAGTTGATTTTAGGATCCGGCAGCAAACCCGAAGAGACTTTCAAGGCTCGTTTGAGTTTAATTTATCGCCGTTTAAAAAGAAGAAGAAACAGAATACAGTGGATTGATCTAATGAATGTGAAAAGGAACTGTTGCGAATTTAACTGAATGTTACTATTAATTCAGCCCAAACATTCATGGCAGCAGAAAAGTGGTTTTACTGCAGCAGTTCTTTAAAGGTGGCACGTTCCACGCTACGAGTATCAACTTAAAACACTTGCTTACAGGGCGGTATTAGAATATAAACGTGGCAACACAATAAGAAATAACAAATATTATTAAGAGTATGTTACAAAATGGTACTTTAATTTCGTCTACTTTTATGTGTGCCACTTCATGTCCTAAGCCTGGCACAATCGTATCTAAATATCTTTGCCGTCTCTTGGAGCCGGCCGATGTGGCCAAGCGGTTCTAGACGCTACAGTCTGGAACCGCGCGACCGCTACGGTCGCAGGTTCGAATCCTGCCTCGGGCATGGATGTGTGTGATGTCCTTAGGTTAGTTAGGTTTAAGTAGTTCTAAGTTCTAGGGGACTGATGATCTCAGAAGCTAAGTCCCATAGTGCTCAGAGCCATTTGAACCATTTTTTGATTGCGTTGATCACAAAATATTGCTCCAGAAGTTGGACCAATACGGATTACGGGGAGCAGCTCGCAATTGGTTCACCTCTTACTTTAGCAACAGGCAGCAAAAGGTCATTATTCACAATGTTGATAACGGCTGTGATGTGGGATCTGAGCGGGGTACTGTCAAGTGGAGGGGGGGGGGGGGGGGGCAGCCCAGGGATCAGTGTTGGGGCCACTCTTGTTCCTTATTTATATAAATGATGTGCCCTCTAGTATTATGGGTAACTCTAAAATAGTTCTGTTTGCTGATGACATTGGCTTGGTAGTAAAGGATGTTGTGTGCAACATTGACTCGGTTTTAAATAGTGCTGTACATTACCTCAATTCATGGCTTGTAGAAAATAAACTAACGTTAAATCACAGTATGACTCAGTTTTTACAGTTTCTAACACACAATTCAACAAAACCTGACGTTTTAATTTAACAGAACGGGCATATGATTAGTGAAACTGAACAGTTCAAATTTCTAGATGTTCAGATAGATAGTAAGCTGTCGTGAAAAGCCCATGTTCAGGATCTTGTTCAAAGACTTAATACTGCCATGTTTACTATTCGAACGGTATCAAAAGTGAGTGATGCTTCGACACGAAAATTAGTCTACTTTGCTTATTTTCATTCACTTATGTCCTATGGTATTATATTTTGGGGTAACTCTTCCCATTCTACAAGGATATTTTTGGCTCAGAAACGGGCGGTTCGGCAATAAGTGATGTGAGTTCACGAACCTCTTGTCGACCTCTGTTCACGTGGCTGGGTATTTTGACATTGGCTTCTCAATATGTATATTCCTTATTGTCGTTGCTTGTTGCCAATATTAGTTTATTCCCAAGAATAAGCAGATTTCACTCGGTTAATACTCGGCAGAAATCAAACCTGCATTTGGATCGGACTTCCTTTACTCTTGTGCAAAAAGGTGTGCAGTATATTGTTGCATCCATTTTCAATAAGCTGCCACTCGAATTCAAAAATCTTAGCAGTAATCCACGCGCTTTCAAATCGAAACTGAAGTTTCCTCATGGGTCACTCCTATTCTGTCGAGGAGTTCCTTGAAAAATTAAGCTGATTCTTATTGTATTGCTGATAGCGTTTACTTAAACTTATGACCTGACTTTTTTCAGGTTCATGAACATTTATTTTTATCTGCTATTACTTTTATGTTGTAATTTCATGTACTGACACGTTCCATGACCTTGGAGATTTGCTCCTCAATTTGGTCCTACGGATCTTGACGTATAAATAAATAAACAAATAAATAAGACCATCGCCATGGCTTCACCAGCTTGTCTGATGCTACTCCATGGATTGCCGTTTTGTTTCCAGCTAGAAGTGATGACTCCGTGTTTCATCGCCTGTGATGATGTTCGACAAAAAGTTGTCACCATCAGTCTCGTAACGCCCAATCAATTTCGCACAGATGGCCCTTCACTGCTCTTCATGGCTATTTGTTAGGCGGTGAGGAATTCAGCGGGCACACACCTTTGAGTACCACAAATGATGAACAAGTGTGTCAGTGCTACCAGTTGATCAGCGAGGTGTTCCATTGTGAGGGGTCGATCACCTCGAATGAGAGTGTCCGCACGTTTCAACATTGCAGGAGTTAACAGCTGTATGCGTCCGGCTGGCACATAGCAGATCGGACAGGTTTGTGCCGATTTGTTGCTTTGTTGACAGACGTCTTTCCCAATGGCTCGCTATGCTTTTGTTCACTGCCAGGTCTCAAAAAAATGGCTCTGAGCACTATGGGACTTAACATCTGAGGTCATCAGTCCCCTACTTGAACCTAACTAATCTAAGGACACCACACACATCCATGTCCAAGCCAGGATTAGAACCTGCGACCGCAGCAGCAGCACGGCTCCTGAATGAAGCGCCTAGAACCGATCGGCCACAGCGGCCGGCGTGCCAGATCTCTGTAGACATTCTGCAAGCGCCTATGAATATCTGCGATTCTCTGGTTTTCCGCGAAAAGAAACTCAATGGCAGCTCTCTGTTTGGAATGCGTCTCCGTTACAGAGGCCATTTAGAAGGTTACGTATTGCGCCGCCACCTGCCGGAACATCATGAAACTATTGTGGCTGAAGCAGGAATATCCTACGATGCTCGCTTTTTCACTATGACTAAATTGCGCTGTTGGAATATAGACTTGTAAGAACTGAACTGTCTGCTGGATTGTAACTGAGTGTCTGCGACGTCGTGTTTTGTGCCTGTCGGCGGAAGGATTTCCATCTCCGCGATGGGTGCGCAGCTGATAGTGTTCTCTTTGGAGACTGGCGACACCGTAGCGAACAAGTACGACGCGCAGATGGCCATGGCGCGGAAGCAGGAAGAGGTCCAAGTATGTGAGCACCATCTGGAGTTTGCTGCTCGCAGTTGTGAGGCAGCAGGTGGCAGCGGCTTTTCGTGGTGTTTATTGTGTAGCACTTGCGCCTCGTACAGAACACGAAAAAATGCAGGTGTTTTGCGTCGTATCTGAAGAGCTGAGGAGGGATTCTGTTTTTTCAGTACATTCCAGCAAGTATATCAACATTCGATGAACCATATGAGCGACTGCAGCATTCGTTACAACATAAAACTCTTTCTTCAGGGAATCTATTCACGTTGTACAAATTTTGATGTCGCCATCAGTTAAATGAAAAAAATAGTATTTCATTATGTGGCGTGGTCTTCATTATTTATACTCGGCACATCATAATTCAATGGACAAGTAACTACAGCAGTAACAGAGAAGAAAAAAGTTTAAAAAAGGCATGCTATTCAAAAATTTGAAAAGCTATTTGTTCATTTATTTCTATTCAATGCTGAGAAACAAATGAAGAATTTTTCAGTCATTTTTGTACTTGGGTGACGATTTTCTGTAGACTGTATCATAACATTATGCGTGACAGAGAGGCTATGAAATTGAAGATTTATAATTGATATTTGGGCACTAACGAGTAGCAAGAGAGGTATATTATGAAATTTCAGCAAACACTGGGAGGAACGCAATGAAGAATTACTTTATGATTCCATAGTTTTCTAAAATTTAATGTTTCTGAAAGATGGTTATTATTCAACTCAGCATAAACATAGTTTTGAAACCACTACAATAAAACCTCTTTTAAGTAATTGAGCAACTTACTTACTGTCTTCTTCTTTTGTCCCTTGTCGTTCATCTTTTGATATGACGCGCTCAATTCCTTCAATACATAGCGATATACGTTTTTGTATGAATCCTGTGTTTATAATTTTCTAGAGTTTTATTTCACAAAACTGGCCGTTCTTCCACTAAAGTAATTAATCGCTCAACGTCTGTTTCCCAACTCATGGGAAGGCCTACGAAAAGAGGTTCCAATGGCTCTAAGCACTATGGGACTTAACGTCTGAGGTTATCAGTCTCCTAGACTTAGAACTACTTAAACCTACCTAACCTAAGGACATCACACACATCCACGCCCGAGGCAGGATTCGAACCTGCGACCGTAGCAGTAGCACGGTTCCTGACTGAAGCGCGTAGAACCGCTCGGCCACAACGGCCGGCAAGACGTTAGGAAAACATCAAGAAAGCAAGTAACGGTTGAACGATTTAACTGAGGAGCACGCTGTTGTTGCCTCGAAGACTGCTGCACCTATCGGTGCATGGAAGTTGGGGATATGCCCCTAAGCCACAATCACACGGTGCACAGGACACCGTGAAAACGCGACTCCTACTGCAGTGGGAGTTTCCGGCCGCTCCTGGAGTGCCGCATACCGCTAGGACGTCAATGGCCCGTGCTACGCAGATGTGAAAGCCGTCATCCACGGCCGAGCACGCAGCAAACGGTGCCGTATGTACGGCTGCTGGACAAGTAGGAAATTGGCCTAATGCAGCAGGTGGGTTGGAACGTCTGTTCGGGTTGACACTCTTTCGGAGAGACTCTTCTGTGAAGCCTAGGACTCTTGCTTGTTTCAATATAAGGAACTACTGTCGTCCTACGTTCCTCGGTTATCCTCCTGCGCCTGTGATGCTACAAATTTCGTCAGCCCTCCGTTATTTGCGCTGGTCTTCATAAATGGAACCAACAATGGCAGTACAAAAGTATGTAAAAAAATTTTATTACATATACCCGAGCAGGAAAGATTTTTAATTTCTACGATGCTAATTTCTTTTCGTTTTCAGTACGAGTTTCATGCTTTGTTTAGGCACCATCGCACATTATAATTTTCAACCGGTGATTACTGCCCCCATACACTGAGGTGACAAAAGTCATAGGATACCTCCTAATATCGTACCGCTCTTTCTTTTCGGCAGTCGTAGTGCAGCAGCTCGACGTGGCATATACTCAACAAGTCGTTGGAAGTCCCCTGCAGAAGAACTGAGCCGTACTGCCTCTACATCCGTCCTTAACTGGGAAAGTGTTGCTGATGCAGGAGTTTTGCACGAATTGACCTCTCGATTATGTCCCATAAATATTGGATGGGATCCATGTCGAGCCATTAGATGTTCTCAAATCAATCACGAACAATCGTGGCGCGGTGACGTGTAGCATTGTCACCCACAAATATTCCATCGATGGCTGCTAATGATCTCCAGGTAGCCAAACATAACAATTTCCAGTCAATGATCGGTTCAAGTGGTCCTGAAGACCCAGTCCATTCCGTGTAAACACAGCCCACACCATTATGGAGCCACCACCAGCTCGCACCTGGGTCAATGCTTCGAAGAGTCTGTGCCACACTCGAAACTTACCATTAGCACTTACCAACTGAAATCGGGCCGGCCAATGTGGCCTAGCGGTTCTAGGCGCTACAGTCTGGAACCGCGCGACCGCTACGGTCGCAGGTTCCAATCCTGCCTCGGGTATGGTTGTGTGTGATGTCCTTAGGTTAGTTAGGTTTAAGTAGTTCTAAGTCTAGGGGACTGATGACCTCAGATGATAAGTCCCATAGTGCTTGAACCATTTTCTGAGCTGAAATCGGGACTCATCTGACCAAGCCTTGGTTTTCCAGTCGGCTAGGGCCCAACCGATATTGTCAAGAGCCCAGGAGACACGGTTATTTCACTCAATGTTGCTTGTCTGCTAGCAGTGACGACTCTACAAAAACCCGGCTGCCCTCGGTTGTTAAGTGTGGGGCGTCGGCAACCACGTTGTCCGTGATGAGAAGTAATGCCTAAAACTTTGTATTCTCGGCAAGTTCTTGACATTGCGGATCTCGGAATACTGAATTCCCTAACGATTTGCAAAATGGAATGTCCCATGCGTCTAGCTCAACTACCATCCCGCGTTCAAAGTTTGTTAATTTCCGTCGTGCGGCCATAATCACATCGGACACCTCTTCACTTGAATGACCTGATTATAAATGACAGCTCCGCCAATGCACTGTCCTTTTACACCTTGTGTACGGGATACAACCGCCATCTTTATAAGTGCATATTGCTGACACATGACCTTGGTCTCCTCAGTGTATGTTGAAAAGATGAAAAGCTGTGACTTTTTTTGTATTAATTTATTTTGCCGTTAGCTGTTTCAGGCACGTTTTCCAATCTTCAGATGAAGCCTACGTTAGTTTGGAAGGTGATAGATTTTATATTATTTTGCGGCGCCAACAAATATGAAAATAAATATCTTTATTGTGGTTACAGACCGCTCTGTAGCTTGGCCTGAAGTCACTGATTTGTTTGACCTCTTAGTGTGAAGAACTTACAAGCTGGAGCCGATCTGTTGACAGCGATATCCAAGAACAAGGAAGATGTTTGGTGTAATTTGACGGAGGAGATAGATCTTAGTTAGAGTAGCCACAAAACCTGGAGGCTTTTTAAGCGTCTGAGTTGTGGTCCAACAGACAGAAAGTTACATGCAACTGTAACAGCTAACCAGATCGTTGCCAGCTTACAAATAATGGTAAACTGGACCATCCTATATGTAAGTCAGATTACAGAATTGTAGCAGCAGAGGAACTGGAGAATAGCGAACTTTTGCAGCTTTTTCGCAAGGCAGAATTGGATGCAGCCATTAACAGTTGTAATGTTGGCAAGGCAGCAGAGTAGATGGCATCAGAATGGACCAGATGAAACACTTCGATGACCAAGCGAGGCAGTGGAGGTTGGTACTTATCAACAACTGTATAAAATCTTGTAGTCCATGGATATTGCAAAAAAGAGGGTTACCACATGGAAGAGATCTTTTGGGAACGCAGTTTGACACCTATACCAATGACCATCTTCCGGTGATCACAAGGAGTTTCCTCTATATTGACGACTGGCGTTTGCGAGTGAAGGTTATTTTGAAGATGCTGAAGCCTACCTGACGGACGCATTGGGGGAGCTGAGTGTCTATTATTTTAATAACCAACTTCGTACAAACCCAGGTAAAACCCAACTGTGTTTCATCTTAAACACTATCAAACACGTCGCAAACTTATCGTCACATGGCAAGGGATACACTTAGTAAATACGCCCAAATATACAGTATCCAGGAATCACTCTGGATTGTACTCTGACACACAAGTAGCGTTGCCAGAATTCGAGAATGCAGTTGGAATACCGAAATGATATCCACCACAAGATCACTGGTAGTACGTGGGGCTCTCGACCACAAATCCTAAGAACGATAGCACTAGCGATTTGTTACAGTGCTGCAGGGAACGCGTGCTAAGTCTGATACAAATCTACCAACACAAACATTGTTGACAGGGTTTTAAACGAAACGTATAAGCTTGTTAAAAGTTGTTGAGACCTACGCCATTTGTAAAGTCATACCAGTTCGCAGCCATAGCGCCACGGGGTAATCGTCGAGAAGTAGCTGCCAACGCAGAGAGAACAAATCAGGCTCATCGGAAAACCCATCCGTTCCATGGGCACGATGCAGCAGCCTCAAGGTTGAGGTCCAGTAGAAGTTTTCTTAAGACCCCTACAGCCTTGCAAACAACAGCAGCTACAGCAAGGAAAAAATTGTGGATTTTTCGATTTGAGACCAACTGTACCACCGAGCGAGGTGGCGCAGTGGTTAGCACACTGGACTCGCATTCGGGAGGACGACGGTTCAATCCCGTCTCCGGCCATCCTGATTTAGGTTTTCCGTGATTTCCCTAAATCGTTTCAGGCGAATGCCGAGATGGTTCCTTTGAAAGGGCACGGCCGATTTCCTTCCCAATCCTTCCCTAACCCGAGCTTGCGCTCCGTCTCTAATGACCTCGTTGTCGACGGGACGTTAAACACTAACCACCACCACCACCACCAACTGTACCTGGTCTCTCTCTTCAGAAAGCTTCCACCTGGGCATGAACAGAACTGGATCCCGTGGAGATCACTCAGCCGTCTTCGTTCTATAGTTGGAAGATCCGGGAGTAACCTTAAAATGGTACTTCCCTGTGGATACCATCAACTGTGACTGCGGAGAACTATAGATCACGGGGCACCTACTGGATTGTTAACTGTGGCTTTACCTTACTCAGAAGACCTTCTACTTGTGATTATGAGTGCGAGTGTAGTTACAATATTATGGAAAACTTTACTGTAACTTTATTATTTTCTGTTATGGTAAATACCATGAGTTGTATATGTTTCTAACTCTAATAAATAAATCTGAAATCTACGTTAGGTTCGAATTTGATAGTCTGCTTGTGAATTGTCTAAACCAACGAATAAGGAAGCAAAACACTACCTGAAGAGTCTTTGGCTTCGCAGAAACGTCAACATATTCCATCTCTGCACAAGTATCGCTCCGCAAAACTCTCAAAAACACGGAAACAGTGCCTCGCGACGGTGGAGAGCAGTTTTCTGATGCGAGAAAACGAGGAAGGGGAAAATAAAGAGGGAAGATGAAGGTTGAAGGAGGAGAGGAAAGAAGAAGGAGAAGAAGAAGAAGAAGAAGTAGGAAAAGTTTTGAAGGGCACTAAAATGGGAAGAGAACTGAGACATACGAAAGGAAATGATGAGGAGATTCGCAGTGGACAGTGTTGAGGAATGGTTTCGCAATACGTACATTTCCATGGTACGGAGACACTTCTTCCTTTTTTTTTTCAGCTACTTGATGTAGCCACTCTCATAGTGTTAAGTTAGCAAACGCAACGGAAAAGTATAGAGTATACTTTACTTCTTTTTTCTTTGTTACGGCTTTGCATTGGTCGGCAATGAGAAAAGAAGGAGTCACGTTATTAGTGTTAGCTGTGCGATTTTTGACTGTGTGTGATTCTAAATTGTTAAGGCTTTCGTGGTCACTTGTTGACAAATTGGTTGTTGGCTTCTGTCTCGGGATCTTCAGCCGACGTTCGTCTGATGATTTTTCTGACGTTTTCAGCACGAGTGGCTCGTACTCTCAAAGTTCCACCCTCCATTGCTGGTGGTGGACTGGAGCCCAGCTCGCGGCCGCAAACTACGAGTATATGTACCTGGCGCGCCAACGTCGAAGGGCTTCTCCGCGGTCATTTCCGGTGCTGTCCTCTTGCTACCTCTTGTAGGGGCGCTGATAACCGCGCTGTTGAGCGGCCCACAAACCAATCATCATCATCATCATCATCATCATCATCTTTTCAGTCTGTGTTGTGCCACATTCCTTAATCAAAGTCGGCCGCGTTGGCCGTGCGGTTCTAGGCGCTTCAGTCCGGAACCGCGTGACTACTACGGTCGCAGGTTCGAATCCTATCTCGGGCATGGATGTGTGTGATGTGCTTAGGTTAGTTAGGTTTAAGTAGTTCTAAGTTGTAGGGGACTGATGACCTAAGATGTTAAGTCCCATAGTGCTCAGAGCCATTTGAACCATTTTTGAACCTTAATTAAAGTTGATGATCAGTCAGTTATTTATTATGGTATATTGATAATTTTTACTTATTTATTCTTCATAACTACAACCTATATCTCAAATACTAAAATGGGCCATTAAAATCACATTTCCTTGGATAGTAATAAATTATGTATTAACTATTTATTTATAATACTTGATTTTAAAAAGAAAGAGGAAGAAGAGAGAGAGAGAGAGAAACTAAAGCTACTTCTACTAATACAAAACTATAATGAAACCTTAACCAATTACCCAGCTAGTAATCTACTACAAGTACTGGAGAATTTGTTTTCTATTTGTTCATTTCTTTTGGTGCATTTAACTTGTAGATGACTGTTTCAGCTACTGGATCCACCCTCAGACTGCCATGGTCAGCAGTCAATATGTGTCCTTCGGCTTCGGACAGCACGTCAACAGTGTTTCCACCGTAGCAGGTAATTCCACCCATGACTGTAACATCTTAAAGTCCACACTTCCGTGATCACTTGCACCAGCGCAATGCTGATTCTTGGGACAGTACTCCATTTGGGGGTCGCCGACCTAAGTTATCTTCTCGCCATCTACAGAGTATGTTGTCTAACCTGGATGGCAGCATGATGACTTGTGGTTGATGTCTCGTTAAGTCTTCCTTGGCCTTCCTGGATACTACGGCTGTAGTACCGTCTAGGATGCGCAGGGTCGACTACCCCGTTAGTGCTGCTTTGGGATTCAACACCCTTAACACCTGACGTCCATTACCCGCTGCATCTTCATAGAGCGTGCAGTCACACAGTGTGTGTTCTTGTGTGTCCACACTGGCACAGGCGCAGCTATCATTCATCTGTCTTCTGGTTCTGTATAGATATGTACCAACTTCTACGCCGGGGACGTTCCAGCTACTCGCCGGATGGTGCAAGATACTCCATAGGTAATTTAAAAAATGTAGCTGCTCCTGCCATCGAGACACAGTTCTGACCGACACAGATTTCTAACTTATCGCACACTACGTAAGAGGAGGAGGCGGAGGAGATTAGTGTTTAACGTCCCATCGACAACGAGGTCATTAGAGACGGAGCACAAGCTCGGGTTAGGGAAAGATGGGGAAGGAAATCGGCCGTGCCCTTCAAAGGAACCATCCCGGCATTTGCTTGAAGTGATATAGGGAAATCACGGAAAACCTAAATCAGGATGGCCGGACGCGGGATTGAACCGTCGTCCTTCCGAATGCGAGTCCAGTGTGCTAACCACTGCGCCACCTCGCTCGGTCACTACGTAAGAGCACGACGGCTTCTTGACTTTTACTTCAGTGCGGACTTACTAATATCGTCCAAACTCCTACGAGAATCAATAATTTGCGAGCGGGGGGTTAACTGCAGGACGCTGCATTGCAGCTGGAAATCTCAGTCGGTCAGGAACCGTGTCCGGATGGGCGAAGCGGTTAAGGCAACCGCTCATGAGGAGCGGTAAATCCGGGTTCGAGTCTCGGTCCAGCACAACTCTTCAGCTTTTTCCACTGCATTAGCACAATGCCCTGTGCAGCTGGAAGTCACGAATTCCCATCCACCCCTTCCCTTTCTTTTCCCACTCTCTATTTCAAATAAATGTATGCACAGCGTGCGTCAGCACGAGTGGTTCCAGTTCTGTTGGACATATTCCACACAACAGACATCACTCAAATATATATATATTTCTTGGCTGTTGATTTTGATGTCTTTGATCTTTAGCTTATATTATAATCAAAATTAGAGAAAAGTTGTTGGATAATATTGCACATTGTACAAAATTTCTATAAATATCTACTTCAAAACTGACGACTGTGGAGACAAAACTTTCAGAAGAAACTGACATTCGATCCGCAGAACAGGAAGTTGTTAAATTACAGTGTAGTATGAGTCCTGAGTTTCTCCTGGCGTATACAACTTTCAAATAACTTCCGGGAATTCAGCCAGGTAACACTTTCAGCGACCGCCGATATTTCGGCGGGAGAACACCCCGCCATTTTCAGCAGTTAGCCTTGAAAATGGCGGGGTGTTCTCCCGCCGAAATATCGGCGGTCGCTGAAAGTGTTACCTGGCTGAATTCCCGGAAGTTATTTGAAATACAGTGTAGTAGTATTTACGGAAAACTCTGTTGTCGTTGTAGGCCTATAATCTTGTAAGAGAATGTTGCTATGGTACAGCAGCGTTAAATTGCTATCTCGATATTAACACGCATCCTACAAATAAAATTAGTTTCCCTCACCGCCCTCCAGACCCACACCCCGCCTCCACCACCAAGCTCCCCCATCCCCCGTGACCACCGTCCTGATCGAAGACAGAGATGTGAACACGAAACAATGTAGTCTGATTTGTAGCATAGCCCGAGGACTCCGTACGTCATTGGTAACATTCGCTCAATATTTCTTACACGACGATGTTACGAAGTCTGTTCTGTAATTCCTTTAGTCACTTCTGACTTCGGATAAAATGTCTCATTGCCAACACTCACTCCCTCTAAATGTTTTTTCCCTTGTGTTGTTGTGGTGTGCAGTCCGAAGACTTGTTTTATCCAACTCTCCACGGTGGTCTATCCTGTGCAAGCCTCATAATTCTCCACTTGTTTTATCCAACTCTCCACGCTGATCCATCCTGTGCAAGCCTCATAATTCTCCACATAGCTACTGCACCCTGAATCCACTGCAACCCGATCTAAGTATTCACGCCTGGGTCGTCCTCTATATTTTTCCGTCCCACTCTTCCTCCCATTACCAACTGACTATTCTTGCATGCCATATGATGTGTTCTATTAACTGTTTCCTTCTGTTAATCAACTTGTGCCAAAAAAAGTTATTTCTTCCCCAGTTTCTCTTTAGTACCTCTCCATTCGTTGCGTTATCTACCAATCTGATCTCCAGCAGTCTTCGGTTGCAGCACATTTCAAAAGCTTGTATTGTCCACGTATCACTTCCATACAAGGCCACATTCCAGATTGTTTTGAGAAAAGACTTCCTAATAGTTAAATTCTCTTCTACAGAAAAGCTATTCTTGCTTTACTTCTACCATCATTAGTTATTTTGCTACCCAAATAGAAAAAGACATCTTCCTCAGTTATTGTTCCATTTTCTAACCTAATTTCCTCAGTATAGCATGAGTGAATTTCACTACATCTCATTACCCTTGTTCTAACTTTTGCTGTTGTTCATCTTAAATATCTCTTCAAAGCACAATCCATCCCGTACAGTTGCTCTCCCACGACCTTTGCCGTCTCTGACAGAATGACAATGTCATCGGCAAACCTCAATACTTTAATTTCTTCCCCCTGAGTTATAGTCCTCTTTGTAAGTTTCTCCTTAATATCCTTTAGGTAAATTCAAAAACGTAGCAAACATTTTGATGCATATTACATGCATTCGTAAAACTACAAAAAATAGGCAGATGGCAGGAGGGAGGAGAACAACTATTAACAAAGTACATCAACTTTAAATGTTGATACATTGTAACTAATGAGCTTTTGAACAGCTATCCCTTCATTCAGTCTTGGGTAAGCAGCTGTACCTCCAACAGGCAGCATGTCCTACTATGTTTCCCGTATATTCATTTCCTCGTCGATACTGCAAAGAACCTCCTCATTTCTTACATTATCAGTTCACCTAATTTTCAGCGTTCTTCTGTAGCACCACATCTCAAATCCTTCGATTCTCTTCTCTTCCTCTTTTCCCCCAGTCCAGGTTTCACTACCATACAATACTGTGCAACAAAAATTTATCCTCAGAAATTTCTTCCTCATATTAAGGCCTATGTTTGATCCTAGCAGATTTCTCTTGGCCAGGAATGACCTTTTTGCCAGTGTTAGACTGCTTTTTATGTCTTCCTTGCTCCGTCCGTCATTGGTTACTTTGCTGCCTATGTGGCAGAATTCCTTAACTTAGAGATCCCCAGTTACGATGTTAAGTTTCTCGCTGTTCTCATTTCTGCCAATTTTCAATACTTTCATCTTTCTTGGATTTACTTTCAATCCATAAACTGTACTATTTAGACGCTATGTTCCATTCAACATATCCTGTAATTCCTCTTCACTATCAGGATAGAAATGTCATCAGCAAATCTTATCACTGACATCCTTTCACCCTGAATTTTAATTTGTTCATAATCATAAATGTTATACAGTCGATGCCGATGCTATTTCACATTTTCAAGTTTATCTGAATCTAAATATTTGTGAACACCCAAAATTTATACTCACGAGCCGCTACTGACCATAGCGGCCAGCACGAAAGTAGAGTCCTCAAGGTCACGGCCACTGCCTGCCGTCAGGAGGGGCTGCGGGCTGTGATTCGTCCGCCACTCGGCTTTGTCGCCGTGCAGCGGTGCGGTAGGTCAGAGCAACTGAAAGCTCAGTTTTACCGTGCTATATCGAGTGTTCACGTCTGATCTCAGTGTCTCACTGCCTTTAGAAAGGTGCTTTGACGTATGTCCGGTGGTGAACAACAATGCAGGAGCAACGGCCTACTTGTAGTAATCCTCCAGTCGGTGTGTTTAGAGGGCCGAAAGACACTCACAAACAATAGAAAATTATCAATATCGAATGTACTCAAGTTTTTTACTGACCTGGCTGACAATGAAGAAGCGAGGAATAACTTAAATTTTGCGCAAATTCATAAACTTACAGCTAAAGCGGGTGGTGTCTCCAAGTCAACTGTAGGCCGTATTAGCAAATCTTTGTCATTGGCAGAATCTCTAGAATTACTTTTGAATACATTACAGGAAAGGCAGTGATCAATGTCTTACAAATATATACTATTAAAAAAAGTCTTGATCACGATTTATTTATCAAAGTGACCGGTTTCGACCACTACTGTGGTCATCTTCAGGCCATTGAGTAGGAACCTCTTTCTGATGGAGAATCACTACTGTGGTCGTCTTCAGACCATTGAGTAGGGACCTCTTTCTGATGGAGAATCAGTACTGATTTTAGTAGTGATTCTCCATCAGAAAGAGGTTCCTACTCAATGGTCTGAAGATGACCACAGTAGTGGTCGAAACCGGTCACCTTGATAAATAAATCGTGATCAAGACTGTTTTTAATAGTATAGAATCTCTAGACATGAATGAGTGTTTCAGTTCTCCAGGAAAGGGATACGAACGTGAGCGGAAATTAACCGACTGACGATTTTAACAAAGAGCTCGTGCGTAGAACTGTACTTGGATATTACGACAGAAGAGAGTATCCAATGGCTAAAAAAATACAGGCTGACCTGTATTAGTAATTACTCGGACTCAAAGACCGTTCTTCGTCTTCTCCGCTCCCTTTGTTTCCGATTCAAGAAGTGTAATGACGGACGGAAATTGTTAATAGAATGTAGACACATTGCAGCAGCAAGAGCGAAGTTTTTGTGTATGGCTCAAATGGCTCTGAGCATTATGGGACTTAACTTCTGAGGTCATTAGTCCCCTAGAACTTAGAACTACTTAAACCTAATCAACCTAAGGACATCACACACATCCATGCCCGAGGCAGGATTCGAACCTGCGGTCGCGCGGTTCCAGACTGTAGCGCCTAGAACCGCTCAGCCACCCCGGCCGGAGTTTTTGTGTACAATGCAATTATTGCGTCCTGAAGACACCAGGCCTGTAGTGTACTTGGATGAAACTTGGGTTTCACAGAACCATACCTATAAGTATACATATGGCACGACTCCAAAGGAAACGGCGGTTTGAATGTGCCTACTGGTAGAGGTGGCAGATTAATCATCGCCCACGTTGGTTCATTAACCACATGCTTCATACCAGAGGCCAAACTTGTTTTTCGCGATGGGAAAAGTTCTTGCCAGTCCGATTACCATTCAGAAATGAATGGAGAAGTTTTTAAGAATTGGTTTATTCGACTGCTGTTGTAATGGAACTGACAAATAGACATCATTTTGTTATATTATACACTAAAGTCGTGTTAAAAAAGCTTTTGCTTAATATAATATTAAGTTAGGTGTTGCGATAAAAAATCGATATTGGAATTGTATGTTCTTTGTAGCTTATGACCGTGATCTTTGGTCTACAACGGGTTTTCGGCCACTTCAGTGTTGGCCGCGGTTGAGCGTAGTTCTGTATCTAGTTTTGGCAATAAATATGTGTTTTTGATACAAAGAAACCGTGGAATACTGCGTCATGATTTCGATAGTCCAGTGATAATTAAAAAACCCGCACCTTTTCTTGGACCCAGAGCAGCAAAGGAATCATCGCCTAGACAACGAGAAGCCACATGAACAACGCAGACTCGGCAGCATCAACAAAGGAGACATCATGGCCAGCTCTACTAAAGTACTTTCCAGCCCTTAGCCACACCATAACGGTGTTCTTATGGAGATAGGCCGGCCGGAGTGGCCGTGCGGCTCTGGGCGCTGCAGTCTGGAGCCGAGCGACCGCTACGGTCGCAGGTTCGAATCCTGTCTCGGGCATGGATGTGTGTGATGTCCTTAGGTTAGTTCGGTTTAATTAGTTCTAAGTTCTAGGCGACTGATGACCACAGAAGTTAAGTCGCATAGTGCTCAGAGCCATTTGAACCATTTTTTTCTTATGGAGATAACTTTTCCTGCAGTAGAGTGGGTTCACGACACTGTCTGCGCTGAAAGAAGGGTCAATTAGCGTGATGGATAACGCCACTCAGATAGAAAAGCTGCCACGTTCAAATTGGCGCAAGGCAGATTTATGGAGTGGTTAAACAGAAAAAAATGTTTCATTTTTAGTCGATGAAACGAAAGCTGAACTCATGTCTAAGGAAGAAATCGTAGATACCAAAAAGACTTGCGAATTAGATCAACTGGCAAACGAAATGGGACACCAAGTGGTACGTCTACCGCCGTATCACTGCCAATGTAAACCCACCGAACTGATATGGGCCCAATTAAAGCGAGAAGTAGCGAAAAGAAATACTACTTTCAAACTTTTTGATGTCGGGAAGCTAACCCACGAAGCTCTTTACATTGTTACTCAGGAGGACTGGGAGAGATGCGTAAAAACGCAGAAGCATTGCAAGAAACTGATTTCCTGAACCAGGGTTTAAGAGACAACATAGTGGAATCTGTGATGATACACCTGGCTGAAACAAGCGACATTGAAAATGAAGAGCCGGCCACGGTGGTCTAGCGGTTCTAGGCGCTCAGTCCGGAACCGCGCGACTGCTACGGCCGCAGGTTCGAATCCTGCCTCGGGCATGGATGTGTGTGATGTCCTTAGGTTAGTTAGGTTTAAGTAGTTCTAGGAGACTAATGACCACAGATGTTAAGTCCCATAGTGCTCAGAGCCATTTGAACCATTTTTTTGAAACTGAAGACACGGAGCCAGTAGATCCTTCAGTTTAGGTAAATGCCGTCTATGTAAAAAGCTGACTTGATTTAAATGTTTGTCTATTCATTTCAGTTATAGAGGACATGCTTTGAATGTTTTTCCCTTACACTAGACATCTGATAAGTTTATCAAAAGTGGTGGCGATTAGCTTACTCGACAGTAACCGTCAATTAAAATAAGATTGTCAATTTTGCATCAATTAACAACAGTTTTTCCTAAAAACCTGTATCGAATGTTTTTACATTCGGATATAATCTTACTGCATTTGGTTTACTTGTACATTCGAAATTTAACTCCTTTTGTTCATAGGATTTACTGGCTGTTTCGTAGTAAGGGTAATGCAGTTCATAAAATGACAAAACGTTGTGATGGTTCTGTATCGACTGTGTATATAAACAGTGCAGTAACATCAGAAAAGTCCCAGAACCTATTCTGATTCTCCGAGAAGAGCATAGAAATCTATGATATTTGACGACTTTTACAGAAAGCTAGAACGCAGAATTGTATTACTTTAGTGTGACAGAGGACGGTATCCGATGGCTAGAGAATTACAGGGCAATGTCTGTGAAAAAATTTTTAATTCTGGCCAGTCACTTAAATGCATTGTCTTCTCCGCCCGCTTGGTTTTCAATTCGGAAACTGTAAGGATGAACGAAATTTGTAACATAGGACAGGGACATTGCAATAGTAAGAACGAGGATTTTGCGTACCAAGCACGTGTTGCGCGCTGAGAATAATAGGCTTACAGCAAATTTAGATAAAACTTTGGTTTTACAAAACTTTTCGAACAAATATTTTACTCCACTTCAGTGAAAATACTGGCTTCAAAATAACTGCAATTACTTTTGCGCAGCGTATATTGGCGTTTTGAGTGATGGATGCAATGACGAAGGATATGTATTAGCAGCCAGTAAAATATATTCGGGAAGTAGGGAATGTTCTCGGTCATATTATAGCGAGCCGTCCGAACAAAACTTTAGGCGACGGCCTACAACGACTCGCGCGCTGCTGCGCACGGAACATCGCGGAAGTAATTTGCCTCTGCACGTGATAAGATACAATAATGTTGTCTGAAATGTTACCAAAAATAATTTTGTAGTTTTCTTAACAACTTTCTCGCGGGAAGTTTCTTCGCAGTGCTACAGAACGAAAATTCATCAGCCACTACGTGTTTCACTAAGCAGTCGGCACAGTTTCACACCTCTTATAATATTTTATTTTTTATCTCAGAATACTTTTATGTTTGCGAAATAAAAGACGCAGCATATGCATCTGTGAGGATGTTCATTTTTTTTCAGTCCGATTACATTGGCTATTTTGTTACTACCACAGGTTGAAGTAAAAAATTATTTTCCTCCAAAATTTGTTATAACGTTTGTGTTCATTTTTTCCTAGCAGATAGTGAGAATTTTCTTTTGGAAAGTATTCCCTCATATTCTAGACTAAAAACAGAGTTGCCCAATTTTTCTTAATTTTTACGAACATTTGAAATTATCACTACAATGAAAACTAGCAATGCTGTAAGACGGCGAGTTGACCTAGAAGCCCAATTTTTGTGCCGGCCACTATAGTAAAATAACAATAGCCGGATCAACTAAGTGAACGTAAACCAGCCTTCTCAGCCGATGTGATATTTCTTTTGGGTGTTCGTGCCCCAGTCAACACACGACATGGCAGGCTCCTAGCCTTCTCTGCAGCTTTAAGAGGTAGTTTATGAACAAATTGTTCGATAGAACTAATAAAATCGACCACTGGCGAAGACTTGAGAATTGATGCAAAATTTAAACCTTTCCCTAGCACGAATAAAACTTTGTCCATGAGATTTATCACATTACGTCGATATACAGGGTGTTACAGAAAGGTACGGCCAAACTTTCAGGAAACATTCCTCACACATAAAGAAAGAAAGTATGTTATGTGGACATGTGTCCGGAAACGCTTACTTTCCATGTTAGAGCTCATTTTATTACTTCTCTTCAAATCACATTAATCATGGAATGGAAACACACAGCAACAGAACGTACCAGCGTGACTTCAAACACTGTTACAGGAAATGTTCAAAATGTCCTCCGTTAGCAAGGATACATGCATCCACCCTCCGTCGCATGGAATCCCTGATGCGCTGATGCAGCCCTGGAGAATGGCGTATTGTATCACAGCCGTCCACAATACGAGCACGAAGATTCTCTACATTTGGTACCGGGGTTGCGTAGACGAGAGCTTTCAAATGCCCCCATAAATGAAAGTCAAGAGGGTTGAGGTCAGGAGGGCGTGGAGGCCATGGAATTGGTCCGCCTCTACCAATCCATCAGTCACCGAATCTGTTGTTGAGGAGCGTACGAACACTTCGACTGAAATGTGCAGGAGCTCCATCGTGCATGAATCACATGTTGTGTCGTACTTGTAAAGGCACATGTTCTAGCAGCACGGGTAGAGTATCCCGTATGAAATCATGGCGGTGAATCGAGGAAGTACAGTACATACTGACGAAACTAAAATGAACTCTAACATGGAAATTAAGCGTTTCCGGACACATGTCCACATAATATCTTTTCTTTATTTGTGTGAGGAATGTTTCCTGAAAGTTTGGCCGTACCTTTTTGTAACACCCTGTATAGACTCCGAGGCACGGAAATGTTCAAACTTCGCCAAATGCCGGGCAGTTATGGAATTCTCAATCAGACTGCGACCATGAAACACCGTTCACCGAGTCCCAAGAGGAAGACGAAATTTTTGAAGTAATCATTAAACGAAACCTTTGAAACAAAACACAGCTGTCGACGAGTGTAATGGATCCTTTCACGAACAAGAGCTAGGCCAGCGGATTGTTTGATGCATTGGCGGCAGGAGAATTAATATGATGCTCATCTTTGGCGAACGACGGAACAATATTTTGATCACGACACCGCAGCAAAAACGACAACGCACGTTGCAATTTTACTCTACTGCTGCGAAGTTTACCCAACCTCCGCAAGCAACGATACATTTCCTCCTGTACAGGTAAACAATGTGGGAGTTTAGTTTTTCCCAGAGTATACAGTGTTCAAATAGCTTACTGTAATGCAGCCGGTTGACGTCGTCAAAAACCGCCGATATTTCGACAGGGGCATACCCATCCATTTTCAAGGCCAAACTGCCGCAGTTTATGCTACCTCACTCTTCATTATTAATTTCACTGTCGATTACTTCTGATATCAGTCTTCTTTGGGTTGTGATGGCGCTAGTGTTTACAGTGTGTGTGTGTGTGTGTGTGTGTGTGTGTTATCTTTACAGAGTTTCTCTGAAAACCGACGTTTTAAATTCGCTTGCACAGCGCTTAGTTGCTGCAGTTTTGCCTTGAAAAGAGCAGGGCGTACTCCTGGAAAAATATCGGTAGTTGTCACCGGCTGCATTCGACTAAGTCTTTTTAACACTGTATACTCCGTGAGAAATGAAGGCCTCACACAGTCTGTCTCCTCTCTCGTTCCTTTAACCAAGTCCATATTGTCCCGTAGCCCCTTATTCCTTCCCCTACAACCGCATTCCAATCCCCGTTAATTGTTAGCTTTTCATCGCCCTTTACTTACTGAATTACCCGTTCAATATCTTCATATACTTTCTCTCACACTTCATCTTCCGTTTGCGACGCCGGCATGTATACCTGACCTATTGTGGTCGGTGTAGATTTGCTATCACTGAACTGTTCACAGTAACTCACTCTCTGCCCTACGTTCCTATTCATAACGAATCCTACTCCCGTTATATCATTTTTTCCTGCTGCTGATATTACCCCATACTCGTCTGACCAGAAATCCTTGTCTTCTTTCCATTTCACGATATCTAGGTTGAGCCTCTGCATTTTCCTTTTCAGATTTTCTAGCTTCCCTGTCACGCTCAAACTTATCTTTCCAGGCTCCAGATAGTAGAACGTTACCCTTTTATTGGTTATTCAATCTTTTTCTCACGGTCTCCTCTCCATTAGCAGTCACCTACTGGGAATGATAAAGCGTAAACATGTTCTGCAGTTGATTCGTTAACAGCCAGAGATCTTTGTGAACAGCAGACTATGTTTACTCCTTGAAGTACAAATATTATCTATTTTTATTTTTTATTTTTTCTATTTATAAAAATTGTATACTTCTATGAAACTGCAGGAGACATCTAAAAGCGCAATATTTGTTTTATAATAATGAAATACCAAGGATAAGATTTTTGCTATTATGGCTAATTTTCCTCAAAATAAAGGTTTGCGAAACCATTCACTGTGTGCTTACTGAGCTGAGTACAAGTGACCTATGTCGCTGATTATTGCTTTCGATTACCACAGCTTTCAGAGTTACGTTAAGATCATTACGACAGAGTAATGAAGTGAGCCTATGGTATTATTGACTGCGTCTGTGTTTGTTTGACCATCTGCTGTTAAATCTCTCTTTTTGACACCGCTTCGGCGACTTGACAGTGGCAACGAACATTTAATGCTTCACTTTCACTTTGCTGCAGAACAAAGAAGTCCGATGTATACTCTTATACTACTCATAGTAGTGGATTTAGTGGATTAATAGATTTATTGCGAAAGAAAGAGACCTTCAGAAAATGTTGGCCGAAAGAAAATATTCTGTTTCATCTATGGTACAGCGTGAGAGTGTGCTGTATGAGGTGTGGGCATGTGTGTAGCTTCGGGCGCTACGAATCGCCATTCAGCCAGCGGCAATGGCATGCTGAATCGTCGTAGGTGAACCGTGCTTCCAGGCTGTCGAGATGGTTCCGAGGCCAGCTTTACCGTCCTGTGACCCGTATCACCGAGAGTTACAAGCTCACTCGATTGTGCTGGAAAATTTACTTATAGGTCATCAAAATGTTTAGAGTGCAATCGATAGGAGGTTTTTCAGCCCTATTGTTCTTTTGCTATAAGCAAAAACGAAGGGATGACTGGTTTTAACATTCTATGCACAATGTGATCGTTCCAAACGGGACACAAGTTCCGATCCGAGAGGGATGAGAAACAGAATAGGCCGTCTCCTTTACAAACGAATCGTCCCGGAATTCACCTTGTGGCGTTAATGCATGGAGTCGATAAAAATAAAGTCTCAGCTCCAATTCAATGCAGCGTGCCATATCTCCGGCTTGTGTATTCAATCGATGTAACGCGATGAATTTGATGGCAGCCGTCCATTCCAGGTCTCTGGCGCCCAAGTTCACTTGTGCTGTCAGATTTTGCACTTATGTGCAACGTAAATATCGAGAAGTCAAAACGTGTCCGCATAGCTCAGTGTTTATTTTGCAAACAGCTCACAAAAGACACTGATGGCTGGCGTCGAACATATTTATGCACTGTTGTCAATCTAGATTTGGTTAGAATTAACAATAATTAAAGTACTGCAGGCCTATGTGACGTACCACATCATTCACCCTCAAGTGACTCTTGGCGTCTATCCAAAATGTATGCAAACACATCCCTAATTGATCAATGTTATAAAACTAAACTGACCAGCCTGATAACTTCAGAAGAAACGTATTAGCTAAAATACTACGCTAAGCAGACAAGCACACAAACAAATAGACAATGTGATTTGCTGGAAGTAAGCAATTAATTAGTTCCGCTCTTGATGTAAGTCACGATACACCCTCAAATAATATATTTCCACATCTAAATATTTCTCAAGCCCCATTCTGGGATGAACAAAGATAATTCATCATGTTATACACTAGGAAAATATAAAAGATGATGTTGATTGACAGTTATTGCTTTCATTACAAATAACTCAGGATTCCTAGAGGTAATGAACAACAAGAACTTGTAACCTTCCCGCATAAATAAAAAAAAATTTAAAATAGTGATGTGTTACCTTCCCGAACAGAAAATAAAAAAGAAAATAATTAAATTTGAATAATTAAATTCTGACGTATCAAAACTGATAAATCTTAACTCATGAAAAACTGATAAATTTTGTCGTAAGCAGCGCTACGCCATGGCCCTGTGAAATCAATCTGAATCTGTCCGTCAGAAATAAACTGAAACATTCTTACCTCGTGATGGTGTCGCCGTATGACGCTGTCTATATATCTGCTCGTAAATGGTACAGCTCAGTGCAATGCTGTTCTGTCTACTAATACTGGATAACATTTGTCTGAGATCTGAATTACGAGAAAAACTGACTTTACTTAGTGACACAGTTGCACAGCTGGTCGTCTGATTACTAAAGAGCACATGACTATGATCTGGAAAAAATTGTGAAATATTTTAATTTAGATAAATGGCTGGATCGGGACTGGCAATGACTTAAAGGGAAATTATACTTATTGATAAAGATCTACAATCCATTACACGGGAAAATTGAATATATTACAAATCTGGGTCAACTGGTGCTGACGAATCACAAAAGAAAAGATTGAAACAAATTCATATTAACACCTCAGCCGAGTGACTTAACTACGCGCATGCCAATAAAAATAATAAAATTTACCTTACAATAGATGGTTGACTTATTTACACTGTTCATTTTTCATTATATTAACAATTATTCATTTGTTCATCGTCATCTCATTCCATGGTATCATTTAGCTCTGCGGCTGGTCACAATTCTTATTCAGTTCCATATAATAAAATTGTACAGTTTGTTCTGCACTGTGACTTTAACAACTACTGACTATAAACTGCGCTGTACCAGCGACAGACTACAACTACACTGCAGCAGCCAGCGACTGCAACTGCGGCAGAGACTGCTCTGACCTGCGACTCTATTGCAGGTCTCTTTTAACAGGGGCAAAGATATTTTTTGTCTCAGGAAACGCCTGTGATTTTGTCGTTCTAGCAAGTGAGCAATACATCGAGATTACATTTGCTCCAGCAGGGTGGTGAACCCCCTTAAACTTTCGAAAAAGGTTGCAATACTAACCAATCCAAACTATGGTTCTAAAGCTCTATATAAGTTTAGAGACAGTATTTCCTATAATCAACTATTAAATAACATCATCTAATAAAAATACGCAATATGAAAACACACACACAGAAAAACACAAACACACACACACACACACACACACACACACACACACACACACACAACATAGAAAAAAAGGCAAACTGAGCAAACACCTTATTAGGAAGGAAGGAAAAAGGAACTCCGACGGTTTCGTTGTGATGTAGCACTTAAACTGCATATTTCTTGGCATGTCATTCTGAACAGGAAGAAGACTTTATATGTAAAAGTAACTTCGGGTTTGTCCCAAAGGACTGTTATACCACCATCACTTTTCACAGTATATATACAAATGACCTGGTAGATAACGTCGAAAGTTCCATGAGACTGCTCGCAAATGATGCGGTTGTACACAGTGAAGTAGAAAATTGTAACGAAATACCGGAACACCTTCAGAGGATCGACACGTGATGCAGGCGGTAGCATTTGACCCTCAACTTAAACAGTCGTAGCTTATTGCATATATAGAGGCAGAAAGACCCGTCATTGTATGGTTACGCGAACGCAGAACATCACTGGAAGCTTACTTCAATAGAGTATCTAGTAGTATACGTACGGAGAGATCTGAAGTAATAATCATGAATAAGACAGATGCCAGACAAAGTCTCATTGGAAGAAACCTCATGAAGTGCAGCCTACCCACAAAGGACCTAATCAATATACTCGTCCAACCAATACTTGACTATTGCTCATCAGTTGATTGATAAAGTAGGGGATATACAAACAACAGTAGCACGTTTTGTTGCAGATTCATTTAATAAGCGTGAAAGCATCACGGAGGCGTTCACCCAACTCCAGTGGTAGATGATGCAAAAGAGGCATTATGCATTACAATGTGGTCTACAGTTAAAAGTTCTGAGAGGGTACATTCCTAGAATAGTCAATCAGTACACTGCTTCTCCTATCTGTATCTCGCAAAATGAGCAAGGAGATAAAACCAGAGAGATTCGTATCCATCTGGAGGCTTACCAGCAATCGCCCTTCCTGCGAACTGTGCGTGACTGGGACAGGAAAAGGTGGAAGAGATACTGGTGTACAAAATACACTCCACCACACACCGTAAGGTGGGTTGTGGAATATAGATGAAGATACCCAACGAGAACTTCTCTTATGTTTGGACACATATCACATCCAATGGCAACAATAGAGCTCAATCATCTCAATAGAAGGTGGTGCCACAAGACAGTCAGTATCTCGAAAGTGAACCCTCTGATCAAATTATTTACCGAGTCCAAACACACACACACACACACACACACACACACACACACACATAGCTTATCATAATATGTACAGGGCTATTACAAATGATTGAAGCGATTTCATAAATTCACTGTACCTCCATTCATTGACATGTGGTCACGACACACTACAGATACGTAGAAAAACTCATAAAGTTTTGTTCGGCTGAAGCCGCACTTCAGGTTTCTGCCGCCAGAGCGCTCGACAGCGCAGTGAGACAAAATGGCGACAGGAGCCGAGAAAGCGTATGTCGTGCTTGAAATGCGCTCACATCAGTCACTCATAACAGTGCAACGACACTTCAGGACGAAGTTCAACAAAGATCCACCAACTGCTAACTTCATTCGGCGATGGTATGCGCAGTTTAAAGCTTCTGGATGCCTCTGTAAGGGGAAATCAACGGGTCGGCCTGCAGTGAGCGAAGAAACGGTTGAACGCGTGCGGGCAAGTTTCACGCGTAGCCCGCGGAAGTCGACGAATAAAGCAAGCAGGGAGCTAAACGTACCACAGCCGAGGGTTTGGAAAATCTTACGGAAAAGGCTAAAGCAGAAGCCTTACCGTTTACATTTGCTACAAGCCCTGACACCCGATGACAAAGTCAAACGCTTTGAATTTTCGGCGCGGTTGCAACAGCTCATGGAAGAGGATGCGTTCAGTGCGCAACTTGTTTTCAGTGATGAAGCAACATTTTTTCTTAATGGTGAAGTGAACAGACACAATGTGCGAATCTGGGCGGTAGAGCATCCTCACGCATTCGTGCAGCAAATTCGCAATTCACCAGAAGTTAACGTGTTTTGTGCAATCTCACGGTTTAAAGTTTACGGCCCCTTTTTCTTCTGCGAAAAAAACGTTACAGGACACGTGCATCTGGACATGCTGGAAAATTGGCTCATGCCACAACTGGAGACCGACAGCGCCGACTTCATCTTTCAACAGGATGATGCTCCACCGCACTTCCATCATGATGTTCGGCATTTTTTAAACAGGAGATTGGAAAACCGATGGATCGGTCGTGGTGGAGATCATGATCAGCAATTCATGTCATGGCCTCCACGCTCTCCCGACTTAACCCCATGAGATTTCTTTCTGTGAGGTTATGTGAAAGATTCAGTGTTTAAACCTCGTCTACCAAGAAACGAGCCAGAACTGCGAGCTCGCATCAACGATGCTTTCGAACTCATTGATGGGGACATGCTGCGCCGAGTGTGGGAGGAACTTGATTATCAGCTAGATGTCTGCCGAATCACTAAAGGGGCACATATTGAACATTTGTGAATGCCTAAAAGAACTTTTTGAGTTTTTGTACGTGTGTGCAAAGCATTGTGAAAATATCTCAAATAATAAAGTTATTGTAGAGCTGTGAAATCGCTTCAATCATTTGTAATAACATATAATCACTGATCTTTACAAAAATTCGAGAAAAATAAAATTGTATTATTATCGAAATATTTAAGATTTTGTACATGGACGACTGTAGTTCTATCATTGTACCACCTAGAGCAATACATAAAAATTGGTTTGAAACATGTGCACATGAGCACTACCACAGATCTAACTTACAAGTGAAAGTGCGGAAGAATTACCAGTGTCACTCTCACGGCTCTAAACTTGAAAGTTCGATATACCTATCACACTTTGCAAGCACAATGGATCTTCTAATTAAATTTTTCCGCTCCTATATTGTATAACTTATTAAAATATACTCGGGTCGCTTACTGACTACATTAATTCACCTAGAGCACTACTGGAGGTCTACATTACCACCTAAAGCAGACCAAGAAATAGCAAAGTAAACATGGACAACATCGCAACAAGCAGTTCACATCATAGCTCGGAATGCATTTAGCATAGCATTTTGAAAACGAACACGGTGCAAAACATTGTCATCTTCCGCTGTTACACAGTGGAAAATTGTATTCCCTCTGTAATAAATATCAGAATATTGTTGCCTCATTAAAGTAAGCTTTACAGTGAGAAGAAATACAGTCTAATGTATTAAAATTAGTGTGTATCTCAGATGGATTGTAGCTACCAGGTATGTCAGGCACTGGGAGAGCTGTTAGCTACTGGGGAGATCCTCGCTAGTGGCGATGTTACCTCTTGTGAGTGTCAGCACCTGGTGATTACCAAACTGGAGAGAGGTGTGTGAGGTATTGTTCTTTTAAGCACAACTGAGGTGAACTACATTTTAATTGGCTCTTTGTTTTAATGGTATCTAATACTTACTAACCTCTGAATGGCGGAGAGGAGAGACAGAGAAAGAAAGAGAGAGGTAGAGAGAGAGTGCTTGTGTGTGTGTGTGTGTGTGTGTGTGTGTGTGTGTGTGTGTGTGAACTTGTCATTTCTACACATCATTTTAATGTTGTTGTTGTTGTTGTTGTGGTCTTCAGTCCTGAGACCGGTTTGATGCAGCTCTCCATGCTACTCTATCCTGTGCAAGCTTCTTCATCTCCCAGTACCTACTGCAACCTACATCCTTCTGAATCTGCTTAGTGTATTCATCTCTTGGTCTGCCCCTATGATTTTTACCCTCCACGCTGCCCTCCAATACTAAATTGGTGATCCCTTGATGCCTCAGAACATGTCCTACCAACCGATCCCTTCTTCTGGTCAAGTTGTGCCACAAACTTCTCTTCTCCCCAATCCTATTCAATACTTCCTCATTAGTTATGTGATCTACCCATCTAATCTTCAGCATTCTTCTGTAGCACCACATTTCAAAAGCTTCTATTCTCTTCTTGTCCAAACTATTTACCGTCCATGTTTCACTTCCATACATGGCTACACTCCATACAAATACTTTCAGAAATAACTTCCTGACACTTAAATCTATACTCGATGTTAACAAATTTCTCTTCTTCAGAAACGCTTTCCTTGTCATTGCCAGTCTACATTTTATATCCTCTCTACTTCGACCATCATCAGTTATTTTGCTCCCCAAATAGCAAAACTCCTTTACTACTTTAAGTGTCTCATTTCCTAATCTAATACCCTCAACATCACCCGACTTAACTCTACTACATTCCATTATCCTCGTTTTGCTTTTGGTGATGTTCATCTTATATCCCCCCTTCAAGACACCATCCATTGCGTTCAACTGCTCTTCCAAGTCCTTTGCTGTCTCTGCCAGAATTACAATGTCATCGGCGAACCTCAAAGTTTTTATTTCTTCTCCATGGATTTTAATACCTACTCCAAATTTTTCTTTTGTTTCCTTTACTGCTTGCTCATTATAGAGATTGAATAACATCGGGGAGAGGCTACAACCCTGTCTTACTCCCTTCCCAACCACTGCTTCCCTTTCATGTCCCTCAACTCTTATAACTGCCATCTGGTTTCTGTACAAGTTGTAAATAGCCTTTCGCTCCCTGTATTTTACCCCTGCCACCTTTTAATACTACACTATAAATGGCTGGAAAGGGAGGTGAGGGGGTGTGTCTTGTTCTTTCTTATCTCTTACATTAGTGAAATTGGGCTAGTCACACCATCTTACATTTTTGATAGGTTGTTTAATTTTATTACTACATTGTGATTGGTTGCAGATGGTGGAGTGGAGAGTGGGAGGGGTGGCAGTGTGGCTCAATGACGTATGTAATGGGGCGTGGCTCCTGATGTCATGTGTTCAAGGTCATTTCCCTACTCCTGTGTGTAGTCTACCCCACTGCATAGGTCAAAGTGGATCAGGATCACCATTGGCATACTACTACCAACATATGGAAAACGCTGACAAGAAGAAGGGTCAGGATGATGGGCCATATGTGAAGACATCAGAGAATAGCTTCCTTGGTACCAGAGGGAGCTATAGGGGGGAAAAACCACTGGTATAGGGGAAGACAGTGATTGGAATACATCCAACAAATAATTGTTGACACATGGTGTAAGTACTGCTTTGACATGAAGAAGCTGTAACCTATTCAATCTTCCCTCTTGTATTTTACGTGGAGTTGACTTGTTACCTTATTCGTGTCAACCAAAGTAAAACACATCAGTATAGTATGAGAAGAAATAAAGACGGTCCAAACTCTAACAATGGAACAAACATCAACTGCCTGTATCAGGAAGCTGTAATCTAACAGGGATGCGTGGGTCTCGTGCACAGCACACCTACCTTTTTGGATCCTGCATCTCTGAAGTCCAACCACGCCTGCACACCTGTCAAACGTAAGTGACTTACTTCCAGAACAGTGCGTTGTACACCAGACTATGAATTCTGAGAATAAAAGTACTACGAAAATAATACTGTGGGGATGTTGTTAACCTCTTAAATAAGCCACAAACAGATCTGGTAAAACCTTGATTCATTGCTGAGTCTCACTGTCCTCCGATTTCGTATGTGTACATTCTTTGCAGCAGTGACACAAACTTCCAGCTGATTCGATCAGAATCCACAGAGCGCACGCGAATGTAACATTTACATCGCCGGCCGACACTACCTATACGCAGGTCAAATTTCTTGCACCACAACACAGAACAATAACCTCCCACCTTTCTGCTGTGTTCGAAACTGTACCTGTCACGTGTGTCTTGACAACACCCAGCCAGAATATTTTAGGAAATTTTGACACTTCCTCAACGAACAGGTAATACTTGAAATCTCGCCCTGTCGCCAACAAATGGTCATCAGCGACGATAAATTCACTACCCTGAAGCGCTACACTTGAGACCAGTAACGACAAACAACTTACCTACATGCAGTGTGGTAATGGCGTCAGGACTGAATAAGCTGTACCCATTGTCTGACATCGTTTAATTCTGCGAGTTCGTCACCAATCAAAAATACTTATTATCACCAAACAAAGTCACTTCCTACACGGCTTGACTTGTAGATATATTATTTATGTAATAAGCAAAAAGACAAAGCGTATTTAGCCATAACTGCGGAGCCGTTTCTGGATAAGTCTGTTCGCTTCAGGCTCCAGGGACAGTCTCCCCTAACAGTGGTGCGTCCTCTCCACAGACGTCACACCACCACCTTTAACAATTGTTAATGTTTTGAGGTTATAACAAAAAAATGATTCAAATGGCTCTGAGCTCTATGGGACTTAACATCTGAGGTCATCAGTCCCCTAGACTTAGAACTACTTAAACCTAACTAACCTAAAGACATCACACACATCCATGCCCGAGGCAGGATTCGAACCTGCGACCGTAGCAGCAGCGCGGTTCCGGACTGAAACGCCTAGAACCACTCGGCCACAATGGCCAGCGAGATTATAACACCTGTCGATAGCACCAAGTGAGACTCTCGTAGAATGACAGCTGCCAGGATTTTACCTCTCTCCTAACAAGGGAACCTCCCCATCGCACCCCCCTCAGATTTAGTTATAAGTTGGCACAGTGGATAGGCCTTGAAAAACTGAACACATATCAAGTGAGAAAACAGGAAGAAATTGTGTGGAACTATGATAAAATAAGCAAAATATGCAAACTGAGTAGTCCATAGGACCCATAGGCAAATCATAGACAATATGAGCTCAGTGCGTCGTGGTGTCGTGGTAGCGTGAGCAGCTGCTGAACGAGAGGTCCTTGGTTCAAAGCTTCCCTCGAGTGAAAATTTTATTTTTGAATAGTTATTATCTGTCCGTTCGTTCATTGACGTCTTTGTTCACTGTAATAAGTTTAGTGTCTGTGTTTTGCGACCGCATCGCAAAACCGTGCGATTAGTAGACGAAAGGACGTGCCTCTCCAATTGGAACCAAAAACATTTGATCGCAAAGTCATAGGTCAACCGATTCCTCCACAGGAAAACACATCTGATATATTCTATACGACACTGGTGACGGCATGTGCGTCACATGACAGGAATATGTTGTCGACCCACCTAACTTGTACACTTGGTGAAGGGGTAAAAAGATTCTTCTACCTCGCCCGATTTAGGTTTTCTTGTGGATGTGATAATCACTCCCAAAAAAGTGCTGAAAACATAAGAGTTTGTCACATAAACTGAAAATAAAAAATTAAACTTTTCACTCGATGGAAGATTTGAAGCAAGGACCTTTCGTTCCGTAGCTGCTCACGTTACCACGAGACCAAAGCGCTCCTGCGTTCTTAGTGTCCCTGACGTTGCCTATCTTCCCATGAACTACTCAGTTTGTATATTTTGCTTATTTTTTCACAGTTACACACAACTTCTTCCTGTTTTCTCAACTGATCTGATTTCAGTTTTTCAAGGCCTATCCACTGTGCCAACTTATAACTAAATCTGAAGGGGGTGCGATGGGGAGGTTCCTTTGTAAGTATTATAATCCATAACTTTATCAGACCCTATCTTAACTGTGAACTTTTATATCACTCTGGACTCGTCCCCCCATTACGAAAGACGAGATGCATGCAGCTGCAAACTACATAGTATTTCTGTTTAGGTCATAGCCGGTATCCATCTGCCAGACATCGAACCTTCCAGACGTCTCGGCTTCACCCGCGCCCCAATGACATGTGCTTCTCAGCCAACATCGCCCCAGTTTTCGACAACGGCGGAGCCCACTCGCTTCTATCTCTCACGAATTTCGATGGACCAACTGAATTAAAACTTGAATATCTCGTGATCCGCTACTCAGATCCACAATTATTCTAGTAAAATTCTCTACACAGGATCTTGCTCAGTTCTTTCTTTCTTTAATTTAACTAAACGTTGAAGCGCTGTATAGTGAACATGAACAGTGGACAGTCATGCCACTGCCACGTCTCAAGATTAACACAGGAGAGGAATTAATGGTGGGTCCCACCAAACCAGTCAGTAGACCAATGTCTCTTAGAAAAAAAGAGAGAGAGATAGACGCAACATTCTCGCTTCATAAAACGGAAAGCGTCAAGTTGGTGTGAATAAACTGAATGTTTCTAATTAGGAACGTAAGATGGAATCTGCACGAAGAATACAGATTTAAGGATTTGGGGTTAGTCGCTTGCTGCTGTAGTCGATTGGTATGGAGTTTATCATTCATAGTAAAGTTGACGTATGTTATATGGAACACGTGTCTTCAGATACAAAGGATCTGGATATAACTTCGTGAGCTCTTAAGTTGGTTGCATGCATACGACATTCTTCATTTTACTTTCAGTAAACAGAAATATTTTTCCCTAAACTTTTCTTGAATTTTAAAGCAGTGTATTCGACAGTCCTACGGGTCTAACAGCTTTTTATTACTAATAAAATTTTATTATATATATTTATGATCATGAAGAAAATGAAGGAAAATACGATACCCGAGAAACAAGAAGTTCTGAACTCCAGTATGTTGTCGGTGCCCTCAAGAAGCAAAGTTATGGGTTCAGAAACAAACTTTATGGACAAGACCTACCACTTCAGGTTACGGATCAGGTAGTGTAGGCCGTACTTGCCACTATAATATGAATAGTATTCGCTGTATTCGTAATAGCTCACGGATATCGTATTTCTAGTTTCTTTTCGGCTCCTTTTGCTGATACCACAGGAATTCAAATAATGGGTTTCTCACAATAGAATTTAGCAGATAATTATCCATATATTTTGGAAAAATTGTTACCAAAATTGAGAGGATAAAATATTTTGAAATCAGGCTCCAACTAAAATATTGCTGTTTAATGTCCAATGTAATTCTAGAGTTCTGAAAAAATTCCGTAGCGTCTATTGTGACATAAAATTATACAGTTATTCACACATAAAAGCGAATTAATCGTAAATTCGAAATTAACGCTAAATATTTATGGAGCCTTATTGTATTGTTACGAAAGATTATTTTCTGACAAAAGTGAATCTCTTGTGGAAAGCAACTGTGGTTTTGTTAGCTGTTCCTGACAAAAAACTATAATTTATTTAAGCATTCGCTATCCTCTTTTGTTGAAGAAAACTTTCGAAGACATGAAGATAATGATCACGCATTTGTAACGGCTTTGTCTTACGTTCTAGAACCACAATGGCTGCTCAGAAGTCTAAGAGTGATGGTTCATTGTGGACAACACAGGTGGAACACCGAGTCCGTACCTCAACTTGTACGCCGGGATCATCATGCAAACTTCCCATCAGTCGACCGAGCAGCAGACAGCTATAAAGAGGCGCAGCTAATTGTACGTCAGGAGCAGCGAACGCCCCGGGACAGAGCGGACTGTGGTCGTAAAGGCTCTCGGATGTACTTTCCAATCCTTTCGGTTCTTGAGGAATGAGCTCTGGAGTCTGGCCTCACTGCATTAAGGTACTGACCTTGGTATCCAATTTGTTTTTTAAAGTTTTTGTTTCATTGTCGGTGAGTTTGTCCATAAAGGTAGGTTCTGTTAAATTCGTAAGTTAAAATGTAAACCTAACCACTCACAATGCAAACTCACTCATTTTTGCAGATTTCTTGGTACAGTCAGTTCCACAAGAATGTGTACGCCATAATTTTAAATGTAACGCCCCCAGCGACATCACTGGCAGTGGTCTCGAATCTGTAATCAGTCCGATTTTGCACAGTGTGTAGATAAATAGTGTGAGAGTTGAATGTTTTGTTTTGTCTGTTACAGTTTAAAATTCGAGCAAAATACCTGAAGCGTCACGAGGCAGTTTTCCTTGTAAATCATCCAAAGGAACCAAAGCTTTCATACGGAGCTGCTGCTAAAATTCTTAAAAACATTCGTTGTAAAACTGGTCAAACGATATTTAGAGGCTAGAAACATGGATTATTTACTGGAGAGAAGGCTAAGATACCAAGCTATAATCGATAATGGCAGCGATTGGATTGACTATTATGTAATTGTGCAACTAGTAATAAAATGCATTTTCATGTAAACATATGTTCATAACAGTGTCTTTTATTTCATGCAGATAGCGACGTACTCTTTCTTCTGGAACTGACAGTATATACTTTCATCACCAGAAACATGTTCTATCAATAATCTACGTACGACATTGCTAAAAAAATTTCAGCCAAGTTCACCCACACAAATAAAACCCTGAACAGTGTCACCATTGAGCGAAGGTAAAATACATTCTAATAAAAATCAATAAAATCATGGTCGTCTTGACTTTTCTTTCAGGATGACCTTTTCTTAACGCTCTCCATGCTGAGGAGATTCTTGTGTGAAGATAACTGTGATGATGAAAGTACGTGGCTTTTCAAACAGTCATAGTTGATTAACGTCACAATTGAAAAGGTCATAAGACCATAAAACATCATTTTGAGATATTCAAAGAAAACTGTTTTATGTTTCAATGGTAGAAGATATGAAGTACTTGGATTTTTGTACTCTGGTGTACCTGGAAACATATCTACTTCTTCAAATCATCAATTTTATATTTTAATACTCTTCAAATGATATTTTTTATCTTAGACTCATGACCTTTTTCAAACCAAATTAAAATAAATAATGGTACTACTGTAGAATTTTGAGAAAATTTATTAACAAACACAAATTGCGAACAGTATTTTAAGATAACCATCATTACAGATAAGCATTGTTGCAACATTTTCTGTAGGTTTCATACATTTTCATCTTCTTGAGCAGTTGTAGATCAAGTGAATAAATCAATATAAAAAGTTTTGTGCTCCTCTGGGATGCACTGTCCCAGTTTTTTTACATCGTTTATGTTAACTTTGTTTATTTGACATTTCTCTCCGTGTGCTAAGGTTGCTGGGAGTCTGATATTTGCTTGGGGTTCTAAAAGTCTGAAAGTCTGAAAGAGTTTTGTGTCAGTCCATCAATGAATGATCAGGCTACTAAAATCCCTGGGTTGTGGCTGTCATACTCAAACATATTGTAATGTGAAACGCTGAAGTTGACTTTCATTGAACTGTCTTTTCCCATTGTTTCTAAACTCTGAGAATTGCGTTTAAAAAGATCTGGCCACCAGTCAATATAGTTCTTAACAATGTTCTTATCCTCAAGGTAGCTGACAATGAATGAGTTCTTTTTATTGGCAGAATTAAGAATAAGTTCAATATATTCTTTCACAGTGTAAACTCTATCAGCCTGTCGTAACTTTCTTCTTATACCCCCAAAAACCCTATCACAAAGTAGGAAAGAGTGCCCCCGGATACAAAGAATTGAAAAATTTTTTCAAACATACCAAGCCCTACTAATGCCATTAGGAATCGGACAACTGTATTGTTACGGTTTTGTCCTGGGCAACCATCATAGAAAATGAGTATCTCCTCAATATTTTTACCAAAGTAATGTTCATCGAAGAAAGCAATCAAGAAACGACAAATTTCACCAGCTCCCTTTTTGGCTAATCCTTCATGGAATAAAAAGAAATGAGGTTTATCAGTCTTAAGGCCGTATATGCAGAAAGTAAAGACCCACTGCTGACGTAGGTAAAACACTTCCCGCACTGGATTGAAGTGGTACGTTCTGCATAAAATCCATACATATGCCTTCGACATCGTCGTTTTGCTTGCACTTTTCCTGTACAGCTTTTATCTTTTTATTAAACTTTTTGGTCCGTCGCATAGATGACAAAATGGTATCTATCGAAATAGATGACAGAGGGATAGAAAAACAATTAAAATCGCTTAAAAGAGAAAAGGCCGCTGGACCTGATGGGATACCAGTTCGATTTTACACAGAGTACCCGAAGGAACTTCCCTCCCCTCCCCCCCCCCCCCCCCAGACTAGGATGTGCGGTCTGTCGACCATGAAGTGGATGGGCTTCCTTCGTTGTGGCCTTACTTTTCTCATATCCCGCAGCTACCTCACGCCTGATTTCGAGAGGAGCTGTGCCAGCGAGGCAATGGAGTTTGTCCACAGAAGTAGGTCTTAAACCACCCGTGATAATCTAACAAGACTCATTTAGAGCCACATCTATGTTCCTGGCATGACTGGACTTGTACCATACAGAACATGCATATTCAGCAGTGGAATAACATAGAGCAAGCGCGCTTGAGCGCACAGTGCATGGATTAGCACCACATGATGTACCTGTCAATTTTCGCACTATGTTATTTCTGGCTGCCACTTTCTGTTTGGTGTTTAGGCAATGCTTTTTATATGTTAGCGCGCGATCCAGAGTTACTCCAAGATATTTGGGAGTAGGATTATGTTCGAGTACGATGCCTCCCCAGGATATATTTAAGGATCTATTTGCCTGTTTATTCTTCAGGTGGAAAGCGCACGTCTGAGTTTCGGTATGATTAGGTTTCGAGTAATTCCCATGATAGTAAACAGTGAATTCTTCCAAAGATTTTGATAGCGTATCTTCTACAGTCTCAAAACAGTCGGCCCTAGTCGTGAGAGCGCAGTCATCAGCATAAATAAAGCTTCGAATTTCTTCAGAGATAGGTTGATCGTTGGTATCGATGTTGAATAATAGCGGCGCAAGCACGCTACCTTGTGGTAGCCCATTTTTATGAGTTCTCCATCTACTTTTCTTACCCTGAAATTCCACAAAAAATCTGCGGTTCTGGAGAAGGTTTCTAATATTGCACATGAGCGTGAAGTCTTAAGTTATATCATAAACTTTATTCAGAAGAAGCCGATGGTTGATTGTATCGTAAGCCGCGGATAGATCGATAAAGACAGCACCTGTAATGAGCCGTTTCTCGTATCCATCTTCGATATGTTGTGTTAAGTTTAATATTTGAGACGTGCAACTTTTCCCTTCTCTGAAACCTGCTTGCTGTCGTATTAGAAGAGGCTCCACCTTTCTAATCATTCTCTGAAGATTGAACCTCTCCAGTATTTTATAGAGGTGACAAAGGAGATAGGTCTATAATTTTTGGGATCTTTCCTATCCTTTCCTGGTTTCGGCATGGCAAATACTCTTGCTATTCGTCATACTTCAGGGATCTTGCATTCTCGAATACAGTTGTTCATAAACTTCAGTAACCAAAGCATTGTAGCAGGACCAAAATTCTTGATTTGTTCAGCTCTAATTTCATCCAATCCTGCTGCTTTTCCCAATTTACATTTATTCAGGGGTGAATTCAATTCTTCAAGAGAGAAAGAAAGAGATAAGATACTATTGTCTTGATCCGTTTGCCTGAATAATTGTTTCCTCTCTTATTTCTGGGTTTAGTTGATTTGCCATTAATGAGGAGCTGGTTAGTAGTTTGGTCTGGTTTAACATTAACGCATGTATTGACTTTAGTGTTATCATTACTCAGGCGATGTAATAGCCTCCGGGCCTTTTGGCTACTTTTACTCATGTCACAGTCGAACATTGATTGTACCCATTCTTCTCTCTTAGCCTCAGATTTTGAAGAGAGGACATTCTGTGCAAGGCTTGATGTGGCTTGACTGAAAGGATCTTCTTCAATGATTACCACAATGTGGTGCCAACAATATATCATGAAATCGGTACTCGCAAATTCTGATTTTTGTTAACGTAGGGACATAAACCGTAGGCTACTTCCGGTGATTTAAAAAATATTGCATTAAACTAAAGAGAAGATGTAGTATGAAAACGTCATGAGTCCTGGACTCTTAACATTTTCGTACCAATTAATATTTTGGCAACGATTTTCTTGGGTTTAAAGGCAGAAACTCATGACGTTCTCAAAACAGATACATGCATCTACAGATGGAGAATGCAAAAACATTGAAATCTGAAGTTGTGAAAAATTGGACTCACGACCTTTTCATAAAAACTGATTCAATTATATCTAAAAAAATATGTTTATAAATCTCATTTTCTATTTGGATCTCTTTAAAAACTGTGTTTATATTGCATGAAAATGTGGCGGACTAGACACAGAGCACCTGGTAACAGAAAAAACGTTTGCAGAGTTGAAAAGCGATGGAATAACTATACGTAATGACCATTGGTTTGCTTAAGTGGTAAACTTAAAAGTTCTGTACGCAAATTCCGCAACACTGGAGGAGAAGAGTTGACAACATACACCCAAGAGACTGTGAACTGCTTTAACAATAGTGTAATGCAAGAAGTAAATGGCAAAACTATAATCTGCAAATGTTCTCTCGTAGAGTAATTGCAGGAAGGAATGGAGCTAACTGTTAAAGTCGTAACAGAGGCAGTTTACAGGAAAAAGATTAGAGATGTATTAGAATTCGAGAACATATCTTCTTTGCTTTTGTCATATTACCAGCAGGGGAAAGAACTGGATGATTTTTTATGTAGATCTAAATTATAAGTTAAAAATTAAGCTGACAAGGGGAGGCCACGACGTTTGGAACGCGGATTTAGTGCAAACTTCGTACACTCGTAGTACTCGATATGGACAACAAAATGTGTAAGCAGTAGAGCGTACTTGTCAAGCGTTATTGAGAAAAGCGCAAGATAATTTCGGTCGTCAAATATATACCTGTGAGTGGCCACTTTTACCATGAAGCGCCGGCAGCCGAGTGGTAGCCGGCACGGTAGCTCAGCGTGTTCGGTCAGAGAACTGGTTGGCTTCTGTAATAAAAAAACTGAGTGGAATGACCAACAAACGAACTTTAACGGATGTCATGTGACGTCCTCAACGACCACACACACCGATCAACAACGAAGAAAATGCAAACAGTGGTTGGCGTTCAAGCCCTGTAATCGCTGGGTCGCTGGATCGAGTCCCGCTCGTCAGTCTTTTTTTTTTTTATTTCTAACACAGTCATTTTCTTTACTATTTATATTACAATTGATGTAATGGGAAAAATACGTGTAATCGGATGAACTTTTATTAAATTTACAATGTTATTTGGCAGTCTACAAATTTTTATTGTCACAAATAATATAATATTCATAACTACAGACTATTAAACGGACAAACGCATAAAGTGATACTGAAAATGTATGCTAGTCCGTGATTTGAGAAATCCCTTATACCTGGAAGGAGCCCGAAGCGACTTGTTACCTCCAAGTTTTGACCGGCACAGACGGCTTCCGAAAGGTATACAATTAGTCGTCGCTTTCGACATTACGAGTGCAAGTTGCAGGATGGTATTTTTCGTAAAAACATGAAAAACAAAGTTAAACGGCAAGAGCTGCATTGAATAAATGATATCTTTCCGCACACGCAAGGTCTTTTGAGGTTTTCCGTGAAAAACAAACCTCGTTAACATTTTCAAAAACCTCTATTTCAGCCGATAATTTGGAAGCAAACCATGCATAACGCAGCATTTCCTTAAATATCGGCGCTGATAATTGGCCATGCAGTATCTAGTGTATTTTAATAGCGTCTTCACGAGAAGCAATTTCTCGTTTTCTTTCGATTAAATACGAACAATTTTGAAGACACGGACAAGCATACATTTTCAGTATCACTTTATGCGTTTGGTTGTTTACTAGTCGGTAGTTATGAATATAATATTATTTGTGACAGTAAAAATTTGTAGACTGCCAAATAGCATTGTAAATTTAATAAAAGTTCATCCGATTGCACGTATTTTTCCCATTACATCAATTGTAATGTAGATAGTAAAGAAAATGACTGTGTTAGAAATAAAAAAAAAAAGACTGACGAGCGGGACTCGAGCCAGCAACCCAGCGATTACAGAGCTTTAACACTAACCACTCCGCTGCCGTTGCTTCATGGTAGAAATGGCCACGAGCACGTATATATTTGACGACCGAAATTATCTTTCGATTTTCTCAATAAAGCTTGAGAAGTACGCGCTACTGCTTACACTTTTTGTTGTCCTAATGGAGTACTACGAGTGGACAAAGTTTGCAGTAAATCCGCGTTCCAAACGTCGTAGCCTCCCCTTGTGAGTATAATTAAAACTACACCAAAGAAACATGAAGACAGACTTGAAACTTCCTGGCAGATTGACAGTGTGCGCCGGACCAGGACTCGAACCTGAGACTTTGCCTTTTACAGACATGTGGCCTACCAACTCAGCTACGCGAGCACGACTCACGATCCATCCTCATGATTTTACATCGGCAAGCACCTAACCTCCCACCATCCAAAGAAAGAATGGTTTTCTGTGGGTAAATGTACAGGGTGATCAAAAAGTCAGTATAAATTTGAAAACTGAATAAATCACGGAATAATGTAGATAGAGAGGTACAAATTGGCACACATGCTTGGAATGACATGGGGTTTTATTAGAACCAAAAAAATACAAAAGTTCAAAAAATGTCCGACAGATGGCGCTTCATCTGATTAGAATAGCAATAATTAGCATATCAAAGTAAGACAAAGCAAAGATGTTGTTCTTTACAGGAAATGCTCAATATGTCCACCATCATTCCTCAAGAATAGCTGTAGTCGAGGAATAATGTTGTGAACAGCACTGTAAAGCATGTCCGGAGTTATGGTGAGTCATTGGCGTCGGATGTTGTCTTTCAGCATCCCTAGAGATGTCGGTCGTAGGTCTGTCCACATTCGTTCCCTTTAATGTGTGTCATGGCGCTGATGACCTCGAAGTTGAGCGCCCAGAAGCCCCAACACACACAAACACACACGATACACTTGCGACTTCAGGTAACCCCAAAGCCAATAATCGCACGGACTGAAGTCAGGGGACCTGGGATGCCAAGCATGACGAAAGTGGCGGCTGAGCACACGATCATCACCAAACGACGAACGCAAGAGATCTTTCACGCGTCTAACAATATGGGGTGGTTGTAATAAAACCCCATGTCATTCCAAGCATGTGTGTCAGTTTTTACCTCTCTATCTACATTATTCCATGGTTTATTAAGTTTTCAAATTTATACTGACTTTTTGATCACCCGGTACATTCCTGAATCAATCAACCGTTTCTGGAATAAAAGTTCCTTTTTTTTTTGTCAAAACCATTACGTTGCCTCAGCCGCCGTATTCGTCGGACAAGGCTCCCTTACGCAACTATTGATGAAATACAAACAGAATCTCTGAAGGAGCTGAACATCAAAAGGAAGAGCGAGTGCGGTAAGTACTTCCAAGATTGAAAAACGTGCTGTCACGAGTGTGTTATATCTGAGCGGGATTACTTTTAAGTAAACGCTGACTTGATAAAGAATTAAAGATTCCTTAAGGGAAAAAGATTACCGTTACTTTTTGATCACACCTCGTATGGATCTCCTCCGCCTTTTTAGAGTCACGTTAGTGACCGACGTGTTTCAAATGTCATCCACTGCCTAGATTCGAACTGGCTGCCTCGGTAGCAAAAGTAGCGAAACTGGTATCGGGGACGTGCGCCAGTGTCGAAGGTGCTACGGTTGCAGCAGGTTCGCAACGTTAGCAGTTGGTACTGTAGTGTGTGGCGGTGGTAGGCGTGTGGATACCTCAGCTGCAGCAGCTGTGTGCGCACGGCGGACGGCGGCTGCAGCGCCGGCTCGGCTGTCCTCTGGCTGCGCCGTATAAAAGCGGCGCCGGCGCGTCGGGCGGCTATTCCGCGATGGGCACCCACCGCCGACACACACCGCTGCTGCTGGCGCTGCTCGTAGCTGGCGCCGCCTCCGCCGCCACGCTGCAGCCTCAGCCGCAGCCACTGGTCCCAGGTGAGTGCAGAGTCGCTGTCATCGCACCGTGCTCTTTGGCGGACGTCCTCCTCCTGCTACGGCCAGGACACCAGTAGGCCTATGTTAGTAGACAACGCGTGGTCCGGGCCTCTTCATATCGAGGACGTCCCTTCAAACCCAACGAAACGCTCTTTTGGGAAGTGCAGGACAGTTGTATTTTCGACACCACCACTGCTCATTTCCCACCGTGGAATTACATGTGTTCCGTCTTCAAGGACAGGATGGTATATGCTCACTCCTACGGTGAATAACTAGGGGCGGCAAATTTACTAAAGAGACCACGACTGTGAAGAAGTAAAATATAGTTTTAGCATCGACAGACAACTGTGCGACGTGACGTGGTACTTGTGTTGGCTGAAGAGCCAACACCGTGTTACTAGAGGAGGCCGAAATGCACCCGTTTTAGCTCACGCAGGCTGGCGTGAGGAGGGAAGAACTATACTGACGTGAGGTCTGGAACATGGCAAGGAATTAGAATTCAGAAAGCGGACATAATTAGTTTGATACTTAACTTTCATCCATTAATGATGAACGTCGCTCTTGACGGTATATGAGTCACAATATTATCTGCTCAGAAGACATAGTAACTGAGTATGGCGCCTTGCTAGGTCGTAGCAAATGACGTAGCTGAAGGCTATGCTAAACTGTCGCCTCTGCAAATGAGAGTGTATGTAGACAGTGAACCATCGCTAGTAAAGTCGGCTGTACAACTGGGGCGAGTGCTAGGGAGTCTAGACTAGACCTGCCGTGTGGCGGCGCTCGGTCTGCAATCACTGATAGTGGCGACACGCGGGTCCGGCGTATACTAACGGACAGCGGCCGATTTAAAGGCTACCACCTAGCAAGTGTGGTGTCTGGCGGTGACACCACAGTACTGATATTACGAATGCTATGGACCAGTGTGGTTTCCGTCGCAACCTCTCACTTTTCATCGTTACATCGAACTGAATCCTTTGAACATACTTTCTTTAAGATATCACTACGTCGAAAGGCATATTAACGTTCGCAGAAGAGCTTCTGTGAAGTCTGGGAGGTAGGAGACGAGGTACTGGCAGAATTGAAGCTGTGGGGGCGGGTCGTGAGTCGTGCTTGGGTAGCTCAGATGGTAGAGCACTTGCCCGCGATGGAAAAGGTCCCGAGTTCGAGTCTCGGTCCGGCACGCATTTTTAATCTGTCAGGATGTTTCGTATTAACGTACTTTCTTCCAGGAGTGCTAGTTCTGCAAGGTTCGCAGAAGAGGAGCTGCGAAGTTTGGAAGGTAGGAGACGAGGTACTGGCAGAATTGAAGCTGTGGGGGCGGGTCGTGAGTCGTGCTTGGGTAGCTCATATGGTAGAGCATTTGCCCGCGAAAGGCAAAGGTCCCGAGTTCGTGTCTCGATCCGGCAGGCAGTTTTAATCTGTCAGGAAGTTTCATATCAACGAGCACTCCGCTGCATAGTGAAAATCTCATTCTGGAAACATCCCCCACGCTGAGGCTAAGCCATGTCTCCGCAACATCTTTTCTTCACGAGTGCTAGTTCTGCAAGGTTTGCAGAAGAGCTTCTGTGAAGTTTGGAAGGTAAGAGACCAGATACTGGCGGAATTGAAGCTGTGGGGGCGGTTCGTGAGTCGTGCTGGGTAGCTCAGATGGTAGAGCACTTGCCCGCGAAAGGCAAAGGTCCCGAGTTCGAGTCTCGGTCCGGTACGCAGTTTTAATCTGTCAGGAAGTTTCGTATTAACGTACTTTATAAGTTACGTGTTTCATTACTTGTTCCATCCTCGTTGGTTCTGTCGTGCTGTTGTCTGTGTAAGTTCTCAAACTGTAAAAGATCAAAGACAAAAAGTACGCACTGTACCGCGAAAGACATCGAAACTTGATAGCTTCTAGTTAGTAGGAGGAAACATTGAATATTTATCTGAAAATGTGTAAGTTACGCAAGTTTCTAGTGTGGTTATTCAAGTAAGAAAAAAGAAGAATTTTGGGCATCTGATATCGTATGGTTAATTCTTTAGATTGGCAATTTTTTTATAGAAGTGATGAAAACGGAACCGGGAGAGCTTAGACATGAATACAATCAAGTAGAAGGTATTAAAGATCATGTTTATCAGAAAGTTATAGACGTTATCGAAATAACCAAAGATTCTCACCAAGACTGTCAGAATGCACACGTTTGGAAAATAGTGTACTATGCGATTATTTGGCTCATTCTGTATGCCAGGGATCATTCCCTTTCGTACTCCTCTCGTACATTTTTCGCCAGTTCTCCAAACTTTGCAGCAAGTGGGAATCGCACCAGTGACAGGCCAACTGGGCACGTAAGCTTTTGTGCACTAGTATAAACGAAAATAAATAAGCTGCTTAGAAACTGTAAATATTTCCTGCTCGGGTATACGTAATAAAATCATTTACGTTCTGCCGTTGTTGGTTCCGTATATGGAGACTTGTACAAATAACGTGGGGTTGAAGAAATTACACTGGTGCAGGTGTACAAACGAGCCACGTTAGATGAGATGTTTAGGATGCACGATTAAAAAATTAGTATCACTCCTTTTCAATGTGCTGCATATTTCTCATCGCACTGTAAGGAATCATGGCAAAACAACACATAAGAAGGGAATAACTCCACGACAATAACAACATTCCGACAACAAACCGTTTATCTGCATCAAACCTCTCGTTCTCCAAACGCGGTATCCAATGAGCCATGGATAGAGCAGTCTATGTAACATTGCCTTCGAAAAGCTTATGATTCGATACGCTGATGTTAACTAAATACATGTTCGTATCGAATATGTATCCAGGTTTGCAACTCAGCTGAGGGTTTTTGACAGGTTGAGAGGAGCACATTATTTTGGACGGACGGACTTTCACAGATATAGGGTTTAAAGCCTGTTCCAATGATACAGAACCATTTCTCTTATGATACATCACATAATAATGATCGCCGCTTTAGATTTTTCGCAGATTGTGCAGTCCCCGTTATATGTGAGGAGTAATCATCCGATAAAAATTATAATTCCGATAACGTCTAAACAAAAAGATGCAAAGACAAGTTCTTTATTCAGAAAAACCTAGGGTTATATACTGCAAGAGAATGAAAAAGTGCAGTTGTCTTTGATTATTCGATTAGTAAGCTACAACTAGAGACGTTCTAATCTAATACAAATAAGTACAATACTCGAAACTTGCCTTTTCCCTCCAAAAATGTTGCCTGTTCAAACACTTGTGCGGAAGTGTCAAACAAGGAAAAGCCGACGTACACAAAGAAAGGAAGCGTAAATAATCGCATTTTCATTTTACTCGCGGAAAAATGAAGCAGCAATGGTATAAAATCTAAACTGTAACATGACAATAGAAAAGTACCAAATATCGCAGAAGTGTTTTTCAGAGCATAATTAACGTGTATTATTTAGCCAGATACTTCCACGGATTCATGTAAACATTATTCCCGTGGTCCGTCCGCGAATAAATAAGATGACTTCACAGTATGTGCATTCTTTTATGAGACGCTTCATAATTTATGAGGTGTATAATTATGCAATTTTCTGTCGGAATCAGAACTGCCCTGTACGGCAGTCTCACTCACTAACGCATGTACACTGCAAAATTCCGCGAGATAGTCTTCAAGTCCCTCTGCGTCCACACGATATCTCTAGTCAGTACTCTTACAGAAGTGTCGCTGCTTGCACCTACGAATTCTTGGAATAACCCCTATGTCGCTCACTATTGCATAAAGGTGGTAACAAGTTATACTGTGAGAGGGCCATAGCTTCGGATTCAACCAATAAGCTGGACCTGTAATCCATGGTCTGTTTTGCTATGAGGGGGACTTGTGAATTTTGGAGCGTATCTTCGTCACTACGCAATGCGTGGCGTTACCATCACCTGGATCTCAGAAATTGTCTCGTGAAATGTCGTGGTACCTCGCAGGTAATTGTGTGCGCTGTATAGGTGTTCATAGGTGACACATTTATAGCTGTCCAGCTGTTTTAATGACTCCATTATTCTGCACAGTATTTCCACGATTGACGCGGAAGTCATCGTCAGAAGAAACTTGCTACTGGCTGAGATGCATTCGCTTTGTAGGTCCCGTCCAGTCTACCAAGGAGAATTACGTCAGTCGACCAAATATGTTACACAATGGAATCGTTAACTGAACACCGGAAAAAATATCAGTCACGTCGGTAATACATCAGATAACAAACCATATCCTAGATTATGGATGTGTGTTCAAATCTCCAGCTAGCTATTCAGAGTTTTCCACGGCTTTCTTGACTCGCTTAAGGCGGATTCTAGGATGATCCCTTTAAAAAGGCCTTCGCCAGTTTCCTTCCCACCCCTTTCTTCCCAAACCCAGCCCGAGCTTATGCTCCAAGGACCTCGACGTCGACGGGACGTTAAATCCCAACCTTCCTTCCTCCCTTTTTATTGAAATGTATTACTTTTTGACCTCTGTTGCGATTGGGCATTGGCATTCTCATACGGCGTACAGATTAGGAACAGTATATAATCTGAAGAAATTCCTTGCGGAAATATGCAAGTGACTGGATGTGAATAGACTGAAGCAAATGTAAGAACATTTTAGTTGTTTTTTTTATACGCTAACATTTCCTCGTGCTGTTTCGCAGGTTTTCATTACTTTGCCATTTCCTGCGTGGGTGTGATGTCGAGTGTCTCGCTCTTCATAAAAAATATATTCTTTGGGTTCACTGTCTGTCATCGCTCTGGTGCTCCGTTACTGTACCTCCCATGCCAGATGATCTTCAAATGATGTCTTACTACTTTCTGATAGTGTGGCATATGCGAATAGTTCCACCTATAACCGTAAGTCCTAGAAAGGATGTTTACATAAAATAAAACAAGCGCGCTGGTGCTATGGTTAACATATACGAACTTAAGGAACATTGAATCCAATTAGTGACTGGATTGAAGATTTACCGGCAAAAGAAAGTACCACTTTCACAATGTGTAGAAAACCGTCAGATGTAAAAGTGGCTTTCTGATATTTTCTACGTCAATGTTATTGGCCCATTAACATTCATGATATGCGTATATCAGCTGGTGAATAACGTCGGAGAACAATTGCTGTTGCGTGTTCGGAAGTCGACAACCCATAAAATTACAGCGAAACGCCGGATGACCGGCAGAGGATCAACTTGTGGTACAAGGGCATGGCTGTCGGCGTTCGTAAACTTTGCGCAAATGAGTGGAAAGAGGCATTACGATTTGATCACAACATTGATAATCAATCACTGTAAACATTTACAGCTCTAAAATATCGAAGAATACTCGTCCGATGTACTGTTAAGTGGAAAAACAGATGTTACACAGTCACTGAAAACCCATATGGAAATGTATTAACAAGGAATGTTTCAAAGACTGATTTTTGTAGACAGGAGACTATAACTACAACAAGTTGGCACTCATTCCCACAACCGTCAAGATTTCAAGGGCGTACTTTGATGACGTTTTCTGAAAGATGGATATATAAAAGTAAGTAGGTGTACTTAATACCCACAATGGTCTGCAAACATAGCACTTTTAAACTTCTTTCTGTGTAAGACCTTGAAGATTGAAGCTTAAAGACAAAGGCCCGTTACGCTGAAGACGTGACTAGAATACAATGAAACATCGTGTGCAGCCATCACGCAATACAAATGGTAAGCCGTAGATGATTCAGCTGCTCGACGTCGGCTCTAGTGATCGATGGTAGCCATCGTCTGCAGAGGCCTGAGATATCTGCTCTTTATTTTGTGTTGTATTCTCATTCTTAAGGGGATCTGCCCTTGAACAATGTCCAAAAACTGGAGAAAAGATCGATTCATGCCGATTACAAAAAGGTGTAGCTTATGGACACTTTCATTTTCCGCTTTTTTCGTAAATTTTGTTTGAACGTAATGCTGCACAGGTGTCACACCCCTCTGTCGTTTCGGGGTCCATCAGAACATGTCATATATTATTCCTTTCCGTATTTTTTTCCAGCTTTCGGATAAGATCATAAAAAGGTGTTTCTAGAAATGTCTGATTGCCGGAACCTAAGTTCAAGCGTATCTCCATGGCTGTGGCGTAGCTACAACCAAACATCTTTTTATATACTTGTTTACTTCTTGCTTTCGGAATTTGAAACACGTGTGGTTCGTAGTTACTGCTGTGTTGTGCTATTTCAGTGTACGTGCCTTCTGCGTTAGAAGTTCCGAGAATAAAGAAATTCAAGATGAAACTGTAGTTTCGAGGCAACCAGTTCAAAGCAATATCAAATAATACACTTCGTCTGGCTCAACACTCATCACAGAAAATGGGTGTATAGCCATATCGCTCACTCACAAGCATTCCTTGGCATTATTGGGGCAATTAAGTAAAACAAAGGGATCTGGCAAATACGAGTAGTCTTAGAAGATATCTCCACGGTCTCTAGTAGAATCCCAATGAAAGCATCATCAGCTGCACTGAAGAGCGAATACCGAAAACTATACTTGTCGGGCTGACAGTGTTGAAGGTAGCCGTTATAGATGCAGTAATAACTTTCAATGATGGTGCAGTTTCTAGCATTCATGCTCTGCAAACAAATAGATGTCCAGACTGGATATGGTTAAAGCTCTGTTATGATCGTCTGTGAGTAACCGAAGTAGAGAGAGCTACAAAAGCTGTTACAAGAGAGGCTAAGCTAGATAAAAGAACGATGAGAAAGAGCATGGAGATTAAAGAAACAGGTGACCGATAGAAATATGCAACTTGAATGTTCTAAAACTGAACAGTGATACGATAATATCTTCATAAACCTTCTCTCACGATTTACCGGAAACTTGAATTTTGCCGGCCGGTGTGGCCGAGCGGTTCTAGGCGTTTCAGTCTGGAACAGCGCGACCTCTACGGTCGCAGGTTCGAATCCTTCCTCGGGCATGGATATGTGTGATGTCCTTAGGTTAGTTAGGTTTAAGTAGTTCTAAGTTCTAGGGGACTGATGACCTCAGATGTTGAGTCCCATAGTGCTCAGAGCCATTTGAACATTTGAACTTGAATTTTCATTCAGGTACAGTTTTCTCCTTAATGAATGAAATTAAATTCAGCAAAATTGGCACATATAATTGGAATGACCTTCTCTGACACCCTTGGCTACTGCTTACGGGAAGTTCTAATTTGTGATGATGATGCGTGTGATTATTGATCTAAATTTTTAAGTACATTTCTCGTAGAAAATAAATTTTGCATATTTTTTACATATTAGTTTTAGAAGAGGAAACTGGAGGCATAACAAACTTCCCTGAATTTTATCTATAACCTGAATGTTTTTCTTAGCGGCGCTGTCAGTGGCAGCAAAGAAAATGGTAAAACAGTTACAGTGTTCTGGTTTGTAGTCTTTTATAAATATTGTTGTCAACATCACAATATAATAGGTATCTAACCGATTTTCTCAGAAATGCTTTGACTGATAACCCTAACTGTTTTCACAAATTCTGAGCTGCTTCTGCTCTGTAGGTCAGCAACACTGTGAGGGAAAGAGAACGCTAAAAACACAGCCCCTTCAGGGGTGGGTCCTCTTAAGTGAGAAGTACTTTGCTATGTAAGCACACCAGACGAAGTACTTTTTCTTGAGTCATCGGTCTTCTGACTGGTTTGATGCGGCCCGCCACGAATTCCTCTCCTGTGCCAACCTATTCATCTCAGAGTAGCACATGCAACCTACGTCCTCAATTATTTGCTTGACGTATTCCAATCTCTGTCTTCCTCTACAGTTTTTGCCCTCTACGGCTCCTCTAGTACCATGGAAGTCATTTCCTCATGTCTTAGCAGATGTCCTATCATCCTGCCCCTTCTTCTTGTCAGTGTTTTCCACATATTCCTTTCCTCTCCGATTCTGCGCAGAACCTCCTCATTCCTTACCTTATCAGTCCACTTAATTTTCAACATGTCTGTGGCACCAAGTCTCAGATGCTTCGATTGTCTTCTGTTCCGGTTTTCCCACAGTCCATGTTTCACTGCCATACAGTGATGTGCTTCAAACGTACATTGGCAAAAATTTCTTCCTCAAATTAAGGCCTGATTTTGATACTACTAGACTTCTCTCGGCCAGTAATGCCAGTTTTGCTAGTCTTAGTCTGCTTTTGGCGTCCTCCTTGCTCCGCTCGTCATTGGTTACTTTTCTGCCTAGGTGGTAGAATTCCTTAACTTCATTTACTTCGTGACCATCAATCCCGATGTTCAGTTTCTCGCTGTTATCATTTCTGCTACTTCTCATTACTTTCGTCTTTCTTAGATTTACTCTCAATCCATAGTACTCAGACTGTTCACTCCGTTCGGCAGATCATGTAATTCTTCTTCACTTTCCCTCAGGATAGTAATGTTATCAGCGAATCGTATCATTGATATCCTTTCACCTTGAATTTTAATCCCGCTTCTGAATCTTTTTATTTCCGTCGTTGCTTCTTCTATGTACAGATTTAACAGTAGGGGTTAAAGACTACAGCCCTTTGTTACACCCTTTTTAATCCGAGCATTTCGTTCTTGGTTGTCCGCTTTCATTATTCCCTCTTGGCTCTTGTACATATTGTCTCTCCCTACGGCTTACCCCTGTTTTTCCCAGAATTTCGAACATCTTGCACCATTTGATCCTGTCTAACGCTTTTTAAAGGTCAACAGATCCTATGAACGTGTCTTGCTTTCAGTATCAACTGCAATGTGAGAATCTCTAGTGCCTTTACCTTTCCTAAAGCCAAACTGATCGTGATGTAACTCAATTTTCTTTTCCATTCTTCTGTATGTGATTCTTGTCAGCAACTTGGACGCATAAGCTGTTAAGCTGATTGTGCGATAATTCTCGCACTTGTCAGCTCTTGCAGTCTTCGGAATTGTGTGGATGATATTATTCCTAAAGTCAATGTCGCTAGACTCATACATTCTACACATCAGCTTACAGAACTGAAAGAGCACATTAAGCCCTTCTTTTTTTTTTTGTGGTTTTAGGGCGCACAACTTCAATGGTCATTAGCGCCCTGACTACTCTAAGAATCCACCGCGAGGCACAAGTTGACCACAACAACTAAAAGGGAAAACACGATAAAAGACAGACTGACAGGCATAGGATTAAAAAACAGCATCATCAAATGTCCTTAGCGAGGTTTGTCAAATTGATAAAACGAAGAACACGAGCAGCTGCTCGTGGGTCATCCGCTAAAATGGCATCGAAAGTATTTGGCAGGTTAAGATCGAGGCGCAGTGTGTTAAGATCTGGACAGGACATTAAAATGTGTCTAACCGTCAGCAAGTGCCCACATGGGCAGAACGGCGCCGGCGCAGCCGTCAGCAGATGGCGATGGCTGAACCGGCAGTGTCCAATTCTTAACCGGGCTAAAACGACCTCCTCCCGCCGAGAAGGGCGTGAGGAGGACGTCCAAGCCACGGGAAGAGGTTTTAAGGCCCGAAGCTTGTTGTCGGTAAGTGCAGCCCAATCGGCATGCCACAGAGATAAGATGCGCCGACAAATCACCCTGCTAAAATCGGACGAAGGGACACAACAAGAAGCTGTCCGAGGCTGGAGGACCGCAGCCTTGGCCGCGGCATCTGCAGCTTCGTTCCCAGGGATACCGACATGGCCAGGAACCCACATAAAGCTAACTGGAGAACCGACGTCCACCAGCTGCTGAAGAGAGCGTTGGATCCGGTGTACGAAAGGGTGAACCGGGTACGGATCACTGAGGCTCTGGATGGCGCTCAGGGAATCTGAGCAGATGACATAAGCAGAATGTCGGTGGTGGCAGATGTAAAGAACAGCCTGGTAGAGGGCAAAGAGCTCAGCTGTGAAGACCGAACAATGGCCATGGAGCCGGTATTTAAAACTTTGTGCCTCGACAATAAAGGAACACCCGACCCCGTCATTGGTCTTAGAGCCATCTGTATAAATGAAAGTCATGTCGATGAACTTCGAACGAAGTTCCAAAAAACGGGAGTGGTAGACCGAACCGGGAGTGACCTCTTTTGGGAGCGAGCTGAGGTCAAGGTGAACGCGGACCTGAGCCTGGAGCCAAGGTGGCGTGCGGCTCTCGCCCACTCGAAAGGTTGCAGGGAGGGAAAAAGTAAGGTGTTGAAGGAGGCGACGAAAGCGAACGCCAGGGGGTAGCAGGGCAGAGACATACAACCCGTATTGACGGTCAAGAGAGTCGTCAAAAAAGGAACGATAAGACGGATGGTCGGGCATTGACAGTAGCCGACAGGCATACCGACAAAGCAGTATATCGCGCCGGTAGGTGAGTGGCAATTCGCCAGCGTCAGCATGAAGACTCTCTACGGGACTGGTATAAAATGCTCCGATCGCAAGTCGTAAACCCCGATGTTGTATGGAGTTGAGGCGGCGTAAGATGGATGGCCGTGCAGAGGAGTATACGAAGCTCCCATAATCCAGCTTGGAGCGGACGATCGACCGATATAGACGAAGTAGGACGGTTCGATCCGCTCCCCACGACAGACCACTGAGAACACGGAGGACATTTAAAGAACGGGTACAACGGGCGGCCAAATATGACACATGTGGAGACCAGCTAAGTTTCCTGTCAAATGTAAGGCCTAAAAATTTGGTTGTCTCCACGATTGGGAGAGCAACGGGACCGAGTCTTAAGGACGGTGGGAGAAACTCTTTGTATCGCCAGAAGTTAATACAGACCGTCTTCTCGGCAGAAAAACGGAAGCCATTGGCGACACTCCAGGAGTAAAGACGGTCAAGAGAACGCTGAAGACAGCGCTCCAGGACACGTGTACACTGCGCGCTGCAATAGATGGTAAAATCGTCCACGAAAAGGGAGCCTGATACATCAGCTGGGAGGCAATCCATTATTGGATTGATCGCGATGGCGAAGAGAGCGACGCTCAAAACTGAGCCCTGTGGCACCCCATTCTCCTGGCGAAAGGTGTCGGACAGGACAGAACCCACACGTACCCTGAACTGTCGATCCATTAAAAAGGAACGAATAAAAAGAGGGAGGCGACCGCGAAGGCCCCATGTATGCATGGTGCGGAGGATGCCCGCCTTCCAACAGGTGTCGTAAGCCTTCTCCAAATCAAAGAACACAGCCGCGGTCGGGCGCTTCCGCAAGAAGTTATTCATAATGAAGGTCGACAAGGTAACCAGATGGTCAACAGCAGAGCGGCGCCTACGAAATCCACATTGTACATTGGTAAGTAGGCGTCGAGACTCGAGCAGCCAAACCAATCGAGAGTTAACCATTCGCTCCATCACTTTACAGACACAGCTGGTAAGCGAGATAGGTCTATAACTGGAAGGCAAGTGCTTGTCCTTCCCCGGCTTAGGAATCGGGACAACAATAGACTCGCGCCAGCATGCGGGAACATGTCCCTCAATCCAGATGCGATTGTATGTACGAAGAAGAAAACCTTTACCCGCAGGAGAAAGGTTCTTCAGCATCTGAATATGAATAGAATCTGGCCCTGGAGCAGAGGACCGTGATCGGCCAAGTGCGTTTTCGAGTTCCCGCATGGTGAATGGGGTATTATAACTTTCACAATTCGAGGAGCGGAAGTTAAGTGGCCTAGCCTCCTCTGCCTGTTTGCGGGGGAGGAAGGCAGGGTGGTAATGAGCGGAGCTCGAAACCTCTGCGAAAAAGCGGCCGAAGGCATTGGAGACAGCCTCAGGGGCCACAAGGACGTCATTCGCGACCTTCAAGCCAGAAACTGGTGAGTGGACCTTAGTGCTAGATAGCCGGCGCAGGCTACCCCAGACAACAGAAGAAGGAGTAAAACTGTTGAAGGTGCTTGTGAAAGCAGCCCAGCTGGCTTTCTTGCTTTCTTTGATAATACGACGACACTGAGCACGTAATCGTTTATAATTGATACAATTCGCCACTGTAGGGTGGCGTTTAAAAGTGCGTAAAGCACGTCGGCGAGCACGTAAAGCGTCTCTACATGCTGCGGTCCACCAGGGGACCGGTACGCGACGTGGAGAAGAAGGAGGGTGAGGGATGGAATATTCAGCAGCAGCGAGAATGACTTCCGTGAGGTGTGCGACCTGACGATCGCAGCTTGTAAAGGTTTGATCCTGAAAGGTCGCCCTGTAAGAGAAGAGCCCCCAGTCTGCCTTGGAGATGGTCCAATTAGAGAAGCACGGAGAGGGGGTATAATGCAGGAGATGGATAACACACGGGAAGTGGTCGCTCGAATATGTATCAGAAAGTGCATACCACTCAAACCGGCGTGCAAGTTGGGGAGTACATATAGAGAGGTCTAAATGGGAATAGGTGTGAGATGTGTCCGAAAGAAAAGTAGGGGCGCCAGTATTGAGGCAGACAAGATCGAGCTGGTTAAAAAGGTCTGCTAACAAGGAGCCCCTCGGGCAGGATGCTGGAGAGCCCCAAAGGGGATGGTGGGCATTGAAGTCTCCAGTTAACAAAAATGGTGCAGGTAGCTGAGCAATAAGTTGCGTCATGTCTGCCCTGGTAACGGCAGATGACGATGGAGTGTAAACGGTACAAAAGGAAAACGTAAAAGTGGGGAGAGTAATGCGGATGGCAACTGCCTGCAGGCCGGTGTGCAACGTGACGGGATCGTAGTAAATATCATCCCGGACCAGCAACATAACCCCTCCATGAGCTGGGATACCTACCACAGGGGGTAGGTCAAAACGCACAGAGGTGTAGTGTGCCAAGGCAATTTGATCGCATGGGCGTAGCTTCGTTTCCTGGAGGGCTACGACAAGCGGAGCAGCAACTTCAAGTCCTCTCGGTTGGAGCGAATGCTGCGAATATTCCAGTGAATAAGTGCCATTGTAAGAAAAGAAAGATGAGAGAAGTGGTCACCTCGAAGGCCGCTTAGGGCCTGGCTTCGAGCGAGCACTGCCGCCGCTATCAGTAGGCGGACAGTCATCGTCCATTGGGTCTATAGGGTCATCGGCCATCTCGGGAGGATGGCCGGGAGGGGGAGCTTCCTCCGCCAGTGAACGGCCAGATGTACGGCGACCAGCGGTGCGGCCAGGCGAAACGGATGACGGCCTGGGGCGGCAGCCGCTGGGTGGCGCAAGAGAAGAAATGCGCCGTGGCGGGGAAGGAGAACTGTGCTTCCTATGCGCCTTTTTGGAAGGACGTGTAGTGGAAGTACCGGTCGAAGGCTGTGAGGTCGAGGTACGGAGGAAGTCTGCACGGGATGGTTCCTTCTTGAAGGCCCGTGCATCTGACTTCGGTGTCTTCGTCTTAGCAGAAGCTGAAGAAGGTGCTCGTGTCTGTGGGGTGATGGGAGGAAGAGGAGACGTCGACCGCGCGATCTTAGCACTGGCCGAATGGACGACCGTGGTGCTGAAGGTCAGATCGCATGTCTGGGTTGCTACCTCCCGGGTAGTCCGAGGAGAGGCGAGGACAGTACTGTATTTCCCCGCTGGGAGCAGCGTGGGCTTCCTACTAGCCAATAGCTTGCGAGCAGCGGAGGTGGACACTTTCTCGTTGACCCGAATTTCCTGGATACAGCGTTCTTCCTTATAGACAGGACAGTCGCGGGAGGATGCTGCATGGTCACCCTGACAGTTCACACAACGAGGAGACGGAGGTGGACAGTCACCCTCATGGGCATCCCTGCCACAGGTGACACATTTAGCCGCATTGGAACAAGACTGTCGAGTGTGATTGAAACGCTGACACTGGTAGCAGCGCGTAGGTGTCGGGATATAGGGGCGAACAGAAATAACCTCGTAGCCCGCCTTGATGCGCGATGGCAGCTTAACACTATCGAAGGTCAAGAAAATTGTCCGGGTCGGTACAAGGTCATTGTTGACCTTTTTCATGACCCTATGGACAGCCGTCACGCCCTGCTCAGCGAGGAATGATTGAAGCTCCTCGTCAGTCAATCCGTCGAGGGAGCCAGTATAGACCACACCACGAGACGAATTCAAAGTTCGGTGGGCCTCCACCCGGACAGGGAACGTGTACAGGAGGGTGGCCCGAAGCAGTTTTTGTGCCTGAAAGGCATTCTCAGTTTCTAGTAATAAGGTACCGTTACGCAACCTGGTACAGGATTTGACAGATCCGGCTATGGCATCTACGCCCTTCTGAATAACGAAAGGGTTGACAGAGGAAAAATCCTTTCCGTCCTCAGTTCGAGAAACGACGAGAAACTGTGGGGCAGGCGGTAGTACTTTTGTCACTGTTGGCTGGTCACGTTTCCGTTTTTGGGTCGAAGTCGAAAGAGATGGAGTAGAATCCATTGCGGAGGAATCCCCCATGATTGCCAGCGTCTCCGATGGCGCGCTCCTTCCTTGTGGGGACCCTCTCAGAGGGCACTCCCGCCTTAGGTGAATGTTTACACCTCAGGTCACACCTCCCGAGAAACAGACGGAGGGACCAATCGGCATGGTCAGAAGGTATCAGCTCAGGCAATCACCCCTCCCCGGGCCTGGCCTTTACCAGGGGGTACGCGCGTGCCTTACATGTCTACCCAGGGCGGGGACTTACGCGTTACCCCGTCACCGGCTACGCGTGCGAACGCGTGGGTCGGCCTTCAGGCACGCACAGGGAGGAAGGAAGAAGAGGAAAAAGAAGAGAGAGAGGGAGAAAGAGGACAGACTGTCTCAAACGCCGAGGCGGAGACCAGAGAAGGCAAGGAGAAGAAGGCAATGAGAAAGCAAGGGGAAGAAGGCAATAAGAAGGCAAGGAGAAGAAGGCAATGAGAAGGCAAGGAGAAAAAGGCAATGAGAAGGCAAGGAGAAGGCAAGGGAAAGAGTAAGGAAGACAGTGAGGTGGAGAAGAGCAAAGAAAGGAACCAACAAAAGGAAGGAAGAAACGAGAAGTGAAAAAACCGAAAGGACCACGATGATAGGTCGTGGAACCGTCCGTCTCCGGACGCAGGCGCGAACTACCCCCGTGAGGGGGATGGACTCCTTTTAGTCGCCTCTTACGACAGGCAGGAATACCGCGGGCCTATTCTAATCCCCGGACCCGCAGGGGGCATTAAGCCCTTCGGTGCAATGGAGCAATGTAGACGGTATGCGGCAGTCATGTTGCTCTACACAGATGACGTAAGTCGTGGCAGAGAAGTGGTGTGTGTCTGTCAATCACAATCAGTTATACGGTATCAGCGTCGACCTGGGGTTGGGAGAGAATGGAAGAAAGGCGTTATCAAGTTTGGATGTGGCCTTGACCATACAGCGGACGAAATTCTCCGATTTGCTTATCGACGCGGACTGTTGAACACGGAATGGTGTAATACCCGCAGCCATGTAACGCAGTCGTAAAAATATACCAATCGTCAACGACAATCGGCTTCGAACCCAACGAGAACCGCTAATGTTAGTAAATGCACGTCCCGCGCAACCAGTTCTTGAGAGAACACAGCGAAGAGAACCACGTGCAGTGGACCCTTGAATATAGGCTCGTTGCAAAAATTATCGTTGCTCACAGCGGCAAAAAAAAAGCTGCACGCTCTCAAAATACAGGGCACGGGAAGGTAACCGACAGGATGCAGTGTGGTTGGACGAGTCACAATATTGTCTCCTTTCAAATGATACAAGGCGCCGAATCCATCGATGTTCCAATAGGGCGCTTAACCCTCAGAGGGTGTAGTTCAGGGCGGGGGCTTTTCTGAGATATTTTGGGGAGCTGCACAGCGGCTTTGGCCAACTCATTTTGGTTACCGTGAACTGAACCAGGATGTATATTCCAACACTCTCGGCGACCAAATGTTGCCTTTTCTGCTATTTCTTACCAGCGCCTTCCACAATGACAACAAACATATTTCCAGGGCCCCGTGCATATGTTCCTGGTACGACGAACAGCCACCCTGTCGCGCCGCGACATTTTCGAATTTTAAGCCTCTAGAAAATATCTGTGACTGTGTGAGCTGTAGAGAAAGAGATTAGAATGCATACATCAAATAATTGAGGACGTAGGGTGCAATGGCTACTCTGAGATGAAAAGGTTGGCACACGAGAGTAATTCGTGGCGGGTCGCATGAAAGCAGCCTGGAAGGCTGATGACTAAAATAAAAAAAAAAAAAAAGGAACTGCGAGTGAAACGTAGCAATCAATACGTCCGCAATTTGGTGGAGGCTGTACAGGTCCTAACCATTAATTAGAAGCTTCACCTAGATAGGGCATACATGTAGACATCTGCGAACTGTCTTCCTCACCGAAATGAGGTTATTATCAAGACAACAGACGTTTTTACGTGGTATTAGCGTGGCATCTGCCGGTAGGACTAATTTTTTGTTCTGTGTGCTATGGCAACTCACACGTGTGCCAGACCGGACCCAGGGAAAAATCGCAGTGGTTACGCAACCTCGAGAAATGGGTTGATATCCCCCTACAGTCATCCTGATCTATATCCTCCCATGTTTTAGAAAATTTGGTCCACGGGGGAGGCCAGTTTCCTTCCCCATTATTGGTGTATACTTAATTGACTCCTCAGATTGCCTTGTATTTATTGTATTAGTTTACTTCACATCAACAGATCTGCCTGAGAACTGAAGGCCATAATTGGAAAATGGGATGTGTTTAATGTGGGAATTCGTCCTGTCACATTAGACTGTAGTGTGTGACGCGGTCTGTGAATGCTGAATCTACGATAAACAAATTCTCATGGGAGTCACACTTTATTCTAGATTAACGTGTCTGAATTTTGAGTAATAGAGTGCAGTCTAAGGAGTCGGTTAAGTCAGACGAGTAACCTCTCTTCCTTAAAAATGGGCCTTAACTGCTAAGGTCATCAGTCCCTTAGCTTACACACTACTTAAGCTAAATTATCCTAAGGACAAACACACACGTCCATGCCCGAGGGAGGACTCGAACCTCCGCCGGGACCAGCCGCACCGTCTCTTTCTTATTTTGAGGGTACTGTGCTACCAACTGCGATATCCTAGCCCCCCTCTCAAAGCAGCGACTAGTCCCGGTCCACATTTTCTGAACAGTGCGATGCTACAGAAATAGCACCCATGGCAAAATGGATATGGCGAAGAATTCGAACTAAGATTTTCGTCAGAAGTGGAATACACATTCACGACTATATGCTGGCGCGAGAGTCTAATCCATGTTGAAGCCTTGAGATGGTTCGTGAGGAACGCCGAAACGCAATCGGACTTTCATGTACGAGGCGTATTTTTTAAGTAAGTACCGTTTTGAATTAAAAAAAGACATGCTAAGATATCTCAATAATTTTATTTTTATATGAAAGCCTGTACCTTAATCTACTCACAGACGCCATTACAGTCTGATTCTTCGTTGTTTACGTTGTGTACCGAGTGTTTAAGATGCCTCCAATAATCGTGAACTGTGACGTACGGGCTGTTATAAGATTTCTTAGTGCTAAAGGCCTAAAAGCGATCGATGTTCATCGTGGGATCTGTGCAGTTTACGGAGAAAACATTATGAGTGATGGAATGGTAAGAAAGTGGGTGAGAGCATTTAAAGATGGCCGCCCAAATGTGCATGATGAACGGAGTGGGCGTCCTTCGGTCGTTAATGAAAGTTTGTTGCAGGAAGTGGACAATAAGGTGAGAGGAAACAGACGCTTTACGATTTCCTCCTTGCAGGATGACTTTCCTAATGTTTCTCGTAGTGTTTTGTATGGCATTGTGACCGAGCACTTGAATTACCGAAAATTGTGCGCACGTTGGGTAACGAAAATGTTGACGGATGTGCACAATACCAAAAGTTTAGACAGTACATTGCCTTTCCTCGAGCGGTGCCACAACGATGGTATAAAAATGGAAATGTCGTGTGGCTAGGGCCTCCCGTCGGGTAGACCGTTCGCCTGGTGCAGGTCTTGATGATTTCTTAAGCCAAATTGTTACGGGCGATGTAACATGGGTGACCTATGTCACAACAGAATCAAAGCAACAGTCCATAGAAGTTGAGCAAGGGCATCGTTTTGCTGCAAGACAATGCCCGTCCCCATGTGGTGAATCAGACCAAAGATCTCATCACATCTTTTCGATGGGAAACTATAGATCATCCCCCGTACAGCCCCGACCTTGCGCCCAGTGACTAATATCTGTTCCTGCACTTGAAGAAACGCCTGGGCGGTCAGCGTCTTAGAGACGATGACGAAGTCAAAACAGTGGTGATGCAGTGGAAGTCAGGCGGCAGACTTCTATGAAGAGGGTATTCAAAAACTGGTACAACGTTATGACAAGTGCCTCAATATTGACGGAAATTATGTAGAAAAGTAGATTAAGGTACAGGCTTTCACGTAAAAATAAAATTATTGAGATATCTTAGCACGTCTTTTTTTAACTTCAAAACGGTACTTACTTAAAAAAACACTCCTCGTAGAGCCATCCTGCCATGAACGTACATTTTAATAAATTCCAAAAGAGGCTGAGCATCAGAGAGTATTTGCTTTTGGTTAACGACTGCCCCTTATTTCAAATAAGAGAGTGGTTCTAAAGCGAAATTTAATTTGCTATTTGATCCACCATACAACTCATCTGGAACACGTGCATACGCAACTGTTGTTAATTTTATTAAATGGCAACTGCAATCATATATAGAAGTGTACTTATTTATACAATAGTTTTCGGTCGCCAGCCCATTATCATGTGTTCGAGTTTTTCGCACATCAGTGATTTTCACGATTTGGTACCTGTCGTGACTAATAATTCATCACTTTAAAGTGGACAAGAGTCGAAGCCGGTCGTGTGAATGAATGTTTTTATGCAAGCGGAGGTTCCATTTAATTTACTCAACTTGTTCGCTGCATTCTCTCCGCTACTTTCAACCTCACCACGCTAATGACCGGCCTCCTGTCACGAAGCTACGAGTAAAATTACCAGGCACACTTCCTTCCATCATAATCTTCCGCTGTCCTAAACGGCTGCAGAGGAACGTCAGAGTAACGACTCTCAGCAAAACCGCGGCAGCTGACCGCGTTGCAGCGAAGAGGTGCAGGCCCGGGGCGTGCTCCTGGTGTCATTGACCTTCCGCGCCCGGAAGCCGCAGCCGCATTGTGCCGGCTCTGCAGCGCCCCCCAGGCCATCCACTGCGAAGGCCGTTGACTCGACTCCCGGCTGCAGCCTTTCTAACTCCAAGAGGCACAGGAGAACACAGGTCGTCCCAAAGCGAATAAGCAGCTTTCGACATTTTACTGAGGCCAAAGTGCACACGACACTCAGACATTTCGCTGCTGAGGCACGTTATTACGACTACTTTGCCAACACTCAGCTGTTTTACAGCTCAGCTGCTGAATTAAAAGAGAAGATGATGCATCTGAAGGGTATATTGTCTGCAGTGCTCCCCCTAGCTGTTGAAGGATGAAATTTTCTGAGAGATTAAAACCACTGAGACTCGAAATAGTAATCTTTTTTTTTTATTGGGCAATACTTTTACTGTCTGAGCTATCCAGATGAAGACTGTCATGAAATTATTAATTGTATTGATTAAGTTGCTTCATTTAGTTCAGCACATTGTTTTCTGCAACCTGCCTAACAGGGCTGAATAACTGCGTAGGAAACCAACTTTATTGACTTCTATTATTTCATATCATTATCTAGTGTTATCTATTATCCATAATCCTAATCATGGATAATTCTGCTATGTACAAACATGCGTGTGCGATCGTAGAATCAGAATAGCCTTCTTGGGGACTGATGACCTCATGCTGTGGAATTTTCCGCTGGACTGTGCAAATTTTGTGCGGTAAGCTGGCTTGGGCAAATGGTATTGCTACTTCCAGCAACCACCCGATTGGACAAAGCCGCTGATGCCGCAGTGTCGTTTCCTGACGACTGGCTGTCCTTCGTCGCCCCTCAGGGTTGTTGCACCAGATCACACCGTCTGGGAACTTTTAGAATTTTTTCAGTCAGTTAGACTAGGCCCGATGATGTGGTTGGTCATGGTGCTTTCGAGCGCACTTAGCGTAAACATTTTGGTCGGGAATAAGTCAGTCGTTTCGTTTCATAATGTAGGTAATCTCTACAGTAATTAAAGTTAGTTATCGGGGGAAGTCATGTGTAGATTTTGTCGATTTCGACTTAGTTTTTGGGAGGACGATTTTTTTTCATTATCCTTTCACATTAAGACTTTTCCATTGTGCTCTTGAATGACCACATGACGGTATCATCTTTTAGTTCGTAGGAATTAGAGGGACTTTTCCTTGATACTGCGAACTTATCTTCCAGTGGCTTTCTTTCTCTTCTGCAGTGATGTATGAGACAGTGTGTATACCAGAGCATCATTGTCCCAGCCTTCTGATAACACGGTCCTTTGCTGAAAGAATTATAGCAAGAGACTTTGTTAGTATCCGCCCCGGTAAGAAACTGTATTACTAAGACATCGTTACTTCGTTAAATGATTGCTAAAATCGAGAAGAGAATTAATGTCCTTTATGATGGGATATACCTCGTCAGCCATTTCCTTTCCTCCTCCTGTGATAGCTGTCCTTGAGAAACGTCTCTTAAAATGTTTAACTGAACTTAATTCCCTGTCAGTCATTCTGATATCAAGTAGTTAGATTCCGTATTCTTTGGGCCGAATTCCAGTAAATCCTCTTACTTAGTCACTTCAGAGGACACTGCACAAAACACATCTCGCAAATAGAGAGCCATTACCTGCTCATGATAAAAGCACTGTGGCTTTATAAATAAGTAGGAAGAACAAGGCCATTTTCAGAAGTAAGAGCGAAGGTACTGTTGGATTTTCAGTTGCGTAGGTGGGTCGAGATATAACCGTTTTGATAAAACGTTCATAATATCCACCCATTCCTAGCTACACCGTATTCTTCATCGAAGTGGGGACAGGCTGGCGAAGGGGGGAGGGGGAGGGGCGGTTAGACATCAGTGTTTGGTTGATGGAGCCTGCCACGTCCTCCTTCCTGTGCCAACCTCCTCATCACAAAGATAGCACTTTCACCCAATGTTTTCGATTATTTGCTGAATGCATTCCGATATCTGTCATCCCCTACAGTTTTAGACCTTTACGGCTCCCTAAGATATAACGGAAGCTAGTCTCTCGTGTCTCAATACACGTGCTATCATCCTCTCCCTTCTCTATCCAGCGTTTGCCATGTATTCCTTTCCTCGCTAATACTGCACGGAGCCTCCTAATTTCTTATCAGTCCACTTATCTTTCAACATCCTTCTTTTCCCGCTTGGCCACAGTTCATGATTCACTTCTTCAAATTACGGCCAATGTTTGACACCAGTGCTTGACTCCTAGATGAGGCGTCAACGCGGCTGGCTGCCATGCGAACGGCCCCGATACTGCGTACAATTTTCCCATTTGTGGGGGGACTGAAACGGCGTGGACTCACAAGGGGACCGCGCCTATTTGTCATCACTGAGTTCGTCTACATTTATAATATATACGAGGTCTATTCAAAAAATTCTGGAAATGTGTCCACAAAATTTTTGTACGCTTACCTTTTACTTATTGTATATAAACTTAAACTAAACTCGTCCCGAACAGGCCATGAGGTCCAACGATACCGACCGGCCGCCGTGTCATCCTCAGCCCACACCCGGCACTGGATGCGGATATGGAGAGACATGTGGTCAGCACACCACTCTCCCGGCCGTATGTCAGTTTCCGAGACCGGAGCCGCTACTTCTCAGTCAAGTAGCTCCTCAGTTTGCCTCACAAGGGCTGAGTGCACCCCGCTTGTCAACAGCGCTCGGCAGACTGGATGGTCACCCATCCAAGTGCTAGCCCAGCCCGACAGCGGTTAACTTCGGTGATCTGACGGGAACCGGTGTTACCACTGCGGCGAGGCCGTTGGCACTTATTGTGTATGGTCTCTCCCGAAATAACCTCTCCGCAACGGATACACCGCTCCCAACGCCGTTTTCACTTCAGGAAGCAGTACTGGTACGCCTCTTGTTGAATCGCGCGAAGCGCGGTCTGCGAATTTTCTTTCACCTCGTCTGTCGTTGCACATCTTCGCGCTTTCAAAGGGGTTTTTAACTTTGGAAATAAAAAAAAGTTCGCAGGGACCAGGTCTGGAAAGTATGGGGGATGAGGTAGCATAGTGATTTGTGCAATAGTGGCGCACCAACGAGATGAATGTGCGGGTGCGTTATCGTAATGCAAGAGCCATGAATTGTCAACCCACGTTCCTGGTCGTTTCCTTCTTACATTTTCTAGCAGGCTTCGCAACACGTCCCAATAGTACCATCGATCAACAGTTTGTCGCTGTGGCACGATGAAGAACTAATCCTTCAAAGTCAAGGAAACTATCAGCATGGCTTTGACGTTTGACCTGACCTGACGAGCTTTCTGTGATCTTGGATAAACTTTTCCAACCAATTGTGAAGATTGGACCTTGGTCTCAACATTATAATCATGGACACACATCTCACAGCCAGTTATGGTCTTCTTAAGGAACATCTCGTTCTCATTTGAGCGAATCAAAAGCTCTTCACAGATTGCGGGGCGAAGGTCTTTGTGGTCTTGACTCACGAGCCGTGGAACGAACTTGGCGGCAACGCGAGGCATTCCAAGATGCTGTGTCAGGATTTCACGACATGATCCAACTGCAATGTTACGTTCTGCCAGCCAGAGTGGCCGAGCGGTTCTAGCCGCTACAGTTTGGAAGCGCGCGACCGCTACGGTCGCAGGTTCGAATCCTGCCTCGGGCATGGATGTGTGTGATGTCCTTAGGTTAGTTAGGTTTAAGTAGTTCTAAGTTCTAGGGGACTGATGACCTCAGCAGTTAAGTCCTATAGTGCTCAGAGCCATTTGAACCATTTTGTTACGTTCTTCTGCAATCTCTCAGATGCTCAGACTTCGATTGGCACGCATAATTTCGTTGTCGTTCCGGACATGAACGTCGTCGAAGGGCGTCCTGAACAAGCCTCATATTTAACTTCCGTCCGGCCATTTTTAAACAGTGTGAACCATTCATAACGTTGAATACGGCTTAAGCACACATCACCGTAGGTTTCCTGCCTTATTAGGTGTGTCTGTAAATGTTTTGATGAGTGCCACGCAAAATTTAATGCAAACACATTGCTTCTCTAACTCTGTCATCTCGTAATACGCAAACTGTGCGACACAACGTTCTACTCAGTACTGCACTGAACAATAACTAACACACATACAACAATAAAATGTCCGGCAGTTACATATTGAACACAGGCATGTGAGTGATGCCAGTCGCATTCCGCTCCTGTGCATCATTGGCGCGAAATCACGAATGTTCCGGAATTTTTTGAACAGATCTCGTACAAGACTTGACCAGAAATGAAAGAAACAGAAGTGGGAACTACAGATGGCCATTCTTTTTAAAAAGCAGCATTTTTGGCGCGGATCGGACGACACACGAGCGCCTTACGTTAGCGTCGTTTCCTGGCTGCGCTTGACGTGGTGGAAAGAGTACAGAGGAAAATATTTACCAGACTGATGAGAAATTAACAGCTGTTGATGAACAGGAGAACTGCCTACCACAGAAAATGGCGGAAGCAATGATTTCGGTGCATCATTCGGTTGCTATCACATATCGGCGCACGCGTCTCTCCTGAATGTACCGTCCCAACTACTTGGCTATGACATTATGTTTGAATGAGTAAATGGAGCGGACGTGTTTTGTGACCAGTTGAATGCAACAAGAAATGACCCTCACAATAAAACAGCGCGTGTTCATTACAGTGTTATGTGAAGCACTTTCGTGGAAAACGTGTGCAGGACACTGTGCGCAAATGTAGTACACTACTGGCCATTAAAATTGCTACACCACGAAGATGACGTGCTACAGACGGGAAATTTAACCGACGGGAAGAAGATTCTGTGATATGCAAATGATTAGCTTTTCAGAGCATTCACACAAGGTTGGCGCCGGTGGCGACACCTACAACGTGCTGACATGAGGAAAGATTCCAACCGATTTCTCATACACAAACAGCAGTTGACCGGCGTTGCCTGGTGAAACGTTGTTGTGATGCCTCGTGTAAGGAGGAGAAATTCGTACCATCACGTTTCCGACTTTGATAAAGGTCGGATTGTAGCCTATCGCGATTGCGGTTTATCGTATCGCGACATTGCTGCTCGCGTTGGTCGAGATCCAATGACTGTTAGCAGAATATGGAATTGGTGGTTTCAGTAGGGTAATACGGAACGCCGTGCTGGATCCCAACGGCCTCGTATCACTAGCAGTCGAGATGACAGGCATCTTATCCACATGGCTGTAACGGATCGTGCAGCCACGTCTCGATCCCCGAGTCAGCAGATGGGGACGTTAACACAACAAGCATCTGCGTGAACAGTTCGACACCGTTGGCAGCAGCATGGACTATCAGCTCGGAGACCGTGGCTGCGGTTACCCTTGACGCTGCATCAACGATAGGAGCGCCTGCGATGGTGTACTCAACGACGAACCTGGGTGCACGAATGGCAAAACGTCATTTTTTCGGATGAATCCAGGTTCTGTTTACAGCATCATGACGGTCGCATCCGCGTTTGGTGACACCGCGGTGAACGCACATTGGAAGCGTGTATTCGTCATCGCCATACTGGCGTATTACCCGGCGTGATGGTATAGGGTGCCATTGGTTACACGTCTCGGTCAGCTGTTGTTCGCATTGACGACACTTTGAACAGTGGACGTTACATTTCAGATATGTTACGACCCGTGCCTCTACCCTTCATTCGATCCCTGCGAAACCCTACATTTGAGCAGGATAATGCACGACCTCATGTTGCAGGTCCTGTACGGGCCTTTCTGGATATAGAAAATGTTCGACTGTTGCCCTGGCCAGCACATTCTCCAAATCTCTCACCAATTGAAAACGTGTGGTCAATGGTGGCCGAGCAACTGGCTCGTAGCAATACGCCAGTCACTACTCTTGATGAACTGTGGTATCGTGTTGAAGCCGCATGGGCAGCTGTACCTGTACACGCCATGGTTCAAATGGTTCTGAGCACTATGGGACTTAACAGCTATGGTCATCAGTCCCCTAGAACTTAGAACTACTTAAACCTAACTAACCTAAGGACATCACACACATCCATGCCCGAGGCAGGATTCGAACCTGCGACCGAAGCAGTCGCGCGGTTCCGGACTGCGCGCCTAGGTACACGCCATCCAAGCTCCGTTTGACTCAATGCCCAGGCGTATCAAGGCCGTTATTACGGGCAGAGGTGTTTGTTCTGGATACTGATTTCTAGAATCGATGCACTCAAACTGCGTGAAAATGTAATCACATATCAGTCCTAGTATAATATATTTGTCCAATGAATACCCGTTTATCATCTGCATTTCTTCTTGGTGTAGCAATTTTAATGGCCAGTAGAGTATGTTGGTGAAACCTTCAGCGAGGTGTGCAGTGCAAACCTTTGTGGCAAAACGGCACCACACGGCCCAATGAGATGAAGATCGTAGTCACGAACAAGGAAAAGAACGGAAGACAGTTGCCGATTAAGGGGCAGAAGCCGTAACACAACATCGGGAGCTGCGACGAGTGCCTAGAGGGAGGCAACAGCCCTGATGTCACGCCTCTATGAGTCTGCGTGTCGGCAGGAGAAGAGAGGGAGAGGGAGAGAGAGAGAGAGAGAGAGAGAGAGAGAGAGGCAGGAGAGCTACATAGTGCGTGCGTGTTTATGCGAAGGCCGCGCCTCACGCACCAGTGGAAGGCTGGCTGTGGCGGCAGCAGTTGTAGAGCGCGAGCCCGGCTGGACGGCGAACAAGTGACTGGCGGCTGACCGGATTCACACTGGTCGCGGTCCCGCTACAGTCTCACGCCGCTGCTCCGACACAGGAAAGCGCGCTCTTCGCGTGCTGCGGGGACACGTTGCGAGATTTTACACTTTTACTGTCACACTCAGTGCCGAACTTCACTGAAAACTTCCTCCTCCAGACACCGGACGAGGACTGGCAGTAGACACGGTGCTTGTAGCACAGTCACTCAAATTTTCGCAACCAAGCGAATAAAATACACCACTGACCATTAAAATTGCTACACCAAGAAGAAATGCAGATGATAAACGGGTATGCATTGGACAAATATACAGGGTGTTACAAAAAGGTACGGCCATACTTTCAGGAAACATTCCTCACACATAAATAAAGAAAAGATGTTATGTGGACATCTGTCCGGAAACGCTTAATTTCCATGAAAGAGCTCATTTTAGTTTCGTCCACCTACGCTCAATGGAGCACGTTATCATGATTTCATACGGGATACTGTACCTGTGCTGCTAGAACATGTGCCTTTACAAGTACGACACAACATGTGGTTTATGCACGATGGAGCTCCTGCACATTTCAGTCGAAGTGTTCGTACGCTTCTCAACAACAGATTCGGTGACCGATGGAACGCCGGAAAAGTTACTTTATTATTAGACCAACGTAAATTTTACTAGTCCGTAGCCTCGCGGGATTAGGCGAGCGGTCTTAGGCGCTGCAGCCACGGACTGTGCGACTGGTCCCGGCGGAGGTTAGAGTCCTCCCTCGGGCACGCGTGTGTGTGTTTGTCCTTAGGATTATTTAGGTTAAGTAGTGTGTAAGATTAGGGACTGATGACCTTAGCAGTTAAGTCCCATAGGATTTCACACACATTTGAACATTTTGAACTAATCCGTAGTTTAGTCAAATGACGTCGTAATTCATGGTTTATGCGCTACTTAATTAAAATTGTAAGGTTTCCGCCGGCCGGTGTGGCCGAGCGGTTCTAGGCCCTTCAGTCTGGAACCGCGCGACCGCCACCGTCGCAGGTTCGAATCCTGCCTCGAGCATGGATGTGTGTGATATCCTTAGGTTAGTTAGGTTTAAGCAGTTCTAATTTCTAGGGGACTGATGACCTCAGATGTTAAGTCCCACAGTGCTCAGAGTCATTTGAACCATTTTTGTAAGGTTTCCAGTGATATATAACATACTAAATAAGCACAAACTATCGCGCTTTACACGCTATCCGACTATACTAGATTGGAGGGAACCACGAATTGGTACCAACTGCAATCGTAAAGTTTACGGTGGTTCAGTGACCTAGTGTTAAAGTGTGACTGTTGTCCCGACTAAATTTTCACCATTAGAGAGTTAGCATACCACATTAGCGCCAAAGCGCAGGCAATTTATACCTCTGCAAACTCCAAGTCATCCCACTCGAAGCCAGACAGTTGGTGGCTGTATAGAAAACCCAAATAGCTTTTTTCTGTGGCAGAGACGACGACGGACATTCCCACACGTATCTCCGTGGTGTGGAAGAAACCGACCGAACGATCGGCGACCGGTTGCGATGTGGGGATAACCGCGCATGTACGTCCGTCGATGACGCAATAGCTGTCACGTGCTCCGCGTTCCGAGAAGACCTTCGCGAGGTCCCGCCGTCGTGCAAACATGGGCCCACTCGCTGCAAGTACTGCCCATTCTCTACATCCGAAGCTCACCTGTAAACATCTGTCAGCTCTTCAGAGAGAAATGCATACGGACGAGGACTGCATTCCAGATGTTCTGGACTTATTATGCTTTATTGAAAGATGAAGTACTGAAGTAATGTTGGTAACAAGACGAGATCAAAGCGCCCTCTAACCATCACGTATGGTACGAAGCTAATACATAGAGGCGTAATTGTGTAGGCTTCCACGGTTGCAGTTACCTAACATAGTTTTCTTGCTTTCAGAAACACATCATACTGAAGAATATCTGACAGTAAATGTTATTTCAGAACGAAGACCATGGATTTTGAAACAGGGTTCTAGGAGCATATCAGAGTTGAAATATTAATCTTTCCACAATGGGAGAACGCCCGACATGCAAACGACATATGAAGGGCTTATTTCAATAGGGGTACAAGTCCATTACCTCCACTTTTCTGTCTATAATGCTTCTGACATTAATGGTCCAAACAAACAGAAAGGAAGGTTCATCTCTAACAAGAAGCCATATGATTGAATATTTCTGGTATCTCAACTGCAGATTTTTCGGCGCTGATTTAACTTTAGGACTCTGTATCTCAGAATGAAAAAAAGTGGACTTGTACCACTATTGAAATAAGCCCTTCATATATAACCGTACTGTCAGTGAAGCAAAGAAGAAATAGCCTCAACACACGTGTAAGGCTGAAGGAAAACCGCCGCATTCAAACAATAAAGAACCTTATAGTCGTAAATAATCACTCTCGAATGAAAGATACAACATTAACGACGACTCACTCACTCACACACACACACACATAAGACGGAAAAGACTTAAAAACAGAAAAGATTATTAGATGACAAGGCAGAGAGAGAATGTGATAGAAAGAATAGGAAGTTTTGAAGGAGACTGGGATGAGTGGATAAGGGGGCACAGAGGACAAATAACTCATTCGATGAAAACACTTGCGCAACGAAACCGCAGACTGAAGATATCGTAAAGACACCGTCACGAGTTGGCAGTAGGACAGATACAAAACAGAAGAACAGGGATCTGATACGTGTTGACTGCATGATTACACAGACGAAAATACGGTTCAAAAATGGCTCTGAGCACTATACGACTTAACTTCTGAGGTCATCAGTCGCCTAGAACTTAGAACTAATTAAACGTAACTAACCTAAGGACATCACACACATCCATGCCCGAGGCAGGATTCGAACCTGCGACCGTAGCGGTCGCTCGGTTCCAGACTATAGCGCCTAGAACCGCTTGGCCACTCCGGCCAGCCGAAAATACTGTGTCGCCTGTTGAGTTAATGGTACAGACTGTGTCATAGTTGTCAGAAAACGGATAATTCTTAGCTGAAAAAGTAAGAGTCCACAGAACTGCTAAATGTGGAGTTTACGTATTTACACTTTGTTCTCAAAATGTCGACGACTAATGTCTCTGAGCATACAGGGTGATAATTACTGAACTGATTGAAAAAGAAAAGGAAATTAGTTACAAACTAAGGCGTGCACACACTTTATTCAATATGGAAACGTCACTACAGATATTCGGATTTAGGTTATGACATCTTCAACATTCGCGACATCATTGGCGATGATGTGGTGCAGACGAATAGCGAAGTTCTGCAAGACCCACTGAAGTGTCGGATCATCGATGCTGTCGATGACCTCCTGAATGGCTGTTTCAGCTCAACAATGGTTTTGGTCTTATCGCTGTACATCTTGTCTTTGATATAGCCCACAAAAAGGAATCGCATGTCTTCAGATATGGAGAATATGGCGGCCGATCGAGGCCCATGCCAGTGGCCTCTGCGTGTCCCAGGGCCAGTATGCGGTCCCCAAAGTGATTCTCCAGGACATCAAACAGTCTCCTGCTTCGATGGTGTCGAGTTACGTCTTGTATGAACCACACCTTGTCGAGATCAGGGTCACTTTGGGTAATGGGTATGAAACCACCTTCTAAAACCACGTACCGTTCGTTAGTCACGGCGCCATCAAGGAATATCGCACCAATTATTCTGTGTCTGGACATTGTACACTAAACAGCCACCCGTTCAGGATGAAGAGACTTCTCGATTGCGAAATGCGGATTCTCAGTCCCACTAAAGTTCCAATTTCGCTTATTGATGAACCCACCCAAATGAAAGTGGGCTTCGTCGCTAAACGACACCATACATCGAATACTAATTCCCATCATTCCCCTCGGCCAACCGTGAAGTTCGAACGTCCTAACGCAAACCGTTCAGAAGTTATGTGATTTTATTTCATATAGTTCAACAACTGTCACCCTGTTTCATTGTGACATACGGACTTTAAATATGACATGATCTGAAAGCTGAAAGTTTCTCAGCGAACAAAGTGGTCACTCATGAGCGAAGTTGCTGCAAGAGATGAGACAAAAAATGTGGATCAGGGAGTAGCGTGCCGTGGAATACAATTTGTTACTGTAACGGACATGACCTGGCAGTGCGCAAAACATGTAGCCAGGAGGGTAGAGGCACCAAGAAAGTTCTTTTTGGAATCCAAGAAACGGCCGAGACAGTTGTGTTGAGGAAGGTGTGTGGACGACATTACTAACACAGCCGAAGGTCCTAATGCATAGTCTAGAGGAGGCCCATACCCAGTAGTGTATGTGAGTGGCTAATGATTACGTAAATGGTGATGATGATGAACTGTTTCTTTTTAGGATGCTGCATCACAATCGGTAAAAACGGAACCCTTCTGGGAGCACACCGTTGTTCGTCTGTCTGTTTGTCTGTCCGTCCGACTACTATAAACCATTTCTCTCAGGAACAGGAAGACATACGTCGCTGGAATTTACACCACATACTAAGGTCTACGGTCCCTTGGCTACTTAAAAAATTGAAGGTTCTAAGTCAATGCAGTCAAAAGATATGCCATTTATGTCACGTATTTTGATACAAACTCACTTCATCAGGTTACCCTCCATTCAGAAGCTGTTGCACGCAGCGACCATTATTTTTTTGATTTTTGTGATGCACACAGCCCGCCTTCCGCAAAAATTAGTATTCCATGAACTGTGTACAAAGCCAGACCAACAGGCATTACATGCATTGACCAAAAAAGGATAGTGGTACGTAACATACAAACCATATGAGTTAAACCATTAATTGCAATTTTTTTATGACATCATCTAACTATGTACCTGTTGTAATCTTAGCATTGAGAATGGCTAGTTGCTAGCTGAAATCTAGATTTGCCAATAAAAATTCCACAGGACGACTGATAGCTGAAATCTATTATTTACAAAACAAACTCACTTATTAAAACCTGTATGGTACTTACAGCTGACCTACAATCATGAAATTTAACAAGAAGCAAGGTTCCACAGCACAAGTAGAAGAAAAAAAAAAAATCAGAAAATTGTTGGTTAATAATTACATCGCACAAAAATATTTATTTATGCCATTTGATATCCGACTCCAAACTTAGAATTAAAACATTCTCGAAAGTCCTGGAATTCTCAGGACCGATATCTTGCCAGTATCAATGTCGATAATGAGCAAAAACCGTCAAGATTCTCGATTCCTGGGATGGATCAACTGACTGTACACTTAAGTAAGTTTGTACGGAACCCTCAGAGCTCAAGTCCCACTTGTACATGCCCAATTTTTTATTTCAATTAGACTAGATATACAGGGTGACAAAACAAAACTGGTCCGGAAAATATTTAATGCACCTCAAGACAGAAAACCCATCTGTCCAGGGGAATAACCGATGTAAATGTGGTTGTCTATGTTTAGGTGCATTAAATATTTTCCTGGCCACATTTAATTTTTCCACCCTGTACTTGCAAATACGAAGACGCGGCTGGCAGCCAACACCAGTTCCCAGACATAATGATACAAGGTAGACACAGGAAGACAAGCATTCAGAAAGGTCAATTGCCCCACAATTAAAATCCTGGGCTTGAGAACAATGGCGGCGCGACTGTTGGGAAAGAGGCGCGTTGCGGCTAAGCGTTTCCACACTGCGCAGAGCATTGTCACGCGGCTCTTGGAGAAGTGGCTGGCCCGCGCACACTGCCTTACGTGGCAATTTTCCGCCACCATCCTGCTGGCTCTGTCTCACGATCCATTGTCCCACCTCTGTTTCACAACAGTAGACACGGAAGTGCTCTTCATATCGGCAGCCTCAGACCACCCTCCACTTCAAGTCAGTGATAGCCCGCTGAGGCGGCCGCTGTGGACGAGCGGTTCTAGGCGCTTCATTCGGGAACCGTGCTGCTGCTACGGTTGCAGGTTCGAATCCTGCCTCGGGCATGGATGTCTGTGGTTAGTTAGGTTTAAGTTGTTCTAAGTCTAGGGGATTGATGACCTCAGAAGTTAAGTCCCATAGTGCTTAGAGACATTTGAACCATTTTTAGCCCGCTGACCAAACTGCGGCGCAGATACGCTATGGCGCATACTAGACAAAGGTGTGTGACATTGAACAACCACCTTTCGCATTGCAATGTAACAAAGCAAGTAAATAAATAGACACACAGTTTGAGGGCAGGTACTGTGAAATCGTTCAGATCTACGGCGGGTGGAGAGGCTGGGGATTGGGCGAGAAGACACAACGTGGCGGAATGCCAACGCAAAAATGGCCTCAGCTTCTCCTTAGGGCATGCCATAGCGCTGTTAGCCAAGGGATGTTGTTCCTCGCCCACCTAAAAGCTGGTAAATACCGGGATACAATATTGACGAAACACGGCCAAGCGTTTGAATTTTGTCTGTTCCTGTTTATGTCCATACTAATAATAAATCTGTAAAATTGTCGTATCTGCCTGTTTGTCTTTGAACATGCTGACTTTGAACATGCTGACCTCCAAACCTACTAGACACATTTTTACTCGGTTTTTACATGCAACTTGAGCACAGATTTGGGCAACGTATAGGCTTTATTTCATCAAAATCGGATCACGAGAAAAATAGATCGTGATTTAAATTTTCATCTGCAACCGTCTGTGTGTCTGTCTCCGAAACTACTAGGAAAATTTTCATGAGGTTTTCAAAGGTAACTTAGGAGTATCTCGGGGAACCGTATAGGCTATATATCAATTGGATGAAAGGGATGGGGGATGGAGGTGGAAAATGGGGGTAGCTCTCGGCGCACAAAGAGCCAAGCTATATTTATCCAATATCCGAGAATAAAAGCACTTAGTGACTAGCAAAAAACTTTATTTCTCGCTGAGAACCCCCACAAAATAATGAGAGGAAAACGTTTATCACTTACTGCGCTGTTCATGTAGTAAAACTGCAGAAAGCACGACGTTTAAATTTATTACTTATTTGGTGCTAACACTATTCGCAACACTTTTAGCTGGCAGAATCCACATATTCCGCCAAATGTAGGTACAACATTATGCCATAATAAGACACAGAGAGAGGGGCAGCAGGCCATTAACAGAGCAAGGGAAGAGGAAGAGATTGAGAGAGTGAGGGGGAGGAGGAGATGGACATATCTACATCTACATCTACACCTACATACATACTCCGCAATCCACCATACGATGCGTGGCGGAGGGTACCTCGTACCACAACTAGCATCTTCTCTCCCTGTTCCACTCCCAAACAGAGCGAGGGAAAAATGACTGCCTATATGCCTCTGTACGAGCCCTAATCTCTCTTATCTTTGTGGTTCAAAAATGGCTCTGAGCACTATGGGACTCAACTGCTGAGGTCATTAGTCCCCTAGAACTTAGAACTAGTTAAACCTAACTAACCTAAGGACATCACAAACATCCATGCCCGAGGCAGGATTCGAACCTGCGACCGTAGCGGTCTTGCGGTTCCAGACTGCAGCGCCTTTAACCGCACGGCCACTTCGGCCGGCTATATCTTTGTGGTCTTTCCGCGAAATGTAAGTTGGCGGCAGTAACACTGTACTGCAGTCAGCCTCAAATGCTGGTTCTCTAAATTTCCTCAGTAGCGATTCATGAAAAGAACGCCTCCTTTCCTCTAGAGACTCCCACCCGAGTTCCTGAAGCATTTCCGTAACACTCGCGTGATGATCAAACCTACCAGTAACAAATCTAGCAGCCCGCCTCTGAATTGCTTGTATGTCCTCCCTCAACCCGACTTGATAGGGATCCCAAACGCTCGAGCAGTACTCAAGAATGGGTCGTATTAGTGTTTTATAAGTGGTCTCCTTTACATATGAACCACATCCATAGAAGGGAAACAGGAAGAGGTGGACAGAGAGAGAGTCAGGAGGAAATTGACGGATTGTGGGGGAGGAGGTGGTCAGAAAAGGGGGAGAAGAAGATTAAAAGAGAGGGCGGCAGAGGACATGGACAGAGAGGAGGAGACGGACGGATTGTTGGGGGAAGGAGGTGGTCAGAGAGAAGGGGGAGAATAAGATGGACAAAAAGGCTCAAGAGATGGACAGTGGAGAGAAGTAGGAGAGGGAGACAGACAGAGAGGTGGCAGAGGAGATGGACAGAGAGAGTGGGAAGGAAGAGATGAAATAAATACATACGCCAGGTACTCAGATAGTAAAGAATAAGGGGTACAATCAGTACATGCAGGCAAAGAGGATTTATCTTCCATTAAGTCACCTGGGGAGATTTATTGCTTCTCTGGTCCAGCAGTTAATATAAAAATAATATTAACGATCCCAGACACGAGCCACGGATCGCAGCTATCCGTCGAATGCGATATCGCCGCAATCGAACGCTCGCCTCGTCACCCCACACATGGCCATTTGTCAAGCAATTTCAGTCAGTATTATAAATGTCACTGTGTCGAGAAGTTGTGCTATGAAAAATGAACTGCTATGTTCAGTAGCAGTAGCAGTTGCAGTTGATTTCCGAATCTCCGTGAATACTTGCAAAACGTAAATTTAAAGTAAATGAGCATTATGATTCATTAAAGTTGTTTTGGACGCTTTTCTTACAGAGTATATTACATTTTTCACTGACGCAAAATGAGTTACGTGCATCTTTCCAGTGCGCCAGTACAATTCGTTCTACGTTCATTAGTCCTCAAGTCCTTTTTTTATTCATTAATCTTATAGTTTAGCTGCAAGTACTCGACGGGTCTGTATTGTTGTTGTCAATAGCAACACGACTGATTACCCTTAACTCTTTAGCATAGGCTTCAAAATGCTAATTACTGCAAAATCGGAGGGTATATTTTGTATTACTTCATAATGTACAAGGTGACAATTATTGAACTATATGAAAAAAACGTAAATTGGTTACTAACTACGGCGTACACACACATTATTCAACATGTAAACGTCACTACAGACATTCGGATTTAGGTTATGACGTGTTCGATATGTCTGCCATCATTGGTGACTGTGTGGTGCAGGTCAATAGCGAAATTCTGCATGAACCGCTAAAGAGTCAGGTCATCGATGCTGTCGACTTTCCGAATCTGGGTCACTTTGGATAATGGGTATGAAACCATCTTCTAAAACCTTCAGGTACCGTTCGGTTGTCACGGCGCGATCAAGGAATATCTACCGATTATTCAATGACTGGACATTTCACACTCGAAGGGTGACTATGTGGTGTGCGGAGACTTCTCGATAGCGAAATGCAGATTCTCAGTCCCCCAAATGTGCCAATTTCGCTTACTGACGAACCAATCCAAATGAAACAACAAGAAGACGCGTGCGTGTGCGCATGCGCATGCTGATTCCTATCGTGCCCTGCGGCCAGCTGCGCAGTTTGAATGTCCTAACGCTGACCGTTCAGGAGTTATGACAATTTTATTTCTTATAATTCAGTAATTGTCATCCTGTAAATGGCAACTGTGACTTCACTTCTCAGAGTAGTTCATTGGATAACTATAAGTTCTACGTAAATTTCTGCTCAACGTGGTCAAAGTAAAACGAAACAAAACTGCCCAACCACGCTTGATAAGTAGAGAAGCGAGTCGCTGCCTTACTCCCACACCCCGCTTGCAAACCAGCGGCTGCGTGCAGCCACATTGCGTGCACAAATCACGTGCGATCCATCAGATTGTTTGAGATTACCGTGCGACCAGCGGTCTGCAACCGATCGCTGCGATTTGCCCACACAAGTACGATCTATGAAGCGATCGGTCGTCCATGCGACGGATCGCTGCGATACGTCGCTCACGAGTGGGGCTCTTTAAAGGCTAGATAATTATGGAAGGAGATACCCAGAAACACAGGTTTTGCGAGTCTGTCTGGAGACGAGATGGGTCGGAAAACGATACTTGTTACTGCGGCCTCATGCACTGCAGGCATGCAGAGACTTCGTCACTGAGAGGTTTGAGTATAGTGATGTGCAACGATGGTGAAACATTACATACCCATTACCTTGTTCGACTGGCGTTGTCTCCCTATCAAGCATCAGTTCTTAACACAGCTGTTTTATTGTAAATTGTTACTAAAGGATTTAACTTGTGCTTCATGAAAGCAGTTCAGTACTGTGTTGTAAATGGGGAATAGTTATTGTAATGAGATCTGGTCTTACCTCGACTTTATTTTACTTATTTCCAAGTTGAAGTCCTGCGGTGATCTTGCCACAAAACATAACTCCTATAGAATTTTTTTTTGAAAAGCCAAATGCTCCTATTATCTGTAGTTTTTGGGGAAACATAGCAAAAGATACATATTACGATATACACTAATGATTGAAAAGCAAACTACAAACACTGCCTCTTCAAAACAGTAATCACAAATAGTGACAAGCTACCCCAGTTACTATGCCCAAACTCGCGTCTCTCGATTGCTCGTTGAGCATCTTTTTCTCTGAATAGAAGAAGAATGGAGGAATCCAGAATTCCGAAAATGATCGTGGAATGGGAACCGAAGGGAAAGCAGAGAAAAGGACACCCTATGACCACCCGGCTCCAAAATGTACGACTAACAATGAGAAGACTTGGCACAGAGGAAGAAGATATACAATATCGGAGGGACATCCTGAGGAGATAAAGTAAGATCTTATGTAACAGATGTAGTAATTTCCGGGTATTTGTTGTGTTGGAGAAAACCCTTTGTGTACAGGAAAATCTCAAATAAGAATAGTCATCGCATTACAAGTCCATTTTACTGCCACACGCCAGAACCGGCAATACACATAGACTGTAAACTTTCCTTTTCATGCCTTTTATAAAGTTCATTTCATTGCAGAGTGCGTCATTTAGTAAACTATGAATAACGTTCGTGCAACTATTGGACTTGACCTTCTTCAGGTTTTTGTTTAGTATTGTCGATTTGCTAGAAGAGGGAAATACACTTGTATAATTTAATGCCCGTAGTCGATCAGTTAAATGCTATGAGAGGTTCAACTACATCACCTGTAACGGTGCTATCGAGACAACGTAACAGTCTATTCAAGTTTCAGGCTCAAAACACGCGCTGCGGTGGGAACGTGTTCTCTGCACTCGTTGAGACTCGAACTGCATTATTCATTGCTCACTTCGCTTCCTCTGTGTATATTTTTAAAACAAAAGTCATGGCTTTACTGCAAGTCATGGTCGCACGAAGTTTAGCACATACGAGCAATCTCCTCTGTCTGTAAAAGTTTGCGTCTACGGCGTTGGTTAAGCGCAAACCCGACATGTACTATAAAAGAGCATGCAATCACACATTTTTTAATTCTGTATATAGACTGTTGAAATAGGATTTTCGGAAATAAGTTTCTTAAGATCTCAAATAAGGCAGCATAATCATTAAGTAATCTTCTTCTTGCCCGTGCCTGGTTCTCTGATTCTTAACAATTTTCCTGTGTTCTACCCTTGTCGTTTACTTTCCTTCTCCATGATTCCTAGTGCTCTGGTGTTTTCTTCCACGTCGTCCAGTAATTGTTTAAGTAGCCTTCCTTTTAATCTTCTTCCTGTCGCTTTCCACTGAAAGACCTTCTTTGTATTTCTTGTGTCCTCCGCTCTTAGGATATGCCCCAGCCAGACTATTCTTTTACTTTTAATTAGCCTTACAATATCAGCTACTTGCATGAGACGATCCAACTCATAACTGATACTTGCTCTCCAGGTACTATCGTTATTTCGTTTGCCTCCATAAATTATCCGTAATATTGTTCGTTCAAACATTTTGAGCTGTTGGTCATCTGTGCTGGTTAGCGTCCATGCTTCACATCTATATGTAACCACTGGCGTAACCATTACCTTATATACAGTCATTTTTACCTGTCGAGTTACCACTCTAGATGTCGTTAGCTTTTCAAAAGGAATGATAACACCTATTACCACTTAAAATGCGGGCTTTTATGCAAGTGGACATAGAATTCACTTCATTAATATTAGCCCCTAGGTATTCAAAATCCTCTAGAAGCTGAAAATTAAAACCTACTGTTGACCAGTTATCCAGGTTATTGTCTCCTCTTTTGCGGATTATCAGACATATAATTTTTGATTTGTTAATTTCCAGTCTTCTGTGCTGTGCAGCTTCTTGCAGTTCCACAGCTACCCTCTCCAATGACATCCTTCGTCTATTAATAACTGCGTGGTCCTTATACCTATGTGTTCGGATGTCTGCGGTTTTCACTATAGTTGCTTCTAAGGTCAAATTGAAAAGCATTGCTGAAGAAGTATCACCTAGTTTGACTCCTTTATTGATACTGAAACGGTTAATTTCCCATCCACTCTTACCACTGCCGCTTGGAACCTGCCTTGTAGTTTTGTAACTTCTAACGTCTCTTCCCTGTTTGGACTATCGAAGGCCTGCTTGAAGTTAGGTAATATAATTATAAAAATTAACGACACGGGAAGATCAAACGCATCCTCAATTCAAAATAAGAAGAAGAATTCAAACTTTCCTTATTATTGCATGCAGTGTGCTTAAAGGAAAGTGGCGAGAGACCAGTATTGGTCAAAATTAGAAGGAAACCAGTACCTGTTGAAATATTGAGTAGTGTCTAGTGTTAGGTGGTGTCGGTCTTTTAACTGCTGTAGTTCGTTGCGCCCCTCTGGATGGTTGTAACGAATTACCAGCGCCAGTTGAGAACATTACCTCTGGAGACAAACGACTGCTGTGGTTTATGCAATACGGGGCTCAATCTCCGCCTCCGTAGCGCAGCGGTAGCGTTGCCGCCTGCCACGCAGGGGGCCCGGGTTCGATTCCTGCCAGGGGATTGTGTGTACATCATCATTTTCATCATCATTGACTCGCAAGTCGCCGATGTGGCGTCACCTGAAAAGGACTTGCAATACGGCTGCCGAACTCCCCCGAATGGGGCCTCCCGGCCAACAATGCCATACGATCATTTCATCTCATTTCTGCGGATCGTATCTCATTGCGACGTTTCATGGGCGATAGACTGGAGAAAGAATTCCGGTAGAATGACCTATCCGTTCACCAGACCTGATATCTATTGGTTTTCTGACTATGGCGACATTTAAAAGCATTTGTGTATGCCCGTACCATCAAAAATGTGCAGACGTTACTGGAACGAGTGGTCAATACATGTAAGGTAATCAGACGAAATCAGGTGTATTCGACGGAAGAAGGGCTGAAGGACGTGTCAGGAAACTTGTTAACAACGTGCAGCACTGCCCACAGTGTCTACGTCTGCGTAACAGACGGGAATGAGAGGACAGATTGGCCAATATCACCTCCTGCAGTGATACTCTTTTAAATACCCTATATGTCACAATTTTACGATATCGTTTTTGGCACACCGACATTCTTACCGTCAAATAATCGATCATTCTTATACTAGGTACTTACGGAAGATCTTGTTCAAGCTGAAACCATAAGCCAAGAGAACTGCTCTGTGGCAGCAGACTGTAACTACTTCGGACTCGAGAGTAAAGGAGCTCTAGCAGATCATGTAATTGTTTCGTTGTCACTTGTTCTGAAAAAATACGAGCGAGACGGCGGGCAGACAGTGAAACACTTTTTCTAACGGAGCCACTGTTACTGGACCGCCTTCCTAAACAACTGCTGGGCGTTGTTGTGCCTCAAAAGCGCCGACACGGATGTCCCGGAAGACAAAGCCAGACTTGCAAGTCAGGGCTTCGTTTTTTGCCTGTAATGCAGTTGAGGGCGCCTGGCGTCACACTTGTTCCAGCAGTGACGTGGCAATTTTGCGCCACCTTTCACAGGAACATCTCAATTCGTGTCTGAGGACCCGCGGGCAACAAGTTGCTCATTGCAGAAAACGAACACAAAATCTTAGATTTCATGATACTACTACCTTGTTTTTGAAAGAAAAGTAGAGACTATACAGGGTGTTCGGATACTGCGGTCGCAAACTTTTAGGACTTGTAGAGGCGACTGAGTAATAGGAATGCAAATCCGGGTCGTACGGTTTACGTTCTACAATCATTTCAAATACTATTTAAGTATTTTTTCAGGCGGTACTGAATGTGTAGTTTCTAATAACCACACACACTTACGTAAAAATTCAAAGAGTAAAATAAACTCATCGCAAACACGTTCTATTTCTATTGCCAAATAGCCAAAATGGTTCCCTGGCCTCCGGGTAACAGTTGCTTGTTGCGTATCTAACGGCTACTATACTTTGATATTCAGTATTTCATGTAATTATTATTGACCGAATTTAAAAATTTAAAATACCATCATAATCGACTCATTATGAGGTATTATCTTAGATTAATGAAAAAACACAATAAGTCAATAAGGCGGCGTAACCCACGACCTAGTTCTCACGTCTGGCTAGAACAACCTGTACTAGTAGTGTCCCATTTTAAGTCAGGGACTTTTAAGTCAAAAAGGTGAGCTGTTAACAGAGTAGAGGGTGTGCCAATTGGAAACATTTGGACCGGGGAGGAGTGTATCCTGCCTCATAATCGAGCGAAACCTCCTGAAAACTTTGGTCAGTATCAATGGATGGACACTACTTTTGATTTAATTCTGGAAGAACATCTCTCGGAAAATTACGAAAGCGTAGGGCACATCAAAGTTGAAGGATGAAATACCTTCAGTATTAACTGTAACTATTTTAAGTGCAGACTTTGAAAAAACCTTGTTGTCCTTTTCAGTTCTTTTGATGGTAGAACCTGCCGCTAGGATTTCTAACGTTGCTGAGGATCGTCTAAATCTTTTTTTTTTTTTTTTTTTTTTCCTCGTTGAGCATAATATTCCGCACACGATCTGGAGGTGCTCAGCCAACAAAAGTGTTGGAACGTTTGGAGACGAACCTCAACGACTCAGATCAGGAAGCAACTTCCAAACCAAAATCGAAGAGAGAACTGGGGTGTCACGATGCAAAGTCAACATCAGGAAATGGTGCTTCAGCACTGATGATGGAATTTGGCAGCGTGGTGACGCGCAGGATTGACATCTGCTAGTCTGCAGGAACCGAATGGACATGTGTACTGCCAGTTATACTGCTGCAGCTAGCAAAACAGCAGCCAAAACCGCCGAATCTTCAGCTCTCTGTGGAATACGAAGAGAATTATCTTGCTGTTTATTAGTTTTTATCTTCCTGTCTGTGTTTTATAAATTATTTTTCATTCCATGAATCCCTGTACATTTATTTTTATTACTTTCTGTCTGTATTTCATTGGATCTTCCCTGTAATTGATTCTTCCTATATAATTAATCTCTGTGTGTGTGTTATTAATAGGCGCTTCAGTCCGGAACCGCGAGACTGCTACAGTCGCAGGTTCGAATCCTGCTTCGGGCTTGGATGTGTGTGATGTCCTTAGGTTAGCTAGGTTTAAGTAGTTCTAAGTTCTAGGGGACTGATGACCTCAGATGTTAAGTCCCATAGTGCTCAGAGCCATTTTTTTGTGTTATTAATGCTCTAGCAGTTTATAATACTTTCACGTCCCGGACACATGAAATTATTAAATGAATCTCAAAGTATTTTGATTTGTCCAAGACTTTTGATTTGTGTGTATTAGAGTGATCCTTATTTATTCTAATTCTGTGTTTCTTCACGTACCCCCTCCCCCCTAGATCTTTCCTTTTGTTTTAAGAGAATTTTAGGACCTATTTTGCTGAAATTGAAGATGACGAACCCATGCTGCAGTGGCCCAGAAGTTACGTCATATCACTACGAGTTGTTTATTATTTCTTATTCGTGAGCTCGCTGCTATCACCTGTCCATTGAAACCTTACATTAACTTTACTTTCCGCCGTATCATATGTCATCTTAAGATTTTTCTTTGGCACTGAGGTAGGAAGAGTCTGAATCCCAAGAAAAATGATTCTTGCTTAAGGAATATAAATCTACGCTTAATTTCTTCAAGGTATCCAAACTCTTGACTGAAACGAACTCATCACTCCGTTGCAGAGCGAAAATTTCATTCTGGAGTGTGGCAGCCGACAAGCACATACATACAAGCTGTAATAAACTAACACGCAGTGATATGACGCAACTTCTTGGCCACTGCGGGGTGGGTTCCTTGTCTTCAGACCATAAAATTCTTCTTGAAACAAAAGAAAAACCTAGGGAGTTTACGTGAAGAAACACGAAATTGGAAAAGACACGGACCACCATAATGTGATTACAGAGCAAGGTCGGTCACTTGCTAACTTGTGCTCTTTGCCTATGTCGCTATCGATTTCGCTTTGGATCGCAGGTGATGCGAACGAGACCGATATAACGACTAGTTTGTGTTCGCTAATCTATGTTGACGACTGGAGCTGTGTGAAGCACGAAGCTCGTATAACCGGCAGCGAGAAAGGAACGAGAAGGATGAGCAGAGGTCACGATGTCTCGTCGAGAGGTGACCTCGTCTCGCCGGAAAGACGAGCCCGGATATCACGGCGTTTACGTCACCGATTCGCCAGGGGTCGCTTCTGTCGCAACGCGACGAGGTCTCGGGTTTCTTATTTCTTTCATTGCTGTAGTCAGCGCTCCCTGTTTCTTTCTCGTTTTATCTTGTTGTTTACTCATGTGTAATGCGACCTAACTTCAGTAAAAGAAAGTGATGGTAATGCAGCTTCTTTTGCAATTGGTTGGCGTTGTTTAGTTTCGCCATGTTCGAACGTGCTTGTTACAACCGGAGTCTACACTCACTTCTATTGTTCCCGGATCCTATCTAGCCTGAAAGTGAGATTACATTCACAAACTATCCACTCCAGAAATCCCAACAATCCCTCCAACTGCACGTCAGTCAGTTTATCTCCTGGCGCAACCAATGGCTCCTCAAGATCAACAACTCCAAAACCCAGGCAGTAGTTACAGGACGAACCACCCGCACCTTCCGCCTCTATGACTTTTACATCACCATTTATGACCGTCCTACCCCGTTAATTAATATACTAAAATACCTTGGACTAATCCTCGACCGGCAACTAACGTGAAACCTTCACCTACTAACCATCCAACAGAAAGCCACAACAGACCAAAACTACTACCAGGCCGAACTTGGGGATAACATCCCTCCACATTGACCCTCTACTGTCTCATCAAATACCCATTCCCTCCTCACTCACATCGAAAATCTCCACATCTCCTATACTATCTGCAAACTAGATTCCAATAACCCCATTGCCTCCCCTCTGATCACCAATCCTGGTATGCTGCTGCGCCTTTACATCCCTCCATCCCTACAAATACATACTTTCCGCATCCTACCCTAACGCAACTTCAATCAACTCCATGTCCCAGCCAAAGAGATCCGCCCCGATATTTATCCCTCCTACCAACTTTAACTCTTCCCCATTGACCCCACCCAACATCAGGGCTCCTCTCCCCCTATCCATCCAACACCATCCCTTCCGTCTTCTTATCATTACCTTACCCACATACCAAACTGCTCCCTATCCCCTATCTTTCCCCACCTTCGGTCTTCCCACTATCCACCCCAACACCTACGTTCATCTCCAGTTTTTATACACCTCAAATCAGTGGGAAATTCTCTCCACCTCAAATACTCCTCCCACGACAGAATCTTCGGATTCTGAGTGAACGTGCATTGCTTTTTCCTAGAAGAATTTTCCAGTGTGCAGAGTGATTTTAAAATGTATATATTTTCGTTTTTTGTATGCTGTCTTTGATTTTTTTTAAATTTAAAAAAGTAAATCAGTCCTCGTGTTCTTTTTCTCACTCTTGTTATATTTATTAAAATGGTCATGGCTGGAGAGCGAAATACTGTACCGCTGACAGCCCATACCCACCCATATGGTACGAGGGGATGTAATGACAATAAAGAAAAAAACAGGCTATTATTGTCTGTGCACTTACAGAAGAAGAGACTTAATATATTTTGTAAAAGTCACTAGGTGATTATAACTTATAGGAATAGATAGTTACAACAGAGCACTTTGAGTAAAATAGAAACCAGGTAGTGATGTTATTGATTTGTATTTTACTACCAAATATGGTTTCGTTTTCAAATCTGTCCATTGTATTCCGCACTACCACCGGGAAATTGTAGAGTGAGACTATATCATCAAATAACATATGAAAGAACCTTTGATAAGTACTCGTACGTTATTTACTTTCACAGACTTTTTGTTGGATGGAAATGAGCGTTTGGCGTCATTGGCCGGGAGGCCCCTCGCGGGGCAGGTCCGGCCGCCATATCGCAGGTCTTATTACATTCGGCGCCACATTGGGCGACCTGCACGCCGGATGGGGATGAAATGATGATGAACACAACACAACACCCAGTCCCTGAGCGGACAAAATCTCCGACCCAGCCGGGAATCGAACCCGGGCCCAGAGGACGACAATCCGTCACGCTGACCACTCAGCTACTGGGGCGGACTTTTTGTTGGATAATGTATGTCAAAAGAAAGTCTGTGACACACGGCCCATGATCAGGCTACTAGGCCGACAGCAGGTTGAGTGCAGGCTTTCTTCGCTGCAGTACTAAGGGGCGGATCCATCGCCCTGGCCACCTCTTACCTCTGGGAAAGGTTCTCAGTTGATTTGATAGCAGCTCCAGTGGACTCGGGGCCGATCAGACAGGACTGGAATGAGGAAACCTTCCCACCCCTATACGGAATTACAGGAACATAACACTTTTAAATGAGCGTTACTAAAGACTGAACATGCGACCACGCACTCAAGGGGTTTCTTGTGAGACAAACGGAACATCGGCAGGTTTCCTATGACAGCAGTGGTTAAATACTGTACATGTTACCAGGCGGTGATCGGTTCGTTAGTGGGCAGCCACTGACTGTCTTGTAGGAGTTAGCACATATTCCTCGGGTGCAGGAGAGAAGATGACGGCAGTGGTGCATGTTTATTACTCCAACGTCAGCAACAGTCAATGAAAGACGTCCGAGCATCAGCGTGTGAGACATACAACAGGACTAGCTGCGAACCTGTGGCATATTCTCGATGTTTAGGCTCATTAATTCTGACTGTAAATCATTAGTTGCATCAGACTTCATTAGAATGTGAGGAAACTCCACAAAATTGAAAAGATTTCTTTTTCGCAGAACCTTGTGAAATAATAATTTTCTCACTTCTTTACATCTACTTCCTGTAGGAGATCCATTTACGATTTAATGCCGAGGACAGGATGCTATTCCAACATTAATTATTTTCACTCTACGAGAGGTTTTTAATTACTTATTCACAGAGAACCATCACTCAATGATGAAATGTTTGAATTAACTTCACTGAATAATATTTGCAATTAAATATATAGAATGTTCTGCAGTATGATGATTCTCAAATAATTTCATAACCAGGATACATATTAATAAATTCCATTTAAATAAAAATACTAAATTGTTTAATACTTTCCTTCTAATAAGTCTACTTCCATCACGGTTTGTTGAATGCATGATCCACTGTTTGTTTGCGACACAAATCATATCTCCATTGTGATAGAGTATTAACGAACTACCTCCTTGGTCAGACAGCAACACTAACTGAGAGTTTTCATTACGTTAATTACAGGCTTAATTAAAAAGCGCCTGATTTCATTTACTTTTGACTATTGTAATCAAGCACATTGAGGTTGTTGGTCGTTAGCTAAAACGTTTGCAGTGACCCGAACCACAAAACGCTACATCAACAGAGGACGAGACCGTATTATCTTGCAAGCTTCACATCAAACGGAAAATAAACCAAATCGTATGAATATATTGAAATTATACCGAAATATAATCGACGTTCACTGGGAAATTCGACGTTTCCCTGTTCCGGTGCAGCACTAGAAAACGTCTGCAGTAAACTCCTCGGCCACTGCAAATGAATTCATCAGTTTTGATGAAACATGTCACAGCGTAAGAATACAGCTCAAGATCGACAAAAATATTAATGCACCACGACAGACAGATGGTAATGGGTGACGACTCTTTTCTCTTATGACGAGGAAGTATATTTACTCTTTAATGTTAAGAATAGTGCCTCTCGGAAACATCATTTTTAAGTGAAAAAAGCCGTAGTCGGTATTTGAGCGACGAAATGTAATCCGTTACTGTGCCTGAACTACAAAATAAATTGTTCAATGAACCCTTTCATCAAGCAGATACGCGGGAGACTTCGATGCAAGCATAAGCGACGAACTCAGCAAAGACATATTAATCAAGCTGGACGACGAACTCGAAAAACTCGTGTACATTACCCCAGCAGGACTATCTACACTGTGGTCATCAGACTGTGAACCACTAAAAGTAGCTGCCTGCCGGTGTGGCCAAGCGGTTAAAGGCGCTACAGTCTGGAACAGCGTGGCCACTACAGTCGCAGGTTCGAATCCTGCCTCGGGCATGGATGTGTGTGATGTCCTTAGGTTAGTTAGGTTTAAGTAGTTCTAAGTTCTAGAGGACTGATGACCTTAGAAGTTAAGTCCCATAGTGCTCAGAGCCATTTTTGAACTAAAGTAGCTAATGATCCGCTCATCGCACGTAAGGCTGCCGAGCTTGTGTACTTTGAACTACCTAAGGTGTAGCCAACAGCCTTGCCTCGTTGAATTCTCCGGTTCCCGCCAAATTACCAAAGTAAAGCAACGTTGGGAATGGCCGACCGCTGGAGGGGCAACCGCCCGGGTACGTCAAGCGCTGTTGGCAACGATCCCTTCGCCTGTACGACAAAGGGGAGAGGGGATGGTGGCATAGAGTTGGTGATCACCAGACTTTGCGGCAAAGGCCTGGATTAAATTTCAGATCTCTCCACAGTGTCTCACGAAGCAGGGCATGCGGCGGTGCTGCTAGTGATCCTTCCGTCGGATGCAGATGCTAAGCTCGGAGTCCCTTGTTGCTATTCGAGAGAAGTAGGCCATTTGCTGACACCGGGTTTCACCCTCTTCCTCTTTTTATCGTCATCCAACACAAACATTACAGTTACCTACACTTTAACGGATACACCTAAACACACAACTCTCACACTTCACGAAGGAGAGGTTCCGTTGTGCGCGACGGAAACGAAAAACCTTCCATCTAGTCAACTCAACCTGCCCTTCAGATTCTCCCAGCCATTCCTGCCACCCAATTTTACTTAAGATGCAAATAATATTTTGTAGAACATCAGGAAAGTGCTTCCTATTTAATATTACTCTTATATTCTTTCATGGTAGTAGGCAATCTAACTGCACTTCAGTAGAAAATTGGAAGTACGTTACATTGTATTCAGCAACGTGGTGCAGTGGCTAAGACGGTACATTGATTTCCAAGTTCGGTTGGCCTAGTTTTGGTTTTCTCCCGTAAATCAGTTGGATGGAATATCTAAACCTTCCTAAAAGGCTATTGATGACTACTTCTTCGTCGTCCCATCCAAGTTTCGTCTCTATTTACCATAGTGTCAATGAACTCTTCGAATATTTTATTAACAGGATAACGAGACAAACTCATAAGCCACTGACATTGCACCCAGTTTCTTAACCAGAGTTTTTATGACATCGTTTTAGTGTCTGTATTAGTGGTTTTTCGTACCAGTAAAAAAATCTACCCTAAATTTTTATATATTGGATTGAAGTGCATTTACTTCATTAACTACAGTATGGGCGAAATTTTATTGAGACAAACGAGAAGCGTTTAGTTGTATATGAATAAGAGATACATAAGGACAGCTGACAAGTCGACTTCGTCCGCATTCCTTATTAGCGTTAGCACGATTTTTCGGCATTGAGTGTTGAGCTGGATCTGGGAGGCTTTAAGGATCCAAAAAACATTTGTACGTAAATAAAGTACGAGACGTGCTGCCATGACTCAGAATACAGCAGAAAAACGTTGCTAAGTAAATATGGACAGAACAAATATGAACGTTACTACGTCAAAAAACAGTGAATTTGTACCTACCTGAAATGCCTGTTAAGCAGTTTTCGAGAGTTTCTATGGACTCGTAGCCACGAAATCAGACGTGAACCCCCGCGGAGGGAGGAAGAAAGAACATGGCGTCCTACAGGTTCTGAAAGCAGAGGTCGTATTTAGGTAGTATTTAATTTTCGCGGTATGAAAGTCGTCGTCATTAGTATCGGCACAGTTTATTTTCCTGTACGGAGGATTAACGCGAAATTTTAGTTACGTTTTCATTCATAAGCGCAGAGCATTGTCAGCAGTTGTGATTTTCCAAGAATGGAGTTACAAATTCGCTCAAGTAAGTGATATTCTTTGCTTGCAGCTTTGTGTTAAGTATTAGTGGACATTAATATGGGGTGTCTCCAGACTTGGACTCTATGACGGCTTAATCTCTACTGGGGGTACTCTCAACGAGACGTCTGCACTTCTGTAGGAGACTGGCAGCCCATTCTTCTTCAACAGCAGAAATCATAAAAGGTAGTGACGTTGGACGATTGGGGTCTGGAGTGAGGTCGACGTTGTAGCTAATCCCCAACGCGTTCCATTGGCTTCAGGTGGGACTCTGGGCGGGTCAGTCCATGAATGTTATCGTCCACAAACCACTCCGTCATAGATGCTGGTTCATGACAGAATCACTGTCATGCTGATAGGACGATCGTCTCTGAAATGTTCCTCTAGTGTATGCAGTACATAATGGTATAAAACGTGCTTATATCCCCCAGAATTCAGAGTTATATTGCTGTCTGTGAGAGGACCACAACCTAACGTGACAAGCGCCTCCTCACCGTAACGCGATCTCCACTGTACTTAACTGCTGGCCCTACAAATGATTAGGGCAAACGTTCTCCAGGCATTCGCCAAAGCCAAATCTTTCCTTCCGATTGTCACAGGGTACAGGGTGAATCATCACTTCAAATCACTCGTTCCCAGTCGTCCACAGTCCAGTCACTTTTTCCACCACCTCAAGCATCGCTTAGGATTGAGTAGAGAAATTTGTGGTTTGGCTCAAATGGCTCTGAGCACTATGGGACTTAACTTCTGAGGTCATCAGTCCCCTAGAACTTAGAACTACTTAAACCTAACTAACCTAGGGACAACACACACATCCATGCCCCAGGCAGGATTCGAACCTGCGACTGTAGAATGTGTGGTTTATGAGGAGCTACTCGACCATTTTACCCCATTAATTTAAACATCCTATGCACAGTCATTGAGCTAACCAGCGTGCTGATAACAGTTAAGAACTCACGAGTTATCCCTTCTGCTGATTTCTTGCCATTTTTACAACCACTTCTGCAATTCTCGACGGTCCCTGTCCTTCGATACATTAGGCCGACCTGGTCTTAGATTAGCTTTGATTGTTCCTTCGCTTTTCGACTTCAAAGTCACATCAACAGTCTGCTTCGACACCTTTAGAAAGGCTCAAATGTCGATGATGGATTTGCTACTAAGTGGACGTCCAAAGACTAGTCCACGTTCGAAAGTACTCTGCTCTCGTGACCGACAAATTCTGCTGTTAATGCTGTTCTACTGACAACACAATACTTCCCGCCTCGTTTTACACTCACAGGTTCGCCTTTCGTGACACCTAGTGGTCAATTCTGCATTACGTAGTGGTGTGCGGATGCTTCTGATCAATTAGTGTAATTAAGTCGAATGCAGCGGAGTAGAAAGACTGGATACAACTTACTTTACTGATACTGAGCTATCACATCCGTAACGATGTTTTCGGGGAGGTCCAACTTTTAAGAGAGCGTGTCCCCGTAGTGGGTTCAAATGGCTCTGAGCACTATGCGACTTAACTTCTGAGGTCATCAGTCGCCTAGAACTTAGAACTAATTAAACCTAACTAACCTAAGGACATCACACACATCCATGCCCGAGGCAGGATTCGAACCTGCGACCGTAGCGGTCGCTCGGTTCCAGACTGTAGTGCCTAGAACCGCACGGCAATTCCGGCCGGCCCCCGTGGTGGGCTTGTTACTGCTACGAAGATACGGAATCCAGTTGATTTTGGCTCCGCTGCATACGACTTTTGTTACACATGCTGGCGTACTTGGTTAATAAGTTGTACTGTTTCCATTTGACGACTCCGTTTCTCTACAACCATATGAGCGGCTGTTTGTTTACTAACACGTGGTTGCAGATGACATGCCGCAAACACCGACACCAATTGCTTAAAACTTGCTGTAACATACAATAAATAAGGTAGTATGAAAGTATCCATAATAAACTATATTTCAAAAAAACTAATAGTAAAAAAATGTAATAATGTGCTACTGTGTGTGTATAACCATGCTATTTTCTGCATGTTTTAAATTAAAAGACCCCACTGATGATGATGGTGATATTTGTCGCCGAAACTAGTTTGGGAGAATAAAAAAATGGTTCAAATGGCTCTGACAAGGGAACCTCCCCATCGCACCCCCCCTCAGATTTAGTTATAAATAGGCACAGTGGATAGGCCTTGATAAACTGAACACAGATCAATTGAGAAAACAGGAAGAAGTTGTGTGGAACTGTGAAAAAATAAGCCAAATATACAAACTGAGTAGTCCACGGCTCAAATAGGCAACGTAATGGGTATCGTGAGCTCAGGAGCGTCGTGGTCCCGTGAGCAGCTGCTGAACGAGAGGTCCTTGGTTCAAGTCTTCCCTGGAGTGAAAACTTTATTTTCTTTATTTTTGCATAGTTATTATCTGTCCGTTCGTTCCATCGCAAAACCATGCGATTAGTAGACGAAAGGACGTGCCTCTCCAATGGGAACCGAAAACATTTGATCGCAAGGTCATAGGTCAACCGATTCCTCCACAGGAAAACACATCTGATATATTCTATACGACACTGGTGACGGCATGTGCGTCACATGACAGGAATATGTTGTCGACCCACCTAACTTGTACACTTGGCGAAGGGGTAAAATGATTCTTCTACCTTGCCCGATTTAGGTTTTCTTGTGGATGTGATAATCACTCCCAAAAAAAGTGATGAAAACATAATAGTTTGTCACATAAACTGGAAATAAAATATTAAACTTTTCATTCGATGGAAGGACCTTTCGTTCCGCAGCTGCTCACGTTACCGCGAGACCACGGCGCTCCTGCGTTCCCAATGTCCTTGACGTTGCCTATCCTCCCATGAACTACTCAATTTGTATATTTTGCTTATTTTTTCGCAGTTCCACACAACTTCTTCTTGTTTTCTCAATTGATCTGTTTTCAGTTTTTCAAGGCCTATCCACTGTGCCAACTTATAACTAAATCTGAGGGGGGTGCAATGGGGAGGTTCCCTTGTGAGCACTATGGGACTTAACTTCTGAGGTCATCAGTCTCCTAGAACTTACAACTACTGAAACCTAACTATCCTAAGGACATCACACACATCCATGCCCGAGGCAGGACTCGAACCTGCGACCGTAGCGATCGCGCGGTTCCAGACTGTAGCGCCTAGAACCGCTCGGCCACTCTGGCCGGCAGTTTGGGAGAATAAAGAAATTAACGAATAACAAGGTGTTTTGCAGCAAGGTGGACTCAATTTCTGATATTACAGGATGATTTCAATAAACAACGTTTGGTTTCAATACAGCTGTTGGTTTTAACTATTATTATTGAAGTTCTGAAACATGTATGCTCGTCGGGTACCAGAGTGGCGGACTGGCTGCCGTGTGAGCGTTGCGCAGCAGTACTGCACGGCACGGCACGGTCGACGGTCGGCGAGTCGCGACCGCAGTACGCCACGCCACGCCGCTCTGCCGAGCCCCATTCGTCACGCGCGGCCGCTCTGACCTTGGCGCGGCCGCAAAGTGGCTGAGAGCGCCGCGGAGCGCATCTGCCTCTGCCTCTGCCTGCCTGCCGCCCGTATTCCCGGTGACTCACGCCGCTGAATTAGCACCTCTGTCCGCTGCTTATTATTGTTATTAGAATGCGATGGTGGATGCTTTTCTGGCCTCTTCATTAGCATTGCAAATGGCGTCAGGGAAAACCGCAGTGGAACTTCTACTAACCGCATTAGCCGCACACGAAATGAATCGACGAAATTTACGACTGGCTTCGGACTGAAAATGAAGACTTGACAGTTCATTACAAGTGGCCTCACAGTGAATACATTCAGAGTACGACTTGATATATCGTTTTCGTGTATACAGAATCGATATGTTGCAGCTTTGAAAACATTTCGACGCCCTTGACACAATCGATTTTTTTCTACAGTTTCGCCGGCCGAGGTGGTCGAGAGGTTCTAGGCGCTACAGTCTGGAGCCGCGCGACCGCTGTGGTCGCAGTGTGGAATCCTGCCTCGGGCATGGATGTGTGTGATGTCCTTAGGTTTAAGTAGTTCTAAGTTCTAGGGGACTGATGACCTCAGAAGTTAAGTCCCATAGTGCTCAGAGCCATTTGAACCATTTTTCTACAGTTTCTTTTCAGGTGATATTTTTACTCTGGAAAATGCATCACCAAATACACAGCATGGCAAAAAAGTGAATCACCTAGAATACGTGATACCATGTCAATGTAAGTTCGTACATGTGTATACCATCAGCGGCTGAAATTCTCTGCCGGCCGCGGTGACCGAGCCGTTCTAGGAGCTTCAGTCCGGAACCGCGCGACTGCTACGGTGGCAGGTTCGAATCCTGCCTCCGGCATGGATCTATTTAATGTCCTTAGGTTAGTTAGGTTTAAGTAGTTCTAAGTTCTAGGGGACTGATGACAGATGTTAAGTCCCATAGTGCTCAGAGCCATCTGAACCATTTTTTTCTCCTCTGTGCCATTCAGAATGGCCACCGGAGTGCATTAGTGTTGTTCGTGTTTAATGCAGAATCCAGTACGTGTCGAAGGGGTTCCTGCCCTCAGGCGCCAGAGCAGAAGCGAAACGCAACGTAGCTGCGTTGGTGACAAAGTCTCTATACAGGTACATTTTTACAGCACTCAACAAAGGTGTGTAGGTGGAACCGAGGGTGTTGCCGACCTGAGGCGTCTTAGCGGGACCCTTTATCTTTTCATTCACGCGTCTCTCGACGTTGCACACCACGTCCCCTCCCCCAGCCACCGCCATGATTGCGCCACAGGAGGGAGCGAAACAAGAGGGCTGAAAAGGCATAAACAACCTTTGCTGCTTCCGATCACTTTCAAATTTCGTCGAATGGTTTTGAACGGTCCCTAGTGGTTGGTTCCATTCTGTACAGCAGAGCAAAATATGCGGTCACGCTACACTCCGTAGAGGTCAGATCACGCTCCAGTGTGGTTGCAGCTCCACCATGTCTTTAGAGAACGGCTAAACTGTTCGGGGGCTGTCAGCAGTGTCGAACGTTGTGCAAAACGTCATCCTATTGCCGACTGCACTGCGAAGTGTCGTTTTCGCCCTCAGAATGTGTGGGATTTGACGCCCCAAGGTAAGGGGTGGTTTCTTTGCAGCACTCTATGCCACCTTCTGAGGCGTTTCAGCGTCCATTCTGAGCAGTGATGTGTTTGAAATGCTTTTCCCGGCCATCCACAAGAAAACCGCGTGATTTTCAAAAGGTTCAAATGGCTCTAAGCACTTTGGGACTTAACATCTGAGGTCATCGGTCCCCTAGACGCAGAACTACTTAAAGCTAACTAACCTAAGGACATCACACACATCCATGCCCGAGGCAGGATTCGAACCTGCGACCGTAGCAGCAGCGTGGTTCCGGACTGAAGCGCTAGAACCGCTCCACCACAGCTACCAGTCGCTTGATTTTAACACTGGGCTTCTGGTTCTGATTCCATTGCGGAAGGGTCAGAAGAGATTATATGTGACATTATTAACCCGTCTTACAATTCACATGAACTTCAGAGCTCTGGTCTTTTTTTCGCGTGTGTCAAGACTTCGCTATTTAAAGCGCTACCGAGCAAGAGGGTGACGTCGCAGGGCGCCACGCTTTTGCACCATTGCAGAGACAGATTGAGGCACCTTTGAACGAGATTTCAAACTTCCGCGTCACAGTGAGAGACAATTACGGAGTTTCAAAAACATGACCCTATAAATGTGTTGTGCAGTGTTGCATAGGTGCAACAAGTTATGATACAATAACACGTCAGTACCTTATTATATTAAGTATCGTTATCATACATTCTCAATCACTAATACATTTTATAGCTCAAAAACAATGTCCCTTTATTCTGAATAAAATAAGAAGTAACTAAAAGTCAGTTCCTTGCTGATGGAGTGCAGCTATCTCGATATTTTTTTAAAAGCGTATTCCGCCACAATATACATAGTTTATGTGGAATAAATCACATTTGTACACACACTGGTGAAGTAACGTCTAACTCTTCGAGTGGGCCTATAGCACTATTTTTTTATTCGTAATAGTGTACCGATAAGCACGCAGTATGTGAATGTCGTGTGACTAAGGCCTCCCGTCGGGTAGACCGTTCGCCGGGTGCAAGTATTTCGAGTTGACGCCACTTCGGCGACTTGCGCGTCGATGGGGACGAAACGATGTTGATTAGGACAACACAACACCCAGCCCCCGAGCGGAGAAAATCTCCGACCCAGACGGGAATCGAAGCCGGGCCCTTAGGATTGACATTCTGTCGTGCTGGCGTCTCAGCTACCAGGGGCAGACAGCATGCAGTATGAGTTATCGGTACTCTATGACTCATAAATGTAGCTCATTTTGTTACATTTCTCTGTCGCTTGCTGGAAGTGTACACATTTGCAGATTTCGTCGATTGTTTCTGAGACCAAAACGTTCTTGCTTCTACAACTGCTTAATAATTATTGCACTTTTATTCTTCTAGCCCTTAACGAGATGTTATAGTCGCTACAATGAATCATATGTTCAAGTCATAAGTTGTCGGATTATTCCTTGCAAAAGCACGTTTAGGTTGCATCTCCTTATAATTTTACTTGTCGATCGACGCGAGCTACTGTCACTAACTCTCCTGTCCAACTAATTCGAGTCGAGTAATGAGGGTGCAGAGAGCCGTTTTTACTGTAAGATGCGCTTTTTGTTGACACAACATTACATTAGCCTAATCGGCACACAAGGGCCACGTGCGCCATTTGTGTGCGAACTGTGTGGATAAGTGTTCTGATAGCTCCGTTGTTTAACTGTTTCCATATTGCGTATTAGTTAAGAGAGATGTTATGTGTTGCTAATGTGAACTTTCGAAATAAATTAAAACTGTGTGACGGATTGCGACTCGATCCAGGATAACCGCCTTACGCAGACAGTGACTGCACCATCTAACCCAGCTCACTTACCCACTCAAATCTTCAACTTGGTCCTAGTTCCTCTCAATAATTTTCAAACTCCAGAGTGACTTTCCTATAACGCTGTAGTAATAGTACTTAAAAGTAAAAAGATACAGCGGAAAATTTTAAACACATCTTCAGTGATGTTACAGAAACTACGCATTTTTGCTCTTTGTGGAGTACGATGGAACTACTGGTACCCTTTTGCCCGCGAGAGAATTACAACTTGCCATCAATGTCCACCGCAACTAACATTTCAAAAAAAGGGAAAGATACGTCGTCGCCGTTAAATTTGTTGGCAATTAGCCCCGACATTTTTCAAAGGGTTTATAGTCGGCAGACGCTCACGTTGTACTACCTTCTCATTACAGTTATTAACTGAGTTCATGCGGTGGATATACTGGTTGTTACAGCATCATTAATGAGCCCCAAGTGACACGTAGGACAAAAGACAGAGATGAGCACCTTTAAGTTAGACAAAACGACTGACAGTTAAGGCGCTTGGGATGCATATGGTATAGCTAACAGCAGCTTCATACATGAAGAACAATAACATTACTCGGCTGGATACAATTTTAAGACCATTTTCTATCCTTTGTGAGCATATCTCGGTTTTAATACAGTACTTCGCTGTTTAAACATGGGGCTCTCTCTTTTACCCGAATGATGATGATGAGGTCCCATTCTCCGAGGAGCATTGGGAACGATGCGAGAGACCCGCACCGCCGACTAGGCAAGGTCCTAGCGGAGGTGGTTTGCCATTGCCTTCCTCCGACCGTAATGGGGATGAATGATGATGATGAAGACAACACAAAAACACCCAGTCATCTCGAGGCAGGGAAAATCCCTGATCCCGCCGGGAATCGAAACCGGGACCCCGTGTGCGGGAAGCGAGAACGTTACCGCAAGACCACGAGCTGCGGACTTTACTCGAATGCGTTCTGCTTGGCCATTTTGGTACATGGAATGGCTCCTATTACGAGCAGTACATAGATATACAATGAGAACCCAAACTACACCGACAAAACTTCGGTGAATGTTCAGGGATATTTTCCTGTATAGTCCCACAATGTGACCCCTTCCAGATTCTACAGGGTGAAAAGTATTTAAACCGACAAACTTTGGGAGGTTGTAGGGGACATCAAAATAAATATTTTTCCCTAACGTCATATTTTCCTACTAGGATTATTTATACCGTTGGAGGCCGTATTACGATCTTCAGTTGTTAGAGGGCGTATGACGCTCTTCTGTTGTAGGCAACTGCTGTCCACCAGTGTAGTAGTGCATTGTTTACTAATGGAGCGATACACCTGTAGTGAGTACACTGATATGGTTGGTGCGTACTACATAGCGCACCACAACGGACGAGCTGCACAGCGGGTTTATCGTCAACAGTATCCTAATCGCCGTAGCCCGCATCATACGACGTTTGATGCTGTGTACAAAGGATAACGTTCTACGAGTCGGGGCGTGGAATGTCAGAAGCTTGGACGTGGTAGGGAAACTAGAAAATCTGAAAAGGAAAATGCAGAGGCTCAATCTAGATATAGTAGGGGTCAGTGAAGTGAAGTGGAAGGAAGACAAGGATTTCTAGTCAGATGAGTATCGGGTAATATCAACAGCAGCAAAAAATGGTATAACAGGTGTAGGATTCGTTATGAATAGGAAGGTAGGGCAGAGGGTGTGTTACTGTGAGCAGTTCAGTGACCGGGTTGTTCTAATCAGAATCGACAGCAGACCAACACCGATAACGATAGTTCAGGTATACATGCCGACGTCGCAAGCTGAAGATGAACAGATAGAGAAAGTGTATGAGGATATTGAAAGGGTAATGCAGTATGTAAAAGGGGACGAAAATCTAATAGTCATGGGCGACTGGAATGCAGTTGTACGGGAAGGAGTTGAAGGAAAGGTTACAGGAGAATATGGGCTTGGGACAAGGAATGAAAGAGGAGAAAGACTGAGTTCTGTAACAAGTTTCAGCTAGTAATAGCGAATACCCTGTTCAAGAATCACAAGAGGAGGAGGTATACTTGGAAAAGGCCGGGAGATACAGGAAGATTTCAATTAGATTACATCATGGTCAGACAGAGATTCCGAAATCAGATACTGGCTTGTAAGGCGTACCCAGGAGCAGATATAGACTCAGATCACAATATAGTAGTGATGAAGAGTAGGTTGAAGTTCAAGACATTAGTCAGGAAAAATCAATACGCAAAGAAGTGGGATACGGAAGTACTAAGGAATGACGAGATACGTTTGAAGTTCTCTAACGCTATAGATACAGCAATAAGGAATAGCGCAGCAGGCAGTACAGTTGAAGAGGAATGGACATCTCTAAAAAGGGCCATCAGAGAATTTGGGAAGGAAAACATAGGTACAAAGAAGGTAGCTGCGAAGAAACCATGGGTAACAGAAGAAATACTTCAGTTGATTGATGAAAGGAGGAAGTACAAACATGTTCCGGGAAAATCAGGAATACAGAAATACAAGTCGCTGAGGAATGAAATAAATAGGAATTGCAGGGAAGCTAAGACGAAATGGCTGCAGCAAAAATGTGAAGACATCGAAAAAGATATGATTGTCGGAAGGACAGACTCAGCATACAGGAAAGTCAAAACAACCTTTGGTGACATTAAAAGCAACGGTGGTAACATTAAGAGCGCAACGGGAATTCCACTGTTAAATGCAGAGGAGAGCAGATAGGTGGAAAGAATACATTGAAAGCCTCTATGAGGGTGAAGATTTGTCTGATGTGATAGAAGAAGAAACAGGAGTCGATTTAGAAGAGATAGGGGATCCAGTATTAGAATGGGAATTTAAAAGAGCTTTGGAGGACTTACGGTCAAATAAGGCAGAAGGGATAGATAGCGTTCCATCAGAATTTCTAAAATCATTGGGAGAAGTAGCAACAAAACGACTATTCACGTTGGTGTGTAGAATATATGAGTCTGGCGATGTACCATCTGACTTTCGGAAAAGCATCATCCACACAATTCCGAAGACGGCAAGAGCTGACAAGTGCGAGAATTATCGCACAATCAGCTTAACAGCTCAGGCATCGAAGCTGCTTACAAGAATAATATACAGAAGAATGGAAAAGAAAATTGAGAATGCGCTAGGTGACGATCAGTTTGGCTTTAGGAAAAGTAAAGGGAGGAGAGAGGCAATTCTGACGTTACGGCTAATAATGGAAGCAAGGCTAAAGAAAAGTCAAGACACTTTCATAGGATTTGTCGACCTGGAAAAAGCGTTCGACAATATAAAATGGCGAAAGCTGTTCGAGATTCTGAAAAAAGTAGGGGTAAGCTATAGGGAGAGACGGGTCATATACAATACGTACAACAACCAAGAGGGAATAATAAGAGTGGACGATCAAGAACGAAGTGCTCGTATTAAGAAGGGTGTAACACAAGGCTGTAGCCTTTCGCCCCTACTCTTCAATCTGTACATCGAGGAAGCAATGATGGAAATAAAAGAAAGGTTCAGGAGTGGAATTAAAATACAAGGTGAAAGGATATCGATGATACGATTCGCTGATGACATTGCTATCCTGAGTGAAAGTGAAGAAGAATTAAATGATCTGCTGAACGGAATGTACAGTCTAATGAGTACACAGTATGGTTTGAGAGTAAATCGGAGAAAGACGAAGGTAATGAGAAGTAGTAGAAACGAGAACAGCGAGAAACTTAACATCAGGATTGATGGTCACGAAGTCAATGAAGTTAAGGAATTCTGCTACCTAGGCAGTAAAATAACCAATGACGGACGGAGCAAAGAGGACATCAAAGGCAGACTCGCTATGGCAAAAAAGGCATTTCTGGCCAAGAGAAGTCTACTAATATCAAATACCGGCCTTAATTTGAGGAAGAAATTTCTGAGGATGTACGTCTGGAGTACAGCATTGTATGGTAGTGAAACATGGACTGTGGGAAAACCGGAACAGAAGAGAATCGAAGCATTTGAGATGTGGTGCTATAGACGAATGTTGAAAATTAGGTGGACTGATAAGGTAAGGAATAAGGAGGTTCTACGCAGAATCGGAGAGGAAAGGAATATGTGGAAAACACTGATAAGGAGAAGGACATCTGCTAAGACATGAGGGAATGACTTCCATGGTACTAGAGGGAGCTGTAGAGGGCAAAAACTGTAGAGATTGGAATACGTCAAGCAAATAATTGAGGACGTAGGTTGCAAGTGCTACTCTGAGATGAAGAGGTTAGCACAGGAAAGGAATTCGTGGCGGGCCGCATCAAACCAGACAGTAGACTGATGACAAAAAGAAAAAAAAAAACAAAGTCTGCGTGAGACCAGGTCATTTAGCAAATTATCTGGACAGGGATGCCGTCGCACGGTAAGAAAGTTGCAATTTGAGGAAGCTGTTTTGCAGTATGTGGAGCGGGATCCTTCAATCAGCACTCGTGCAATTGCACTTAACATGGGGACGAATCAGGGAAATGTAAGAACAGTCCTTTGAGAGCAATTGTTACGTCCATTTCACTTACAGCGTGTCCACAACCTGGAACCTGTTGATTATCCACCCAGAGCACAGTTTTCGCAGTGGTACCTGGAACAGTGTGAAATGCATCCTAAATTTCCATCTTCTGTATTGTTTACCGATGAAGCAACGTTCGGGCGTGATGGAGTCTTCAACATGCACAATTCGCATGTTTGGAGTGAAGATAACCCACATGCCGCAGTTACTAACACTCATCAAGTGCGCTTCTTCGTTAATGTGTGGGTCGATGTTGTTGGAGGCTGTTTAATTGGGCCGTATCTGCTACCTAGTTGTTCTCTCTTGGTCATAAAAAAAAATGGAAAAGTGTTTGTTGGTTTGATTAATTTGCCGCCAGAGAAATCTTCCTCTACCGGTTTAAATACTCCTCATAGGAAAAAATGACATCAGGGAAAAATATTTGTTTTGGTGTCCCCTACAACCTCCCAGAGTTTGTCGGTTTAAATACTTTTCACCCTGTATAAGGTGCCGGCTATGCCGACCCACATGCGTACGCGGGATCTATGTGTTCTTCACAGTGATCTCTCAACGTCTGACGCTGTTCACGTCCCTTATCTACCCTATGAGGCCTGATAATAACACGAACAACATTAATGCAATCTAGTAACTGTTCTACTTGTCACAGAGCATTGCAACTAATCATACCTGTCGCTGACGTGTACGTGTTTAATTGACATCCGACTAGGCCTTCTTGATGCTTTACCTTGTCAGGCAGTTTATTTATTTGAATAAAATATTCTCGGTTTACAAGTCGCGTCACTTCGGCCTCTACGCTTTTCTGAGCAAAACTCCATATTTCGGTTGATATACACTGCTGGAAAGAAATTAGTACGCCTGGAAAGACGACATCGATTGTTCTACGGTGACCGCAAATGCCACTTGGCGGATAGTGGATTTGGATTTACTGATATTGTTTCAACATAGTCCGCCAACTGATAGCGCAGTGTCATAGCTACCGGAGCGCCATTTGTGCCCACCCTTTAAGAGGGAATGCCCACAGCCAGAGGGATCAGTGTGGAAGAAATGTGTGAAGCAAGCAGACAACCATACCATGGACACGCACCTATACTTCCTACAGCCAACTGAACGAGTTTGAGAGGGGTCAAATCGTGGCTTTCCGAGTGGCGGGATGGTCCTTTCGGAGAACTGCCACACAAGTTGGACGTGATGCGTCAAAAATGGTTCAAATGGCTCTAAGCACTATGGGACTTAACATCCGAGGTCATCATTCCCCTAGGCTTAGAACTACATAAACCTAACTAACCTAAGGACATCACCCACGTCCATGCCCGAGGCAGGATTCGAACCTGCGACCGTAGCAGCAGCGCGGTTCTGGACTGAAGCACCTAGAACCGCTCGGCCACAGCGTCCGGCCACGTGCTGTTATCAGTGGTCACGTGAACATTCTCACACCCGCGGATGAACTTTTGGAGGTACATGCAGCACAGACGCCTGTCTGGATCGTCGTATCGTAATGTCACCGGTCGTAGATCGTATAGCTACCGCAGAATACATAAGAAGGTTTGTGAGCCCAGGCGTGCAAACACGAACTGTTTCGAACCGGTTATTAGCAGTGGGACTTAGAACACCCACAACTCTAGCCGTCTTCCACCAAGCCACAACATACACGTGCGCGCCTCGCTTCGTGCCGTCAGAGGATCAATTAGAAGATGTAAAGGCGCGCCGTGGTCTTCAGTGAGGAAAGCAGATTCTGGCAGCACGCAAGTGATGATCGTTTGCGCGTACGACGTAGACCCCGTGAGCGCTGTCTCGTAGAGTGCATTCATCAGAGACACCGTAGCCCCACCTCAGGTCTTACAATCTTGGGTGCGATAAACTACAACTCTCGTTCACCTCTGATGTTTCTGGATGGGACGCTAACCAGCGCTCGGTATGTGCAGAATGTACGTGCAAAATGTTGCTGTTGTAACTGACAAATTGAAAGTTTTTTCAACACAACTTTTATTTACGTTAATCTACATGGAAATGACCGAATAACAACGAAAAGTCACAATCACAGAGCCAGTAAGAATTTCCTACTAGAGGCAACAAAAGATAACTTCTAAGTTTCCTACAAGAGTCCGAGGTAACACACATACAATTAATTCCAAGTCCTATTCGGATAGCGAAGACGTAGTCTTCCGTGGAGACGTCCTTGAGGTCGGTATTCAGCATGAACTGACGTCCAGTGCGGGTTCCAGTCTTTAAATAGTATTGGCCAGCCAATTAGATGTTGGTGTAGTAATTCTTCCTGCAGGCCATCTCGAACACCCTCTACAGGAAGTAGTACACGGAATGTCTGTTTCCAAAACAGCCGATGTTTACCATTGCTTACGCCTTGGGCATAGGCAACCTCTGTCCTGTATGGTGTTAGATGTATTGCCCGCCCGCAGGGGCTACCTTGGCGACGGCATAACAGTTGTTTTTTGGCGTTCTTGCAACAGGAAGGTGATGTGCTGTTCCAACGGGATCCACACACTGCCTGCGGAATTCAACGTGCTGTGCAAGAAGTGCAGGAACTTTCATGATCAGCACGATCTCCGGACTTATCTCCAAGCGAATACGTGTGGGATGTGATGGGACGAGAAGTGACTCGTGCGACTCATCAACCAACTCCTCTTACAAAACTTCGTGAACACGTCTAGCAGGTGTGACATAACGATTCTCTTCTGTTCGATCGACTAGATGCCAGAGTCGGCACCTGCACTGCCTCTCGAGGAGGGTAAACCACGTACTAAATGGACGTTTCAGCATGAGTCGATACCTGGTACCTCATAATCACTTGTGCTAATGATCTGTAAACGTAATCAATTCATGTACTCAACATACACTGTTGCAATAACAAATCTCGAGTAAATTCGAAACCTCAGGGTGCACTAACTTTTTATGGCAGTGTATTCCAATCGATTTTTTTTTTTTTTAACATGGTCCAGTCAAGCAGCAGCAACTGAGACAGGTACTGTCATTTTCACCCTAGCGAAAAGCACACTACAGTGTTATAGAACAACTGAATTTTGCGAAAAATTTGTTTTGTTGTTAGTCTATAGTGAAATGTCGTCATATTCTATGTTGTCTGGAATCTATTTACAACAAACTGATGTGTAAAATCATTCGTCATATCGGCTGTTTAATTCAAATACGTTCACTTCAAGTAGTTCTACTCTATGGATATACTGCATTGGAGTGATGGGATTGCTCTCAATGACTTTACTATTTTATTTCAGTCAAGAAGGCAAATCGTAACGAAAGACCATCCCAGAAGTAATTTGGATAAGATGTATGTAGTATGAACTTTCGTGCTTTAAATTACGTTTCTGTCACGCTCCGGAACGTGGATCTTGTGCCCTCGGCACAGCTATATGGGTGCTCCCCGTTCATACACGTGGTGCTTTCCGTACACGCAGTAGTGACGATGAAAGTGGTCTATTATTAGCTGTATAAATATCCTGTATGAGCCAAATGAAGCTGGTCTGTTACGGGGGACTCTGTAAGATGTGGCTTCATTCCACTAGTGATTCAATACAACGGTCGTCAGATGCCTGAGTATCAATGATAAACACGTAAACAAAGTGTCAATATTTTAAATTCTTCTGGGCCTCCAACGTTATATATGTCTTGTAAGAACATTGTGTGTACATTAAGCCAAAACGCTGCTTTTTGTATCAGCTGTTATTATTGTGACTTTATTTTCAATGGCTATAGGCCTGTTTCGACCCAAAGACCATTTTTAAGCACTCTGCAACATATAGTACGGTACTTAGATCATATATCTGTGAGTTCTCGTAATAAATAATTATTTTGTACATTTGGCGTAAGACTTACTTCCATATTACGTCGTTGACGCTGTTGCTGTCAGATATCTTACTTGGTGCGTTTTTAAGTAAAGCACAGGCGAAATTATAAATTACTCGCTAAGCACTGTCTCAGCAGGCGAATTTTTCTTTGTTGGCCAGCATCGTTAAGATCTTCTTAACATTTTGTAAGTTTGACCGCTTCGAGTTGTGTCAGCGATGTTACATGGTTACAGATTTGTGTTTATAAATCTATGGAGTTGTGTGACAGTAAAATCTTTGCAGCTGTATATTGGTGTTCGTTTTATGAAATTATCCGGGGTCAACGATTTCAATAAAATTATCAAAATAGTTTTTATGTTTTACATCTGTTTGTTCGTTTAAAATTTTTTCTGGATATTTGCGGGTGTGTATATAGATTTCTATCTCTTCCAGGAAGTTCAATATTGGGCCTTTTGGTGTTATGTGAAGAATTTGCATCGAATTTTTAATCTGGTCTATGTTTGGATTTTGTTTTTACATCGTTAACTAATGTAGATGGGTTTGTGTCACTGTACAACCTATGGCCTGTAGGCTGACTGGAAGTAATCAGTTATTCAACAGAATATTTGCATCACGGAATTATCATAAAAACCAATGTGCCCCACATGTAAGTATGGTTGATGGCCTTGTTTAATCTGTATTCAATGGGTTAATTAACTACCGAAATGATACCAAGAGGAGTTTGATGATTGCACATCTATTTCACAACGATCTACACACATGGGGAAAACTAAACATGACGAACCGCAAACGCAGATCAGCGGAACTCAGCTCCCTCTGTTCGCCCTAGCGATCTGTAGCGCTGTAAGACGACGGCGCTCAGGTTGAATCCGCGTTCCTTGACTTCAGGAAGGCATTTGGCACCGTACAAATACCAGCTTATCGAGTATCTGACCAGATTTGAGACTGGATTCGAGACTTCCTTGCAGACAGAACTCAGCATGTCGCTCCTAATGGAACAAAATCGACAAATGTGAAAGTAATTTGTGGAGTATCCAAAGGGAGTGTGGTGGGACCGTTACTGTTTACAATGTACACAAATGATCCAGTAGCCAGCATCGGAAGCTCTTTAAGATTGTTCGCAGATAATGTGGTTGTCTGTATGAAAGTAGCAACGCCAAAAGACAGTATCGACATGCACAATGGCCTAAAGAGGACTGATGAATGATGCAGGCAGTGGCAGTTGATCCTGATCGTATATAAATGTAACTTACTCCGCATACGTAGTAAATGAAATCGACTACTGTACTGCTACGGTACTGACGGCAGATTGTTGCAACCAATATAAGAGGCATCTAACAGACAGTGTCAATATTACTAGAGAATTATTACGCTGCCTTGTCACATTAATGTGGCCACCTGTCAAATGCCTGGACAGCCACCTCTTGCAGCACAGACGACTAGACAAGTAGGAAGAGAGTCAATGACGTTCTATGGTAAATGGTTCAAATGGCTCTGAGCACTATGGGACTCAACTGCTGAGGTCATTAGTCCCCTAGAACTTAGAACTAGTTAAACCTAACTAACCTAAGGACATCACAAACATCCATGCCCGAGGCAGGATTCGAACCTGCGACCGTAGCGGTCTTGCGGTTCCAGACTGCAGCGCCTTTAACCGCACGGCCACTTCGGCCGGCAATGACGTTCTAGAACAGTGGTTTCCAACCCGGGGGTAATTACCATCTGAGGGGTAAAACGCAATTTTCGAAGCGGTAAGAATAAAAGAATACGGTTGTGTTACGGTTACGAAACTAAATTATTTTTTAACATCATTGTTGTTATCTCTTTTTAAAAGACTCTGGTACTAAGTTACCAGTCCTTATATACACTCCTGGAAATGGAAAAAAGAACACATTGACACCGGTGTGTCAGACCCACCATACTTGCTCCGGACACTGCGAGAGGGCTGTACAAGCAATGATCACACGCACGGCACAGCGGACACACCAGGAACCGCGGTGTTGGCCGTCGAATGGCGCTAGCTGCGCAGCATTTGTGCACCGCCGCCGTCAGTGTCAGCCAGTTTGCCGTGGCATACGGAGCTCCATCGCAGTCTTTAACACTGGTAGCATGCCGCGACAGCGTGGACGTGAACCGTATGTGCAGTTGACGGACTTCGAGCGAGGGCGTATAGTGGGCATGCGGGAGGCCGGGTGGACGTACCGCCGAATTGCTCAACACGTGGGGCGTGAGGTCTCCACAGTACATCGATGTTGTCGCCAGTGGTCGGCGGAAGGTGCACGTGCCCGTCGACCTGGCACCGGACCGCAGCGACGCACGGATGCACGCCAAGACCGTAGGATCCTATGCAGTGCCGTAGGGGACCGCACCGCCACTTCCCAGCAAATTAGGGACACTGTTGCTCCTGGGGTATCGGCGAGGACCATTCGCAACCGTCTCCATGAAGCTGGGCTACGGTCCCGCACACCGTTAGGCCGTCTTCCGCTCACGCCCCAACATCGTGCAGCCCGCCTCCAGTGGTGTCGCGACAGGCGTGAATGGAGGGACGAATGGAGACGTGTCGTCTTCAGCGATGAGAGTCGCTTCTGCCTTGATGCCAATGATGGTCGTACGCGTGTTTGGCGCCGTGCAGGTGAGCGCCACAATCAGGACTGCATACGACCGAGGCACACAGGGCCAACACCCGGCATCATGGTGTGGAGAGCGATCTCCTACACTGGCCGTACACCACTGGTGATCGTCGAGGGGACACTGAATAGTGCACGGTACATCCAAACCGTCATCGAACCCATCGTTCTACCATTCCTAGACCGGCAAGGGAACTTGCTGTTCCAACAGGACAATGCACGTCCGCATGTATCCCGTGCCACCCAACGTGCTCTAGAAGGTGTAAGTCAACTACCCTGGCCAGCAAGATCTCCGGATCTGTCCCCCATTGAGCATGTTTGGGACTGGATGAAGCGTCGTCTCACGCGGTCTGCACGTCCAGCACGAACGCTGGTCCAACTGAGGCGCCAGGTGGAAATGGCATGGCAAGCCGTTCCACAGGACTACATCCAGCATCTCTACGATCGTCTCCATGGGAGAATAGCAGCCTGCATTGCTGCGAAAGGTGGATATACACTGTACTAGTGCCGACATTGTGCATGCTCTGTTGCCTGTGTCTATGTGCCTGTGGTTCTGTCAGTGTGATCATGTGATGTATCTGACCCCAGGAATGTGTCAATAAAGTTTCCCCTTCCTGGGACAATGAATTCACGGTGTTCTTATTTCAATTTCCAGGAGTGTATTTTCAAATACGAGCACTAAACCGTGACAGAATTTGGTTGAGGTTAAAGCTTATAAAACGAATGTACGAACATCTTCTACTCACACAGCCCACCTTCCACACAAAAACTTTTGCTACGCGTCTATGATGGTAAAATTAAGGATATACTTCAATATATATAATATATATATAATATATATAAGGATATACTTCAATATCTAATAGCTGTAGGTAGTTCCCGCAATGGACCACAGATCGCTTCATTATTCATTTGGCAACAGATAATTCATCTAATCGACGGCACGACGGAGCAGTAGCTACGTAATGGTTACTAAAATGCTGCAGGCCCTTCATAGTGTTATTATTATTACTATTTGTTGTCAGACATAAAGCTTTGGCAGCCTAAGGTCATCCAGTTTCTACCAGTTCACAAGTAAGGAGTCCAGCAACGAAGTAATTTACAAACAGTAACTGTAGCGCACGTATTTTAATTCGGTTGCTTTTACTTGTGGGTGTATGCCTGAAGCAAGAGTCGCTAGAGGGGGAGTGATGCAGAGGCAGCATATTTCGCAACAAGTCTCCATCCCCAATGCTGATACTTAGCTTTCTTTTCTCAAGAGAAGTTATAGGGATCACTAGCGGTGCACTGCTAAGTGTTTCATCATTCTATAAAAAAAGTTGTTAGAAAAGAAAAACCATTAGTTCATGGCATAATAAAAGATCTACAGAAACTATCTTTCGTCATTCTCAAAATAAAAATGTTCAAATAGAATTTTTTCTCATTCTAAAAATTTTTAGGCATTGATGTTGATGACGTTACTGGTGGAGGGTATCAGGTAATATCTGGTTGCACTCAGGGGTAAAGCCTTCAGAAATGTGAAACACTGTTCTAGAAGATACCGACAGGGATGTGGAGCCATGCTGAGTCCAGGCTGCGCTAGGTTTCTCGGTTGAGGATCCATGGCGCGTACAGCTCAGTCGAGGTGGTCCCACAGATTCTCGACTGATTTTAATCCAGTGAGTTTTGTGGCCAGGGGAGTACGAAAAACTCATCCCGGCGCTATTTGAAGCACGCACGTACACTGCGAGTGGCGAGACATGTTGCAATGTCCTGCTGGTAGATGCCATCGCACCACGGTTCCCAAGGATATACGCAAACTTGAACTTGTGTTGATCCGTTGTGCCTTCCAGAATGAGAGGATCGCGCAGGGAATGCCACAAAAACATTCCCCAGACCATAACGCTCCCTCTTCCATACTGGACCCTTCCGCCGGTTGTAGCAGGGTATTTGCTTTCAGACGTTTCACGCCACACACGCCAACGGCCATCTGTCGAACGGAGCATAAAACGTGATTCATCTACAGACGCCACCTGTCGCCACACAGTGGACGTCCAGTTGCGTCCGTCGCCGATGACAGTCAACATGGGTTAAGAACCAGGCTCCTGCTGAGGAGGCCCAAATGCAGCAACTTTCGCTGAATGGTCGCTGAGGAGACACTGTTGGTAGCCCCTTCGTTCATTTGGGCTGTCAGCTGCTCAAGAGTTGCGCATGTATTCGCCCGTAAACATGTCCGCAGCCATTGTTCACCCCCGTCATCTATGGCCCGTGGTGCACTACAGTGGCCTCTGCGCCAGTTTTGGATAGGGTCAGTTTGCCACGCACGGCATGCTACAGCCACGGCAACACAGTTTACAAACTTAGCCGTTTCGAAATTCTCTTGCAGGCTTTGGCCCGGAAACCAATGATCATGTTCTTTTAGAGATCAGATAAATCGCTCGGTTTTCACATTACAATAACGACTAAACTGATCCCAGACGCACTATATATACCCTCCACTGCTAGAGTTGACCATTGCCATCTGTGAATGGTTACTGAACGTCGACGCCGAACATAGGCGGTGGACACATTAGTGTGACTGGACCGTGTATGCTGTTGTAGTAGTTCAAATGGTTCAAATGGCTCTGAGCACTATGGGACTTAACTTCTGAGGTCATCAGTCTCCTAGAACTGAGAACTACTTAAACCTAACTAACCTAAGGACAACACACACATCCATGCCCGAAGCAGGATTCGGACCTACGACCATAGCGGTCGCGCGGTATTATATGTGTTCTTATTTTCAGAAACACTTTCCTTGCTATTGGCAGTCTGCATTTTACACTGAAGAACCAAAGAAACTGGTACATGTGCATAATATCGTGTAGGGCCCCTCGCTAACACGCAGAAATGGCGCAATACGACGTGGCATGGACTTGAGTAATGTCTGAAATAGTGCTGCAGGGAACTGACACCATGAATCCTGCAGGGCTGTCCATAAACCCGTAAGAGTACGAGAGGATGGAGATCTCTTCTGAACAGTACGTTGCAAGGCATCGCAGATATGCTCAATAGAGATTATGTATGGGGAGTTTGGTGGCCAGCGGAAGTGTCTGAACTCAGAAGAGAATGTTCCTGAAGCCACTTTGTAGCAATTCTGCACGTGTGGGGTGTCGCATTGTCCTGCTGGAATTGCCCAAGTCCGTTTGAATGCACAGTGGACATGAATGGATGCAGGTGATAACACAGGATGGTTACGTATGTGTCACCTGTCAGAGTCGTATCTAGACGTATCAGAGGTCCCGTATCATTCCATCTGCACACGCACCACACCATTGCAGAGCCTCCGCCAGCTTGAACAATAATCTGCTGACATGCAGGGCCCATGGATTAATGAGGTTGTCTCCATACCAGTATATGTCCATCCGCTCGATACAATTTGAAACCAGACTCGTCCGACCAGCTAACGTTTCCAGTCATCAACTGTCTAAAGTCGGCGTTGACTGGCCCAGGCGAGGCGTAAAGCTTTGTCGCGCGGTCATCAAGGGTACACGAGTGGCTTTCGGCTCCGAAAACACGTATCTATCATGTTTCGTTGAATAGTTCGCACATTGACACTTGTTGATGGCACAACACTGAAATGTGCAGCAGTATGCGGTAGGGTTGCACTTGTGTCACGTTGAAAGATTCTCTTCAGTCGTCGTTGGTCCCGTTCTTGCAGGATCTTTTTCCGGCCGCAGCGATGTCGGAGATTTGATTTTTTACGGATTCCTTATTGTTGTGTACATAGTTCCGCGTAGTCAGTGCGTACACAACTTTCCCACCAGAGCGCGCCCCGCTAAGCACAACAGCGCAGGCGCAGCGCTCGTCCATCTCCGCACTAGATGGCACTGTCTCAGAGACGGACCAAATTCTGCTTCCGCCGATCCGCGTATTAATATGTAATGCAGCCAATGAGATTGCTGCTAACGTAGAACCTTTTCTCCTCGCGGATCACACTCGCGCAGTGATACCTGAACGCTCGAGGTATTATAACGAGTGTACAGACCTCCGATTAGTCAGTCTGCATTAGTCTGTAGTCAAGTTTCAGTCTGCGCCTAATTAGATTATCATATTCCGGTACATAGCCATGAAGAGAAATGTATAGACACTTGTCCAGTATCAGAGATATGTGAGAACAAGATTAACGTACCAAGACCAAAGGAACTTCAAATTGTCAATTGTAAACAGCATCCAGAATCAAGTTACGTAATATCTATGATCTTTATTATTTTAATAATTGTGTTTGAAAATTAATCAAGTTCTGTTTAAAGTTGGTCACCGTCAATCTGCTACTCTAAGCGTGCAAGTGGCATTTCTATCGGCTGACCTAACGGCAGAAGATAAACACGCTACGATAAGACCACGAGACATATTGCTGAACTCGCCTACTTCGTTAGAGCGACAAGCCAAATAATCTGATGGTGTGTGTACCGTATGTCTTACAGTACGCACACCGCACTTATATTCACGGTACACTTGTGAAATGGTCGCACGGGAAAATCTCCACTTCATCGCTACCTCGGAGATGCTGTGTTCCATCGCTCGTGCGCCGCCTATAACACCACGTTCAAACTCACTTAAATCTTGATAACCTGCCATTATAGCAGCAGTAACCGATCTAACAACTGCGCCAGACATTTGTTGTCTTATATAGGCGTTGCCGACTGCAGCGCCGTGTTCTGCCTGTTTCCATATCTCTGTATTTGAATATGCATGCCTGTACCAGTTTCTTTGGCGCTTCAGTGTACATTCTCTATACGAGCCATGGTCAGTTACTTTGTTGTCCAAATAGCAAAACGGATCGACTACTTTTAGTGTCTCATTTCCTAACGAAATTCCATCAGAATCATGTGATTTAATTCGACTACATACCGTTACCGTTGTTTTACTTTAGTTGACATTCATCTTGTAATGTCTCTGTTTACTGTCTCTTTTCAAGACGACACTACGTAATCTGATCAGCTGACCTTCCAAGTCCTTTATCTTCTCTGACATAAATAAAATGTCAGCGACATATTTTAATTTCTTTATTTCTGCTCCCTGAATTGTAATACCCTTCCTAAATTTCTTCTGGGTTTCCTTCAATGTTTACTCAGTGTATAGTTTGGATAACATCATGGAGAGGCTACAAGCGTGTCCCACGTCCATCTCAGCTCCTGCTTCCCTTTCGTGTCGTTAGACCCATTTAATAGCAGTTTGGTTTCTGCACAAGGTGCAGACAATCTTTCGCTCCGTGTATTTCATCCCTGGTGAGTTCAAACGTTCGAGGAGTGTTTTCCAGTCAACATTATCAAAAGGTTTCTTTAAATCTTCAAATGCTACAGATGTAGGTTTGCCAGTCCATAACCTATCTTCTCAGATATGTCGTAGGGTAAGCAAGCTCCTACGTTTGTTCGGAACCGAAAGTGATCTTCCCCGAGGTCATTTCTACCAGTATTTGCGTTATACTGTTAATAATTCCAGTCATTATTTAGCACTCATGGGACTACAACGTAGGTTCGGTAATGCCCTCATCTGCCTTTTTCGGAAATAGAATTGTTACATTCTTCTTGAAGGCAAAGTATTTCACCTATCTCATGCATCTTGCGAATCAGGCGGAATAGTTTTGTCATAGCATCTTCTCCCAAGGATTTCAATAACTCTGAGAGATTATCGTCTATCGAGGCGGCTATTATAGTGCATGTTTATAGTTATTCTGATATCAATGTATGACGTAACGGGCAGTAACTGGATCTAGTAAAAAATCTCAGGAGTTTATAGAGGAGTTACTTCTAAAAAATCTGAAAGCAGCATTTCTTCCACATATGGCCTGATTAATGATAGTCACTGTTAAGTGTTCACATCATAGTCTGTGCCCTCACCATAGGCAATATACAGCGTGTTAAAAACAATATTCGATATTTTAAGAGGTAGTAGACCAGAAATAAGAAAAATGTCCAGCAAATATGGACTCTAAAATGCCAACCTAAAAGCTCTGAGCCCTTGTTCATCTTCTCTATTGCGAAACACATGTCTTCTACCTCGTAAGGTATCCATATGACAGCCCATGTTTACTGGACATTTATTTTCTTGTTTGAGCCATACTGTCATCTCTCAAAATACAGAGTACTTTTTTTTAACACCTTGTATGAGTTTCTTCACTGAATGTGGCCTTTTGAATAAGACTGGCATAGCCTTGCATATAACTTATATATATGTAGGACGCTGTTATTTTCGTCGGTATATATTGTCAAAGTGCTATGGGAAAAGTCATTTGGTTGAGAGTATGCAGTGGACAGAATTCGCACTTTATGTGTAAATTTCATTTTGGTAAATACATTTATTTCATTATACTATTTCGAATTATTTAGGAGTTTCAATTCACTCTTTGATGCCTTTGAACTCCCGATCTGTCAACATATCGGTGATTTTGCCGTGATTATCGCTCCTTTATTTAGATGAGCCTGTTCACCTGCAGATTCGTCCAACAACTGTGAAATGGATCTCCCTATATAAGTCCACAGCAGTTATTCTTCCCCCTGCCAGTCTGAGTCCCTAAGGACCTATGACCTAGACCTCGCCGGACGTTGCAGTCCAATTCCACCCTCCCCCCCCCCCCCTTGGTTCTTTTTTGTGGTTATTTATCAAACGTGTACTTAAATGGTGCGTCTGTTATGTGTTCCAGGTTACGGGAAGGAGTTTCGGCAGTTCGGCAACTACAACGGTATCCCAATCGCTCCCAGGCCCTCGCCATGGATAAGGGCGGCCGAAATACAAAGGTAATACAATTGTCACTGTCTGCGGGATGAATTGCCATGCGAGAACAAATGTTATCAGAACCACGTAATCTAACCTGAGTTCTAGAACTAAAGCTAATATAGATACCATTCACAAGAGAGGTGTTTGTCCATTTGAGTCAGCGGGACGGCATCTTCAAGGAAGCCGTGCGTAAAATGGTGTAAGTGGTCTCTAATGGAAGCTCGTGGATCAGGGTGAGTCAAAAGTAGTTCGAGGACAGCAGGTAGGCGCTGACTGATGAGTGTCGATCTCACAGACCTCGGCTATGAAGCTTTGTCGTGAAGGCTTTGAAGCTACTACGCCCATAACAGCCGATCAGTTGACAGCCTTATGTGGCCGCCATTCCTCGAAGACACTGTGTCATGTAATGAAGTCTTCTCGGATTGTCAGTCAAATCAAGGCGTTGTTCTGCGGTAACGTTACAACAAGTTTTCTACGTTCCATATTCAGGCGAAGAGAACGAGAGCACTTAGTGACTTCGCCTGAAGATGACAAGTAGGAAACTAGTTGAAACTTTGTCCCAGAACGACGTCTTGACTCGGCTGATAACCTGAGAAGACTTCATCTAGTTTCACCGAGAAAGTCTAAATTCGCATATACTGCATCAGGTGTTGGTGCGGCGGTCTGGGGCTGTGATGCTATCAGCGAGGCGGCAAGGACCTGCCCAGCTGTGGCGGAAGCATTTACCCCTATATAATAAGTCAGGTACTAAAGTTCAAAACTGTATATATGTCTTGAGGCAGGTAAATCGCCACGTGCTAATTACCCAGATTAAATTCATCCAGTGTTTGAGAACCAGACCACTTAGTGACTTCCGACAAACTTAACACCTAATTTCAAACTTTTTCGAAACATTTTCTCATTAACACTCTCCACAAAATAATGAAAGGAAAAAAATTTACCTCTTACCAAATATTCGTTGTTCATCCAGTAAAATTTCAGCATCAGGCATGACGTTTTAATTTATTACGTTTTTTAACTAATAACTCTTTTCGCAACACATTTTGCAGACAGTATCTGGATATAGCACTGAATACCTGCGAAACATCACTGTACGGCACGTAGTTCAGGGGATATTACGCCATAAACAGTTAGACCCGTGAAGCGGTTGTTTTACACATGGGAGTTCGATTCTGTAAACCAGGGAATGCGGCCTGCGATACATCTGATTTCGGGCTGCCACTCACAGTTTGTTCTTGTAATTTTTATTTTATTTTGTTTTATTTAATTTTTCACTCTTCTTTCATTTCCTTCCGAAATGGAGAGGGCGGGCTCTTGTAGAACTTCGTTCTTTTGAGCCTAGTCTAACTGGCTTTAGGACAGTGGGATCCCAGTTTGGAATAATAACTTCTGACAACATAGTACTCTTGAACTTACGGCCTTTACGTAGACGAGGTAAGGGATTTGCGGCTTCGGTTCTAGAAAGTATGTATACCATTCTTTAAACAATCGGGAGTGCGGGTGGGAGGGGAGCGGGCGATTGCCATTCCTAGGTAATTTACGGTGATTGCCTTTTCAACATTGAATGTTCCATCGAAGTATTTATATAACATACTACCTCACGCCTCGTTTAATAGTGTTCGTTAATGTTTATTTCTAGTATACTTAAACTACTTGACCCATTATGTTAATGTATTAGCACTTTTTGATTGTATTTTTCCAGTCTCAGCTGTCACGAACTGTACAATATTCGTACTTTCACAAGTGCTATGTAACGTATTCAGATGATCTGAGTTTCTAAGAACTTTGAACAGGCTGTCATAGCATTTGGGACAGGTGCGACTCAAAAAATACAATCCAATAATTTTGTTTATAGTCTCGTCAATGTCATTCCTTTAGGTAGTAGGGAAAGGTACAGTGGATCGGACATGTAAGCTTATTCTGAATTTTCTGAATGTTTTATTGGAATACTCTTCACATTAAACAATACTATGATATGTTATTTAATAGAACTATAAAACTCGATGTCGTAAGAAAATACGTTCGTTGATTTTTTTAATATTTCTTCCACTATTCTCATTTTGGTACCGTAAATGTTTGAAGGATTGTGTCGGGCATGAAATTGTAATAAGGGGGGAAAAATCATTTAATATGCAAAACAGTTTAAATTTGATCTTAAATCGTTATAAACTTGTAATTGCCCATTAGTTCACTTATTTCCCGAAGAATCTGTAAATTCGTTCGTTGCTGCAACTTTCTGCTCGCTGCAAACTCGTGATTTCAGCTTTCCTCAGTTATAAATCTTCGAGTATTTTGATAAAATCGTAGTAAAAGTCTTTACCCGCTTTCAGTCTTGCCTTATTGAGCCAATACTTTTATTTTCAGCTGCACTGCATATTTGATAATATATTTAAGAACTCGTCATTACTGGAACGTATAAGCCATCTATCTAAATATTTAACATGATCGCACAATACTATTTCCTACTCATCACAATGTTCTCGGAAATAATGTATTATTTCCTAAAACAGAACCTTGTTCTTTTCCCTGAAAGCCGTAAGTAAACCTAATGTAGTTCTAAAGTACTTCCCATTCGTTTCTCTATATGATTACTTCTACGGCTTCCTTCTTATTATTTTCACCGCATTTATGGCCTCACTTCTTCAACTTTGTATATTAAAGAAAAAATCCTAAACATTTTAGTTTTAAGCTTCGTTTTGTCCAATACAACCTAAAATTACTTTGTCCGATACAACCCAAACGCACCACAATGGTACTTTAACATTCCCACTGAAATCGTGCAGAATAATATCAGTTATGATTAGAGATGAGTAATTGATATTTTTTATTTTCTGCTTGCTGTCCAACGCGTTACCGAGCTATAACTCCATTTTCAACGTGTGCATGGATATATTGAAAGTTACATTTGCTTTATTTTCTCACGTAACAGTGAAAGAACAACAAAGTTGTTAGATTTAACGATATTAACTACACTCCTGGAAATTGAAATAAGAACACCTTGAATTCATTGTCCCAGGAAGGGGAAACTTTATTGACACATTCCTGGGGTCAGATACATCACATGATCACACTGACAGAACCACAGGCACATAGACACAGGCAACAGAGCATGCACAATGTCGGCACTAGTACAGTGTATATCCACCTTTCGCAGCAATGCAGGCTGCTATTCTCCCATGGAGACGATCGTAGAGATGCTGGATGTAGTCCTGTGGAACGGCTTGCCATGCCATTTCCACCTGGCGCCTCAGTTGGACCAGCGTTCGTGCTGGACGTGCAAACCGCGTGAGACGACGCTTCATCCAGTCCCAAACATGCTCAATGGGGGACAGATCCGGAGATCTTGCTGGCCAGTTGACTTACACCTTCTAGAGCACGTTGGGTGGCACGGGATACATGCGGACGTGCATTGTCCTGTTGGAACAGCAAGTTCCCTTGCCGGTCTAGGAATGGTAGAACGATGGGTTCGATGACGGTTTGGATGTACCGTGCACTATTTAGTGTCCCCTCGACGATCACCAGTGGTGTACGGCCAGTGTAGGAGATCGCTCCCCACACCATGATGCCGGGTGTTGGCCCTGTGTGCCTCGGTCGTATGCAGTCCTGATTGTGGCGCTCACCTGCACGGCGCCAAACACGCATACGACCATCATTGGCACCAAGGAAGAAGCGACTCTCATCGCTGAAGACGACACGTCTCCATTTGTCAGTCCATTCACGCCTGTCGCGACACCACTGGAGGCGGGCTGCACGATGTTGGGGCGTGAGCGGAAGACGGCCTAACGGTGTGCGGGACCGTAGCCCAGCTTCATGGAGACGGTTGCGAGTGGTCCTCGCCGATACCCCAGGAGCAACAGTGTCCCTAATTTGCTGGGAAGTGGCGGTGCGGTCCCCTACGGCACTGCGTAGGATCCTTCGGTCTTGGCGTGCTTCCGTGCGTCGCTGCGGTCCGGTCCCAGGTCGACGGGCACGTGCACCTTCCGCCGACCACTGGCGACAACATCGATGTGCTGTGGAGACCTCACGCCCCACGTGTTGAGCAATTCGGCGGTACGTCCACCCGGCCTCCCGCATGCCCACTATACGCCCTCGCTCAAAGTCCGTCAACTGCACATACGGTTCACGTCCACGCTGTCGCGGCATGCTACCAGTGTTAAAGACTGCGATGGAGCTCTGTATGCCACGGCAAACTGGCTGACACTGACGGCGGCGGTGCACAAATGCTGCGCAGCTAGCGCCATTCGACGGCCAACACCGCGGTTCCTGGTGTGTCCGCTGTGCCGTGCGTGTGATCATTGCTTGTACAGCCCTCTCGCAGTGTCCGGAGCAAGTATGGTGGGTCTGACACACCGGTGTCAATGTGTTCTTTTTTCCATTTCCAGGAGTGTATATCCAAGGTGGAATTAATGAGATAAAACAAGAGAAATGATAGAAATAAAGTGTAGTAGCTTATTACCAGCGTTTGACCACATGACTTTCGTCTTCTGCATTGCTGAAAAACTTCCACATTTGCACTTACGTTTTGAAACTATTTAATATATTTATTATAGTATTACATGAGTTAAATGGTGCATATTAACCTATGTTATAGTGAAGGGATGGAATATTACTAGATTTACTGTTACTTCCATTTACATAATAGACGAAAGAGAATAAGAAATTAAAGAATAATTTAGAGGAGTGACTACAAACAATTTTAATTTGACATGTTTACATATTCAAGACGAAATTTGACAACCTTATTTGTATACAGGATGGCATAATTATCACTGCAGTTTACTATTTGTATTGCTATGTATGTAATTTATAATTTTTGCTATTGTAACTTAACATTATTTTAGTTACGCATACTCCAGTGTTAACTTCGTGCACCGAAAAGCTTACTAGAAATAACTAACTTGTTGCCACTCCAAAACGGGCTGAAGTTTTGATTCAAAATCGCCTGAGTTGTCTCGTCCCTCCATGGCTCCCACTGCAGTGGCGCGACGGGTGCTGTCTCTATTTCTAGAGGCTAGAAACAGTTCTCGTCCGATACAGTCCGCTGTCCAATACTTCCCGATCTTCCCCAGCCCTCAGTCTATGTAATTCTTGTACATTCACGTGGAATGTGCTGTATCGTAGGAAATAATTTTCGTCGACACTGTGCTGAGAATTCTTAGCTATAGTCCTAGAGGAGGTCGAGATGATACTACAACATATTAAATATCAGAACATCTTATTAGAGTTCGCGAAACATACAGTGGCCGATGCGCAGTTTCCGTCCAAAACGCTGGGTGAGTGCATACGTTTGTTCGGAAGGGGAGGCCTACACTGTTTGCCCACTTTTGGCGATGACAGAATCGAGCTGCACGTCCTGCAATCTTTCCCAAAAGACTTTACAGAAACTTTTCAGTAAAAAAAAAATCGTTTCTGCGCTACTTATACCTTTATATATCAGCTTCATGATGATGTGCCAACCATTTCGTTATAGTCACAATTATTGTGATATTTGCATGTAAGTAAGACACTGCGCGAAATTTGAAAAAGTTTGCAATGAAAAATAAGGGCCGTTACGATTTTGTGTTTGGTGCCTATTACGTAATATGTTGCTGGGTTAGAAATTTAGCTAAGATACTGAATTTTTCCGTAGACTTGGATGGAGGACTCTATCTGTCACCAATATCAACAAAACTGCTCTGACGTAGCACACTCATTTGCGATCGCGCGCGCCAGCGATAAAGCCATAGGGAAACATCCACAACATTCTCCACGTTTCGTAAACAGTTTGAGATATCGAAATGAGATTTTGGAACATGGTAGCTCGCAAAGAGGAGCGAATTTTGCTATTTCGTTATTATGCAAAACTTCATTATCTACCGCATTATCCCACTAAGTACAGACTTTCACAATGAAAATATGTTATTTTTAAGGACCATCGATTGCTGGTAAAACGAGAAATGCTAGGTGTTTCGTAACTACGTAAGTGAAGACATTACACGGTAATTTTTGTACCGAGGATGTGCGTTTTCATAACCTATTGACCTTACTTCTTCTCAGTTCGTCATTAATAAATTTAATAAAGCACTGTTTCGGAATTCTCTCCTAGTTGCACCTCCACTAGACGTTAGTGAGGCGGCTGTATTTTGACAAAAGAAGCAGATTTTAACATGGTAACAAGAGAAATGCATAGGTTTTACTCAAAATTCGCCAGTCATGACGCTTCTCTGAACGTTACAAATGACTAAGAAGCCAAGTGAGAATAAATCGCTGTTCTTGTTGTATATCAGCGGAATTATTTTTCGATACTAACGAAAGCAGAGGTGACACTTCTTTTTGAGTGGTCAGGATGCAAATGTGGTTATGCAGGGTCTCGATATTATAAAAAAATGTGAGCGTAGGCTTCAGTTCAGAAAGGCACTTCTCGTCCAGCGGCCTGCATTACCCCTACAGTGCCTACCTTGTGGCCCCCATCACTTCCACTCTCCCTACGCGTGCCCTGCAGACTTGCACATCTACTGGGCACATTATTCTGCGCACATTGTACAACTTGAACACGATGAAATCCTTAACAATATATGTCCACAAGAATCTCATGCCGGCCGCGGTGGCCGTGCGGTTCCGGCGCTGCAGTCCGGAACCGCGGGACCGCTACGGTCGCAGGTTAGAATCCTGCCTCGGGCATGGGTGTGTGTGATGTCCTTAGGTTAGTTAGGTTTAAGTAGTTCTAAGTTCTAGGGGACTTATGACCTAAGATGTTGAGTCCCATAGTGCTCAGAGCCAAGAATCTCATGAATATTTGTTACTGTCACTGCACATTAACATATCAATTGATACAGAACAAAATAGGGTACTGTCTAATACAACAATTGAACTGCTGGATCAATAGAGAGATGATGCTATTGCCTTCAGCGATGACTGCACACTGGGCTCAGACGTAAGCAAGTATGCTAATGCAGTGGCATATGGAAACTCTTCCTGGCTTGTCTACTCCGACCCCGCTCAGGGAGCGACTACGCTTACTTGTTTCGTTGCGAAGTACCAACCTTGTCTTAGCACATCGTCCTTCGGGGGACACCACAGAATGCAAATGCTATGACGTTTTCTGCCACACGAAATTTCCATTGCCTCCCCGAATCTAAAAACATTTGACACCAGAGTGATACAGAACTGTACGAATGGCCCCCTGTTTGTACTCCAGAGCCAGACTATGAGAACACTTTCTGGTGGTTTCACAGTGCGGACACCGCTGTCTACCCCGGCGAGCGGCAGCAACCATCGTTCCCTGAGCAACAGGTGCCTTTTGGTAACGCCATCATCCTTCAGAGGAGGGGGCCGCAGTACCCCGTGCTACCAGCGACCCCTGAGCAGCAGGCGCCACCTGCTGACGGCTTCATCTACCAGAGGATGGGACCGCCCCCAATGGGACCGGGACCATACAAGTAAGGCAAACGCAGGGAGTGCTGCGCAAATCACTTGTAAATTATCACAATTCATCAACTTGTTTCGGGAAGTCGTGATACCATTATTAAGTTCTATAAAAAACGAAAACATGACTCATTATGTTGTCCCTGCAGTACACGTACCTTAAAAGTGCAGGCCGGCACACGAAAAACCAGTCCCGAGTACTAGACTGCCCATTGTCGCCCACCAACAGTCATATATTGTTTCTAAGCTGTTGGCAACCACGTTTTGTATGTCAGTACAAAAGCCGTTGCGACTTGGTTTGAAGTAAATATCGCAGCGAGATGGTAAGCACTATTGTACTTTCATGCGCAGAATACATACCAGAAGTCTCCAGAATGAGATTTTCACTCTGCAGCGGAGTGTGCGCTGATATGAAACTTCCTGGCAGATTAAAACCGTGTGCCCGACCGAGACTCGAACTCGGGACCTTTGCCTTTCGCGGGCAAGTGCTCTACCATCAGAGCTACCGAAGCACGACTCACGCCCGGTACTCACAGCTTTACTTCTGCCAGTACCTCGTCTCCTACCTTCCAAACTTTACAGAAGCTCTCCTGCGAAACATGCAGAACTAGCACTCCTGAAAGAAAGGATATTGCGGAGACATGGCTTAGCCACAGCCTGGGGGATGTTTCCAGAATGAGATTTTCACTCTGCAGCGGAGTGTGCGCTGATATGAAACTTTGGAAGGTAGGAGACGAGGTACTGGCAGAAGTAAAGCTGTGAGTACCGGGCGTGAGTCGTGCTTCGGTAGCTCTGATGGTAGAGCACTTGCCCGCGAAAGGCAAAGGTCCCGAGTTCGAGTCTCGGTCGGGCACACGGTTTTAATCTGCCAGGAAGTTTCACATACCAGAAGTGTTTCGCTCCCGAGGCTTATCTGGCGTAGGGCTGCACCAAAACTATCGATATTCCAACGTATCGACGTCTTCGTCACAACTATATCGTTATCTTTCATAAGGGTCGATCAATGTATATCGATGGTCCCGGCGGAGGTTCGAGTCCTCCCACGGGCATGGGTGTGTGTGTTTATCCTTAGGATATTTTAGGTTAAGTAGTGTGTAAGCTTAGGGACTGATGTCCTTAGCAGTTAAGTCCCATAAGATTTCACACACATTTGAACACATTTTTGAACGTATTTCGATACTTTTAAAAATTTGCCCATTCTAGGATAGTTTTAAAGACGTCTGAATGCTCTGCTGACACATATTTTTTAACTGTAGCAAATCTTCAGTGACATTCACCGGAAGTAGGACTTATCACAGCGATAATCAAAAGTCATAAGGTAATAATGTACAAAGAATGCGACGAACACCCAAGAAGGTAAAACAAAATTTTTAACCTTCTTACAGTCTACTATTAAAGATAAGTCTAGAGCAGTGGTTCCCAACAGGTGGTCCGCGGATCCCCAGGGGTCCGCGAGCTATGCCAGAGGGTCCGCAAGATGCTATTACAATAAAAATATATTAAATATATTTCGTATGATAACAGATTTTTTGTTTTGGCCGCTTCCTGCATGAGCAGTTTTAAGATCAAAATTCTTTCTATAATGAATATGTCAGTGTTTTTTCTAAGTACCAAAAATAGAAAACGTATAAAAAGACTCTTAATCTGGCTTTTTTAGGTACTTGATACTGTGATATGACAAAGTACCAATCATGCTCGATGAGGAGACCCTCGAGAAAATTTTGTTGGGAACCCCTGGTCTAGAGCATTGAACTATAGTGCGACTGGACATTTTAGCCTCACCTCTTGTGGCCAAATGTTAGCATGTAAGAAACCTCCTCACATACCTTAAAAGATAATTATTCACATCATCGCACATTATCACACACAGTTGACATCTCAGCGAGATGTACCGCTTTTCGAAATTCATTCAGCAAATGAGTTATTTCTGCCCTATGTAGTGAGCAGATATGTGTCGCCTACCAAGAGAACGATGTAATACGAATCTACGAAAGAGTGGTTTGCTCTTAAACAAACTGAGGTGTGTCGTTTCGAAATTTACCCTTCAATTGTGACTATTGTTTCAATACCAAATGTAAAAAAAAAAAATGACAAATGCTCTTAGCTGCAAAGGGCAGTACGGATGCGTCAAACATTCCAAGAGACGAACGAATGAAAATTGCTGAAAATATTAATATAAATGACTAGACACAAGCAAGACAAAATTGGAGGCACTATTTGACTTTGAGGGATACGGTTTCCCGATGTTTCTGTATATTTGTATAACGTCTGTCGAAGACTGCCAGTGTGTCGGGCACTTTCAGTACGTCTGCGCAAAGACAATGGAGAAATCCGCGGATTGTGAAAAGAACAGTAGCCAATCATAGTCGAAAAAAGCAATTGACTGGACATAACATTCCATCTGCTTTTTTCCCACAGTGTGTCCCTATTAAACGTTATGGTCAAGCGCCACATTTCAGTTTGGTGACTCGTATGTTTCAGCAGCGGAATTAGCGTCGACCAGGTGCCACAAAAATACGAATAATCAGTGCTGCTCATTGACCATCCGCCGTACCAGGTGATGATACACCAGCAATGGCAGTCACAACAACAGCCTATTTTCCGGTTAGAAGATTCGCTAAAATATTCCCTTACTTCGAAGAAAACCGCGTCTAGTATTGAGTTTCAAGCAGAAATGCTATTAAGGACCAAGTGTGCTATCACTGATTTAATTATTGATGTTAGTAGTAGTAGTAGTAACAGGCTAATAAAGAAAAAGCATTTTTAATGAAAGAGACTTATTCTTGTGGCATTTATTTTTCTGAACGTTAATATAGTAAAAATAAACCTTATCAACCACCATTTTTCTATAATAATTTTTAACTATTCAAATTAATAATATTATGATGTTACTTCGGTAGCAGTGGTTGCACTTGTTAACATATGTCAGCGAAACTCGCTGACTGTTTTTATTTATGCTCAAGATCCTTGCGGACCAGAAAAAAATTCTTTTCCACCTCTACACAAAGATGGAGAATTTTTCATCTCCGCAAAAGATTTACTCATGTATCAGGAGAACTGACAGAAGGCCTCATGTTCTATTCCATAGCGGTGACCAGGTGCCACAAAAATACGAACACTCGATGCTGCTGATCGATCATCCGCCTGGTCAGATGATGTCCCAGCAACAGCAGCCAGACCAACAGACTATTGTCAGGTAAGGAATATATCTCAACTTCGAAAAAATAATTTCATAATATTCAATTTCGGTACGCAACTAGCGTGCTACATCTGTCATAAATACTATTATTATTATTATTATCATTTAATTATTATTTAAAAGTGAAAAGCCGACAAATTGCTGTAGTTCTATTCTCGTTTACCTTCTTACAAGATGGATTTTTTAATATTAGACTATCAGTAGACAGTTCTGCACAAAGAATACACAGTGTAAGTCAGTACTTTCAGCTACCTAGTTTCAGCTATTTTTCAAGGTCGTACAATTACCAACATTCCACGTATGTAGATCGTCGTAAATGGGAGACTTTTAGGATTTTTGCCACGGCAGCGAATAAGAAAGCATAATTTATTCTCAAACTTTATTAATTCTTGCATAGACGTTCACAAACAGAGAGTAACTCTTTGCTTTTAATTGGTGTTTTAATAACATACAGTTTAATTTTTAACTTAAAATTTAAATCTACATTGGATTTTCTTCATTCTTTCTCCAGCCAGTAATTTCACAGGTACAAAGGAGGTATTTTTTTCGAATTCCAATACATACCAAATTTTTTTCGTGTAAAAACTACGTCCTGTACGGCTTTGACAATTAGCTCTGTTCATTCCAGCAACTGTTCTAGGCGAGAGCATTAGAAGATTTTAATTTTACCGCTCACTTCCTGCACGACATTATTGTTACAACATTCCACATCTTTTTTTGGGTGTACGCTACTAGCTGCTCTGCTGCACATTCTCGTGGAATTTTTGTGCAGGACCTTATATTTACCATTTTTGCTAACTAAAGGGAATGTTGCTACTCTGTTGGTTTTAAGCTCTGCGAATCGATATTCTGTTGGTGCACAAATCCAGTCCAGCACATTTCGATACAACATAACCATCCTTTTTAAGCAGATCCAGGTGGAACTGGTCCTTTATGCATAGATTTTTCGTGTTTCCGTTAAGGTAGTAAACATGCTCCAATGGGCCAGGACTCCGACATATGGTCATTTAGCGGTGCTACTAGAGGTGAATGCAGATATTTTATATTCCCCTGTTGTAGCCAGATTTTGCCGTAGACTGTGTTCAAAGCAATATGTAAACCTTGCCTGCAGATCTGCAACAGCTGTGGAAGTTGTCTTCTTTTTTGGCTGCAATCTCTGCCATTTTCAGTCTTCTTTTCCGTACACACAAAACAGTAATTGCACTAAAAGCACAATTTCTACAATGGGGAATGGTTTAAGTCTGTGTATACACTTACATTTTTTCTTAGGACTTGTGGGATAACATTGTTTGTGGATACCAGTCCTAATTTGGTGGTGTCTATATCTGACGATATTATGCAGAACAGTGTCCTGGATAGAGAGAAATGTTTCCCATGCTTTAATAAATCACTTCTGTTCCTTTTTGGAGCAGTGTTAAGCATCTCCACGTAGTTTTGAGGTAGGTAATGCATACAGAACATAATTTATAAGCTTTTCTCTGTCTTGAGAATCAGGAAGGCTTATTTGATGCCAGTTAGTTTTCATGTTTCCCTATTACCGCACTAGGCAAAATGCAGAATGTTGTTGAACATCACAGAGCAGCTGTTCTGTAAGTTATTCGTTAATTGGCACCACAAGGACGTGACTGGCACAGAGTACAGTGGAGCGCATTGTAAGTACTGTTTGTCGGAGTTTAAAACTGTTAAACGGTATTGCATAGAGACAAATACATGATCCATTTTCTAATTTTATGTTGTAACCTCCAGCCTGGTACTACCATGTTCTTTAGCCAAGGAGGACGTAAGCTTTTCTCGTGCTAGTCTGTTTGAACACCTTATCAAATCTGTAAGATGGTTACTGATAACTTTGTTCACGCCTGGGCTTTTGGTTTGACATACGAATTTGTTATACGAGGGTCACTCCAAAAGAAATGCACACTACTTTTTTTTTTAAATCCATCTTTCATTCTACATGTTTGAAAGTTTTACCGTGTGTAGACACATCATTTAGGAACAATATTTTCATTTCTCTACATAATTTCCATCTCTCTCAACTGCCTTACACCATCTTGGAACCAGCGCCTGTGTACCCACACGGTAAAATTCTGGACCAACCTGTTGGAGCCACTGTTTGGCAGCGTGCACAAGGGAGTCATCATCTTCAAACCTTGTACCACGAAGAGTCTTTCAGTTTCCCAAAGAGATGATAGTCACATGGAGCCAGGACAGGATTGTGAGGCGGGTGTTTCAGTGTTGTCCATCCGAGTTTTGTGATCACTTCCATGGTTTTTTTGACTGACATGTGGCCGTGAATTGTCGTGCAACTGCAAAACACCCTGCTTTTGCCGATGTGGTCGAACACGACTCAGTCGAGCTTGAAGTTTCTTCAGTGTCGTCACATATGCATCAGAATTTATTGTGGTTCCACTTGGCATGATGTCCACAAGCAAGAGTCCGGAATCGAAAAACACTATAGCCATAACCTTTCCAGCAGAAGGTGTGGTTTTGAATTTTTTTTTTTTTTTCTTGGGTGAATTTGCATTGATTGCCTCTTCGTCTCTGGTGAAAAATGATGGAGCCATGTTTCATCACCTTTTACAGTTCTTCCAAGAAATTCATCTCCACCATTCTCGTACCGTTCCAAAAGTTCGCTGCATACCGTTTTTCTTGTTTCTTTGTGAGCCCTGTCAACATCCAGAGAACCCACCTGGCACAAACCTTTTTTTTACACCAACACTTTCAGTATTCTGCAAACACTTCCTTCCCCTATCCCAAAGCAGAGTGACATTTCGTTCACTGTGATGCGTCTGTCAGCAGTCACCATTTCGTTAACTCTCTGCACATTGTCTGGAGTGTGTGCAGTACGAGGCCTGCCGCTGCGAGGACAATCCTCAATATTGCAGTGCCCACTTTCATCACGTAACCTGCTTGCCCACCGACTAACTGTACTGCGATCGACAGCAGCATCTCCATACACCTTTTTCAACCTCTTGTGAATGTTTCCCACGGTCTCGTTTTCACAGCACAGGAATTCTATGACAGCACTTTGCTTGTGACGAACGTCAAGTGTAGCAGCCATCTTGAAGACATGCTGTGACGGCGCCACTCACGGGAACAGGTTGGACTAAGTTTGAAAACAAGCGGGAAGGATGTACCTACACACTGTAAAACTTTCACACATGCAGAATGAAAACTGTATTTTTACAAAAATAGTGTGCATTTCTTTTAGAGTGACCCTCGTATGTCTTTACAATTGGAGGTCATCCACGTTGAGTCAATCCCTACTGTCTTATCATTGCCCCCAAATCACATTGCTGTTTCCCTGGCAGCCTCCTTCCATGCGGAATTTAATCTTAGGTAGTATCACACCTCCATCTTATTAAAAAATACTTGCTAAATGTAGCTTTGTGTCCAAATCCAAAGGTAATAGTCGTCCACACAAAATCTGTTGTAATATTCCAGGCACCTCCTCCATTAGAAGATCCTATATAACGTCAGGTAATTCCACTTTACATGGCGTAGCCACGAAATGGTTTCCATTGATTCTTTGCGATATTTTCAGTATTCCTTTTACTATCACACTATCGTCCCCGTGTAGGGGAAGACATAGCTCCGACTTGAAACCACTGTCTTGCCGTGACGAACTTGAAGAACTGACTACGTAGCTAATAGTTAAAGGATCCATACACCTCCTTGTTTAACATTATAAGCCGTCCCTTCTCACTTGCTCCTGACAGTCCATTTTATAACAGATTTCAACAACCATAATGTTATCAGAAAACGAGTCTATAATGGGCGTGCCTGGCGGGGTAGCCTCGCGGTTTAGGGCGCCTTGCCACGGTTAGCGCGGCTACCCAGTCGGAGGTTCGAGTCCTCCCTTGGGCATGGGTGTTGTCCTTAGCGTAAGTTAGTTTAATTTAGTGTGTAAGCCTAGGGACCGATGACTTCAGCAGTTTGGTCCGGTAGGAACTTACCACAAATTTCCAAATTTGTAATGAGCGAAGTACACTTCCTATTAACAGGCGTGCCATTTTCGGTTGTAATTTATACTACCAATATCAGCAACAAGATTGTCCAGGTTCTCCAGTAATAACTACATATCAAAGTGTTTGTCGATAGGTCTCATCTTCCTTACTGATAGCTGAGGGATGTTTAGCACATCGATAGTTTCCACTACCACGGAAGACGGTTCAGTTGTGGCTGTCAAGCCTCCTTTAATACTCTAAAGATCCAAGATGGCCGTACTTCTGACCACATCATCTTCTGCTCATTCCTTCCGAATTTGTTTATACTTACAGTTTAATTGTAAACTCCTAGTTCAATTGCACTATTGTGTGTCTATGTGTGTCGGTTTCTTACGGACTGTCGGGCATCAGGTATCGAGCGTTGGGCGTTTGGCTTTAGGGAGTCAACACAATCTCTTCAGCTCGAACAGGGACATGACTCCTGGATCTCAAGCCTGAGGGCGTGTGCTGATCGCCTAACGCCTAACACCTGACGCCTAACACCCGACTCCCAGTGAAGAATTTACTTGTCTATAAGGAAAACTGAAAGAAGGCGTGGTATTCTATTCCATAGCGGTGACCAGATGCCACAAAAATACGAACACTCGATGCTGCTGATCGACCATCCACCAGACCAGATGATGCCGCAGCAACAGCAGCCGGATCAACAGACTATTGTCAGGTAAGAAATGTTTCTCAACTACGAAAAAAATCATAGTATTGAATTTCAGTATGCAACTACACTCCTGGAAATGGAAAAAAGAACACATTGACACCGGTGTGTCAGACCCACCATACTTGTTCCGGACACTGCGAGAGGGCTGTACAAGGAATGATCACACGCACGGCACAGCGGACACACCAGGAACCGCGGTGTTGGCCGTCGAATGGCGCTAGCTGCGCAGCATTTGTGCACCGCCGCCGTCAGTGTCAGCCAGTTTGCCGTGGCATACGGAGCTCCATCGCAGTCTTTAACACTGGTAGCATGCCGCGACAGCGTGGACGTGAACCGTATGTGCAGTTGACGGACTTTGAGCGAGGGCGTATAGTGGGCATGCGGGAGGCCGGGTGGACGTACCGCCGAATTGCTCAACACGTGGGGCGTGAGGTCTCCACAGTACATCGATGTTGTCGCCAGTGGTCGGCGGAAGGTGCACGTGCCCGTCGACCTGGGACCGGACCGCAGCGACGCACGGATGCACGCCAAGACCGTAGGATCCTACGCAGTGCCGTAGGGGACCGCACCGCCACTTCCCAGCAAATTAGGGACACTGTTGCTCCTGGGGTATCGGCGAGGACCATTCGCAACCGTCTCCATGAAGCTGGGCTACGGTCCCGCACACCGTTAGGCCGTCTTCCGCTCACGCCCCAACATCGTGCAGCCAGCCTCCAGTGGTGTCGCGACAGGCGTGAATGGAGGGACGAATGGAGACGTGTCGTCTTCAGCGATGAGAGTCGCTTCTGCCTTGGTGCCAATGTTGGTCGTATGCGTGTTTGGCGCCGTGCAGGTGAGCGCCACAATCAGGACTGCATACGACCGAGGCACACAGGGCCAACACCCGGCATCATGGTGTGGGGAGCGATCTCCTACACTGGCCGTACACCACTGGTGATCGTCGAGGGGACACTGAATAGTGCACGGTACATCCAAACCGTCATCGAACCCATCGTTCTACCATTCCTAGACCGGCAAGGGAACTTGCTGTTCCAACAGGACAATGCACGTCCGCATGTATCCCGTGCCACCCAACGTGCTCTAGAAGGTGTAAGTCAACTACCCTGGCCAGCAAGATCTCCGGATCTGTCCCCCATTGAGCATGTTTGGGACTGGATGAAGCGTCGTCTCACGCGGTCTGCACGTCCAGCACGAACGCTGGTCCAGCTGAGGCACCAGGTGGAAATGGCATGGCAAGCCGTTCCACAGGACTACATCCAGTATCTCTACGATCGTCTCCATGGGAGAATAGCAGCCTGCATTGCTGCGAAAGGTGGATATGCACTGTACTAGTGCCGACATTGTGCATGCTCTGTTGCCTGTGTCTATGTGCCTGTGGTTCTGTCAGTGTGATCATGTGATGTATCTGACCCCAGGAATGTGTCAATAAAGTTTCCCCTTCCTGGGACAATGAATTCACGGTGTTCTTATTTCAATTTCCAGGAGTGTAGCTTGCTATATGTCATAAACAATGTTATTGTTATTATAAGCCCACAAATAGCTATAGATCTATTGTCGTTTACTGTATTACAAGCTGGACTTTTTAGTATTCAACTGTTAGTTTTAGTCTTCAGTCTGGTTTGATGTGGCCTGCCACAAATTCCTCCCCTGTGCCAATCTCTTCAGCTCAGAGTGTGACTTGCACCCAACGTCCTCCATTATCTGTTGAATACATCCCGTTCTCTGTCTTCCCCTACGCTCTACGTCCCCCACAGCTGACGGAAATTCTTTCCTACTGTCTTAACACAGGTCCTGTCATCCTATCCATTCTCCTGCAAAGTATTCTATGGAAGACCTTCCCATTTCTCAGCAATCTACTTAATTTTCGACACCACACCTGAAAAGCACCGATTACCTTCTTTTACGGTTTTCGCACAGTCCATGATTTGCTTCTATATGATGCTATGTTTTTTACGTGTTTTGTAAGAAATTTGCTGCTCAAATTAAGGCTCACGTTTGGCGCTAGTACATTTCTTCTACCAAAGAATGCCCTCTTCGCCTGTGCTAGTCTCGTTTTTATGTACTCTTTGCATTGTAGATCCTGTGTTACTTTGCTTCCAAGGTACCGGAACTCCTTTACTGCAGGGATGAGGTAAACAGGCCTCTGCTTGTTACAGGAGGGAGGACGGCGCCGCCGGTGAGCCGGTGCAGTACGAGCACTCGATGCTGGAGGTGGATGGGACGTCGCAGCAGCAGGACCAACAGCCAGACATGAGGTACTGCTGCTTTGATAATTTTTTTGTTAATTGTTTGAGACCTACGGCGGTGCAGATATTGTGTACTTATACAGCCTAAGGGCAAGGACATTTTCTTTTAAGTGTCATACTTTGCTTACCAGATATGCTAGTTACTGATTAATATATGAAAAAAATTGCATAACGGCGTTTTATCTGCTCCAGAGAGGAGACAGGTATGGGGAGTGGATGATATTATTCTTTATCTGCAATAGTATTTTTAGATTATATGAGGGTTGACTGAAAAGTAATGCCTCCACCTTCGTTAATTGGGTCTGAATGGCAATATTTTAATAAATCAAACGCAGAAACACACTACTGGCCATTACAATTGCTACACCAAGAAGAAATGCAGGTGATAAACGGGTATTCATTGGAAAAATATATTATACTAGAACTGACATGTGATTACATTTTCACGCAATGTGGATGCATAGATCCAGAGAAATCAGTACCCAGAACAACCACCTCTGGCCGTAATAACGGCCTTGATACGCCTGGGCATTGAGTCAAACAGAGCTTGGATGGCGTGTACAGCTACAGCTGCCCATGCAGCTTCAACACGATACCACAGTTCATCAAGAGTAGTGACTGGCGTATTGTGACGAGCCAGTTGCTCGGCCACCATTGACCAGACGTTTTCAATTGGTGAGAGTTCTGGAGAATGTGCTGGCCAGGGCAGCAGTCGAACATTTTCTGTATCCAGAAAGCCCGTACAGGACCTGCAAAATGCGGTCGTGCATTATCCTGCTGATATGTAGGGTTTCGCAGGGATCGAATGAAGGGTAGAACCACGGGTCGTAACACATTTGAAATGTAACGTCCACTGTTCAAAGTGCCGTCAATGCGAACAAAAGGTGACCGAGACGTGTAACCAATGGCACCCCGTACCATCACGCAGGGTGATACGCCAGTATGACGATGAGGAATACACGCTTCCAATGTGCGTTCACCGCGATGTCGCCAAACACGGATGCGACCATCATGATGCTGTAAACAGAACCTGGATTCATACGAAAAAATGACGTTTTGCCATTAGTGCACCCAGGTTCGTCGTTGAGTACACCATCGCTGACGCTCCTGTCTGTGATGCAGCGTCAAGGGTAGCCACAGCCACGGTCTCCGAGCTGATAGTCAGTCCATGCTGCTGCAAACGTCTTCGAACTGTTCGTGCAGATGGTTGTTGTCTTGCAAACGTCCCCATCTGTTGACTCAGGTATCGAGACGTGGTTGCACGATCCGTTACAGCCATGCGGATTAGATGCCTGTCATCTCGACTGCTAGTGATACGAGGCCGTTGGGATCCAGCACGGCGTTCCGTATTACCTCCTGAACCCACCGATTCCATATTCTGCTAACAGTCATTGGATCTCGGCCAACGCGAGCAGCAATGTTGCAATCGCGATAGGCTACAATCAGACCATTATAAAAGTCGGAAACGTGATACGCATTTCTCCTCCTTACACGAGGCATCACAACAACGTTTCACCAGGCAACGCCGGTCAACTGCTGTCTGTGTATGAGAAATCGGTTGGAAAGTTTCCTCATGTCAGCACGTTGTAGGTGTCGCCACCGGCGCCAACCTTCTGTGAATGCTCTGAAAAGCTAATCATTTGCATGTCACAGCATCATCTTCCTGACGGTTAAATTTCGCGTCTGTAGCATATCATCTTCGTGGTGTAGCAATTTTAATGGCCAGTAGTGTTATCCTTAGAATGTGATCTTTAATTGCCAATATTCACTTTTCCATGTAATTACCAGCCAATTGGATACATTTCTGCCAACGATGAACAAGTTTTCTGAAGCCGTCACGTTAGAAACGTAATGATGTCCCATGATTGAATGGAGAAAGGCGTCACCTTCATTCTTGTACCACGAGAGGAGTTCTTGGCAAATTTGAAACCTGTTCGCTTTCATTTCAGGAGCCAGCATCTGGGACACCCATCGTTCACAGATCTTCCGATAGCCAAGCAAAGCAATAATGTGATCCACACGTTTTAGTGAAATGCCAATTGTGCTTGCAAATTCTTTCTGAGTGATACGACGATCGTCCTGAATCAATCTGTCAACATTTTGCTTGTGAAACTCAGTGGTTGCTGTCACGCAGGTCAGATGTTCCCGCCTCAACATCTTTAAACTTACTCGACCAACGACACACAGTTCTCACATCAACACAATCACCATGAACTGCTTTCATTCTCTGATAAATCTCCTTCGGGGTGACACCTTGTGCTGTTAAGAATTCAATGACTGCACGTTGCTTAAATCGCATTGACCGACCGTCTGCTCAGGGTTCCATACTTCACACTGTAACAACACAACCGTTCAGTACTAAGGCTTCCCGCCAACTGGATGTGTAGAGAAGAGGCTACTCAACAAGCCAGTACCTGCCGCATACCAATGCTGCCAACCGTTAAAGAGTTACGATGGTGGAGGCATTACTTTTCAGTCAACCCTCGTATTTATTTTAACTTTTCGATTTACAATTACACTCTAAGACAAAAAAAATGAGGCACTCCGAAGGAATTATCCAAGTGGAAGGGAAGTCTGTAGATGTGATTTACATCAACAGCAGGGGCGGCTTCTGTATAGGTTTGCAGGTTTACGCTACCCCCAAGGAATAATTTTGTTCAACTGTGTTTGCCTTCTGAGCGTTCTATACTATTGGAGAAGTAGCGCGCCGTTTATCTCTTTTGAAATGCCCGGGCTCCAAAGGCCGGCCGGTCGTGCCTTTGTACTACTCGTACCACACTTCTCAGTCCCAACTACCAGAACAATAGGTACTTCTCGACCAATAGAGCAGGCTACAGTTGGTGCTTTGTTTCCACCAAACCAAACCAACTTACTCGTTACCGGTGCTGTCCATGTTTCTCCCCTTCTTAAAACATCAGCTTCCTAACACAGTTCTGCAAAGTTATAGAACAAGAACACTTCACCTGGTGAGACCGAAACCAGTCCCCTCATTTTCAGTGACAAAAGTTCCAAAAGCGACACACCATCATTCTACACAAGATGGCTACCATGACGTGCCGTCTTCTTCCTTCGAACTAGGAAAGTCTGATCATCTGCCTCCCTCACACACGCACGCTCTTCTCCTCCCAGCAGCCTTGCCAAAGCCGTCCGCTCGCTACCCGCTGCGCCGGCAAAACCTTCTTGCGCTAGTATAGCCACTTGCCATCCTTGTCCATGAGCGCTCTCTCGCTAGCCTCCCACGCCTCCTCCATACCACCAAAAACATTCTATGAAGACAAAGCAGTCAACCGATCCCAGCGGAAGTCTTGAACCATCTATATCACGATTTAGACACAGAACGTCACAGCTAGCCCATTACTTGTTCTCGGACGACAGGGGTTAGGATGAGCTTGATACATAATACACTGCTGGAAATGGAAAAAAGAACACATTGACACCGGTGTGTCAGACCCACCATACTTGCTCCGGACACTGCGAGAGGGCTGTACAAGCAATGATCACGCGCACGGCACAGCGGACACACCAGGAACCGCGGTGTTGGCCGTCGAATGGCGCTAGCTGCACAGCATTTGTGCACCGCCGCCGTCAGTGTCAGCCAGTTTGCCGTGGCATACGGAGCTCCATCGCAGTCTTTAACACTGGTAGCATGCCGCGACAGCGTGGACGTGAACCGTATGTGCAGTTGACGGACTTTGAGCGAGGGCGTATAGTGGGCATGCGGGAGGCCGAATTGCTCAACACGTGGGGCTTGAGGTCTCCACAGTACATCGATGTTGTCGCCAGTGGTCGGCGGAAGGTGCACGTGCCCGTCGACCTGGCACCGGACCGCAGCGACGCACGGATGCACGCCAAGACCGTAGGATCCTACGCAGTGCCGTAGGGGACCGCACCGCCACTTCCCAGCAAATTAGGGACACTGTTGCTCCTGGGGTATCGGCGAGAACCATTCGCAACCGTCTCCATGAAGCTGGGCTACGGTCCCGCACACCGTTAGGCCGTCTTCCACTCACGCCCCAACATCGTGCAGCCCGCCTCCAGTGGTGTCGCGACAGGCGTGAATGGAGGGACGAATGGAGACGTGTCGTCTTCAGCGATGAGAGTCGCTTCTGCCTTAGTGCCAATGATGGTCGTACGCGTGTTTGGCGCCGTGCAGGTGAGCGCCACAATCAGGACTGCATACGACCGAGGCACACAGGGCCAACACCCGGCATCATGGTGTGGGGAGCGATCTCCTACACTGGCCGTACACCACTGGTGATCGTCGAGGGGACACTGAATAGTGCACGGTACATCCAAACCGTCATCGAACCCATCGTTCTACCATTCCTAGACCGGCAAGGGAACGTGCTGTTCCAACAGGACAATGCACGTCCGCATGTATCCCGTGCCACCCAACGTGCTCTAGAAGGTGTAAGTCAACTACCCTGGCCAGCAAGATCTCCGGATCTGTCCCCCATTGAGCATGTTTGGGACTGGATGAAGCGTCGTCTCATGCGGTCTGCACGTCCAGCACGAACGCTGGTCCAACTGAGGCGCCAGGTGGAAATGGCATGGCAAGCCGTTCCACAGGACTACATCCAGCATCTCTACGATCGTCTCCATGGGAGAATAGCAGCCTGCATTGCTGCGAAAGGTGAATATACACTGTACCAGTGCCGATATTGTGCATGCTCTGTTGCCTGTGTCTATGTGCCTGTGGTTCTGTCAGTGTGATCATGTGATGTATCTGACCCCAGGAATGTGTCAATAAAGTTTCCCCTTCCTGGGACAATGAATTCACGGTGTTCTTATTTCAATTTCCAGGAGTGTATATCCACCGTTGTGGTGGTTATAATTGGCCAACCGGGACCTCGATGAACTCTACCTGCCCACACTTTCCCATCCGATCCACCATCGGGCCGCTACGACATTCGAATGCCCCACAACTCTGGTTATTTTACGATTCTACCAGCCGGCCATGGAGACCCATAATCAGCTCCACAATAAGGTGCTGAAAATGCTGCCTCACAGAATTCGCGGTATCTATGTGTCTTTCAACCACAACCCCCGTCTACCCCTCACCAGGAATTGTAAAAACAGTGAACATGGCCCACCCAAACGCACTCTCTAACTGCCACAGGGAATTACAACTCTAAATGATTGACATACCCACCGTTGGCGTGTGCATGTACGAAGCTGTATTGACATCCGACCATGTTTTCCTAGTGCTTCACTTTTTTGTTGTCTGGAAATGTATTTCGGCCACATATCTTCTGGCCATCCTCGATGTGAGTGTACTCAGAGGTTATGAGGCTGGGATATCAGTGAAAGAGCTAGACTGTGCACGGATGTTCACCAGATAATTAATGGAGTAGAAATACTACCACCAAGATTCGATCAGTTGGTGAACATCTGCACGCTTTAGCGATCTCTGACATCGCGATGGTAACACAAATGGGATTTCCTCTGTTTCCAGCGGTGACCCAATGCCGGCGGGAAGTCCAGCGGAAGAAACTGTTCTGGTGCAGGTTCCGTCAGCCGACCAGCAGCCATCGGCACAGGTACTGTATTTTCTGTCTTACTCCTAACACCAACGATAAGTCATACAAGATGAAGTTTATATAGAACAACCCGGTGATCCAGTTATGCGGTCAAAGTGTGACAGAGCGGCTCAGACAAGTCAGCGGAAGTCGATGACATACGTCTGGAATTACTTAAATCCTGAGAGGTGTAGTTTTTATATAGATTATTTGAGTTGATCAAAAATCTACGAAACAGGTGGCGTACTACTATTTGCTGTAAAGTATTATCATTACATTACCAAATGGCAAAGGTGCGAAATGGGAAAACTTGCTTGAAGAAATACAGCAATAAGCCACTTTTTTTATAATCGTATTTGGGCTAGTACGCGTTCCGGGTTTTCAGCCATATTCAGTTGACGCAATACATCTCCATGTTTTAGTCGACTCCCCTGTGTAAAATAACGATTCCTTTACCTACCGCGTTTCCCGAGTTGTATATTTACGTCCCTTAGGTTCATTTACATTCGTTCTGCTACTTGTATTCCCTTGTTTCGCATATATCTGCATAATACACGCATACACACACACTCACTCACACACACACTCACACATTTTTACAGTCACTACTGCAGCGCAACATTCACCATGTGGACGACTCACGTATGAGTTTGCATCGGTAAATATATCTGAAGTCAGGTTACAATTGACGCATACGTTCAGTAACTGTTGCTGAATCCAGTTGCGTTTATGAGTTGAATATCGTCGACCTTAAAATGTGATGCATGTGAGTGAAAAAATGAATGGTGTCATACTTCTTAGTTTACTGTATGTTATGGAGCATGTTCGGTAACGGTGATACCTGTTTTCTAGGCGTCAGACATGGTCCATACTGGGCAGGCATAATGAGCTGCAGAGGAAAACAAATCACTGACAGTCGTTTTGAAAGCAGCAGTTTTTGCAGCCCGTAAGCTGCATACCTATGTTCCGAGTATATTTTTTGCTGCGTCTTTCTTGGCTGTATATTCACATCGGTTGTTGTTGTTGGCGAGAAACCTGATTAAGATAAGGGTCAGATACCTGGTTCAGGAGCTGAACACTCCATGATACATTAAGTTTCTCTGCCCATCCTGATCGCAAATTTTGTAACTTGAATACGATTTTCAGCAAATATGAAATAAAGTTCTACTACATTGAAGCTTGCAAAATATAAATCATAATCAGAACAAAATCCTTTTGGTATTAGGCCGTGTGACTTTTTAACACTAAAAATCGTTGAACACCGATTGGATTGTGGCTATCCTATAGCTTTTCAAGAACCCATTGTGCTTGTTCATCAGTCGTGGAGCCGCACGGGGCGTCTTGTCGCGGCTAGCACGGCTCCTCTCGTCGAAGGATCGAGTCCTCCCTAGGGCATGGATGTGTGTATTGTCCTTAGCGTAATTTAATTTAAGTTGGATTAAGAAGTGTGTAAGCCTAGGGACGATAACCTCAGCAGTTTGGTCCCATAAGACCTTATCACAAATTTCCGTTACCAATCGTGGATGCAGCAGCGACAATAAGAGAGGCTGTTGAAATAATCAAATGTTTCGTACACAATCAAGGAGACTACTGCAGTTTGGCGCTCTTCCTTCCGCTTCTCTCGGAAGGAGTCCACAGTCTTAACGCCGTCGACGCATCAGTCATACTCGATTGTTTTCTCTTGCGTAACGAACGACCACCATAATGTGGCTGTATATCCAGATTGACGGTACCCCACACATTGGTGGAATGTACCCTTCTTTTTGCCCTTCGTACTAAGTATAGCCTTCCAGATTCCTTACCTTTAGTATTAGCAGACGACTCATGGATGTTACGGTATACTGATAATTTTTACTTTATGGACCGTCTGACTACAACTGAATGAAACACAATTTTCATGCCATACGCTTTTCGCCTTTATTTTCTGCATGCCATCTTCAGTGGCAGCTTCCGTGGACGGTTTTCTACATATTACGCTCCTGTTCCATTTTTCGTGTTGCTCCTCTTCTTATAAATGCCAATTTGCGGTTTTTTTCCCAAATTTCACAGCACTAGGAACTTGTTTTGATGCAATGTTTTGGTTTGTGCGCCGACTGTCAGATGACATACTATTCAATACACCACAAGGTGCTATAAGTACGATCCCTGACCACCGGCAAAGAAGGTAATCTCCCTACAGTGTCATGCAAATTTAAGAAAGAAAATCATGTCGCGCAACAGAAACGTCTTGTCGAAGGAAAACTAGTATGATTGCCTAATCAAGCATGAAAATACAGGTGCCACACCACACATGGATAAATTCTACATCTGCTTCTACATACGTACTCCACAAGCTACCGTACGTTGCGTTGTGGGGAGTACATTGTACCACTGCTAGTCATTTCTTTCCCTGTTTCGCTCACAAACAGAGCGAGGGAAAAAGAACTATCTATATACCTCCGCATGAGCCCTTTTCTCGTATCTTATCTTCATGGTACTTACGCGAAACGTATATTGGCAGCTGTAGAATCGTTTTGCAGTCAGTTTCAAATGCCGGTTCTCTAAATGTTGTCAGCAGTGTTCTCCCGAAAAGAACTTCGCCTTCCCCCCCCCCCCCCCCCCCCCCCGCACTGGTTCCCATTTGAGTTCCCAAATCATCTCCATAACAGTTTTCATTCTGTTCGAAACTAGCGGTGACAAATGTAGCAGCCCACCCCTGAATTGCTTCGTTTAGTCTGACCTAATACGGATCCCAAACACTCGAGCGTTGCTCAAGACCTCCAGTGAGTAGATGATCATACAAAAAATTACTCAAGAATAGGGGGCACCAGCGTCCTATCCGTGATCTTCTTCACAGAAGAACCACACTTTCCTAAAATTCTTCCAGTAAACTGCGTCGAACACACGCCGTCCCTACCACAATCCTCACATTCTCGTTCCTGTTCGTACGCTTTGCAACGTGACGCCCATATATTTAAACGTCGCGACTCTGTCAAGTAGGACACTGCTAATGCGAACGTTACAGGTCGTTTTGCCTACTCCTCTGCATTAACTTACATTTTTCTACATTTAGAGCTAGTTGCCATTTATAACACTATCTGAAAATTTTGTCTAAGTCTTCTTGTATCCTCCTGCAGTCACTCATCTTCGACACCTTACCGTACACCACGGCATCATCAGTAAACATTCCAGGTTCCCGCCCACCGTGTCCATCATATCATTTATGTAAATAGTAAGCAATAGCGGTCCTAGCATACTTCCCTGGGGCACTCCTTACGGTATACTTGTCCTTGTCGAACACATCGCATCGGGGATAACATACTGGGTTCTGTTACTTAAGAATATTAGTGAAGGGGCTCATCTGTCTACAACAGAATCAAGCGGTCTCTTTAACAATTTTCTTTATTACCGCAAAACATCGACATATGAATTATCCACTGAGATACGTATGTGAGCATTTAAGAAATGAATAAGGGATTGTAATTATGAAATATAACATTGGGATACAATAAAAGCATAATAATGAAATTAAGTCGCGGATATGGCCAATGTCTGTAGAAATGGGTAGTGGTTAAAGGAGGAACACGGAAAAGTAAGTACGAACAACAACAGAACCGCCAAAGTGCATGATGGAAGCAACTACCTGGTTGGAGTCGTGAAAACTGTGCAGTTCGGCCCTGATGAAAGTTAACTACATTCCGTTCCTCCCGACTTGGTGACTGCGTCGCTGGGTCATTCTCACCACTCTCATACAGTGTGAGCGAGGGAAAAAAAATGGCTCTGAGCACTATGGGACTTAATATCTGAGGTCATCAGTCCCCTAGACTTAGAACTACTTAAACCTAACTAACCTAAGGACATCACACACATCCATGCTGAGTCCAGCTCGCAATCTGTACTCAGTACTAAAGTGCAGACATCTTTCTGTATGACAGCAAGTCTCATCTCATAGGTTAACTGGCAGCAAGTCCTTACTCTTCCATCTCCCAACGGCTAGCGACGTCCACTTCAACCATCTGTCCATGAGTGTCCTCTGGCTTAAATTTCTGAAAGTCTACTGTTTCTGCCAGTGTAGGAATCTCGCCGGCCAATTGCTGCGGAACTTGTGACTTCCGACCAATGATAATTCTGTAAACACGTTAAATGAACTCTCGCGGCTTTTTTAACCAATGATGGCCTGGTGTTGGCCGGAAGGCAGAAAAACTCTTGCACTTCACGACTGGTTTCTAACCCTAGCAAGTCGAATGGAATACATGAAGCGCACACAGGAAAGCGCGCAAGACCCAGTTGTGGGGATTTTAAACTAACATTCTTTTGTATTGAGGCTGCAGAGAAACGTCGGATGCTAAGTTTCTCCCATTCCAGCGTCTGCACCTCACATTATCTTTCCAAGTGGATTTCTTTCTACGTCATAAAATGGAGCTTTATGACAGCTAGGCAAGTCCTGGCGCAGCCAGGTGTGCAGACATGAGCTGAAGCGAATTCTGTACTGTCTGCCTGTGCTAAAGAACAGCTCTTAACGCATTTATGACCTCTTCTGGTTCTTTTAATGGGAGTATGAATGGCTTATCCCGCTAATGTTAAATTTATTGATTGCTTGACCCATTTTCTCAACAACTACATCATGAAAATTAGTGAAACCTTTGCAGGTTACTTAAACATTCTCCACGCACTAACTCTTCTAGTTTGGGATGAAGTATGTAGTTCTGGGAGTTGGGATAGAATTTTTTTCTGTTGTGTTTTTTATTACAGTTTTTTCTAAATTCTTGAACATTTTACTGGAAGTATACACGCTATCTCTACCATGCGAGAGATGTATCACAGTAAAAGTATTATAAATTACCTGTAAAAAATGAAGAGCCATTTTTTTTTAGTTCCTGAGAAAACAGGTCATTTGTCTGAGAATTTGTTTTCTCAGAAATTGTAATGGCAAATTAATTCAAGTTAGAGCTCACTTTTTAATAGATTCAACGGCTAAGACACGGCAGCACCGTATTCTTATTCACCTTCTACGTCGTCCTAACGCATCCTCCTGCTAATCTTCAACGATCTTGCCTCCTTGGACACTTTTTGGGCTTGTAGCTCAGCCTTGTTGACTCGCCCCTTGTCCACTTCCTCGAGCATTGCTCACGTATCCCAACCAGTCATTGGTCCCAGCTCCACCAATACTTTCACTCTATCAGTATTGCCCTCCTTAAATGTGATGACAGCATTACACACACAAAGCATCAATGTGCGGCATACACCCCAATAGCCGAGTGGTCAGCTAAGTGGCCCAGGTTCGATTTGGGGTTGGGTCGAAGATTTACTCCGCTCGAGGGACTGGCTGTTGTGCTGTCTTCATCATCATCTCATCCCCATCGACACGCAACTCGCCGAAGTGGCGTCAGCTAAAATGGCTTGGACCAGTCGACCGGTCTACCCGACGGGAGGCCCTAGCCACACGACATTCCATTTTATTTTTAATGTGTGGTATCCCACAAGTACGTTTTCAGTTACACTGGTCCATACTACGCTATTGAATGACTTATTCACATTTTGGGTTTTCTCTGTCACACATTTCTTCTAAGAACGGGTTTTATAGCCAACATACCAGCTGCAGGTAAAGAGTTCTTGTGGGTGAACTTACCTAAAGTTCCAGCTGATTCAGCTTTTTTATATTTACACGACTCGCCTGAACGAAGGTTGTGGCTCGGCTTATCATCTATTGACATTTTATGGAGAAAGGTTCCCCACGCAATCATTTTCATACCATCTAAGTTATTTCCGTTAATTCTGTTGCTTGACCGCAGCGTTCGGATAGTGGTACTGCCTAGCAAACTCCTAATAGTCTTGCCATCACTCAGCGGTCTTTTCAACAGCTCCTGCTTCCTCCGTTATACAAAAAATATCGCTTGCACAACGTAAACAAGAATCACATCAGTCCTGTCAGTGTATTCATAAAGGATTCCACTAGTATTGAAATCATGATTAATGAGATTTTATTTTTTGGACTGACCAATGGCTTATGAAATCCTAAAAATGTCCTACGCAACTAATCAAATTAAATATACTTCTAGTCAACGAAACTTAATTAACCTCACAACAAATTAATCAGAAAATTGCCCGCCCGGTTAGCCGTGCAGTCTAACTCACTGCTTTCCGGGCGGGAAGGCGTGCCGGTCCGCAGCACGAATCCGCCTGGCCGATTAGTGTCCAGGTCCGGTGGATGGTTTTTAAGGCGGTTTTCCATCTGCCTCGGCGAATGCGGGCTGGTTCCCCTTATTCCGCCACAGTTACACTATGTCGGCGATTGCTGCGCAAACACTATCTCCACGTACGCGTACACCGTAATTACTCTACCACATAAACATTGAGTTTACGCTCGTCCGGTCTGAGACGTTCCCGGGCGTCCACTGGGAGCCGAAACACACAATAACACTGGGTTCGTTGTGGGGCGGCGGTGGGGTGAGTGGACTGCTGTAGCCTGCTGTGGGGTTGTCTACCACTGTGGCCCAGTTCAATGCAGTACAATACAATCAGCAAATTCCTAGTAATGGTTCAGCAAAAAAAAAAAAAAAAATAAAAAAAAAAAAAATTCAACAAAATGGCCATTTATGCGGGAATAAGCTGCCACGTAACGTATTCCACAGATTCTATAATTTTTCCTCGCTGTTATCAGAATAGCTCATCATTAATTTTATGAATTTTTTCCATCTCTTGAACCTTGTTTTTGTTTCAGTTATTGCTTTTTCTACGAGACATGTCGAACTGTGGAGGCATCCTTGTCTAACGCTTTTCTAAATCCGCTCTTGGACTTTAATTTCATTTTTATGTTGTTGCACATCATATATGGCCTTCCCGTTTTTATCCAATTCATTGGAATTGTTTCAGCAGGAATTATCGTTCATTTGGGAGAGATTGCCTTTCATCTAAAAGGAAGCTCACTCAGCTCCCTCGATTCGTAAAAATTTACGAAACTGGAGAGGGACGAATGCGTAATGGCGTACAGAAACTAGCAGATGCTGATGAAGTGGGAAGGGCAAGGGATGTCGTAATAGTCAGCATGCTCTACAGTGCACTTTAAGAAATGAATTCAAAGAATGGTATCGTGCAAAAGCTAAGTATGTTGTGAATTACAACAAGAATATTAGATGCGTGGATGGCAGCGATTCCCAGTTGCAGAAGTACCAAATGGCCACCATTAGGCTGAGAACAAAATTATTTTCAGAAGATTTTTCTTCATTTATTCGACGCTGCATGCGTCAGTGTATACAGCCTGTAGGGAAAAAAAACCATGGTGGCGACGAAAACAGACTGGAATCCACGATTAGTGATCTAGCCGTTCGTTTCTTTTGCTATGTGTAATGGTGCTGATAACCTCGGCGTTGAGAGCCTGTAAGCTCCAAACACACACACGCTGGTGGTCTCGCGGTAAAACACTTGCGGGATAGAATCTCAGTCGGGCCTTGTATATTTAAATCTGCGTTTTAATCCAGCCTTCACCTCCCAATGATGTGAGGAATCACCAGAAACGACACGTGGTTGCGATTCTACTTTAAACTGCGGGTCCCCTTTCCCCAAGTGGGTAACTAGGGTGTGTTAGGGACACGGAAGTCTCCGAAAAGGCGCCCAATAGAAAGACGTGCACCAGGCCAGTGAGCCACACGAAATTATCATTATCACGGGGAAAAGTTGGACGTTTCCTCTCCACAACAAGGGTGATCAACTGGACGTCCACCTCGAACAGCACAAGCGACAAGTCCTATAAACAGGAATTTTCCAGAATTTTCTCCAAGAACAACGAGCAGAAGACCATTAGGTTGGTGCGAAGTACGGACAAGAACAAGATTTCGAAAAGAAATTTCTTACTGATGTGCAGATCCTCCGTGCAGTTCCATGTTTTTATGCGTTTCACACAAAAGACGACCAGTAATTAAGTGAAAATAAAATTTCATTCTTTTTTATTACACTATTGGGTCCAAATTTACTTACGTTTTGGTAAATAAACTAAAATCGACACAAAACGGTTTTAATGAATGTGTAAGGCGTGGCAATAGCGCGCTAGCCACTGCTAGAAAAAACACTCCCTCAAGCGTTTTAGGGTTTAAGTAGCTGATTCCCATCGAACGAAGTTGGGAGTTTCCGTAGAGTTCAAATAATGGCACTTTGCAAATCGCCTTATCACGCCTTTTACTTCTGGTACATTTCGTCTAATTTGACAGTAGCATCAGTGCATTCCATCGTTCAGTAATATGAAAGTGAAGTAGCATGCCGATCCACTTTCTGTTGCATGTGCAATGAAATCGTCAGGAATATTCACATTTTACGCTTTTACACTTCAGTTATTTAGTGCTATCGGAAATAATGGAATTGGCATAACGCATCGCCATGTATGGGGTGGTTGTAAGTAGACTGTCGGCGTTCAGAGTGCTAAGGCGCAGGCTGTGTACATTGCAAGACGCTGAAACTTCATAGGTATATTCATTAATCGGTGTACGTAGTATGCTGAAAAAATAATAGTTCTACTTTCTGCCGCCAGGTGAAAACATGGCACTGTAAGCAGTCAGAATGTGAAATGCTTCCTATTATGACGTCACTATACTATTTGCCGCTTGGCGACGCGTGTTGATTTTTTTTTTTTTTTTTTTTTTTAATGACTATTGGTGTAACGAATTAAGACTGTTGAACTTCTCTGTGAGAAACGCATGGGTGGCCCATTCCCATAGTAGCTGTTGGTGGAGTTCAAAAAATGTTTCAAATGGCTCTGAGCACTATGCGACTTAACTGCTGTGGTCATCAGTCCCCTAGAACTTAGAACTACTTAAACCTAACCAACCTAAGGACGGCGGTTCCAGACTGAAGCGCCTAGAACCGCACGGCCACACCGGCCGGCTTTGATGGAGTTGCTGTAGATATAATCGACTGTGCAGCACTTGGCTCAAATTCAGTAGCTGGTTGGTTGGTTGGTTTCAGGGGGTTGAAGGACCAAACTACAAAGGCCATCGCTCCCTTAATTCACTAGCCACCGCTCGAGTAGTGTCACGGGAGTTTTCTCTCCCCTGGTCAACATTTCAAAAGATTTTGCAGCACATTTCACACCCATATCCATACAAGTTCATATTGTGCACCAAACGAAGCCCCAAAAAAGGCTGCAACGCCGTGACTTTGCCCTTCATTCTTTGGCATGCATAGAAATGGATGATATTTGGGGCCGCCCAGGAGTAGCCGAGCGGTCTAGGGCGCTGCAGTCATGGACTGTGCGGCTGGTCCCGGCGGAGGTTCGAGTCCTCCCTCAGGCATGGGTGTGTGTGTTTGTCCTTAGGATAATTTAGGTTAAGTAGTTGTGTAAGCTTAGGGACTGATGACCTTAGCAGTTAAGCTCCATAAGATTTCACACACATATGAACATTTGCTATTTGGAGGAGGGGGGGGGGGGGTAATGTTGTTTGGACAGACGACTTAAATTTAACTCTGGACGGTGCCGTCAGTGTACAAAAACGTTCCATACATGGTCTACTGCGCCCCATATTGTGCAGGAACATCCACTGCACTCAGTTTACGTGACTGTGTGGTGTGGTCTGATTTCACAAGCTCCTTTATTCTCGGTCCATTTTTCTTAGAGGGCCTGTTCGGTGTACTGTGACAGCTGCATGTTATAAGGATCACCTTGTGCAACGCTTGATTCTGGGTTTGCAAGAGTGAACTGTGTACCAAACCCCAATTTTCAAGCAAGCTATTGCGATACCACATGTTGCTTGGCAAGTGAAAGGTATGCTTCAAGAAACCTTCGGTAATGACCACACCATCTCTAGGCAATTTCAAGAATTGTGGCCTTCCAGATCCCCCGAGCTAAATCCATGTGGCTGGCAGCGGTGGTCTAGCGGTTCTAGGCGCGCAGTCCGGAACCGCGCAACTGCTACGGTCGCAGATTCGAATCCTGCCTCGGGCATGGATGTGTGTGATGTCCTTAGGTTAGTTAGGTTTAAGTAGTTCTAAGTTCTAGGGGACTGATGACCACAGATGTTAAGTCCCATAGTGCTCAGAGCCATTTGAACCATTTTTTTAAATCCATGTGACTTCCGGTTGTGGAGATATCTGAAGTACTGTCTCTTAGAGATGTATCCGGATTCTTCTTGATCTGAAGAATAGCATACGATGACACATCACTCTGATTACACCAGATGTGCTGCGAGCAACTGTCGACCATTCCGTATCGTGGATGCAGTACGTTGCTGAGTTGGGATACCGTACTGAACACATGATGTAACTTGTAACCATATTCTAATAAAGGTGCGAGAACCACCATTATTATGGTTTGATCATTCCTCGCCTTTTCCTGCACCCACACCCACCACGCCATCCTATCACCTGGGGGCAGAACGTTAAACCATTATTTTTCAGCGTACTCTGCGAGCGCACCGATCAAGAAACATATTGATGATGTGTCTCAGTCCTGTGATGTACACAGCCTGCACTGCAGCATTTAGAACACAATCAGTTTAATTACAACCACCCCGTACTTCTGTACTTACCCCTTATGTTGTATGCAAGAGTGCCACATGACTGACTTTGACACTGTTGTCTTGTTCTAGGAGAGCAGTGGCGCCATTGCCCAGGTGACACAGCAGGACAGCTCAGTGCCCCAGGGCCCCATGGCACCCATGTTGATGCCTTATCAGGTGAGCCATTCTTGTGTTTTGTCTACGGTAGCCTTCAAACTCAGTCTCATAATCAATGGGAAGCTTCAGGAACATGCCTACATCTACATCTACATCTACATATACATCCATACTCCGCAAGCCACCTGACGGTGTGCGGCGGAGGGTACCTTGACTACCTCTATCGGTTCTCCCTTCTATTCCAGTCTCGTATTGTTCGTGGAAAAACGGTGCAAATGGCTCTGAGCACTATGGGACTTAACATCTGAGGTCATCAGTCCCCTAGAACTTAGAACTACTTAAACCTAACTAACCTAAGGACATCACACACATCCATGCCCGAGGCAGGATTCGAACCTGCGACCGTAGCAGCCGTGCGGTTCCGGACTGCGCGCCTAGAACCGCTAGACCACTGCGGCCGGCCTCTATGGTCATCAGTCCCCTAGAACTTAGAACTACTTAAACCTAACTAACCTAAGGACAGCACACAACACCCAGTCATCATGAGGCAGAGAAAATCCCTGACCCCGCAGGGAATCGAACCCGGGAACCCGGGCGCGGGAAGCGAGAACCCTACCGCACGACCACGAGCTGCGGACATTGTTCGTGGAAAGAAGGATTGTCGGTACGCTTCTGTGTGGGCTCTAATCTCTCTGATTTTATCCTCATGGTCTCTTCGCGAGATATACGTAGGAGAGAGCAATATACTGCTTGACTCTTCGGTGAAGGTATGTTCTCGAAACTTCAACAAAAGTCCGTACCGAGCTACTGAGCGTCACTCCTGCAGAGTCTTCCGCTGCAGTTTATCTATCATCTCCGTAACGCTTTCGCGATTACTAAATGATCCTGTAACGAAGCGCGCTGCTCTCCGTTGGATCTTCTCTATCTCTTCTATCAACCCTATCTGGTACGGATCCCACACTGCTGAGCAGTATTCAAGCAGTGGGCGAACAAGCGTACTATAACCTACTTACTTTGTTTTCGGATTGTATTTCCTTAGGATTCTTCCAATGAATCTCAGTCTGGCATCTGCTTTACCAACGATCAACTTTATATGATCATTCCATTTTAAATCACTCCTAATGCCTACTCCCAGATAATTTATGGAATTAACTGCTTCCAGCTGCTGACCTACTATTTTGTAGCTAAATGATAAGGGATCTATCTTTCTATATATTCTCAGCACATTACACTTGTCTACATTGAGATTCAATTGCCTACCATCCGCTCTTGCTCCGTTTGCAGTAAGTGGTGGACATTTATCGTTGATGTTCTTGAGCCTGCCACTAAAAACTCAAGTAACTGTGTGAGGGTGGTTCAGTAAGGATAAAAAGAACTCTCACTGGTGCATAAATATCCTATGCGAATTAAATTCCATGTCCAGTTAAACGTAACGATTGAAACTTTCGAACGCCGCCAGTAGTTGGAGGTAGCAGTGCTTTCTGCTCAGAAACACATTTTCAACGTGGAGGTGTTGATGGGCACATGACCAGCGACTGAAACGCGAAGTGAAGGACATTTCTGTTTAAATAAAACGTCTGGAGTCTATGGAACGAGTGTAGTGTCACGAAATCAGGTGTGGTTTTGGTGTCAGGTACTTGCTTAAGGCAAAACAGACAACAATATGTACCACATCGAAGGATTGATTGAAGCCGATTGTCGCACTCCTTTGAGGCGGAATTCGATCATGACTCAACAGTTCCGTTAGCACTGTAGTCGATACAATGCTTACACGAGAACCAGTAAACTCACACCCCATTCTTTAAGGAATCGAACTCCATGTATAAAACAGTATGTTTAAAGTTTGTTGGAAATTCAGCACTGCTCTCATTATCAAACACTGGCTGAGCGGCCGCGGTGGTTTAGCGGTTCTAGGCGCGCAGTCCGGAACCGCGCGACTGCTACGGTCGCAGGTTCGAATCCTGCCTCGGGCATGGATGTGTGTGATGTCCTTAGGTTAGTTAGGTTTAAGTAGTTCTAAGTTCCAGGGGACTGATGACCACAGATGTTAAGTCCCATAGTGCTCAGAGCCATTTGAACCATTTTGAACTGGCTGAGCCTGGGTAATTTGCTCTTTGTCTTTTTAAAAAAGCTCGGTTTTCATGCATCACAGTGTTTATGACGACGTATTTCCTGAACCATTAGTCGCACAATGATAATTTGCAATGACATAACTTCACCCTATGAAGCGAGCGTATTGCTTATTTAAATAGAGCCGTTAAACAGGACAAGCAATCAGGGTACGACCAGGCCACGTGGTTCCATGAACGAACAAAAATAGGTTCCACGTTATAAGCAGGCGAATCCAGATACTGTTGCAAATTCAGTCTAACGTTCACTGTTTGAGATTCAGAACAAGCAGCTTTACATCGTTCACTACAAGCAATCTCAGGGTAACAAAATACCAAGTTTTCAGAATATTCACAAAGTAACCATATCAAGGCAGTTTACTCACGTATAATTGAATAAGAGAGGGACAACATGCTACAAATACTCCTGGATGAGTTAAGTATGAGTGGATAGCGCTGTCCATATTGGCACGCGATTCTGACCTGACGACAAAGAAAAGTTAAGTTTCGTTTTAACTATAAGAAGCACGCCACACGAAATTTTACTCCAGTAAGTCATGACTTCATAAACAAACACGATCTGCATGAATGTAGTCGGACAGATGCGAAAAGCGTTCATAAAATCTAAGAGCTCGTTGCAGTCTCACACAACAATTACGATACAGCATGGCGAAAACCGCATCTAGTGTCCACCTCCTCACAGAACGGTATTCTGCCCCAGGTAGGACCAAATGAAACAGAATACAGCGCCAGAATCAAGCTTCCAGCTGGCCATGCTTCCACACAACTGAAAATCCGCGACTGTTTGCCTGATTGGCTCGCGCTAGCCAAAGTTCTTGACCGGTGCAAGATGTCACCCGCTCATCGTCCAGAGATGCGGGAGTACGCTAAGGTATGACACCACGCCTAAAAGTACCCTACGTGCCTCTTTGGAAAACAATGGAATGACAAATTGCGTACTCATGAAATGATATGGTGCGAATAGCAGAAGCGTTTCAAGTTGAGTGTCTCTTTGATATCTTGAAGAAACCTTATAAAAACCGAGCTAGGTGGCGCAGTGGTTAGCGCACTGGACTCGCATTCGGGAGGACGACGGTTCAATCCCGCACCCGGCCATCCTGATTTAGGTTTTCCGTGATTTCCCTAAATCGCTCCAGGCAAATGACGGGATGGTTCCTTTGAAAGGGTATGGCCGACTTCCTTCCCTAATCCGATGAGACCTCACTGTTTGATCTCTTCACCCAAACAACCCAACCCAACCCTTATAAAACCACCATCACATCAAGTGTAAATTTTCGATGACAATTAAATAGTGTAACACATATTTGTGCTTCGCATAAATATGAAACGAAAGGAAGGAAGAGGGTGAAATCTGGTACATATTGTTCAACCTGCCTCCTAGCTGAAGGCGGTAATGCACACCAGAGCAGTGTCTTCTGCTCAGAAGTATTTGTGGTTTCGGCCATCAATGATAATATTAGTTTCATTATCTTCAGAGCAGTCCACTATCGCCATTTCAGCATAATTGTTTCATACCACATCATCAGCTACTTTGCTTATACACTCGTGTCAAGACCTTCTGCTAAAGTTCTTTCTTTCCATCATTCCTTTATAGTTTTCAGCAACGACTCTGAAACAATACGGGGGCAACCAGTGTCATCGTTTCATTATTTTCTTCGCGATACATTTTGTGTCGTTGCAGAGTCTTCATTCTTTCCGCGATCAATTTATTTGACTTTCAATAGCCTCCTGTAACACCAGAATTCGAAGGTCACCCACTGTTTCTTTTATGCTTCCCGACCATCTTTCACTGAACTGTGCTCCAAACGTGGCTTTCCATGAATCTTCTTCTGGTCTCAAGGATTGTATTTTTGGATGTTAGAGATATTTCCTTTGTTTTATAGTATCATCAAAAATTCTATTGAGTTTTCGTTTTGTGTTGATTGTAAAAAGTCTATGGTACAGGGAAAATGTAGAATCATAAATAATGGTAAGGCAAGAAGATAAACTTTTGAGATGTGGTGCCACAGGAGAATTTTGGAGATTTGATGGATGGATCGAATCGGGGACCAAACAGATTCAGATGTACGTAGGTTTCAGTAGTTTTGCAGAGATGAAGACACTTCCCCGAGGACAGATTAGTGAAGAGAGCTGCGTGAAACCAGTCTTTGGCGGAACACAACACCTACAAAACGATTTTAAGTATATTATTTGGTCCGCGTCCTTAGCCCAGTGGTGAGCGAGCCTAGCTGCTCTACAAAAGACCCGGATTCGATTTTCGGTACTGCCAGAGATTTTTCTTTGTTGAAAGGACTGGAATGGGGTGCACTTTTATAGATAACTAGCAGAGAAACCCGGTATTGTTCAGGTGTTTATTTTACAGCTGTGCGTCCGTGGCCATATCAGGCAGCATCTGGCCGGGTGCTTAATGGTTATGACGTCATATCTCCTGACCTTGTGTCGTTCATTGATATAATTTTGTAGGTAGATTTAGCAGCGTATGTGGATACTGTCTACAAAATGTTTTGCGAATAGAATTAGTAGCAACTAAATAATAAATTTAAACGTGATGCACGATGCGTCAGATTTTTAAAGCATCTCACTGTTTACGACGTAACGTCTCCTGAACTATTTGACGTACAATGATACGATATTGTAGGTATTTTCAGCGGCATATGTGGATACCGTCTGCGAAGTTTATTGCGAACAGCGTTACTAGTAAAGAAGTAATAAACTGGAACGTCATGCGTGATGCGGCAGTGCTGGGCAATCAATAAGTGTCTACGTGCGAACCATTCAAGCAACATAATCGATACACAGTTTTCGGAACCGAAGGCCCACTCCTGTACCCTTGACGTCTGCACGACACAAAGCTTTACGCCTCGCCTCGACTCATCAACACCGACATTGGACTGTTGAAGACTGGAAACATATTGCCTGCTCGGACGAGTATCGTTTCAAATCGTATCTAGCGGACGGACGTGTACGTGTATGGAGACAACCTCACGAATTCGATGGACCCTACATGTCAGCGGGGACTGTTCAAGCTGGTGGAGGCTCTGTGACGGTGTGGGGCATGTACAGTTGGCGTGATATGGGACCCTTGATACGTGTAGATACGACTCTGACAGGTGACACGTACGTAAGCATCTTGTCTGGTTACCTGCATCTATTCATGTCCATTGTACATTTCGGCGGAATGGACAATTCCAGCAGGACAATGCGACACCCCACACGTCCAGAATTGCTACCAAGTGGCTCCAGGAACACTCTTCAGAGTTTAACCACTTTCGCTGGGCACCAAACTCCCCAGACATGAACATTATTGAGCATAGTTGGGATGCCTTGCAACGTGCTGTTCAGAAGAGATCTCCATCCCCTCGTACTCTAAATTATTTATGGACAGCCCTGCAGGATTCATGGTGTCAGTTTCCTCCAGCACTACTTCAGAAATCATTCGAGCCCATGTCACGTCGTGTTGCGGCACTTCTGCGTGCTCGCTGGGGCCCTAAACGATATTAGGCAGGTGTACCAGTTTCTTTGGCTCTGCAGTGTATCATGTGTTTATTCTTTTTTTTTCCATTAGAAATGATCCGAAACTCCTATCTATGTGGATAAATAAAGTGTGGTCGCAGGTTCGAATCCTGCCTCGGGCATGGATGTGTGTGATGTGCTTAGGTTAGTTAGGTTTAAGTAGTTCTAAGTTCTAGAGGACTGATGACCTAAGATGTTAGGTCCCATAGTGCTCAGAGCCATTTGAGCCATTTTTGAAAGTGTGGTCCAGCGAATTGCTTTAGACGTGACAAATGATTCTTGGATAGCGTAATAAAGAAATACAAAAATATCAAAGAGCATATTTAATAAAGATGGCATCTTCTGGGATAGAGTAATCAAAAAGACAAAAATATCTGACTAAATGAAGAGAGCGTCTTTTAGCTAAACACAGCTTCGGACATGGCCATCAGAATGCTGAAATGCACGCGGCGGGCTCCCATCGTAAACATTACCTCGTGGGTCGCTGGGGGAGCACCAGTAATATGGCAAGCGGTAGCATAGCTACACAAGGGCTGCGACAGTTAACACAGGACACTCACTGTTTGAAAATGGTTGGGGAGCACTAATAAGAATTTTCATGGATATCTAACCACTTGATGCTGCTGGAAACTGGAGAAAATTTTATAAATATATAGCAGTGGCATTAATTCTGAACACTTTGTAGAGGTACATTGATTATGACATTCGGGAGTTTATTCAAGCTGAAACGTACATTCCGACGGAATGGACAATTCCAGCAATTTTCCAGCAATTTACCTCAAATTTTCAAAAACATGCTTTAATGTCCACTATTGAAAATTAAACTTCAAATATTAAAATTTAATTAATTCTTTTAAAAAACGATCGAAATACAACCTAACAATGTCAGAAAGTTACAAATTACTTGGCACAAAAGTTATTGCAATATTTCTTATTATTTTGTGGGATATCCTTTTGATTTAATCATGTCTTGACTCTGCGCAGCGCTGAGTCCATCAAATGTCGAAGATCTGGTTGATCACTATTAACCACGAACTAACAATGGCCTCTAGAAGCTCTCTATTGTTACTGGGACTCTGCCTTGAAAACATGATTTTATGCCGCGACGACATGTTCTCAACTGGGTTAAGATAGGGACTGTTGCCAGCGTAAGGCAGCCCACTAATTCGATGGTTATCGTACCATTTCTTATTGATTTTCCCAGTATGACATGGCGTATTCTTTTGCCGAAACATGTTCTGTGTGTCCTTATCTTCCAACAAATCGTGGATAGTGGGCAGCAATTTTAGCACTAAGACTTCGTTTTGGCACTTTTTTGCGGTAATGTTGCCCCGTAGAACTGGCAGATGTCCAATGCCATGACTTGCCATGCAGCTCCACACAGTAACACTGATGGGATGCGTCATAATGGCATTGGTTTACCGAGGCAATAAGTCTTCGCCTGGTCGACGACGAGCGAACTTAACTCCATCACTTCCAAAGATGCTGATCTTACTCTCATCACTCCAAATGACTCTTACCCAGACTGCTTGTGTCCATTCCCTGTATACTTATACCCATTGCACACGTTTCTTCGTCTGCATTTCGTTCAGATAACACTTGTCCCTGGGAGTCCTCGCACGCAAACAGTTTTCGCAGAGTTGCCGTCTGAACGGTCGATCAGAAACTTCAAACTCAGAAGTCTTCAAGATGAGATTTATGTTTTTTACCGATGACCTTGCAAAGAAAGACTGTAGATTCTACGACAATCTTGGTTAGTCGAAATTGGCTTTCTGCCCGTTCTTGGAGAAATTTTGATTGACCCAATTTCTTCATACCTGTTGTAAACATGCCTCACTCTAGATTTTGTGGTGCCTCTGCCCAACCTTCTTGCTGTTTCTGCATACGTATAACCTTCTTCACGGACTGTTAATGACTTACTCCGTTTACTTGATGACTAATCATCACGTTCTGGTACAGGAGAGATCGTTTTCAGTCCGGCACCCTCTCAACCTAGGTCACAAAAAAAGTTCAAATGTGTGTGAAATCTTATGGGACTTAACCGCTAAGGTCACCAATCCCTAAGCTTACACACTACTTAACCTAAATTATCCTAAGGACAAACACAGACACCCATGACAGAGGGAGGACTCGAACCTCCGGCGGGACCAGCCGCACAGTCCATGACTAGGTCACACTAAAGAAACCTCACAGTTCAACAACAACGATGTATTGGTACTACTAGAGTTATAACAATGACCAAAACGCTTTTTCTGACTGGATAGAGCGAAAATAATACGCTCTCACTGACTGATTTGTTGGAACAGATCAAGTTACAAACGGATGCCCAAGCAGGTGAATTTTTTTAATCGTTTTGAGTCGATTTATTCATTTTTAATTAAAACATATAACAGCACATTCTCTAAAAATTATTAACATTCAATAGGACATATAAAAAATAACAGAATAGTTTATTAATTTTGTATATTAAATCTTACTTACATCTCGTTATGCTAAAGTGAGCGTTCCGACAATGCGTCCAGAATTAATGCTGCTGCTGTATATCGCCATCGTACCACGCATTCATACACTTGTAATAAGGTGTATTTAATGCGTTTGTTAGCAGGGACAGCGACCCTTGGGCGTCATCTTCCAGTCGAACGAGCCGTACCCTGGGCTGAGCCCACCGCCAGCCTACCAGCCAGAGCAGGTGGCCTGGGGAGTCCCGCCCGTGCAGATGCCTGTCTACCCAGCTCCCTTCCGTCAACAGCCGCCTCAGCAGGAGCAGCAGCCCAGAACACCAACTGTCGTCGAGTTTCCGCGACCTGCTGGCTACCCAGACGACTTCCAGGTCAAGGGCGGCTACCGGCCATTCTTGAGCCAGCGACAGGCCTATAACCCACCTCTAGTCAGCTTCGGCATGCCTCCTGTTGCGGAGGACCGCGTGGGTGCGGTGCCGCCACCTCCCGGTGGCGTTGCCCAGTTCCCGATGCCGCCCAGCTACGTACCTGAAACTCCACTGGAGGAGACCAGCCAGGCTGAGGTCGTGCCTGACAAAAACGAGCAGTCCGAATCACGCGAGACCGAGAAAGGCAAGGACGACGACGAGAAGGACGACGACGACGCTAGCGACGAGATCGAGAACAAGGTGAAGGCCCTGAAAGACGCAGTGGATGTGGAAGAGGAGGTGGTGCCAGCACTGGTGGTGTTCCTGCGCAAGAAGGGCCACAAGGCGTTCCACGACAAGGACTCGGTGGGCATCCCCGGCAAAGAGGACCGCTTCCGGCGCAGCCCCAGCGGGGGCAGTGGCTCCTCCAGCCACTCGTCCAGCTCCAGCTCCTCCAGCTCGGGCCCGCTCTACTTCGGCGACGGCGGCGGCAGCTACAGCTCCAGCTCCAGCCAGAGCAGCGCCTCGTCCAGCTCTGGAGGCGGCGCGCCCCTAGGTCACGGTGCGGGTGCTCCAGGTCTCGGAGGCGGTAACGCCTTCTACGGTGGAGGACACGCGCCATCTTCTGGATACGGCGTCTCTGGCGGCGGCGGCGGCGGCGGCAGCAGCGGTGGCTATGGCAACACTGGCTACGGCAACGCGGGCTACGGCAACACGGGCTACGGCAGCAGTGGTTACGGGGGCGGCGCTGGAGGCGGCGGCGGTGGCGGCTATGGCAGCAGCGGGTACGCATCAGTCACCTTCTATTCGTTATCACATATGAAGGGCTTATTTCAATAGTGGTACCATTTTTCTTCATTCTGAGTTACAGAGTCCTAAAGTTAAATGAGCGCTGAAAAATCTGTAGTTGGGATAACAGATACTTCCAGAATGAGATTTTCACTCTGCAGCGGAGTGTGAGCTGATATGAAACTTCCTGGCAGATTAAAACTGTATGCCGGACCGAGACTCGAACTCGGGACCTTTGCCTTTCGCAGGAGAGCTTCTGTAAAGTTTGGAAGGTAGGAGACGAGGTAGCAGAAGTAAAGCTGGGAGGACGGGGCGTGAGTCGTGCTTCGGTAGCTCAGTTGGTAGAGCACTTGCCCGCAAAAGGCAAAGGTCCCGAGTTCGAGTCTCGGTCCGGCACACAGTTTTAATCTGCCAGGAAGTTTCATATCAGCGCACGCTCCGCTGCAGAGTGAAAGTCTCATTCTGGAAACATCCCCTAGGCTGTGGCTAATCCATGTCTCCCCAATATCATTTCTTTCAGGAGTGCTAGTTCTGCATGGTTCGCAGGTGAGCTTCTGTAAAGTTTGGAAGGTAGGAGACGAGGTACTAGCAGAAGTAAGGCTGTGAGGACGGAGCATGAGTCGTGCTTGGGTAGCTCAGTTGGTAGAGCACTTGTCCGCAAAAGGCAAAGGTCCCGAGTTCGAGTCTCGGTCCGGCACACAGCTTTAATCTGCCAGGAAGTTTCATAACATATACTTGTTACTCATTTAACTTTAGGACTGTATCTCAGAATGAACAAAAATGGACTTGTACCACTATTGAAATAAGCCCTTCATATAATACTGTTTCCTTTCAGCCAAATATATTTGGCGCTTGGTTATTGCCGCGGCTTCCCCCACGTAAGCATATGTCACCCATACACTGATGAAAAAAGCCCGATACCAAAAAAAATTTAATGTAGAGTAAGGAAATGTCCGGAATACATTTGTCTAGTAACAGATTAAAGTGATTAACATTGCAGGATCACAGTTTAATGTAAGCGCGATATAAGCCATTACAAATGTGAAATGCATGTACATTAATAAACGGTGTTGAATCCAAGCATGCTAACGTGCATGCATTGTGTTGTACAGGTGCCGAATGTCAGTTTGTGGGATGGAGTTCCACATCTGTTGCTTTTGGTCGATCAATCGAGGGTCGGTTAGTGCTGTTTGTCGATAACAATTGAGTTGGCGTCCGACGATGTCCCATATGTGCTGGAGACAGAACTGGTGATCAAGCAGGCCACAGCAATACATTGACACTCTGTAGACCATGTTGGCTTACAACTGCGGTATGTGGACGAGCGTTATCCTGTTGGAGAACAGCCTCTGGAATGCTGTTCATGAAAGCAGCACAACAATTATGATTGACGCGCGAATTTGCAATCAGGGTGCGTGGGATACCCACGAGAGAGCCCCTTTCGTCATGAAATCGCAGCACAGACTCCATGCGTAGGACCATTGCGTCTTGTGCAAATACAGGTTTGTTGCAGGCCTCCTTCTAACCAACATATGGCCATCACTGGCACAGAGGCAGAAGCATCTTTCAACAGGAAACACTACAGACCTCCACCCTCCCCTCTAATGAGCTTTCGTGTGACATTACTGAAGCCGCAAATAATGGTGGTTTGGGGTCAATGGGACGCACGCTCTAGGACGTCTGGCTCGGAGCTGTCATTGAAGTAACTGATTTGTAACTTTTCGTTATGTCACTGCGGTGCCAACTGCTGCTCAGTTTTCTGCTGCAGATGCAGTGGAACGCGCGAGAGCCATAAGCTGAACACTGTGGTCTTCCCTCTCGGTAGTGCCACGTGGCCGTACGGAGCTCGGTCTTCTTGCGACCGTACATTCTCAGTACCTCCGCTGCCAACAATCAAGTATTTCTGCAGTATCGCAGAAGGAACATCCAGCGTCTCGTAGACCTGTTACACGACAGATTAATACTCTGTGAGGTGTTGGTAATGGCGTCTTTGTCACCTTAAAGCCATTCTTGACTAACATCAACTCACCACGTCCTATCTCAAAGTTATTTAACACTCACGACCATTGCAGGGTGTATTTAAAGCAAACGTGATTTTTGAAGTGTTGGCAGAAGAGCCAACACAGTGTTGTTAGAGGAGGCCGCAATGCACGCGTTTAAATACACGCAGACTGGCGTGAGGTCTGGAACAGGACAATGTCTTGAGAATTGCAATAAAGTACGAAAATCTTGTAATACTTAACTTTAATCCATAATTGTAGAACATCTCTCTTGACTGTACATCATTTCCATATTAATTATCAAATGCTATGGCGCCTTGCTAGGTCGTAGCAAATGACGTAGCTGAAGGCTATGCTAACTATCGTCTCGGCAAATGAGAGCGTATTTTGTCAGTCAACCATCGCTAGCAAAGTCGGCTGTACAACTGGGGCGAGTGCTAGGAAGTCTCTCTAGACCTGCCGTGTGGCGGCGCTCGGTCTGCAATCACTGACAGTGGCGACACGCGGTCCGACGTATACTAACGGACCGCGGCCGATTTAAAGGCTACCACCTAGCAACTGTGGTGTCTGGCGGTGACACCACAATTTTCATCCTCATAGTGACGCTACTGGCGCCAGTCTTATGCGACTGGTGGAAATCTGGATAGAAATCATCTTTCATTCTTGGAAACATGCCTAACAACTTTCGTTTATGTCACACCTCTCCTTCTTTGTGTTGTGACTTTTTTCTGCCCATTTATATTTCCCGCATTGTTTGTGGATGGCGTCCACGTTCATGCTCAGGTTCACCAGCCAATGACGTGCTGACTCGTTCCTTCATTCCTTGTACGCGACGTTCATGTTGATTTTCAGATACACCAGCTCGCATTTTAGGGACATGTTCCCACTTAGCCCGAAGTCGATGGTGTCGTTGATAACCTCTTGATATCTTCCCAACTGTTCCGCTTCTTTTTCCTTCCATTAAAACTGACCGATACAATTTCGTTCCTTGGAGGCTTAATTGACAACACTAACGGATTGCCGTCTCGACTAAAAGGACTGTCATTGGCAACTGTCTGACTCTCCGCTGTCTTACGCCATGAGAGTCCAGAGATTACGTTATACGTATCGGTGTTATTCAGCGGTGTGGCATGATCTTTGGTCTCGAAACACACTGACAACATTACTGGCCCTCTGCAATGCTCATTCTTGCAACCTGATTGACGTGACTGAATAACTCAAATAAGAAACAGATTGTGCTACATGCTATTAAAATACTCGAAACAGTGCAGGAACGAAATAACGGCAGGTCGTTGTCGAACATTTTTGCATGTCATCTCTTTTCACCGCCACCTCAATGATAAGGGTGTCTTACCTCCATAGCATTTTTTTCTTCATATAGTATGTGATGCGTGTGCCAAGTTCGGTAGAAAATGCTTCAGCTATTATAGTTAAGCTGATACATCGCTGGCATTGCAAGTCCTGCCCTCCCACTCTCCCACCTGCCCTTAAGGGTGAAACATCAGCGCTGCCACCAACGAGCATCGAGATCTCGAAAACCATGGATTCGATACTAACGTCGGTCGTTACCGAACAGTATTACATGTCACGGTTCGTCACCTCCATCTCCACCCGCATGCCTAGGGATGGTAAGGATACATTACCCTCCACAGTATTTTTTATACAAACAATTGTACGCAATTAATACAGATAATGAGTCGTGTGAATACAAAATTTGTTTGAAATCACCGCAGACGTTCCTGAGTCACACTTCTATGTCATCCCTTTCTCACCCCCACCCCTACGGAAAGTAGCTTCATGGGAGTGCGCATAACAACTCACCAAAGTTACACTGCAGTCGAATGAGAGGTACAGGAGCACAATCGGGAAAACATTAAGTTTTGTGGACAAATTCCATATTAACGCATGACACGAGTTCTTGCGCTGATTCCTTTAGGTTGGTCGCAGCTTGCACCATTGATTTACGTCGATTATTGTGCGATAGGGGGTGCTTGTCGACATGTCTCTCAATGCGTATGCGGGGGCGCCTCATCGTAATCAGAGTAGCTTTTAATATATCGAACTATTCGCCGAACTTTTGAGACACACCATGTATATAGATTTTGACGTAGTGTTCACGTGGAAGTGCAACCTTCTACAGCCGTTGTCATCTATTCTATATACTAATAACAATACTGTAAAACAGGACGCTCCCTGCCCTTACATCTATTGTCATGTTGCTGTGGCCACGTACTTCTTTCCCCAGCTAGTAGGATTAAAACATTTTTCAAAAAGATCAATACAACGTTTATGCCGCACATGTAGCTTAACACTGTCGCTCAGAAACAATTTTCCATAACGCCGTCTCCGTATTACTTAAGTTAGAGGAAACAAAAAAAATAAAATAAAATAAAAAAAAACCTCATGGACTTGCCAATATACGCTGACCGTCGCATGCTCTGCTCAAATGCTCCGAACCTACATTCTCAGAAATTTCTTCCTCAGATTAAATTCGATTTTCCATACTAGCAGACTTCTCTCGACCAGGTATGCCATTTCTGTTTGTGCTAATCCGTTTCCAATGTTTTAGGTGCTTCGCCCGTGTGTTATTTTGCTTCCAAGATAACAGAATTTCTACACTTCTTCTCTTTGTGTCCCCTCTCCCTATTTTTTTCTTTTTGCAAAGTTTATCACTAACCTAATTTCTCCTACATCTCGTTACTTTCTTCTCATTAGAGTGTTCATTCCATTCAACAAGTACTGCAGCTCTTCTTCTCTTTGACTGAGGATAGCAATGTCATCAGCGAATCTTATCAAGATGTACTCGTAAATATGATATTTACTTATTATTATTTAATATATTGTAGCCAGTAGCCTATAATTTAAATACATAGTGTATTAATTCTTAAACAAATTATTGTTATGAGTAGCAAATCAGTTATTTCCTATACACCGAAAATTAATTATACAATATTCATTTTTACATCCAACACAATACTAGTTCTCACGTCTTTCTACTATTACCAGAAACTGGATCCATTACCAAATCTATATCTATCACTATTATACAGGGTGTTTCAAAATTAATATCGGTCTCTGAAAACATTGTAGCATTTACTATGTTTAGCTTACAATTATAAATAATACATCAAATAAAAAGCAACTCAGATAGTTGTGTCAGATAGTTGTGTTTGTAATCCTGTGCAGACTTGCATGCACTGTTTCCCCTGTCTTCTGTTAGAGAGCGCTACTAGCAAAGATGGTGACTAGTGAGCAGTAGGCTTTCTATACCTTGAATCTGTTGTTACAGAGCAAACTGCATTCGGTATTAAGTTCCCTTCCATTTTGCCAAGTGATCATAACATCTCCAGATGGTATCAACAGTTTGAATACACTGGCTCGCTTTGCGAAGGAAAGAATACGGGCCGACCAAGAATGATTCAAGAACATGTTCAATGAGTGAGAGAGTCTTTCACGTGTAGCCCCAGGAAATCAAATTTTCGGATCCCTGATAGGGAGAAGCAGTGATGTATTTCGTTCCAAAGACGGTCAAACAAGCTAACGAGGGTGAGTCAAATGAAAACTTTAAATTTGTAATAACAAATCAAAATTTCGCGCCGTTATCCTGTGAGTTGGTAAGAGTGCTACAAACAGTGTGGAGAATGGCCTGTAGGTGGCAGCATGGTGCAGATGCACACATACCGTCGCAGTATCAGTATAAAGATGGCCGCCCCACTTGCGACTTGCACCAGGGAAGAACAGCGTTCTGTTATTCGGTTTTTGCGTAGTGAAGGTGTGAAACCTATTGAAATTCATCGACGAATGAAGGTTCAGTACGGTGATGCATGTTTGTCACAGCAGCAAGTCTACGAATGGAGTAGGAAGTTCGCAAATGGTGTGACTTCAGTGAAAGATGCTTCTCGTCCAGGTCAGGCACAACGAGTTGTGACTCCACAGAACATTGCAGCTGTTGAAGCCATAGTGAAGGAAAACCGCCAAGTGACACTGAATGACATTGTAGCATGTTTACAGATTAGTCATGAGTCAGCACACCACACTGTGCATGATGTGCTCCAGTTTCACAAAGTGTCTGCAAGGTGGGTGCCACGGCAGCTGAGTCCTGAAATAAGAGAATGACGTATTGATGCTTGTGAAGAACTTCTTCGGCGCTTTGAACGAGAAGGTGATGGCTTCCTTGCAAGAATCGTTACTGGGGACGAAACCTGGGCTCACTTCCACCAACCGGAAACGAAGAGAGCGAGCAAGGAATGGCGCCATTCCTCATTACCAAAACCAAAGAAGTTTCGAACAGAACCATCAGCAGGGAAGGTTATGCTGACTTTTGGGACAAAAAGGGCGTCATTTTGGAGCATTACATGCCTAGAGGGACCACTGTCACCAGCGCATCATACACAGATCTCCTGAAAAAAAAAATCATCTGCAGCCTGCAATCAAATCAAAGCGACGTGGATTGCTGTCAGCAGGTGTCCTTTTGCAACATGACAATGCAAGGCCCTACACTGCCTGTACAACAGTTGCAAGAATGACAGACCTGCATTTTGAATGTCTTTCTCGTCCACCACACTCACCAGATCTTGACCCATGTGATTTCCATATGTTTGGACCACTCAAAGACGCAGTGGGAGGAAAGAAGTTCCGTTCTGATGAAGAGGTACGCCACACAGTGCATGAGTGGTTGCACGGACTACCAAAAGGATTTTTTTCTAAAGGAATTTATGCACTTTGTAAGCGCTAGAGGACTTGCATAGAGCGTGGGGGAGATTATGTTGAAAAGTGATACAGCTTTGTACCACTTCTGCACAATAAATAATACCGGGTGAACAAAAAGTCAGTTTAAATTTGAAAACTTAATAAACCACGGAATAATGTAGATAGAGAGGTGAAAATTGACACACATGCTTGGAATGACATGGGGTTTTATTAGAACCAAAAAAAGTTCACAAAATGTCCGATAGATGGCGTCGTTTGGTGATGATCGTGTGCTCAGCCGCCACTTTCGTCATGCTTGGCCTCCCAGGCCCCTAGACCTCAGTCCGTGCGATTATTGGCATTGGGATTACCTGAAGTCGCAAGTGTATCGTGATCGACCGACATCTCTAGGGATGCTGAACGACAACATCCGGCGCCTATGCCTCACCATAACTCCGGACATGCTTTACAGTGCTGTTCACAACATTATTCCTCGACTACAGCTATTGTTGAGGAATGATGGCGGACATATTGAGCATTTGCTGTAAAGAACATCATCTTTGCTTTGTCTTACTTAGTTATGCTAATTATTGCTATTCTGATCAGATGAAGCGCCATCTGTCGAACATTTTTTGAACTTTTGTATTTTTTTTTTTTTTTTTGTTCTAATAAAACCTCATGTCATTCCAAGCATGTGTGTCAATTTGTACATCTCAATCTACATTATTCCGTGTTTTATTCAGTTTTTAAATTTGTACTGACTTTTTGATCACCCGGTACTTAAAAAATATTTTCATTTGACTCACCCTCTTATTAAGCGGGTGGTCATGATGTTTTGACTCATCAGAGTAAGATGAATGTATGCTACAGACCTCGATTTTCATTTTGAAACACCCAGTAATTTCATTACTTCTTATCTTGTTGTAAATACGACAGCGAATATCGGATTCTGAGATTCTATTTCCCTAGCCAAGGACAAATAGAGTCTTCGTCGCAGCACGCACACAATGCGGTGAGAAATGCCTGGAGGAGTTTCGGGTGATGGATGTTTTCTGGTTTCGCAGGTACGGCGGCGGCGTGGGCCCCAGCGGGGGCGGCGGCAGCTACGGGGGCGGCTGCTCCACCTGTGGTGACGACAGCAACGTGCTGCTGAACCGCTTCGGCGAAGTGGAGGGCGGCGGCCCGTTCACTGTGGGCGGCAGCGGCACCTCCAAGGGCCAGGGCGTCCACTCGTCCGCCAGCTCCTCCATCGACAGCACCGGCAAGGTCACCTACACCGCCTTCGCCGGCAAGCACTGAGTCTCTACACCCCGCAGATCCGGAGCGCGAGACCCCCGACAGCAGTCGCCACCTATCTCCGTCCTTCCGCCAAATCTGCATCACAGTCCTCGAAACGCATATCCGACAGTTATTCGCGCAAAATGTCAAAACTTATTCTGCTGTCAGATATTTCTGTTTGTGAAAAATATACCATTTGTCAACTGCTGAAAATAATACGAAAAATTCAGTGTACACCAAAATGTATCCTTAAGTACATCAATAAATCTCCCCCGTCCAAATAAAGCTTGTGCATTAATCTCTCACTATGAGGGGACGTCAAAATGTAAATTACTCATTATTAGTCGGCCGAGGTGGCCAAGCGGTTCTAGGCGCTACAGTCTGGAAACGCGCGACCGCTACGGTCGCAGGTTCGAATCCTGCCTCGGGCATGGGTGTGTGTGATGTCCTTAGGTTAGTCAGGTTTAAGTAGTTCTAATTTCTAGGGGACTGATGACCTCAGAAGTTAAGTCCCATAGTGCTCAGAGCCATTTTGAACTCATTATTAAGGGAGGCCAACAAAGTATTATTGAAGCTACACGGGACATGGACGTACCTGCAAAAACATCTGTAGAGCAACTGTCAGTCTACTTCCGCGCACACCAGGAGGAAAACTTGCCGACCAGAAGCCGAACGCTGATTGGTGGACAGCTACCAATCGCTGACGACATGGACATCCACGAATAGCCTCTTTCTTTCCATCTTCCCTTACGTCATGACTAGCCAATCATATTAGAGGGCCAATGAAAGTTTTACAACAGTGACGTCAGACATCGATAGTCTGTAATAAATAGAAGCACATATCCCCATGCAAAACCAGTCGTGCCCTGAGGAAGGCCGTTGCAATTCGGCCGAAACGTCAGTTTTAGCTTATTATTGTTGTTAGTTTTTAGCAATGACGCGGCATAATACCCAGAAGAATTTTAATCACTATGACACCGGCTGCGGAAGCCTACGTTCTTATATATTATTGAATCCTGCACTACAATGAGGTCGGGGGATACCTCTAATATCGTATCGGACATGCTTTTATCCGGCGCAGCAACTCGATGTGGCATCGACTCAACAAATCGTTGGAAGTCTTTTGTAGAAATATTGAGCCATGTTTCTTCTATAGCCGTCCATAACTGCAAAAGTGTTTCCGGTGCGGGTTTTGTGGACGAACTCACCTCTTGATTATGCCCCATAAATGTTCGATGGGATTCATGACGGGCGATCAGGCTGGCCAAATCATTCGCTCGAACTGGTTCAAATGGCTCTGAGCACTATGGGACTTAACATCTGAGGTCATCAGCCCCCTAGAACTTAGAACTACCTAAACGTAACTAACCTAAGGACATCACACACAACCATGCCCGAGGCAGGATTCGAACCTGCGACCGTAGCGGTCGCTCGGGTCCAGACTGAAGCGCCTAGAATCGCTCGGCCACTCCGGCGGGCCGCTCGAATTGTCCAGAATGTTCTTCAATCCAATAGCAAACAAATGCGATCCAGTGACATGGCGCATTGTCATCAGTAACATGAAAGGCTGCAAATGGTCTCCTAGTAGCCGTTTCCATTCAATCTCTGTATGTCAGTCTTTTCAGAGATGCTTTCGTGAGTCGGCTGTTCGCTACAGTATGTCAAATCGGACACCTTCCAGCCGTTTAATTTCCAAGCTTATTTTATCTGGCTTCCAGTTTCGGCGATTTACTACGCCATCTTCAGACCCCTGACCGACCTGTAGGAAGACCTGCCAAACTCGGGAGTTGATGGTTGAAGTGACCGCTACAGCAAGCATAAATATACAGATACCAGTATTTGAATGCTGGCTCCTATTACGACCAGAATCTTCCTACACGTCGGTCAGGGGTCTGAAGATGGCGTAGTAAATCGCCGAATCTGGTAGCCAAATAAAATAAGTTTGGACATTAAACGGCCGAAAGGTTGTTTGATTTGACATCCTATGTCCAGTCAATGATCCGTTCACCTGCACCGTTCCATGTGAACACAGCGCACTCCATTATGCGTCACCACCAGCTTGCACAGTGTCCTGTTGGCAACTTGAGTCCATGGCTTCGTGGGGTCTGCGCCACACACGAAATCTACCATCAGCTCTTCCCAACTCAAAACGAAATTCATCTGACCAGCTCATGGTTTTTCAGTCATCTCGGGTGCGTAGGGTGCATCTGATATGGTCACGAGCCGAGGAGAAGCGTCGCATGCGATGTCGTGTTGTTAGCAAAGGTCGGTCGTCTGCTGCCACAGCCCGTTAACGCCAGATTTCGCCGTAGTGTACTAGCGGATACATTAGTCGTACGTTCCACATTGATTTATGCGGTTACTTCAAGCAGTATTACTTGTCTGTTAGCACTGACAACTCTACGCAAACGCCGCTGCTCTCGGTCGTTACGTGAAGGTCGTCGGCTACTGCGTTGTCCATGGTGAAAGGTAATGCGTGAAATTTGATATTCTCGGCACACTCTTGACAATGTGGATCTCAGAATATTGATTTCCTTAACGTTTTCCCAAATGGAATCGCTATGTAGCAATGGAGTGGTGAAACTGGGATTTATGGGCATACTTAAGAACATTTCAATGAACGAAGTTCCATCCATTAATTACATGCAGATACTTAAAAGAAAATTCATTCAAGAGGTGAAACCCTAGTTAGCCTTACAAGAGAATCGATAAACAATTTTTATAACACAATGTTCTGAACGCTGAACAATAAAGCCTTCTTTAAATAAAACGTTTAAGGTGAATGAGCAGAGAAAATTTAAATTTAAACTTCCATTTCCCTTTTATCTTTAAGAAACAGCAAATGTTTAGACAGCTGCTAATGAACCAGCATGACAAAAGCGTACTTGTAATCAACAAAAACAACTGTCAAGTTATATATTTTAGAATAAACAATTTTAAAGTGCCCACAGATAATCTTTACATAAAAAACAAATCACATCAACCAATATGGCAGACAGAAATCACACAGTTCTCACCAACAAATAACAAAATATTTTAATTTACGCACTGAGTTCACCGTCCTGCATTTCAGAATAAGTAATATTAATTTGAGCACAGGTAATGCTTACACAATAGACAAGTGCATTACTACGTCGAATTGATAGCTCGCACGTTATTAGTCACATATATAATCCTCTCCAAAATGGAATGACACGTTTTTGAACAATAATAAAATGAATAAGGGAACACACAGCTCTCAGATCAATAAGACATAATGCAATGAAAATGATTCTTGTCAAGGCAAGCACGCCCAACCAAAACCAAGTGGAGTCAATACAACAACCACGATGCGTACCATTAATGTACTTCACTACAACCGACTACACTGAAACGCCAAAGAAACTGGTATAGGCATGCGTATTCAAATACAGAGATGCGGAAACAAGGCAGAATACGGCGCAGCGGTCGGCAACGCCAACAAGTGGTGCAGTGAATTTTCCCGTAAGACCATTTCACGAGTATACCGTGAATATCAAGAATCCGGTAAAACATCAAATCTACGATATCTTTCATTTCTACAACAGCCTTCATATAGCTGTCCTGAAATGTTTTATCATCTAAAAATATTTGATTTTGGATCAGGAGTCCAGTAATGTTGTCTGACTAATTATTTAGTTGCTGGAGATAACACCAGCCACTCTGATAACCCTTTAAGCAAATTATCAACCAGTGAATATGTTGATTGAGGATATTCTTTATTTTTGGCTTTAATAGGTTTTAGTTGCCATTCCATTGATCTTGGCAATATTTTCATTGTTAAAATTGATACAGTTTTCTGTGAGGGCACCTCTTCAGTTATCTCATCAAAAAGTTTCAAAATCTGTAAAACCTGTTGTGTTATCTCCTAGTCTGTATCTTTGAAATTTAGAGTATTTTCCACCTAAAATAGCGAGGTCCGAAAGATGGGATCTTCATTTAAAGTAAATCTTTTCAACATTTTGAAAGTAGTTCCATCTGGTTCGGACATCTTGTTTCAATTTCAGTTGGTCTTTTCTTAAATTTTCTTACATTTCCACAAGTTTGCTTAAACAAAGGGTTTCTCCTTACGAAACTCAACTCATTTGAACTCATCAACGGTTTTTTTACGGACTTCTGAATTGCATGTTGTGCAGTGGGCTTTAAAGAATGTGCAAAGCATGGGATATGAGGACGTTTTAAAAGCATGGCAGTTAACTTCGTATTTGAAGCATTTACTGTTATTATGGAAGCGATTTTAAAATTGATATTGTATTTGGGATAACAGACTGTACCCAGTTTGAGACGTTTTCTGCGCTTTGTCTGTCTTCGAATTGTGAGCACCCCAAAAGGTATGACTTTAGGTCACTCTTCTCAAACTAACGTTACTTACACTTGCCCACGCGTAAAACGTACGGCAGACTACCTTTCCGGTGGCCGAAATTTTTTTTAATTTTTACAGTAAATCATTTTTAAAAGCTGTATATCCAATGGCATACATTTAATGTGAACGGCTTCATGATACCAAAAAAATTACTTATTGGTTGTTGCAAATGAAAAGCATTTGAGGATGAGGGCACCACAAAAAAGATAAACCAGGACTTGGTCCAGAACCTGACGACACTGATTGGCTGGATAGTGCTTCAAAGTCAGTTTGCCTTTTTGGGAGGAGACCTTCACCGCGGTGGAAGCAGACGTTGGTGAGGATAGTTTACGAGAAATGATTTCTCGTAGTTCTGCATCGATTGATGGCGATCTTAATCGGCTTCCTGACCCACATTGTTGCAGATATACAGTAGCATGCTTCGATGTTAAATGTCTCTTCAAGTTTGATGAGCAAGAAGCCATGACATTTATCTGCTGACAACAGCGGCATTTTCCTTTTCTTCCATTTTGGTAAAACGTACTGAACATCACTCGTAATTCTTCTAGGCAAAGGCAATGTGGATAACATATTGTTGTCAGCATTGAAAGTACACTGGTAAAATTAAAAACATTTGCTCCTAACATGGCCATTTTACATTGTAAAAGTTGGAAATGAGAACAAAGATAGATGCAGCACATTCTATAATCAGAACTTACAGAGTAGAATGTAGAAAGTTGTGATCTGCGAAACCTAGAGTCACAATCGTGAAGTTTATATCAAATACGAAAAGGTCTGAAAAAGTAATGGTGATTAAGAAACTCACGAAGACAAGGCTGACAATATGCGAAGATTTCACTGCTGGAAGATAAACATTTTGAATACTGTAATACATAGTGTGTGAACATGAGGTGACAGAATAATGATGCGGATAAAAACTGGAAAAAATCAGTGCAGATGAAGTCTGTGCTTTAAGCCGGCCGGAGTGGTCGAGCGGTTCTAGGCGCTGCAGTCTGGAACCGCGCGACCGCTACGGCCGCAGGTTCGAATCTTGCCTCGGGCATGGACGTGTGTGATGTCCTTAAGTTAGTTACCTTTAAGTAGTTCTAAGTTCTAGGGGACTGATGACCTAAGAAGTTAAGTCCCATAGTGCTCAGAGCCATTTGAAATTTCTGTGCTTTAGAAGATATGCAGCCACTATTTCTACCAGCGTGTTTCTATTGTTACTGTAGAACATAGTAGCCCATCACTTTCAACTCATTTCGACGAACTCCGCTATATATTTCAGAATATCGACATCCATGTTTTTCTTCTAACGAACTTGGACACCTGGCTCAAGCCAAGCGTGCTCTCCAGTTCCCTAAATATAGACTCCACTGTCCTAAGACATGACAGAAGTAACAGATGAGGAGATGGAGTAGTAGCATACAAACACCTTGACTTATTACCGACCATGCTATTCATATCCAATACTAATGAAGACAAACAAGATAAATATTTGTTCGTAAATATCAAATCCCTTTAAAAAAAATTTTCCTAATGTGCGTCCTCTACAGACCTCTGAAAATAGGCAGGATAGTCTGTTCCAAATCTGATCTTTCAAAATTGGACTCGACTTGGGACCATGCAAATAATTCTAGGAACATTATATAAATATTGTGCCCCTTCGCTGTAAAATTCAAGTGTGTAGTTTCTTCTGCAGATACAACCTACCCATAACGCAGCGTAAGTCAGGCCCCGTACATATATTTGCCACGAAATCCATAAACAAAGAAATTCGTACCCTAAATAACAGCTCACATCATTACCAAACTAACTCTGTTACATAACAAATACGCTCTCCCAAAAACTGGAAACCTGAAGGGAAAACCTGCACCTTGGCTAATGGAAGAGCTAAAACTGTCCATGAACGTTGGACACACTGCATATCAGACTCACGAACGACCTTCTACTAATGAAAACAAATTTGATTACATGCAGGAAGCAAACAGACTCAATCAAACTGAGAGAAACGATAAATAAGACATGCCAATACATTAATCTAAAACATAAAGACCAGATGCTTTATGGAAAAGCTTGTGTGATCTAGGGAAGAGTAGGCAAAGTAGAAGCTGCAGCTGATTCCAATGTCCCAGTCAAGGAACTAAACCAATACTTGACTTTAGCGATAACCTTCGTTGAACCGTAAACAAAACACAGACTTATTGATTATTTCGCAGAGGTAAATGACTGTAGTTGCGAAAAATTCGTTCTTGAGCTGACAACGCTGTCGGAAAATCCTTCAGCTCAGCATTTACTAAACGTAAATGAGCAGAGTAAAGAATACAGAAACAACTGGATGGATTACGTCAAAAGAATCGAAGACGACAGATTACCTAAATTTGTGATCATTATTACCCAGTGGGCAGAAGATATTTAGGAAGCCCGAGGAAAATCAACAATTTCAGTCAAGAGGGCGTAACAGACAAATGCCTGCTACATGCAGAGAGAAGAAGAAGAGATATCATATTAAAAATATTATGATTTTTTCAGTAACTGTGATTTTAAAAAGTTTTGTAATTACATACAAAACTCTTGTCTGATGTAAGAGGACTCCTGAGGGCATCAGTCTGTTCAGATTACAGGGATGGATAAAAAATTAAACATAATATACGGGTTATCCCAGGATGAATGGTCACTATTCAGGGATATGATAGGAACGACTTTTTGAAGCAAACAACTTCATATGGACATGTGCACTCTTGTTTGATTTACGAGATAGAATATACACTCCTGGAAATGGAAAAAAGAACACATTGACACCGGTGTGTCAGACCCACCATACTTGCTCCGGACACTGCGAGAGGGCTGTACAAGCAATGATCACACGCACGGCACAGCGGACACACCAGGAACCGCGGTGCTGGCCGTCGAATGGCGCTAGCTGCGCAGCATTTGTGCACCGCCGCCGTCAGTGTCAGCCAGTTTGCCGTGGCATACGGGGCTCCATCGCAGTCTTTAACACTGGTAGCATGCCGCGACAGCGTGGATGTGAACCGTATGTGCAGTTGACGGACTTTGAGCGAGGGCGTATAGTGGGCATGCGGGAGGCCGGGTGGACGTACCGCCGAATTGCTCAACACGTGGGGCGTGAGGTCTCCACAGTACATCGATGTTGTCGCCAGTGGTCGGCGGAAAGTGCACGTGCCCGTCGACCTGGGACCGGACCGCAGCGACGCACGGATGCGCGCCAAGACCGTAGGATCCTACGCAGTGCCGTAGGGGACCGCACCGCCACTTCCCAGCAAATTAGGGACACTGTTGCTCCTGGGGTATCGGCGAGAACCATTCGCAACCGTCTCCATGAAGCTGGGCTACGGTCCCGCACACCGTTAGGCCGTCTTCCGCTCACGCCCCAACATCGTGCAGCCCGCCTCCAGTGGTGTGGCGACAGGCGTGAATGGAGGGACGAATGGAGACGTGTCGTCTTCAGCGATGAGAGTCGCTTCTGCCTTGGTGCCAATGATGGTCGTATGCGTGTTTGGCGCCGTGCAGGTGAGCGCCACAATCAGGACTGCATACGACCGAGGCACACAGGGCCAACACCCGGCATCATGGTGTGGGGAGCGATCTCCTACACTGGCCGTACACCACTGGCGATCGTCGAGGGGACACTGAATAGTGCACGGTACATCCAAACCGTCATCGAACCCATCGTTCTACCATTCCTAGACCGGCAAGGGAACTTGCTGTTCCAACAGGACAATGCACGTCCGCATGTATCCCGTGCCACCCAACGTGCTCTAGAAGGTGTAAGTCAACTACCCTGGCCAGCAAGATCTCCGGATCTGTCCCCCATTGAGCATGTTTGGGACTGGATGAAGCGTCGTCTCACGCGGTCTGCACGTCCAGCACGAACGCTGGTCCAAATGAGGCGCCAGGTGGAAATGGCATGGCAAGCCGTTCCACAGGACTACATCCAGCATCTCTACGATCGTCTCCATGGGAGAATAGCAGCCTGCATTGCTGCGAAAGATGGATATACACTGTACTAGTGCCGACATTGTGCATGCTCTGTTGCCTGTGTCTATGTGCCTGTGGTTCTGTCAGTGTGATCATGTGATGTATCTGACCCCAGGAATGTGTCAATAAAGTTTCCCCTTCCTGGGACAATGAACTCACGGTGTTCTTATTTCAATTTCCAGGAGTGTATTTAATGTACAAAGTTACTTATTTTCTTTATTATTCAGTACATTGTCATGTTTACAATGTACCATAGTAGTGTAGATGAATTCGTGACGAATTTGATACTGGACACGTGGTCTGTCAAGTCGAGAAACTACCTCAAACTGGCTCACAAACGCCTTGTGGCGTAACAAAATAAAAGTGCTGTTGTTATTCAGTGGAAAAGTAGGAATTTGAGATTTCGCTTACTGTTTTATCAATCACAATTGGCGTAAGAATCATGGATTGACCATTGTCATAAAATATTGCATTATTAAATGTAAATAGTCTTTACTTGCAGTTTCGCGTGGCTTGAAGCAGTCACAGCTAGCGTGCTATTGATTAAGAAATTGCATTATCGTCTTTCTAATTACGTCATGATCGTAGATACGATCATACCCGGTCGTGAAGTTACTTTTATGACAAAACAATTTCCTAAGGGACCAGAAAGTTCTTAAAGGCGCAAAAACAACTGTAACATCACACAAAGGGGGAATTCAATATTAAAGCTGATGCAAGAAGACGATAAAACAGTTTTCTTTTTATCAATGTAACACGCACATTGGACTGCTGATCTTGGTGTCTGTAATCTTAGCAAAATGCATAATTAAAATGAAAATAATACTGGGGAGATGACAGGATTGAGCACTGCTAAATGATTCATTATTTCCAGAACAAATATTTATTATAGCTAAAACATATATCGTACCTTATGCTTAGTACAACAATGACGGTAGATTTTTATGTCCGTTTCATGTCCATTGAGCGCTCTTTTATATAGCCATTGTCCTCTTGAGTCGCCCGTGCGTCGTCACGATAAGTTATAACAGCTCTTTTTACACTTCACTCAAACTTAGACGGAACACGTTTTTATACATTTAGCAAAAATTAGATCAGACCGCCACAAATTTGTGCCCGTCTTACTTAAGAAAAACAGTACAAGTGTTTAGCGCTCAAGGCTTCATTTGTTCTCCAGCGAACAAAATAGTGAAGGATCGCATATCGATCCGTATTCTTCTGTTTATATTGCCGCCCAAAAACGACGAATTACATTATTTAGGAAACTCCACCGTCGCTATGCGACGCCTTATTATACATTAATCATTCTTTATAAAGAAGTATTCGCCTTCTGGTTGAAAGTGTTAAGTATTTGCTGTTTTAATGAAGCCAAAATGGCGAATATCACAGCCTCAATGAATGCGCATTGCGCAAGAATTTCCATATTAGGCTCTCTTCACACAACCTAAAAGTCCTTGAGAAAAAATGAATAGGACCCTTTTAAAGGAAATTTAATTTAGTTTAATTTTGTACTGCGACAAGTTTTTGCTAGAGGACGCGGATTTCGTGGTATTCAAGAAAAATATACAAAAGTAATATGTTTAGTTTCGGAAACCACTTGGAATAGGGGATATGTCCCTTTATAGGTTTTTGCTTCAAATGATCATTCCTGTCATATCTGTGAGTATTGACCATTCCTCCTGGGACAATCCATATACACTCCTGGAAATGGAAAAAAGAACACATTGACACCGGTGTGTCAGACCCACCATACTTGCTCCGGACACTGCGAGAGGGCTGTACAAGCAATGATCACACGCACGGCACAGCGGGCACACCAGGAACCGCGGTGTTGGCCGTCGAATGGCGCTAGCTGCGCAGCATTTGTGCACCGCCGCCGTCAGTGTCAGCCAGTTTGCCGTGGCATACACAGCTCCATCGCAGTCTTTAACACTGGTAGCATGCCGCGACAGCGTGGACGTGAACCGTATGTGCAGTTGACGGACTTTGAGCGAGGGCGTATAGTGGGCATGCGGGAGGCCGGGTGGACGTACCGCCGAATTGCTCAACACGTGGGGCGTGAGGTCTCCACAATACATCGATGTTGTCGCCAGTGGTCGGCGGAAGGTGCACGTGCCCGTCGACCTGGGACCGGACCGCAGCGACGCACGGATGCACGCCAAGACCGTAGGATCCTACGCAGTGCCGTAGGGGACCGCACCGCCACTTCCCAGCAAATTAGGGACACTGTTCCTCCTGGGGTATCGGCGAGAACCATTCGCAACCGTCTCCATGAAGCTGGGCTACGGTCCCGCACACCGTTAGGCCGTCTTCCGCTCACGCCCCAACATCGTGCAGCCCGCCTCCAGTGGTGTCGCGACAGGCGTGAATGGAGGAACGAATGGAGACGTGTCGTCTTCAGCGATGAGAGTCGCTTCTGCCTTGGTGCCAATGATGGTCGTACGCGTGTTTGGCGCCGTGCAGGTGAGCGCCACAATCAGGACTGCATACGACCGAGGCACACAGGGCCAACACCCGGCATCATGGTGTGGGGAGCGATCTCCTACACTGGCCGTACACCACTGGTGATCGTCGAGGGGACACTGAATAGTGCACGGTACATCCAAACCGTCATCGAACCCATCGTTCTGCCATTCCTAGACCGGCAAGGGAACGTGCTGTTCCAACAGGACAATGCACGTCCGCATGTATCCCGTGCCACCCAACGTGCTCTAGAAGGTGTAAGTCAACTACCCTGGCCAGCAAGATCTCCGGATCTGTCCCCCATTGAGCATGTTTGGGACTGGATGAAGCGTCGTCTCACGCGGTCTGCACGTCCAGCACGAACGCTGGTCCAACTGAGGCGCCAGGTGGAAATGGCATGGCAAGCCGTTCCACAGGACTACATCCAGCATCTCTACGATCGTCTCCATGGGAGAATAGCAGCCTGCATTGCTGCGAAAGATGGATATACACTGTACTAGTGCCGACATTGTGCATGCTCTGTTGCCTGTGTCTATGTGCCTGTGGTTCTGTCAGTGTGATCATGTGATGTATCTGACCCCAGGAATGTGTCAATAAAGTTTCCCCTTCCTGGGAAAATGAATTCACGGTGTTCTTATTTCAATTTCCAGGAGTGTACATGGAATATCAAGTATGTTAAAATAACTGTTACAATTAGTGTACTATCTACGCAACGTAATTAAAAGGTGCATAAAGGCCTCGGGCACACCAACAAAAGCAATTATAAATGCATCAGACATAGAAGAAAACATAACAGCACACCTAACAAGAACACTCACACAACAAGAAAACAGAAGAGCAACAGCACAAGAAGATGACGATCAGATCAAGTAAGAATACTAAGAATTAAGAGCTGAGCCCGAATGGAGACGTGCTCAGTCATGAAAGCGAGTTGCAAGCTGTTTCACTGTGCCAAGAATGCAGAAAACAGAGTGACGCCTCGAGTAGTCGTGTGGTCTGCTCCATGCGATTTCGTCCGTGAGAGCTAGTTGTGGGGAGCAGTCAGCTAGTTGGCAATCCTATCCTTAAGAATGGTGGGGAGCAGTGAGCTAGCGAGCTACCTTGTAGTCTGATCCCTGAGAGTGGTGGGGAGCAGTGAGTTAGTGAAACAGCCTACGGTCCAATCGGTGAGAATGATGGGGAGTACTGAGCTAATGGGCAGAGAGTGATGCCTGAATCGCTTTGCCAAAGGCCACAGCTTTTATGATCGTTCGCAACACATTACAAGTGTGATGCTAAGTCAGAGTATAAGAAGTAACAACTCGCTCAAAACGTTTATTGAGTTTATGAAATTTGAGATATTCTTTCGAAATCAAGTACGGAAACATGTGTTTTCTGTATTAATGTATCGTTCTGAAGACACTGTTTGCCTCAGTAGCTGCGTGGTAAGCGTGGCAGATTGCGAATTAACGAGGCCCAGGTTCGATTTCCAAAAAACCCGCCAGGTTAGCCGAGAGCGCTAATGCGCTGCTTCCTGGACTCGGGTAGGCGCGCCGGTCCTGGATCGAATCCGCCCGCCGGATTAACGACGGGGGCCGGTGCGCCGGCCAGCCTGGATGTGGATTTTAGGCGGTTTTCCACATCCCTCTAGGTGAATACCAGGCTGGTTCCCACGTCCCGCCTCAGTTACACGACTCACAGACATTTGCAACACATCCGCACTTTTCCATGATTTACACTGGGCGCAGACAGATGGGGTACTCTGATTCTGTCCGGGGGGGGGGGGGGGGGGGGAGGTGGGGTGGCGGCAGGAAGGGCGTCCGGCCACCCCTTCACATTAACATGCCAAATCCGGCCTAACCACGCCAACCCTGTGCAAAATGCGGGACAAAGGCGCAAGCGATAGATAGATAGGTTCGATTTCCAAAAAAGTCGAATTTCTTTTCCATTCACAGACTAGGAGTTGTGTTGTGCTTACTTTCACATCGTCATAATTAGCATTATTATTGAAATGGCTTATTGGATATTGCCCGACAGCCAATAAATAGAAAAGAAAACGGAGCTTTCTTTATTTTCTGTTTTCATGAACAACAAGAGCTTCGTGTACTAATAAGGTTTGCAAATTCATATGTGCACGTGGTCTATATCTCATTTTTTGTAGCTTTGGAAACGTTTTCCTAAGGATGTGACGTGGGGCGCCATTGCGGCAGCCTAGCGCAGAATTTCCTTCCCCTCATTACGACTACCAGAAACGCATTTTAAAATCAGATGAGCTACCATTCATTTTTTCCGAATAATCTACTCATTAGAAAGGTCTGGCTCTCTGAATCAGTTCAGGAGCAGAGTGCTCATCTCTAATATACGCAGCAGTTTTATGATTTCAGCAGTACTGGAATGTTCAGTGGTAGGATCCGTAGGAACTAAAAAGTTTATGATTTTGTTGGACACAGGGGCGCAAGTGTCAGTGGCTATTAGGAATATAATGGGACGAGGGAAGTTAGACCCACCACGTTATAGGTTGCATGGAGTGGGGGATAAGGAGTTCACGCCTTTGGGGTCGGTGACAGTTGACTTTCGCATACGGAGAGTCTGATTTAATGCATGCATGGAGGTAGTACAATGGGTGAGCGAGGGCTACGACGTGATCCTAGGAGTAGATTTCTTGCATCAACATCATGCCAAAATTGACCTTGGACAACGAACTGTGGAAATTGGTGGAATGTTATTTCAGCTAGGAGAAACTGTTGTAAATGCAGAGCACCCGCGAGGGGCGTTCAACGTAATGAACAAACGAAATGATCCGCGTACATAAGCATTAAGGCTTAATTCGCATGAATGTGTGTCTCGTGGCACCGGGAAGTCGCTTTGGGTAAGTGTGGAGTTAAATCTACCTGTGGGTACAGTATGTGTTATTGAACCATAGGAGGATAATGATGATTTGGGTTCACTGGGTTGTTTTGTGAAACGTAGTGCTGTACGCGTACATGAGGGGAACGACGGGCGAGTAGTTCCCGTGAACGTGGATAATTTTAGCACTGTAGACGCGAATTTGAGGAAAGGAGTTTTAGTAGCAAATTTGGATGTGCCAGATGACGAAGACTGGTGTTCGAGAGGTAGGTGAAGCGATCAACCACTAACTGCCGATAGAACTGCATTGCGTGACAGAATTAAGCATTTGAAAGGAGGAAAAAGAGAGCATATGGAAAAATTATTGTGGGAATTTAAGGATTTGTTTTTTCCACAAGGGCCGTTGCCAGCAACTCCATCAGTTCAACATAGGATACCAACAGGGAATGAAGCACCTGTTTACCGTAAACCATACAGAATACCGAGGTATTTGCAGCAGATTGTGGAGGATTTCATTGATCAGCAGCTTTCGGACGGCATTATAGAGCACAGTAATAGTTGATGGGGAGCGGGTATTGTCGTTGTGCCTAAAAAATCTGCGGATGGAACTAAGAAATACAAGTTCTGTTGTGACTACCGATACTTTAATAATAAGACAGTAACGGACGCATGCCCCATTCCAAATATATCAGAGACTTTGGATCACTTGGGACAGTGCCAGTACTTTTCTGTGATGGATTTGACAAGTGCTTATCATCAGTTAGAGGTAGCTCCAGAGGATCGTCCAAAAACTGCTTTCTCTAGACCGGGAGGCCACATTACCAGTACATTAGAATGCCATTCGGTTTAAAAAACGCTCCGGCAACGTTTCAAAGGTTGCTAGACAGTGTCTTGAGGGGTTTGAAACCACGGCAGTGTCTTGTCTATTTTGATGACATTATAGTGTTTTCAAGTAGTATGGTGCAACATAGACAGCGGTTAAGGGAAGTCTTTACGAGTTTAAGAGCAGCTCGTTTGACGTTAGCCTGGAGAAGTGTCATTTTGCATTAGAAGAAGTAAAATATTTGGGTCATATCATCAGTAAGGACGGAGTGCGAACAGATCCGTAGCTGTAAGGGATTTTCGGGAACCGAAAACAGTTAAGGAAGTGCAGTCATTCATTGGACTTTGCAATTTCTATCGAAATTTGTACGGACTTGTGCATTGTATGCGCATACAATATGCTTCAAATAATCGTCTCACAAGGACGAGTACAATTTATTGTCGGATTCTGAGCGGATGGGGAAGAGCTTAAGAAGAGCGATCTGACGATACGAGATGAATCTGATGTAAGTTGCTGTTGTCACGAGAGATCTGCGACTTTCTTTCGTCATGTCTCTCATCTAACTGATTTAACATTTTATGGAGCACTGTTTTCAATTTTTCAGGACGACAACAATGATAGCCCAGCGATACGTGCAAGTTATATAAGACTGTGCTTAATATAGCGAGAGCTGGAAACCATTTGCTGAAGGTGAGTTTATAAAGAAGTGCATCAATGACGCCACTGATTTACTTTGCCCATAGAATGCAAATCAGTTTCGAGCTATCACTCTTTCTCGGCGGACTGTAAGTCGTCATATAAGTGCCATGGCAGGTGACGTTTACCATCAATTAAGGAGTGCAGTGCACGAGTTTATTGCATTTTCCATCGCACTTGATGAGTCCACAGATATTTCAGACACCGCACAATTAGAGATTTATGTCCGCGGCGTGGACACTGCTACCTTTAAAACGTACGACCACCGGCGCGGACATCCTAAAAACCGTTGAAGAAGCTGTCGATTCAGCTGGATTAAACTGGGAACGTTTGGCGTCAGTGATAACAGACGGAGCACCTGCAATGAAAGGGCAACAAATGGGATTTGTTGGATTACTAAGAAAAAAGCTACAGCGTACAGAAGAATCATTGTACAGCATCCACTGCATTTTGCACCAAGAGGTACTCTGTGCAAAGGCAGCAAAACTGGCGGACGTCATGCAAGTGGTTATTCGGGCAGTTAATTGTTTGAGATCCCACGGGATTACACATAGACGGTTTCACACATAATTAACTGAAATTGGGGAAGAGTACGGTGACATACCATACCACAGTGAAGGCCGCTGGCTTAGCCGCGGAAATGTACTCAAAAGGTTTTTTGAGCTGAGAATACCAGTAAATCAGTTTTTAAAGGACAAAGGAAGGTACGATCCCAAGTTAGAAGATCCAGAGTAGGTTGCCGACCTTGCATTTTTAGTGGACATTACCGGACACATGAATGCATTGAACACAAGTCCTTGTGAAATTTATTATAATGGCTTTCAATACTAAACTTCCGCTGACCATTGAGAATACTGCCACATATTAAACATTTCGAATTTTCACGTTTTTGCACAAAGAAAAAATGATTCTCTCATTCCTTTTTAAAAGATAGCAAATCTCCACTTCTCCGTTTCCTTGATTCACTCTGCATTTTCCGGTTCTTGAAATACAACTTTTTTTTTACTTTTTTTTATTTTTTTTATTTGGCCTTTGAGTGTGTACTCAATTTAGCCATCGGCAACACAGTGACAATGTACACATAATTGAATAAACAAATACAGAAATGCATATTTACAAGAATAAAAAGCTTAACTGTTACAGTTTTGTACTTAATGTTTTAAAAATTGAATTGAATTGAAAAATAATTAAAAGTGTCTTGGCTTACAATTCACACCAATTCTGAAATATCTTCATCAGCAAGACATAATTATAATTGACGTACACCATTAAAACCTACAGATTGTGACCAGTACTCTTGGTGAAGTTAACGATCACTTTATATAGACGAACGTCTTTAGTACACAAAAGAGAAGAAGCTGATTGAGGAAGATGGTAGCCCATACTCAACAATATCTTCAAAAAGACCGACCGTTCACGGTCAAATTTGGGTCACATAAATAAGATGTGGTTGACATCAGCTTCCGACTCAGGATCACACTCACATGCTGGTGAACTGTAAACGTTGATCCGATGTAGATGCTGTGGGAAAGAGGCATGATTGAAGCGGAGTCTTATGATGGTAGAAATCGTGGATCGGTCCAGATGTGTCCTCATGAACCACGGCTGTGAAGGAATCCGAGGTTGTCGCACTGCGTAATAACCGCCTTTTGTCTGTTGAGAAACGTTCCACACTTCCTGCCATTGTTGTCTTGCGTGATCCTTGACTGCACGTAAGTAGTCTGTATAAGGAAGCTGCAGATCCAGGACGGTGCCTGACGTTGCCGCTTGTTTGGCTAATGCATCGACTTCATCATTATAGACGATACCAGAGTGGGAAGGTACCCACAACAAATGGATCGTCCGGCCCGTGCGTGTGCTGCGAATATATTCAGATATCACATCCAAGATATAACTGTTGGTTGTTTTGTTCCATCGACTGTACTGAATGTTTTTAAGAACGCTTTGCGAGTCAGATACTATCAATATCTTGGGGAAGGAAGTGCTAGAGACAAACTTAAGTGCTTCCAAAACTGCCACTGTCTCCGCCGTAAAAATAGAAGTGCTCGTAGGCAGTTTGAAGGTTTTGCGGATCTGGATCTGAGGGCAGATAAAAGCGCATCCTGTACACTCTTCTTGCGGAATTTTGGAGCCATCAGTATATAGAGAAAACCCGGCCACTGTGCTTGAACGAGACGATTGAAGCCAACGTTGACATTAGTACTGTCCAGCCAGGTCGTACTTAAATAATGGACTGAGATCTGAGAGCAGAGCGTTTGAAGATCATATTCAAAAACAGGTAGTTGCGCTGAACGCCGTACAGAATGTATGACAGGTGACCAAGTGTCAAAGCTGGCACAAACGGCTGGCACTTTATTCCTTCTGTGGGATGCAATCCACAGTCGATAAATGCAGTCTCTACTTTGATAGACGGAACTGTCCATAATGGCCATGCCTTGAATGTAGAATTTGTCCGATAACATTTGGCGCCTAATGCTCAAGGGCATCTCCCCTGCTTCTATTAAAAGGGCGTTGGTGGGCGTCGATCGCATGGCTCCAAGACAGGTACGAATGGCTCTATATTGAAGAATATCTAATTTGGAGAGATGAATCTTTGACGCAGTGTGGTAGAATTGACAGCCATAGTCTAATCGAGATCGAATTATCCCTCGGTACATGGTGAGTAAAACACTCTGGTGCGCTCCCCACCAGACACGAGTGAGTGATCTGATTACATTTAAACCTTCTTCACACTTGGTAACGGTGGATCGGATGTGGGGCGCCCAGCTTAACAAATACAACGTTCACTACGTAGTGGCCGCTTCGCTTCAACGTCCGCAGCTTAGCCTGGCACTACACTGCCGCAACGTGCCGGCTGTCGCCACAGCCCCGGTCGACGTTTGCACGCGAGCAGCACACGTGCAGCGCTGTGCGCTCCTGAGCCGCGTTTGCAGCTCTTTGAAATCTTATCGAAGTCTGAATGAATATCTGTACCATTTCATTCAGACTGCATTTCATTGTAGATAACTGCATCATCTGCGAGAAGAACACAAGTTTGCAAGGAGAAAATCAGCTAATTTGTGAAATGGCTGAAAAAGTGCAAGCTTTCAGTAGCAAGCTTGAGCTGTGGGAACGACAGCTCTCGTCAGGGAACGCAGTGCATTTCCCTACTCTGTCTACTGTGCGAGAACAGAATATCAAAGAATATGTTTCCGTACTTAGTGCAATAAAAGAGGAATTTCTCAAGCTATTTGGGGATGTATTATGTTTATCCCAAGCTTTTGAATGGTTCTCGAGACCATTTTCTGTTTCTGTAGATGATATTCATCCCAATTTGCAAATGGAATTAATAGATCTACAGTGTAATTCTCGTCTGAGTGACAAGTTGCTTTTAGCAAGACGTGTAATAGACTTTTATCACGTCTTTCCACAGCAGGAGTTTCCTCGTCTCCATCATGAAGCCGCGAAAATAATGTCAATGTTTGTGAGAGATTTTTTTCTGTTATGAAAATTAATAAGTCTCGGTTAAGAGTAAACATCAGTGATGAAAATTTACGTAACTGTTTGCGTTTGTCTGTATGTAGAAATTTTGTTCCAGACATTAAACGTATTGTAACATTACGGAGGTTGGAGCGGAGAAACGGTATGGTGGGGAGGGGAGAGAAGCGGGTATACTTGCCCCTGTGTGCACGTAGAGTACCTGTTAACTGCACACGAGCAAGTGCACCGCACACGTGCAGGATTTCTGCCCGCCCCTGATTTAGACCACCTCTGTGCCAAGTGTCATCGCAGCCTTAACTTTGTTGTGTGTTGTTTTCTTTCTGATCAGGCGGAGAGCCAATTCCCAGAGGGATCTGAGTGTAGTCCAAGTTCCAGTAGATTGGATACCGAGAGTGTAGGTAAGAGGCTGAACGAGCGTTCAGCGGAGTAGTCATCCATAAAGGATTTTTTGTATGTTTTTTCCCCTCATGTCATGTCCTTAGGAGCACTCGACCATAAGTGCCAATCCAAACAAGTTTAATAGTTAAAGGACGACCCGGGGACCGAGTCTTTCCGAAGAGGGGGATAATGTAGCGGCACCACCGTTTAGGATAGGGAAAGTTAGTTTTGCGCGATATTCGAGTTACAGCCAGATGCGGGCCGGATTGCAGTAAGTTGCGCGTACCAGCAGTTGCGAACGCAAATGGAGGCCACAGGGGCTTAGAACTGCTCGAGAGGGCGCACACAGTAGTTTCCATGGCGCAAGTCACAGGTAGAAGAGGGCCACTGGGCAGCCTAAGTGTTATGCATATGTGACGTGAGGCAACACGCTTGGCAAAACAGAGGCGCACAGGCGAGTATAAATAGGTGCTGTTTTCTAATGAGATTCATTCAAGTGTGGCAGCTCTCCTGGACGGCGAGGCGTGTCACACCACCGGGCTACACACAGCAACAGATGGGGCGACAGCGTCCCAGTCCACGGTGGGTCGTTGGTTCGACCCCCTGAGGCCGATGCAGGGTCCACATCCAGCCAGCGGCGGGCCACTCTTTGGCTCGCTACCGCAGACAGTCGTCTCGGCTCCCAACACACGCCGGAGACTTCCGAGGCGAGGGTCGCAGATTCGGACACCGGATCGCGGGCGGTCGTTGCTGCCGCATTCTCAAGCTATACCAGCGAGGAAGAAGAAGCAGTGGGGCCGGCCTATGGCTCCCAGCAGAGCAGTGTGGACTCAACGGGGACGGTGGCTGCTGAGTCGGCTGCTGGCGCAACCATCCTGACGTAATCGGAACTCTGCAGCTGGCGTACAAGGCTGGCACAACACAGTGTTGCATTGCACAGGCCGCTGGGGTGCCTCCTCAGCATTGTGGGGCCCTGTGACGCAGACCGAGGTGAACAGAGCACTGTAGTGGAAGCAAATAAATCATTTGGAAAGTTCTCGCCGAGTTTTAATGCGGCACCTCCCGGCACCCACCCACTACATTTGGCGTCTTCCCGCTACATTTGGTCATCCTGATACATTCGGTGGCAGAAGCCAGCCACAACAAGTCAAAGAGTGAATTGTGGTGTCGTCGAAAAACACCACTCGTGCGCTGGCCAACAAAAGCCCTTCAGCGCGAAAGTCAGTGTCTGCAGTGGCACCAGGGTGGCAGCATATGCAAATCGGGGACCTCATCTGCCCTATCCTGGAAGGCTACGCAACAATAGATTCCTCTCCGGCGCTGGCATAACGGACGCCGACGACAGCGCTCGGGTGCCACCAGTTTTTCAGTTCGACAGCTCAGCTCTACGGACTTCGGCTGCCGATGTCTGCGAGAACCAGTGCAGATAGAAAGACAGTTTGCTGTTGAGTTGACAAAACATTTTATTCAGAGACTGGAAATGCTTGTTATATTCTACACGACTGTTTCTCAAAAGATAAATAAATGTGTTACACTATTGAATGATAGTACTGTCTATTGACATTATGTAGTGTTCCCAGCTTCCCTGGTCTGTCTCCTGCTTCCTAGTCTACGAATTGCTGTTGTGACCACCCGAGGTACAACATGAGTAGCTTCTTCTAAGAGTAATTATTGTTCCGCATTTCGCGTTATATTTTTCAAATCAGTAAATAGCAAGTACTACACAATTTTAAAAATATCCTATTTGTTAATTCATCGTATAATCTAATTCTTCAAACCAATCAATATGTTGTACTACACACTTTTAAAGGTACCCTATGCGTTAATTCAGGGTATAATCTAATTCCTTTCCAAATTCGTTCCAAATCCGTCCAGCCGTAAATGAAAGAGTAACAAACAAATTCACACACAAACTTTCGTATTTATAATATACACGGGATGTCCTCGCTAGATATTTCTGTCTCATCAACAGAAAATTAAATTTTTAACTATTTTTGCGAGTTGATACTTAAAACGTTATGCCTACCTCCCGTGCGCGGAAAAAAGCGAAATGGACACCTGTAGACCGCCACACGCGATATAGGGTGGCCAGTAGCCAGAGAGAAAGAAAGAGGAGGAAAGCTGGGGAAATGTACGCAACGGCGGCTCCCCAGGCCGTTGCGTGTTTTGCTGGAAATCGTGTCAGCTGCGCTCACAGCAGTTCTCAGAACGACATCTTCGCGTCACTCAACTGTAAGGCACGCAGTTCACAGTACATTGCCCCCCCCCCCCCCCCCCCGCCCACCCTCACCCATAGTGATATCCTGCCATCACGCAGTCAGCCGACCCATTTGTGCCAGATACGCTATGACGCGACAAAAGAAAGGAAGAATAGGGTTTAAAGCCCCGTCGACGATGACGTTATTAGAGACGATACTCATTGGTGGTCAAAACATCGGATTGTAGAAGAACAATGGGAAGGTAATCGGCCGTGTTTCGAAAGGGACCATCCCGTCACTCGCCTTTAGCTAGGGCCATTCACTCCAGCACTCTACAAGGAACGATATTTCTTGTCTCTTGCTCCTGGCAGCACGGACTCTTGTTATGGCCGGGTAACACTCAACTCACAAGACTTTCTGCAAACCAGTGGCACTATAGTTTGGTAAATTTCTGCCGCTAAGGACATTTGTGAGCTGTTACCCAAGCGAAAGTTGCGATGTATGAAAACTGCACCAAGTAAAAATTGCACCCAACCAGAAATCTGTGAAATTTGCACTCAGTATATCTGGAGACTACCTGCTCGCTACGTCACGGCCTACTTGCTCAAAATGGTTCAAATGGCTCTAAGCACTATGGGACTTAACATCTAAGGTCATCAGTCCCCTAAACTTAGAACTACTTAAACCTAACTAATCTAAGGACATCACACACATCCATGCCCGAGGCAGGATTCGAACCTGCGACCGTAGCAGCAGCGCGGTTCCATTCGGAAGCTCCTAGAACCACTCGGCCACAGCGGCCGGCGGCCTACTTGCGCCCCGTGTCCTCGCTTACCCGACTGCTGTGGGGTATTTCGCAGTCCTGGGCAAGCCACGTCGACGCCGCAATGCAAATGACCAACGTAAACAAAATATCGTACTGCCGAAAGAAAAGTGCCGAAAGAAAAGCAAGAACGCCACCAGCCGTCTAAATATCTCTCTACGATATTACCTCTTACATACGCATATGATATTGGCTCTACTTGTTTTCAAGTTCATATCCTTATTTTCCTTCTTTTGTGATGGATACATCTACATGATTGATCTTAAATTCGAGCTTAAGTACCTGGTAGAGGGCTCATCAAATCACCTTCAAGCTACTTCTTTACAGTTCCACTCTCGAATAGCGCACGGGAAAAACGAACAGCTAAATCTTGGCGTGCGAGCTCTGCTTCCTCTTATTTTGTCACAGTGATCATTTCTCCGTATATAGGTGGGCGTCGATAAAATGTTTTCTCAATCGAGGGAAAAAGTTGGAGATCGAAATTTCGCGGAAACATCTCGTCGCAACGAAGAACGCCTTTGTTTTAATGATCGCCACCCCAAGTCGCGTATCATATCCGTGACACATTCTCCCCTATTTAGCGATAATGAGCGACGAGCTGCATTTCTTTGAACTTTCTCGCTGTCCTCCATCAATGCTATGTGATACGGACCCCATACTGCGCAGCAGTAGGACAAGCGCAGTGCAGGCAGTTTCTTTAGTACACCTATTACAGGCTCCCAGGTAGATGCCATTTTCCTTGACTTCCGGAAGGCGTTCGATACAGTTCCGCACTGTCGCCTGATAAACAAAGTAAGAGCCTACGGAATATCAGACCAGCTGTGTGGCTGGATTGAAGAGTTTTTAGCAAACAGAACACAGTATGTTGTTATCAAAGGAGAGACGTCTACAGATGTTAAAGTAACCTCTGGCGTGCCACAGGGGAGTGTTATGGGACCATTGCTTTTCACAATATATATAAATGACCTAGTAGATAGTGTCGGAAGTTCCATGCGGCTTTTCACGGATGATGCTGTAGTAGACAGAGAAGTTGCAGCATTAGAAAATTGCAGCGAAATGCAGGAAGATCTGCAGCCGATAGGCACTTGGTGCAGGGAGTGGCAACTGACCCTTAACATAGACAAATGTAATGTATTGCGAATACATAGAAAGAAGGATCCTTTATTGTATGATTATATGATAACGGAACAAACACTGGTAGCAGTTACTTCTGTAAAATATCTGGGAGTATGTGTGTGGAACGATTTGAAGTGGAATGATCATATAAAATTAATTGTTGGTAAGGCGGGTGCCAGGGTGAGATTCATTGGTAGAGTCCTTAGAAAATGTAGTCCATCAACAAAGGAGGTGGCTTACAAAACACTCGTTCGACCTACACTTGAGTATTGCTCACCAGTGTGGGATTCGTACCAGGTCGGGTTGACGGAGGAGATAGAGAAGATCCAAAGAAGAGCGGCGCGTTTCGTCACAGGGTTATTTGGTAAGCGTGATAGCGTTACGGAGATGTTTAGCAAACTCAAGTGGCAGACTCTGCAAGAGAGGCGCTCTGCATCGGGGTGTAGCGTGCTGTCCAGGTTTCGAGAGGGTGCGTTTCTGGATGAGGTATCGAATGTATTGCTGTCCCCTACTTATTCCTCCCGAGGATATCACGAATGTAAAATTAGAGAAATTCGAGCGCGCACGGAGGCTTTCCGGCAGTCGTTCTTCCCGCGAACCATAAGCGACTGGAACAGGAAAGGGACCGAGCGAGGTGGCGCAGTGGTTAGACACTGGACTCGCATTCGGGAGGATGACGGTTCAATCCCGCGCACGGCCATCCTGATTTAGGTTTTCCGTGATTTCCCTAAATCACTCCAGGCAAATGCCGGGATGGTTCCTCTGAAAGGGCACGGCCGACTTCCTTCCCCATCCTTCCTTAATACGATGAGACCGATGACCAAGCTGTCTGGTCTCCTTCGCCAAACAACCAACCAACCAACAGGAAAGGGAGGTAATTGCAGTGGCACGTAAAGTGCCCTCCGCCACACACCGTTGGGTGGCTTGCGGAGTATAAATGTAAATGTAGATGTATTGAATCTTCGAAATGTTTAGACAGTAAAACGCAGTCTTTGGTTCGCTTACTTACAACATTATCTATGTGATCGTTCCACTCCGGCATGGATGTGTGTGATGTCCTTAGGTTAGTTAGGTTTAAGTAGTTCTAAGTTCTAGGGGACTGATGACCTCAGATGTTAAGTAGCATAGTGCTCAGAGCCATTTGAACCATTTTTGATCGTTCCAGTTAAGTTCATATGTCTTATCTCTAGATTTTTAGCTGAATTGATAGCCCTTAGCTTTGCGTGATTTATTATGTAACCGAAATTTAACGGATTCCTTTTGGTACTCATGTGGTTGATTTCACATTTTTCATTATTTAGAGTCCATTGACACTTTTCACACCATACAGATACTTTGTTAAATCATTTTGCAATTATTTTTTATATTCTGATGGTTTTACTAGAGGGTACCTGACACCATCATCTGCAAAAAAATCTAAGAAGCCTGCTCAGGTTGTCTCCTAAATCAATTGTATAGATTAGGAACAGTCAAGGTCCTATAACACTTCCTTGGGGAGCGCCAGATATCACTTCCATTTTACTCGATGTCTCAATTTTACTCGATGTCACTCTGTCAGTTACTACGAACTGTGACCTTTCTGTCAGGAAATCACGAATCTATTCGTACAACTGAGGCAATACTCCATAAGCAACCAATTCGAAGTCGCTTGTGAGAAACAGTATCAAAAGCCTTTTCGTAATCTAGAAATATGCAATAAATTTGACATCCTCTGTTTATAGCACTCATTATTTCGTAAGAATAAAGAACTAGTTGTATTTCACAAGAACGATGTGGCAATTTTTCAATCAATCGCTTTCTTGCGGGTAATTCACAATGTTCGAACACAGTATATGTTTCAACATCCTACTGCAAATCGACGTCAGTGATACAGGTCTGCAGCCCAACGGATTACTCATATTTCGATTGTTAAGCATTGGTTGCGACCTGTGCAACTTTCTATTACGGATCTTTCGTCGAGCGGGCGGGTGTATATCACTGCTAAATATGGAGCCATTACGTCAGTGTAATTTGTAAGGAATCTAACTGGTATACAGCCTGGACTTGAAGCCTCGCCTTTATTAAATTATTTGAGTTGTTTCGCTTTACCGAGGATATCTACTTCGGAGTTACTCGTGCTGGCAGCAGTTCACGATCCGAATTCTGGAATATTTATTTTGTCTTCATTGGTGAAGGAATTTTGGAGAACCGAATTTAGCAAATCCTTTTTAGTGGCACTATCATCGGTAACATTACCATCCATACTCTGTAATAATATGAAAAATCGTTGTGCTTTATAAAATAAAATAATTGTTCTTTTCTTACATAAGTTATGAGGTTACATGACTTGTGATGACTACTCGGTTCTTTTAACGTACAATTTTATAATGTTCATGTATCTACCACTTTGCAATAACGACTATGATGTGAAGAATTGTCCACGAATTTTGCTGTTACATAATTCTCGCACCACTGCAAAGAGGGGAGATATCAGTGTCAGAGGTGTTGGGCAACGCTGAAATCGCTAAAATTTAACAAACATTCATCACTCGATGAAATCCTTATCAAATTCTTTACCAGACTGAAAGTTTTTTTTACCAAAGATTATACTGGTGTAACTTTTGCTATCAAGAATTGTATTTATTACTAGCCTGGAAATGTGTAAATCTCTATCTCTGACAATATTATCGTTACCTATACTTTTTTTTCTAAAAATTGCAAGGCAAACTAGTGAAACTTTGTTGTTGTCATGAAATCTGATATGTAGCCGTACAAACTGTATTATGAAAACTCTTATTCCGACATGCCAGTATTCAAATCCTTTCTGAAACCTCCTACTATCAGACATGTCAGTATTCTGATAGACACCAAAAAAATTAATTATACTTTATATAAAGCATATAAAATGAATTCTCTGATATCTGGGTGCCATTATTTAAAAATATTCTCTAACGTCTCCTAACAATTATACTGCAATGCTACTCCACCAAATAGACAACTTACGTCGCCTTGCCACTGCAACTGCATAAATATATTGTACCCAGGAACGTGCGACAATAATTCAGAAGAAATACTGCGATCCATGCAGAGTGCAATGCATGGTCACACCTACTGATTTTATTTTTATGGAAATTAAATGATCAGGGGGGGGGGGTTAGCCAACAAGCCTTAAGCAGTGATGAATTCCTCTCGGGTGATCAGCCGAGTGGTGGTGTCGTCATGCCGCAACGTTTCAATGAGTTTTGTACTCATCCTCAAGCGAGATGTCGGTATGCTGTGCTGCACATATCTGTATAGTTATTTGACTGCTGTCCTCTTCTTCAGGCTGGCCAATCACACGCCTCCGGAAACGGTTGCCGAGCGGCGCGACTAGATGTGGGGGACAACGGTACAGCTCTGATGCGGACGTCGAGTCCTGTGGTTGCTGTCGATTCTCTCCGCGGACGGCACCACCTTCACAATGGAGCGTTCCTGACGTATCTTCTCAATTGCGGATCTCCGCCCCTCCTACCTTTTACAAATCCCTTCAAATCCTAGAACGCCATGCACTCCGCCTCGCCTATCGCATCCGTCTCCCCTCCCCCACACAGATCCTATATGACCTTATTCCGTTCCCGCACCTCCTCCTTCTCCTCGAACGGATACGGATCCTCTACACCTTCCGCAAACTTGATCCCCCTCACCCGCCTGTCTCTCCCGTCCTCTCCCGCCACCGTCCGCTGCCGCGCCTGCATTCCCGCATCCCACCTGCTCTTCATCTCTCCACTCTCCATACCCTCGCCCAAGGTGGCTTCCACCAACTCCCCCTCCCTGATGATGTCCTCATCCCCTCCATCTACCCCTCCTACCAACTTTGATCCTCCTCTACCGCACCCTGTGTTTTTTCCCAGGAGCACCCTCTCTCCCTTCTCTCCCTCCTCCCTTTCTCCCTCCTCCCCCCGGGCTTTCTCTGCTGTTGTGTACATAGTTCCGCGTAGTCAGCGCGTACACAACTTTCCCAATAGAGCGCGCCCCGCTAAGCACAACAGCGCAGGCGCAACGCTCGTCCGTCTCCGCACTACGAGATGGCGCTGTCTTAGAGACGGACCAAATTCTGCTTCTGCCGATCCGCGTATTAATATGTAACGCAGCCAATGAGATTACTGCTGACGTAGAACCTTTTCTGCTCGTGGATCACACTCACGCAGTGATACACGACGCTCGAGGTATTATAACGAGTGTACAGACCTCCGATTAGTCAGTCTGCGTTAGTCTGCCTTAGTCTGCATTAGTCTATAGTCAAGTTTCAGTCTGCGCCTAATAAGATAACCATATTCCTGTACTTAGCCATGAAGATAAATGAATAGACACTTTGTCAAGTATCAAAGATATGTGAGAATAAGATTAACTTACCAAGACCAAAGGAACTTCAGATTGTCAATTGTAAATAGCATCCAGAATGAAGTTACGTAATGTCTATGTTTTTTATTATTTTAATAAATGTGTGTGAAAATTAATCAAGTTCTGTTTGAAGTTGGTCACCGTCAATCTGCTACTCTAAGCGTGCAAGTGGCATTTCTATCGTCTGACCTAACAGCAGAAGATAAACACGCCACGATAAACGAGACATATTGCTGACACTCGCCTACTTCGCTAGAGCGACAAGTCAAATAATCTGATGGTGTGTGTACTGAAGGTCTTACAGTACGCACACCACACCTACCCCCTACCTTCTTTCCTCCCCCTCCCATCTCTTCTGCCACAGGCATCTACAACCTTCCCTCTTCCTCCCCCCCCCCCCCCCCCCCCCCGCCGGCCGCGGTGGTCTCGCGGTTAAGGCGCTCAGTCCGGAACCGCGAGACTGCTACAGTCGCAGGTTCGAATCTGCCTCGGGCATGGATGTGTGTGATGTCCTTAGGTTAGTTAGGTTTAAGTAGTTCTAAGTTCTAGGGGACTGATGACCACAGTAGTTAAGTCCCATAGTGCTCAGAGCCATTTGAACCATTTTTCTCCCCCCTCCCCCCTTTTTCCCCTTTTGGCAGGTCCTCGGACTCGTACACGTATAGTGAACTTTCGCGCGCTAGAGATCATCGCCTATTGTTTGCATGTGCCGTTGTGTTCGTGTTCCAGTGTTTCATCGTTCGTGCTCGATAGTTCGCGTGTGTCATCTCTGTCTTCTCTGTGCGTGTCCACGTTTCTGAACGTTTTTATTTTGGACACTGCGCCCGCGAACCCCTCCGTGTGATTTAATTTTGTATGTCTACGTTTGTATATCCACCATGTCTGTTCTGTAATTGTCTCCTTTTGTATCATTAGTCATATCTGTGGCCGAAGAGCGGCGTAGTATGCCGCTGCTGGCCTACCTGTATCAGGTGTGAAAATAATCAATAAAGGAAAAAAAAACGACAACATGTACTCATGTCAGATAATTTTATATTCTGACAGAATGTAAGTAATGTACATTTACCTCCAATTTTTATAATTGAGCTACTTTCTTAATGAAATGTTTGCTTAATTATGTATATACACCCTGTGCTTCACTTTTGCATTTTTGTGTTTAGGTAACTTTTGCAGTTTACTTAAAAATGGTCATAAGGCCGAAATTGCAATAGTAACAATAAATATTTCATACAGTCAACTGCGACTATGATGTCTTTTAAGAAATACAGATATGGTCCATCACACTGACTTCCCCTCACTTCTCACAATATCATTTCTGCTGATCAGCAACAATCTCACCTCCCTCCATCCACTCGACGTGCTAGGGAACAATCCAGCCATACCCAAACCGTTCAAATGGCTCTGAGCACTATGGGACTTAACATCTGAGGTCATCAGTCCCCTAAACTTAGAACTACTTAAACCTAACTAACTTAAGGACGTCACACACATCCATGCCCGAGGCAGGATTCGAACCTGCGACCGTAGAAGCAGCTCGGTTCCGGTCTGAAGCGCCGAGAACCGCTCGGCCACAGCGGCCGGCTAGCCATGCCCAACTTAGGCTGCGGTCACAGTGGCACCGATATCGACGTATTCCGCTGACGACCGACGTCGGCCGAAGACGGCCAATCTTTTCAAATCCGTACGTGGTCACAATGCAGCCACCTCATCGCTCGAACTTACAGACATCGCATGACGATCGCTAATATTCAGATTATTTTGTTTTCTTTATCCGTATTGGCCGGCACAACACGAAACTTGGACTGTGAGAAAATGATAAGTTTTTTTCAGAGAAGGTGTTGTTGGCATCGTGATGACGAAAAATGCCATGATCACAGTATAGTTCGGAATCTATGGACTAAAACTGCAGGTTTATTAGACCCCGCAAGTAGGCAAAATCTTTATTGGAACTTGTTGTTGTTGTTGTGGTCTTCAGTCCTGAGATTGGTTTGATGCAGCTCTCCATGCTACTCTATCCTGTGCAAGCTTCTTCATCTCCCAGTACCTACTGCAACCTACATCCTTCTGAATCTGCTTAGTGTATTGATCTCTTGGTCTCCCTCTACGATTTTTACCCTCCACGCTGCCCTCCAATGCTAAATTTGTGATCCCTTGATGCCTCAGAACATGTCCTACCAACCGATCCCTTCTCCTAGTCAAGTTGTGCCACAAACTTCTCTTCTCCCCAATCCTATTCAACACCTCCTCATTAGTTATGTGATCTACCCATCTAATCTTCAGCATTCTTCTGTAGCACCACATTTCGAAAGCTTCTATTCTCTTCTTGTCCAAACTGGTTATCGTCCATGCTTCACTTCCATACATGGCTACACTCCATACAAATACTTTCAGAAACGACTTCCTGACACTTAAATCTATACTCGATATTAACAAATTTCTCTTCTTCAGAAACGATTTCCTTGCCATTGCCAGTCTACATTTTATATCCTCTCTACTTCGACCATCATCAGTTATTTTACTCCCTAAATAGCAAAACTCCTTTACTACTTTAAGTGTCTCATTTCCTAATCTAATCCCCTCAGCATCACCCGATTTAATTTGACTACATTCCATTATCCTCGTTTTGCTTTTGTTGATATTCATCTTATATCCTCCTTTCAAGACACTGTCCATTCCGGTGTAAATTATAACCTCCAAACAAAATTTGTTCAAGTGAGGAGGGTAGCGTACGTTATGCTTAAAGATACTGGTGTTTGATAAGTGAACGTTAGCTGTCTACTGACTATTATTTCTGTTTACTGGTGTTCTTATGCCAGCAGGCTGGTGATCCTGATATAAGAAATGGTTTGCAAATTTGGTGTAGGTATTTCCACTTTTCAGTACTTTACTCTGATGAGCCAAAACATTACGACCACTTGTTTAGTACCTTGTTTGTCCCTCTTTGGAACGAAATAAATCACAGTCTGCCTATCAGGGAGCCGACAGTTTGTTGGTCGGTTTACGGAGGTATGTGGTAATAGATGTCTGCTACGCACGGGTAAAGAACGGGCACGCGTAAATAAAGAGCCTCTGATTTGCGTACGAGGAGATAGCGCCCGATAGCCACCTAGATGGGTTCCATAGCATTTACATCAGGCGAATTTTGTCGCCCAGACTTCAACGTGAATTTACTAGAATGCTCCGCAAGCCACTGTAGCACGATCCTGGCTCCGAGACACGGACAATTATACTGCATCGCTGTTGGGAAAGACATCAAGCACGAAGGGATGCAGGTGGTTCGCAGCTATCAACGTGTCTTCGATTACCATCACAGGCCTCATGCAAGCACAAGAGAATATCTCCCATAGCATAAATGTTCCCGCCAGCCTGAGTCTGTGGCGCGCTGTACCTTTCGAGCCGCTGTTCACCTCGATGACGGCGGTTGTGGAGGCCACCAATGTGCAGCAAAAATGTCATTCACCCGAAGAGCCGACACGTTTCCATTGATCGACGATCGAATCCCAATGGTTCCGTACCCACTGCAGTCGTAATTGACGATGTTGTTGGGTCAACATGTGAACATTGAAACACGTATGTAACGTAGCAGCGATGGCGAGGCATTGCAGCGTCTCTGACCAGAGAGTATGCGCTTGACCGCGCGAGTGTTGCGAGCGGTTCTCAGTCAGTAGCTCTGTTTAGTTGCGTGGAGTACTCTGTCAGTAGTTGTTGCGAGTCAGTAGCTCTGTTTAGTTGCGTGGAGTACTCTGTCAGTAGTTGTTGCGAGTCAGTAGCTCTGTTTAGTTGCGTGGAGTACTCTGTCAGTAGTCGTTGCGAGTCAGTAGCTCTGTTTAGTTGAATGCAGTACGCTTGTAGTCGTCATGCAGAGCGGTCGGTCAGTGGTAGCAGCCCAGTGCGGTTGTGTGATGTAGGCTGTCGGCATTCTGGTCAAGAGGCTGAATGAGGTATATTATTAATTAAGGTAATGATCACATAATGTAAAGTTTATTTATTGTAATTAATCTCCAACAAGTGCCCCAATAATAATTTTTTATTTCAAAAGCATTTTTTCAAAAATTTTATTTTTTATTGAACTAAAGATTTCGTTGCACTTCCCATTTCATTCCACTTCTTTTGAAGAAAAATTTCAGTAAAATCACAAAAAAAAGGAATATTATTATTTGCAATGCAGTTCCTCCAAGCCGTGCGCAGGAATAAGAGCAGAAATTTGACTACCAGTTACAATGAGGTAAGACTTTAATTCTGATTGTTTTACACAGGGCCAAAGACCGATATTTCGGTTTAATTGAATTTTCTTATCACTGAATAGACTTTAATTTTTTGTGAAGAACTTATATTTGAGTCAGATTGCTAATTTTTGTTTAATTGTCATTGTCAGTAGATTTCATTGTGGCGAGGTTACACTTAGCGCAATGTCCATTAGCATTTCTAAATAATATTGTCATTACTTTTAAAGATTTTGTGGGGAGGTTACAACATGTAGGGGTAGTCTGCTGCGGAGCTTCATATTCAACAACATACGATGAACGTTGTGCTCCCAAACGCTTGTAAGTGCACCGGCATTGTGCTCTGTCGGCAGAGATGCCACAGATCAGCATCTCTCCTCCTTTACAGCGCAGACATGCCTCCAAACCCCACGTTCCGTGAAGAGTCGTGGACGTCCAACCATTTAGAGTCTAGTGGTAGTTTCACTGTCCTACCTTTTTCCGAAGATGCTCACGACAGCAGCACGTGAGCATTCGACCATCTCCACGTTTTTGGGGTACTCGTTCACGAGCTCTGTGTAATAATAATTTCCCCTAAGTCTCTCAATGAATTTTTCCATTTGCAGCCCATATCTTCGCTTATCAGAAGAGAGAAAACTGGCGTTCTACGGATCGGAACGTGGAATGTCAGATCGCTTAATCTGGCATGTAGGTTAGAAAATTTAAAAAGGGAAAATGGATAGGTTGAAGTTAGATGTAGTGGGAATCAGTGAAGTTCGGTGGCAGGAGGAACAAGACTTTTGGTCAGGTGAATACAGGGTTATAAATACAAAATCAAATAGGGGTAATGCAGACGTAGGTTTAATAATGAATAAAAAAATAGGAGTGCAGGTAAGCTACTACCAACAGCATAGTGAACGTATTATTGTGGTCAAGATAGACACGAAGTCCATGCCTACTACAGTAGTACAAGTTTATATGCCAACTAGCTCTGCAGATGATGAAGAAATTAATGAAATGTATGACGAGATAAAAGAAATTATTCAGGTAGTGAAGGGAGACGAAAATTTAATAGTCATGGGTGACTGGAATTCGAGAGTAGGAAAAGGGAGAGAAGGAAACACACTGGGTGAACATGGATTGTGGGAGAGAAATGAAAGAGGAAGCCGTCTGGTAGAATTTTGCACAGAGCATAACTTAATCATAGCTAACACTTGGTTCAAGAATCATAAAAGAAGGTTGTATACATGGAAGAATCCTGGAGATATTAGAAGATATCAGATAGATTATACAATGGTAAGACAGAGATTTAGGAACAAGGTTTTAAATTGTAAGACATTTCCAAGGGCAGATGTGGACTCTGACCACAATCTATTGGTTATGAACTGTAGATTAAAACTGAAGAAACTGCAAAAAGGTGGGAATTTAAGGAGATGGGACCTGGATAAACTGAAAGAACCAGAGGTTGTACAGAGTTTCAGGGTGAGCATAAGGGAACAATTGACAGGAATGGGGGAAAGAAATACAGTCGAAGAAGAATGGGTAGCTCTGAGGGATGAAGTAGTGAAGGCAGCAGAGGATCAAGTAGGTAAAAAGACGAGGGCTAGTAGCAATCCATGGGTAACAGAAGAAATATTGAATTTAATTGATGAAAGGAATTGCAAAATGGCTAAGCAGACACGGCTAGAGGCAAATGTAAGGATGTAGAGGCTTATCTCACTAGGGGTAAGATAGATACAGCCTACAGGAAAATTAAAGAGACCTTTGGAAAAAGAGAACCACTTGTATGAATATCAAGAGCTCAGATGGAAACCAAGTTCTAAGCAAAGAAGGGAAAGCAGAAAGGTGGAAGGAGTATATAGAGGGTCTATACAAGGGCGAAGTACTTGAGGATAATATTATGAAAATGGAAAAGGATGTAGATGCAGATGAAATGGGAGATACGATACTGCGTGAAGAGTTTGACAGAGCACTGAAAGACCTGAGTCGAAACAAGGCCCCGGGAGTAGACAACATTCCATTAGAACTACTGACGGCCTTGGGAGAGCCAGTCCTGACAAAACTCTACCATCTGGTGAGCAAGATGTATGAGACAGGCGAAATACCCTCAGACTTCAAGAAGAATATAATAATCCAAAGAAAGCAAGTGACAGATGTGAAAATTACCGAACTATCAGTTTAATAAGTCACAGCTGCAAAATACTAACGCGAATTATTTACAGACGAATGGAAAAACTGGTAGAAGCCGACCTCGGCGAAGATCAGTTTGGATTCCGCAGAAATGTTGGAACACGCGAGGCAATACTGACCCTACGACTTATCTTCGAAGCTAGAGTAAGAAAAGGCAAACCTACATTTCTAGCATTTGTAGACTCAGAGAAAGCTTTTGACAATGTTGACTGGAATACGCTCTTTCAAATTCTGAAGGTGGCAGGGGTAAAATACAGGGAGCGAAAGGCTATTTACAATTTGTACAGAAACCAGATGGCAATTATAATAGTCGAGAGGCATGAAAGGGAAGCAGCGGTTGGGAAGGGAGTGAGACAGGGTTGTAGCCTCTACCCGATGTTATTCAATCTGCATATTGAGCAAGCAGTAAAGGAAACAAAAGAAAAATTCGGAGTAGGTATTAAAATCCATGGAGAAGAAATAAAAACGTTGAAGTTCACCGATGACATTGTAATTCTGTCAGAGACAGCAAAGGACTTGGAAGAGCAGTTGAACGGAATGGACAGTGTCTTGAAAGGAGGATATAATATGAACATCAACAAAAGCAAAACGAGGATAATGGAAAGTAGTCGAATTAAGTCGGGTGATGCTGAGGGAATTAGATTAGGAAATGAGACACTTAAAGTAGTAAAGGAGTTTCGCTATTTGGGGAGCAAAATAACTCATGATGGTCGAAGTAGAGAGGACATAAAATGTAGACTGGCAATGGCGAGGAAAGCGTTTCTGAAGAAGAGAAATTTGTTAACGTCGAGTATAGATTTAAGTGTCAGGAAGTCGTTTCTGAAAGTATTTGTATGGAGTGTAGGCATGTATGGAAGTGAAACATGGACGATAAATAGTTTGGACAAGAAGAGAATAGAAGCTTTCGAAATGTGGTGCTACAGAAGAATGCTGAAGATTAGATAGGTAGATCACATAACTAATGAGGAGGTAATGAATAGAACTGGGGAGAAGAGGAGTTTGTGGCACAACTTGATAAGAAGAAGGGACCGGTTGGTAGGACATGATCTGAGGCATCAAGAGATCACAAATGTAGCATTGGAGGGCAGCGTGGAGGGTAAAAATCGTAGAGGGAGACCAAGGGATGAATACACGAAGCAGATTCAGAAGGATGTAGGTTGCAATAATGTAATGAAGAAGCTTCCACAGGATAGAGTAGCATGGAGGGCTACATCAAACCTGTCTCAGGACTGAAGACAACAACATCTTCGCTAGGGTGATCCCCCGTCCGTGCTTGCTCAGATTACATACATTTGTTACCGTGTCACGTGCCCGCAAAGCCATCAGGCGGCATCCAGTGTCCCGGTGGGCAATGGGCGTAATGTTTTGGCTTATCAGTGTAGGTGTCCAGAGTATCTTATTCTAAATTTTATGCTTGTCTTTCACACATATGCTGACTGACAGTCATTGAAGGTTAATCGGCATATGTCTGCACAACTTCAAATAAATTCAGCAGAACAGTGTGTTTGTAACATGCTTTTCAAGGACACCGAAAATTATCTGGAGTATTTGCTGTCTCCACAAACTAAGTTATCACGGCGTGATGGCTGATGGGAGAGACTGTAAATGGGAAAGGCCTTTACGATCACTCCCATAAGCCACAGGTCTGAGTGTTAGCTTGCGCGTACAGTTAAGCCAAAGACCCATATGTGCAACATTTCTGGATAACGACAGCTAATTTCGAGAGGTGTGACATTAAAAGATGCAGTTCTGGTTCGCGTAAAACTAGAAGTGACATTTTGATATTTGACATCTGGCGATTATCTCTTTCCAATATTTAGGCCTATACCATGTTGTGAAAAGTACAGTTTCAAAGTTTTGGGTGATATGTTGGATGCCATTTACGATGCCCTAAAGACTAATTTTAAAACTAATATTTTCACTCTTAGCCTCCAAACACTACGAAATATTAAATTTATTCTACACCCAATTTTGTAACTACGCTTCGTGCAAGTACGCTAAAATACGCTGTAATATGATTGATTTCCTTTATTGAAAGCTACACTCAGTTTGAAATAATACTGGCACAAGAAACCTTGTTACTTCCTTTCTCAAATCCACTGGACAAGTGTTTAAAGAGCTTTGAAGTTTCCAGTACTAGAATCTTATTATCTGAATATACTGCCAGAATTGCATTAATTTTCACCGTTTTAGAATAAAGTGATCTGCTGTGAAACGATAAATCCACCTTTCATTAACTAAATACTACTTTCCCACTCACACATTAATTTTATCCATGTATCATATAACAGAAACATCATCTATTTTCACCACATTTGTGCTCATTACTTAATTGACAAAACCTTTATGCATCGAAATATCACATCCTACCACTGTAGCATGATAACCATACTCGGAACAACGTATTTTGGAGAGATTCTTAACCCTTCCCGGCCCAGTGGTTTCAGTTTGAAATCATATTTTTACTTCTTTGCGTATCCAGCCCCTTGGTTTTATCTTGAAGCCAACACTACGCGCTGACTGCTAGTTGTGACCGCTCAATGTCATTCAATACGATCACGACGACACTCCTCGATCGACGTTAGCACTCGTGGTGTCACTCGCCTTCATACATGGCAGTGGACGTTTGAAAATTCGTGTCGCTAGCTCAATGGTCGTCAATTGATTTAAATGTTATACCCGGCTGACTCTTAATTCAATTACTGCCACGGGGGTGAGGAGAGAGAACACATCCTGGTGATACCAGCATTATGCGTATTTAGATGTTCGATTAATCTGAATGGTTTGCAATGTTCCAGCGATTCTATTCGAACTCTATGCTGATGTACCGACAAGGACCATTTTCACAGGTAAACATGCAAGTACGCAATGGACGTTCAGTTTCTCAATATAGTTCGACGCACTCACACATTATACATCCGCTGTAAGAACAATTTCATGCATTTACATTTTTGGTGTCCTACAATATTGGTTGGCTAAATGTTATGACGATACGTTGTGCACAACTTCCACAGATATTGTTTATCATGTAGTCAAGACTACGTACTGAAGCCAAAATCGTGGATAAAATTGAAATGCAGTTTGTTTATTAACACTTTTCTTTTCACTAACTAAATATGAAATATGAATCGGGATTGGAGGTGATTATCCTATCCTTCTTTTCAGTATTAGAATGGTCGATATCGTGTTCTGAATAACGCGTGTCATATAATGTCCAAATATCGACACGACCCAGGCTCTCAATTCGGCACTTAAATAAATGTCTATTCTTCGCTCTCCAAATGTTCAATGTGATTGTCCTTCGCACACAGGGTTCAATTTAACGGTGTATGCACTGTTTTTTGTATTTTAGGTCCCCGTTAATTAATATCTGGTAGTTAATAAGCGAACTATTTTTACACTGGCGCGTTGTTCGTATCAGTTACCCCCGCAACCGTCCAAGGATAAGATTCTCTTAATGTTCCGTGCACACGCGTTTCACAATTTTATAAAATGCAGAATTACGTAAACTATAGCTTTCCGTTGCGTACAACTTTCGTGGGTTCCACAACCATAATAGTTTCCCAAGAGTATTTTTCCCAGCTAACACAAAGTTCGAATTATGTTGTCGGAATCATTTTCACTTCACCCGACAATAAACGTCTCTGATCACTTCGTCACACGTAATGTATTTTAAACGTGCTTGAAGAGTCTTTAAATAATCTCCTTAACGAATTTCGCAGTCGCGTACCACTTTTTCATCGACTAGCCCGATCGCGATAACTGAAGGTAGAGAGCTAAAAAATGTGTTACATATTCTTTATATGGATTAAAAAACAAACGCGCCCCTATATCTTTCTGTCCCGCTTGGTCTTTGCTACTTTGCTTTTTATTACTTTTCATTATATTGCTTCTTAGTAATACTGTGCAGTTATTAAAGTTTCTTATTACTTTCCCCTTTTTAATTCTTCCAAAATAAAGTCTATTTATCCCCGATTGATGCTAATTGGCACGCCTGCCCGCAAAGTACCGTTATATAGTGTCACCTAGCGCTTGCGCCAACAACTAGTTGGTTGACCGCGTTTTCAGTGTAGTGTTGCGCTGAACACAGTGGCATGCAAATTAGACGTTGTTATATACGTAATTTTGGACGTTTCTGCAGCAGATTTTTGGAATATCAGGTAATGATTCGTTCTTATACTTCATTTATGGGATATTGGAAGACGTTTTTATCAATAATTATAATAAGTAGTTTCGTTTCCTCCAGAAGTGCAGGTGGTTTCATTCCGAAACCACTGGGATATGACGACCTTCATAGGTAAATCTCAGGGCAGATTTCTTATTCTTTATCGCTCGTCAGTATGGATGGTAGACTACCGTCAAGAAGCAACCAGCGATTTAGAGCGCGTGACCTCAGCACTGATATGCTAATAGACATACTATCAGAAATTCCAAGTGATTCAGAGTTGATTGCTTCAGACATTGAAAGTGAATCAGATGAAATTGATCAACAACCAAAACTTACTGTACCTGATGAGAACATAGTTCAACGTGCAGGCAAAGTGGGTGAAAGTGTTTCTGTTGAAAGTGACTCTGTTCGCATTAGTGAAGACAATAACGACAATGATGTGTGTGATGATAATGTAGAATTAATAAAGCATATAGAGTGGGTGCAAAAGAAACATTCAAAAGAAACATGCAAAAGAAACTATTGAATTTTCACATAAATATGGTTCAAATATTCTTTCTGACAAAACAAGCCCCACTGAATTATTTGGCTGCTTATTTGGCGATGATTTACTAGAGCATCTTCTGTTTCATACAAATTTATATCAGACTCAGAAACTTGGAGGTTCCACCACTTTCAAACCAACTGATACTGAGGAAAAGAAGAAATTTACTGCCACCAATTTATAAATTGGGATCGAAAAATGTCCTTCATATAGGTATTATTAGTCTTCTGACCCAGCTCTCTGTGATTCGTACGTTTCAGCTCTCATGCCTTGGAATAGATTTTCGTGGTTGCTAGCCATATACTCGTGAATGATATTAATCAACAGCCAAAAAAGGGAGAAAAAGGTTATGATAAACCGTTCAAGATATGCCCACTGCTGAACTATCTAAGTAAGACCTACTCTGAAAATTATTCACCCACAGAACATCTTGCTGTGGATGAATCTGTGATTTGATTCAAAGGTAGGTCAAGCCTAAAGCAGTATATACCTCAAAAACCTATAAACCATGGATGGTCGGAGTGGCCCAGCGGTTCTAGGCGCTACGTTCTGGAACCGCGCGACCGCTACGGTCGCAGATACGAATCCTGCCTTGGACATGGATGTTTGTGATGTCCTTAGGATTGTTAGATTTAAGTAGTTCTAAGTTCTAGGGGACTGATGACCTCAGATGTTAAGGCCCATAATGCTCAGAGCCATATTTATAAACTGTGGATACAAAATTTGGGTACTGGCAAATGAAACTGGCTACGTTTCCAAATTTCAGATCTATACTGGGAAACTTGGGCAGGAGACAGAAAAGTGCTTAGGTTCCCGAGTTGTAAAACATCTTAGCTCAGAACTAGCAAGAAAATATCACAAGTTGTATTTTGATAATTATTTTACTTCTGTGCCCCTTATGCTTGATTAGAGGAAACAAGGAATATATGCCTGGGCATGGGTGTATGTGTTGTTCTCAGCATAAGTTTAAGTAGGGTATAAATCTAGGGACCGATGACCTCAGCAGTTTGGTACCTTAGGAATTCACACACATTTGAACATTTTTTTTTTTCCAGAAAGAGGACCATCCTGACTAAGTGCAAACTACAGTGCTCCTAAAGGACCAGATCGTTCAAGATTGAAGTGTAAAACATGCAATGTTGGTTTGTGTACAACTAAAACAAAAAACTGTTTCACTGAATGTCACAAAAAATGTAGCCATTTAAACCATCTAAATGTCCCAGTGGTTTCACTTTGAAACCACTCAAAATATTTTATTATGGAATTCAGATGTTATTGTTTTTACCATACGATTGCTTTTTGTGACAATAAAGATAGATTTTGAAATAAATTATCATATTTTTCTTCCTATGTTTATTCTTCGTCCCCAAAGGGATTCTTAACATAGAGTTTCATTGAAACTACATATTTTCATAATGTAATGTATAAATATGAAAAATGTTGAATACAGCATGTTAGCTTTAAATGAAGAGCCCCTTCTGACGCTAAACGGTGGTGGGAGAAGGAAAGTGGGATCACAAAGTAAAAGCGTTTCTAACTTTTATGGCATGGCATACTTCATCTCGTACATTCGTGAAACTTGTCTGCTGATTCCAGTAACTGAGGGCAGAGTGTGCAGTAGTTGTCATATTCTTTTCGAGCCAGATACAGATCATTTACATGCATTAGGCATCTTTTTAATAGCAAGCTCCACATTGTAGCGCTCGTCTCCAACCAAAGAGGCGACATGATATCCATACCAACATTGGAGATTAAAATCTCCGCTGCTTCATACATAGAACTTATTCTAACCGAACATAACGTCCTCGACGCCGCCAAAAATTGACGGAGGAGATCGGACGCACTGTGACCAAACTGTCAGTTGATCTTGTCAGATGACCTCTGGTGATGGCATCTGAAGCCCTTTGTTGGTGCCACTGTGAATGCAGCCTTAAAGCCATGGTCACCGTGGCGCCGATATTAGTGGATTCCACCGACGACCAGCGTCAGCCGAAGATGGGCGATATTTTCAAATTTGTACACCACTACGTTTGTGGTCACAATGCAGCTACCTTATCGCCCGAACGTGCAGGCATCAGACAACAATCTGTGAAATTCAAATATTTGTTTTCTTCTGTCAAATTGGACGAGATTCTCATACTCGAATGTGGACTGTGAGAAGTTGTTAAACTTAGCCCAAGAAAGAATTTTGTGATATCCTGAGGATAACAAATTTCATAATCGTGATACAGTTTTGAGTGTACAGACTGAAAGTGCAGCTTTATTGGAAACCACAAGCAGGCAAACTCTTTATCGGAAATTTTAGGCGTAAATTATAACATGAAAAACTACACTCCTGGAAATTGAAATAAGAACACCGTGAATTCATTGTCCCAGGAAGGGGAAACTTTATTGACACATTCCTGGGGTCAGATACATCACATGATCACACTGACAGAACCACAGGCACATAGACACAGGCAACAGAGCATGCACAATGTCGGCACTAGTACAGTGTATATCCACCTTTCGCAGCAGTGCAGGCTGCTATTCTCCCATGGAGACGATCGTAGAGATGCTGGATGTAGTCCTGTGGAACGGCTTGCCATGCCATTTCCACCTGGCGCCTCAGTTGGACCAGCGTTCGTGCTGGACGTGCAGACCGCGTGAGACGACGCTTCATCCAGTCCCAAACATGCTCAATGGGGGACAGATCCGGAGATCTTGCTGGCCAGGGTAGTCGACTTACACCTTCTAGAGCACGTTGGGTGGCACGGGATACATGCTGACGTGCATTGTCCTGTTGGAACAGCAAGTTCCCTTGCCGGTCTAGGAATGGTAGAACGATGGGTTCGATGACGGGTTGGATGTACCGTGCACTATTCAGTGTCCCCTCGACGATCACCAGTGGTGTACGGCCAGTGTAGGAGATCGCTCCCCACACCATGATGCCGGGTGTTGGCCCTGCGTGCCTCGGTCGTATGCAGTCCTTATTGTGGCGCTCACCTGCACGGCGCCAAACACGCATACGACCATCATTGGCACCAAGGCAGAAGCGACTCTCATCGCTGAAGACGACACGTCTCCATTCGTCCCTCCATTCACGCCTGTCGCGACACCACTGGAGGCGGGCTGCACGATGTTGGGGCGTGAGCGGAAGACGGCCTAACGGTGTGCGGGACCGTAGCCCAGCTTCATGGAGACGGTTGCGAATGGTCCTCGCCGATACCCCAGGAGCAACAGTGTCCCTAATTTTCTGGGAAGTGGCGGTGCGGTCCCCTACGGCACTGCGTAGGATCCTACGGTCTTGGCGTGTATCCGTGCGTCGCTGCGGTCCGGTCCCAGGTCGACGGGCACGTGCACCTTCTGCCGACCACTGGCGACAACATCGATGTACTGTGGAGACCTCACGCTCCACGTGTTGAGCAATTCGGCGGTACGTCCACCCGGCCTCCCGCATGCCCACTATACGCCCTCGCTCAAAGTCTGTCAACTGCACATACGGTTCACGTCCACGCTGTCGCGGCATGCTACCAGTGTTAAAGACTGCGATGGAGCTCCGTATGCCACGGCAAACTGGCTGACACTGACGGCGGCGGTGCACAAATGCTGCGCAGCTAGCGCCATTCGACGGCCAACACTGCGGTTCCTGGTGTGTCCGCTGTGCCGTGCGTGTGATCATTGCTTGTACAGCCCTCTCGCAGTGTCCGGAGCAAGTATGGTGGGTCTGACACACCGGTGTCAATGTGTTCTTTTTTCCATTTCCAGGAGTGTATTTGTTCGAGTGAGAAGGGTGGCATACCTTATACTTACTGTCACTATAGTGGATCTGTTTTGGGTTGTAGCCAGTGGGCAGTAGCTGTTTACAAATTACTATTACTGCTTACTGGTGTTTTTATGCCAGTAGGGTAGTGATTCTGTTACATGAAATGGTTTGCAAATGTGGTGGTGTAGATGACTCCATCTCTCAGCGCTTTATGCGTGCAACTATCTTATTCTAAAATTTATATTTGTCTTTCACATGTATGCTGAATGACAACCATTGAAGGTTAACTCACGTACTAGTAAGTCTGTTTTGCTGATTTTATTTGAAGTTGTGCAGAATCTTTGTAATCTTGCGTTCCAATGTCGGCACATAGTATCTCATCTACGTAGCAGAACATTTCTCTCTTCATCTCATATATTCATAAAATCTGTCTGGTTAATCCAGTAACTGAGGAGAAGATGTTCAGTACACGCCACTTTCTCTTTGAGACAGGCATAGCCCATTCACGTGGATTTAGAGTCTTTTTAATACAGATAGCCTCAAAGCAGCTCTCGTCTCCAAGCGCAGGGGCATTATGGCATTCATCGTGCTGAAGATGTAGCCAAATGGCAGGTCCAGGGGTTCCGAACCCCCCTGTCACCTAAATGAAATTACACATGACATGGTTGCCGTGTAGTGAAACTGAAAGATATTTTGATTGTTAATCATATGATGAAAAATGGATATGTGCTATCGATAGCCCACAAGGCCACTGACAAACTATCGATTTACCGATAGCACTATCAGATATCGCCCATCCGTATTTTAGCCAAGACCAATTACCATACATTGTTGGCCTTCATGAAGGTCAGTTGTAGTTTTGTTCAGTTCCTACTGGCAGTTGTTATTTATTGATTTTGTGCTGTGTGCTGTTGTATTAGTTTTTAGTTATGAGTAAGTTCGTAGCAGGGAGGAGACGAAAACCGATTTTGATTCGTCAACAAGTGTTATGGTAAGTTAAAAATATGTGTGCATTACTATAACAGCCTAATTATCTGCCTTAAGCAGTTTAATGTTAGCACTGTAGTCGTTATTTGATGACTAATAGAACTTTAAGGTTATAGTATTTCAGTATTTCGTAAGACAGTTAAACATCATTACAAATGACATTAAATTAAGATCAGTGCATAAAAATACAATTGTATTTGCCTGTGTTGTCCAAAAATTGTGATGATCGAAAAAAAAATTCGCCCAAACGGCTATGGTGGTATGACTTTAAAAAATTTTCTCAGAATTCTATCATTAGTAGTCCAAATGGCAAAATATCGCCCAATCTGGTCAACTGGGCTGTACTCAGTTATGAAAGGCAGTTCTGAAATGGGACGATGGGAAAGGTTTTGTGGAGAGTGGAATGGGCATGTGATAACAGCACATTCTACAGTTGATTGGTTTCTAAAAGCTTTTTCCACAGGGTGCTTGAATTCGTCAGAGCCGACTATGTCCTTCGTCCCCCTCTCACACTCTGTCCTGGCCCTGTAACAGCCAGAATCTATTTACAACCCTGTAATACTATAATAACTGAAGCTTCTTCAGATGTTCTATGATTATGACCAAAATGTAATGTTTTTAAGTTGTAGAGCCAATTCTATGAAACAATTTTTGTTACTTTTGTAACACTACTTATCTTGATTTGGGGAACAGTTATTTCTTTCTCAGGGAGACAGTATTTAATTTTAATTATGGTTTCCGTAAGATGTCTACAATATGCGTAGTTCAGCGATATTTACGTGAAAGGAGGCTATCGATCGTCATTTTGTGCTATGTATCTGTGCATGGAGATGACTCACTTGTGATATGGATATCCATTACGATGTCTTCAACTTTTACTTCAAGAATGATGTTCTACTATGAAATGTCTTATTCATAATATCCTTGGAACAGTGAGTCTAACTGTCGCAATTCTAACGTATTTACAAATAAATGTCATATATACGACAATGTATATTTTATATCACAGAGGAATTAATTAGCATCGAAGACTGGATAACCATATTATCATGGAAGATTCTGTTAATAAAATACAAACTCATTTCTGAGATCGCATGCGTTAGAAGTGTAGTTGAAATCAATGTGTGAATCAATGTTAGGACCTAAAAACTGTAGCTCATAGTACAATAGTACACATATATATATATACAATTTTGTTTCATACATAAATTTGCTTGCTATATTTCAAGCTGCCTGATGAAAAAATTATGTAAAAAGAAGTTGAAATGAAGATGTGTTGATGAAATTTGGGACTGAACTGAGAAACGTGGTTGCTTTGATGTGCTGATTTCAGATAAGTCATAAATTTAAGCACAGGATTGTGGTATGAGAAAGATACCTGTTGTAAAAAGAAGTTTTAACCTATTTCACTTTATAAGTTATTCAGCCCAACATTAAGATTTCTCTGCTTTTCAGTAGTGAACCTTATATTGGAAGACTGAGCTGTGATTTGTTAGCAAAGAGGTAGTACATTATTTTTGGCAATAAGGTTATTGCCAAATAAAGAAATATTTAATTTACATATATATTGCCACAGAAGAAGCTGAGTAACACCGTGGTGTAGTGGTTGTGATGTTAAACTGTTACATGGAGGGTTGTGAGTCCAAAACTCACTGGGACTGTAAACTTTAATATCTGTATTCGGTTCGAGTACATTCTAGAAGTATCCACAAATGTCAAGAATCATTGTACTGGAATGTTCTGTAGCTGTATATATACTCTATGTGTTCTGGCGGGAGGCAGTTCGCTCCGTGCTCTTGTATGTGCAAGTGCTGAATAAACCTTCGTTAAGTGAAGTTAGTGTTCGTCATTCAGTAAATTACCCCTTCTTCTATGTGACATTATTCTGGTGGAGACGCTGGGTATTGGAACTGGTGATAGCGCACATTATCGACGACACAGTGGCTCCCATCATGCCACGACAGAGCCGCCGTTTACGTAGCGAGAAACTAGAGTTCGGGTCATATTCAACAGATCACAATCTACCGGAGGCAGCAGAAGGAGAGGACGTTACGATGACAGCAACTGTGTACCACCACATGAGACATCCTTCCTGGTTCTCTGGTGACGATGGCCAAGATCCAGACAAGTGTCTGAAGGTATATGAGTGAAGAGCCAGATTTAACAAATGGGATGACACCGTGTGTTTGGCTAACGTACTTTTCTACTTGGAGGGCACTGCCAAGCAATGGTATGAGAACAACGAGGATAAGTTCACAAGTTGGGAAGTATTCCAGGCGAAACTGCACAAGTATTTCAGCGACACACAACGACAGAAGTGCAAGGCTGAAGATAAATTAAAGTGCAGGGCACAGCGTCCAGGAGTAACTACAGCATCCTACATTCAAGACGTCTTGGAGCTGTGTAAAATAGTGGATCCTAGAATGAAGGAGGAAGATGAGGTTGCACATCTCATGAAGGGTGTTGCTGAGGACATGTGTCAAGCCCTACTCCTGAAGGAGGTTACGACAGCAGACGACTTCATAAAATAGTGCCAGTGTATCGAGACGATGCATCAAAAAAGAATTACATGCAAGAAGTTTGAACGGCTTCCAAACGTCGTATCAATGTCTGTGATGGAGGAAGCAACTGATTTCACAAGTGCTCTTCGTCTGATAGTGAAAGAGGAAGTTCAGAAGGCACTTGGATTGCACGGCGAGCAAAAAACCGAGACGCTTCAAGAGGTTATAAGGGAGGAAGTGGAACAGACATTGAGCCCAATCTCTCGTCCTTCGTTTAAAACGGTGAAAAGTCGAGACCAGGCGGAGTTACGTTCCTACAATGCCGCATGAGTAACTTGTTTAGGCACCAAGGAAGACTGGCGTCTGGATGACCCAGGATAACCAACCAGTATGTTTCCACTGCGGACGACTGGGACATGTGGTGCGCTATTGTCGAAAAAGGCTGCGGGTATTTGATGACGCCTGCACCAGAAGACAGCAGACAGATCTTAGCCGACGCCAACTCAGGGACGACAAAGATGAACAAGAAGATGTGGGTGCAGGACGACGTAGGTCACCATCGCCGCAAGTTAGCCGCTGGAGAGGACGCTCCCCAACACGCCGATCAAGGTCTCCATCGCCGTTTAGAAGCTCCAGCCGATCACCTAGCCGCCGCAACCTGGAAAACTAAAGGGTGCGACCTTCCTTGGAGGTGAGACCGTTAAAGAGAAAAATCCTCCGCCGTCGATCACTACAAAACTGATAGGGAACTACGACGATATCATCATGGATGGCCGATCAGCCCAAGCACGTGTGGACTCTGGAGCATCATAGCATCATATTAAGTCATTTCGGAGAAGTACCGTCGCCCGTTGCAGAAAACCATATTCGTCGACAGCAAAACATCTCTGTTGAAGGTGGCTAATGGGAAATATGTAAAACCTACAGGAAGATATACCATTCGTGGTGGGTATGAGGGGCCATACACAGCGCTTAGAATTCATCGTCTTTCAAGAGTGTAGTCATGATGTCATTCTCGGATGGAGCTTTTTGAAAGCTTCTCAGGCAATTATAGACTGTGGTGGCTCGAAGATTATGCTAGACGAGATGAGATACTGTGGACAGGAAGATCCACATCTGAGTGTGTGGAGACTATGTGTGCTGGATGAAGTGATCATTCCTGCGGTCAGAGCTAGAAAGATAACTGTCATGTGTCATGTCATGCATCAACCCCTGGATCTTGTAGTGGACTACAAGAGAAGCATACCACTGGAGAATAACTTGGTCATCCCAGCCTCTGTCGTCTCGTTTAAGAACGGATTCGGTGAATTGTGGATAGTTAACTGTCGCTGAGAATCGGAGATCCTTCCAAGGTGCATATGCATACCAACGCTGAGCCGTTAATTGCAGAACAGCTGAGCATCATAGAAACCTCCCATGCCGAGTCTGTGGGCGAAATTAGCGCTACCACTTCGAGGCAAGATCTTCTAGCTCGACTGTCACCAAATCTCACTAAAGAACAAGAGAAGAAGCTACTTGCCATTGTTCAAGAGTTCTTTGAATGCTTCAGTCAATTAGACAAATCGACAGTGAAGCACCGGATTAGCACTGGAGACCATCAACCAATAAGCCAGAGAGTATACTGTGTGTCAGCAATGGAACGTCGAATAATTCGCGACAAGGTAGAGAAAATTATGAAGAATGACATCATTCAGCCTTCGCAGAGCCCATGGTCGTCACCAGTAGTCCTCGTCAGGAAGAAGGATGGCAGTTTGTTTTGATTACAGGAATCTTAATAAGACAACTAAAAAGGGCGTTTACTCTCTTCCACGAATTGACGATAACCTAGATTGACTGAAGGGGGCTAAGTTTTTCTCAACAATGGACATTACTCAGAATACTGGCAAATCGAAGTAGATGAGGCTGATCGTGAGGAAACTGCATTCATCATCCCTGAGGGCCTGTATGAGTTTAAGGGAATGCCGTTTGGTTTGTGTAATGCACCAGCAACTTTAGAACTGACGGTGGATAATCTTCTACGTGACCTGAAGTGGACGATGTGTCTTTGTTATTTATATGACATTATAGTGTTCGTAGAGACATTTATGAACATATAAAAAGACTGAGAACCGTTCTTAAGTGTCTCTGACAAGGCGGACTGAAACTTAATCCTAGAAAGTCTCTTTGGAGCAAAAGAAATCAAAATACTTGGACACCTTATGTCAAACGAAGGTGTGCGGCCAGACCCAGAAAAGGTGAGAGCCATAACGGAATTTCCTATTCCTAAAAGTATTAGAGATGTCAGAAGCTTCCTCAGATGATGTTCTTATTACCGTCATTTTATCAAAGACTTTGTATCAAAGCCAGGCCTCTCCAAGAGTTGTTAAAAGCTGATGCGAAATTTATCTGGGGTGGTGCTCAACAAGATTCTTTCGATGTGCTGTTTAAAGCTCTGACAACTGACCCTGTACTTGTTCTGTAAGATGATAGAGCACCTACAGAACTACACACAGATGCCAGTGGATATGGGATCGGTACTGTTTTGGTGCAGATTTCGGATGGAAAAAAGAAGGTTATAGCCTATACTTACAAAAGCCGAAAGAAACTACTCAACTACAGAAAGAGAATGTCTTGCTGTCACCTGGGCCATGTGCAAATTTCGTCAGTATCTCTGTGGAAGGCCATTCACAGTTGTTACAGACCATCATTCACTTTGTTGGTTGACAGGTCTTAAGGATCCAACAGGACAACTCGCGAGGTGGGCACTACATCTTCAAGAGTATTACCATAGTGTACAAAAGTGGAAGAAAACACCAAGATCCCGACTGTCTCTCAAGAAACCCTGTGCAAGACCATCAAGACTTTGATGAAAATAGTGACTCTCGCTGCACTCCAGGATCTCTCTGCTGAGCAGAAGAAGGACGCCAAGATATTTCAAATTCTGGTTGCCTTAGATCGGCCAGAGGATGTGAAAGGACAATTTAAGGCAATTAATGGATAGTTTTGCAAGAAAAACTTTGATCCGTTTGGAATTAGGTGGAAAATGGAAATGAGCGTTTGGCGTCATTGGCCGGGAGGCCCCTCGCGGGGCAGGTCCGGCCGCCATATCGCAGGTCGTATTACATTCGGCGCCACATTGGGCGACCTGCACGCCGGATGGGGATGAAATGATGATGAACACAACACAACACCCAGTCCCTGAGCGGAGAAAATCTCCGACCCAGCCGGGAATCGAACCCGGGCCCAGAGGACGGCAATCCGTCACGCTGACCACGCAGCTACTGGGGCGGACTTGGAATTAGGTGGCTACCAATGATTCCTAAACAAATGCGCTTAAATGTTCTACAGAAATTCCATGACACACCTGAGGCCTCACATATCGGATTTATTAAGACACACGATAGAATCCGCAAGAGATTTTTCTGGCCAGGTTTATTTAGGAGTGTCCATCACTATGTGTCGCAATGTCGAGAGTGCCAGAGGAGAAAGGCAGTTCCTCAGAAACCACCTGACCGACTCATACCAATTCCACCAGCCGAAACGCCTTTCCAGCGTTTTGGGATTGACCTCCTTGGACGATTTCCAACGTCTGTTAGTGGCAATAGATGGATTATTGTTTGTACTGATTATCTGACACGCTATGCCATTACAAAAGCCGTGAAAATAGCCTAAGCATCCGAGGCAGCCAAAGTCATCGTGGAAGACATTAAAACATGGTGCCCCCAGGTCGTTAAATACGGATCGAGGGAACGTTTTTCGATCGAACCTTGTGACAGAGATAACCGTAGGTGCAACATAACTCATCACATGACGACTGCCTACCATCCGCAAGCTAATGGGCTTACTGAACGCCTTAATAAGACCTCGGCTGACATGCTATCAAATGGTTCAAATGGCTCTAAGCACTATGGGACTTAACATCTGAGGTCATCAGTCCCCTAGACTTAGAACTACTTAAACCTAACTAACCTAAGGACATCACACACATCCATGCCCGAGGCAGGATTCGAACCTGCGACCGCAACAGCAGCGCGGTTCCAGACTGAACGACATGCTAACGATGTTCATCAATGTTGAGCAGAGCAACTGGGATGAGATGCTATCTTTCGTGACGTTTGACTACAACACCGCCAAACAAGACACCACAGGATTTATGCCATTTTTCCTGGTGCATCGGCGTGAAGCGACTACGACGATGGACACTGTGTTTCCGTTACACCCTGATGATGTGGACGACGACTACATCGGCCAGGTGTTAACCAGAGCTGAGGAAGCTCGCCAGTTGGCTCTACTCCGCACGCTGCAGGCTCAAGAAAACGATCGCCGAATGTATGACGCGAGCCAGCGCCCTGTTATCTACCAGCCTGGTGACCTCGTCTAGATCTTCACTCCTGTTTGGAAGGTTGGTCTCTCTGGGAAGCTCCTTAGGCGCTACTTTGGACCTTACAAGGACGTAAGACAGTTGTCTAATGTTACTTATGAAGATTTCGACCCAGACACAAGATGACGAAAGATCAGAGATACGGTCCAAGTCCTTCGAATGAAGCCCTACAAGGATCCTGCAACCCAGCGTAAATTCGAAGCTCCAGCGACAGGCAACAAGCGGAGAGGTGACGAAGAACGTAGCGGAAAAAGAAGTTCTAAGAAGATCACCGCCAGGGTGAGCATCTGTCATCGGGAGACTGAGTATGCAGAGCCGATGACTCGTTTCCGGAGTAGGACGTAACGCCGAGACGCTGTTCTCTGAAGGAGGGAGGAATGTTACAGAAGAAGCTGAATAGCACCGTGATTTAGTGCTTATGATACTGAACTGTTGCATGGAGGATCGTGAGTTTAAAACTCACCAGGACTGTACAATTTTAATTTCTTATTTGGTTCGAGTACATTCTAGAAGTATCCACAAATGTGATGAATCATTATACTGGAATGTTCTGTAGCTGTATATATATTGTATGTGTTCTGGCCAGAGGCAGTTCACTCCATGCTCTTGTATGTGCAAGTGCTGAATAAATCTTCGTTAAGTGATGTTAATGTTGTTCATTCAGCTAGTTACGCCTTCTTATATATATAATACTTTTCTAAGAAAGTCCAATCTTGATTAACTTTAAGAGCCACACAGTAGTTGCACGAACACCTCTAGAAATGAAATTGTATATGTAAAACTAAAAAAAAAAAAAAAAATATGTTTTCGGAATAAAAAAAGACATGAGTCTTTTTAAAGTCCTCTTTAACAAATCAGACCCAACTTCGACAAAATCCTGGCTACATCCTTGGCCATGCCCACAGAAGTTAATAAACACTAAAGCACCAAAGAAACTGGTTTGAACGTGCTTTTATAGTCGGCGCACGAGTGATGGGACACAGCATTTCCGAGGTAGTGATGAAGTGGGGATTTTCCCGTACGACCATTTCACGAGTGTACCGTGAATATCAGGAATCCAGTAAAACATTAAATCTCCGACATCGCTACGGCCGGAAAAAGATCCTGCAAGAATAGGACAAACGACGACTGAGGAGAATCGTTCAATGTCACAGAAGTGCAACCCTTCCGCAAAACTGCTGCAGATTTCAATTCTGGCCCATCAACAAATGTCAGCGTGCGAGCCATTCAACGAAACATCATCGATATGGACTTTCGGTTCCGAAGGCCCACTCATGTACTCTTGATGACTACATGACACATAGCTTGACGCCCCGCCTGGGCTTGTCAACACCAACATTGGACTGTTGGTGACTGGATACATGTTGCCTGGTCGGACGAGTGTCGTGTCAAATTTTATCGAGCAGATGAACGTGTGCAGGTATGGAGACAAGCTCATGAACCTGTAGGACCTCCATGTCAGCAGGGGACAGTTCAAGCTGGTGGAGGCTCTGTAATGGTGTGAGGCGTGTGCAGTTGGAGTGATAATGGATCCCTGATACATCGAGATATGACACTGATAGGTGACACATACGTAAGCACCCTGTATGATCAGCTGCACCCATTCATGTCCATAGTGCATTCTGACGGACTTGGGAAATTCCAGCAGGACAATGCGACACCCCACAAGTCGAGAATTGTTATAGAGTATCTCCAGGAACACTCTTCTGAGTTTAAACACTTCCGCTAGCCACCAAACTCCCGAGACATGAACATTATTGAGGATAGCTGGGATGCCTTGCAACATGCTGTTCAGGAGAGATCTCCATCTCCTCACACTCTTACGGATTTATGGACAGTCCTCCAAGATTCATGATGTCGGTTCCCTCCAGCACTACTTCAGACATTATTCAAGTCCATGACACGTCGTATTGCGGCACATCGGCCTGCTCGCGGGAGCCCTACACGATATTAGGCAGGTGTACCAGTTTCTTTAGCTCTTCAGTGTAGATTCTTGTCTCCTTAACAGAATAGACTATTTCCTAGTCTAACCATCCTGATCCCTTCCAAAAATTACGAAGGAGATCAGATGTACTGTGACCAAGCTGTATGTTATCGGGTATCTACTGGTGACAGCGTCTGATGCTTATTGTCGGTGCCACTGTGAATTCTGCCTTAGGCTGCCAGTGACTGCATGGCTGGTCACACGTGCCTGAGTGAAGAGGAGGTCAACATCAGTTTGATGCACTAGTACTGTTCTGCACTACTTGAGGGTGGGGGGGGGGGGGGAGGGGGGGGACTGAGGGTCTGTGGCGACCTAGCAGCGATTCTCTGGTCAGCAGTGCAGCCCTGCCACAGGACTATCTTTGCAATTAGATTGTGGTGAAGTTCTGATGTATTGTTACTAAGCAGTGCATATTCTGTATTTGTGCTTACAGTCATTATAGCGTCTACATCCTCATATCGATCCTCTCCACATATTGAATAGATGTACTTGCATGCTTGTAGAATTAAAACAAACATACCTGCTCAATTATACTTGAAAATGAATTTAGAAAATACTGTTGATTTTCAGTTGTCCTTCAAAGTTGAAAAATGACGTTTCCCCGGAATATTACTTTAGGAGGAGGAGGAGGATATTGGTGTTTAACGTCCCGTCGACAACGAGGTCATTAGAGACGGAGCACAAGCTCGGATTATGGAAGGATGGGGAAGGAAGTAGGCCGTGCCCTTTCAAAGGAACCATCCTAGCATTTGCCTGGAGTGATCTAGGGAAATCACGGAAAACCTAAATCAGGATGGCCGGACGCGGGATTGAACCGTCGTCCTCCCGAATGCGAGTCCAATGTGCTAACCACTGCGCCACCTCGCTCGGTAATATTACTTTAATTTAATGTTCTAGTGCCTATTGTATTGATATCGTTACAGCAAGAAACTGCTGTAACAAATACAGTGTATGAGAAAAGGCCATGTGCATAATCGCGGTTTGGGGGTCATGGCGCTCAGTTCCTATTTGAGATAGGAATGTGGGGTAAAACGTTTCTGGTTTAGCATAGACCAGTGGCCATTTGTATAGCCATCTGAACATCAGTCTTACTGCAGCTATATTACAGTATATTAAGCAAGGTTCGAACGACGAACTGGAGGCAGCGACCAGGCAAATTGTGCTAATCGAGTAATTACTCTTGCAAAAAATTGTAATTGGGCTGAAATTAATGCTCAGCTAACGGCAACATTTTTATATACACTGTGCAAAAAGTCACCATGGTTTGGATTCTAGGAACAAAAATAGTCACACTTAAATAACTTCTGACTGATGGTTCAAATTTGATCCACTGGTGTATTGGACCTTGGTCAAAAATAAGTTTCAGCTGTTTGAAAAAAATTGCATCGTTTGCATTTTAAGCGCAAAAAATCGTTTTTCTGGAAGGTTTTTGAAGCGTACCACTTCTGTACTTTAAACTTGTGCGAATGGGTTCAAACTTTGCATGTGGGTAGACAAATCGATATAGTCAAAACGAATTTTTTTCTATCTAATAATCTTTATCCGTTGTCGAGATACTATGATTAAAGGTTGAGCTAATTTAGCATCAAAATTAGTTCTTGCGTGGATTGAATGTGCTGAAATAGTTGAAAGAGAATCAAAGAAATAAAAAGTGTATTATTACGATAAAACTGAAAACTTGCTTTCACAAATCTAGCTTGTTGTGGGTGAACTTATGATAAAATTTTATAGCAAGAACACAACACTTTTAAGAATAGCGACCTTCTTCCTGTAATATCTAAAAGATGACACATAGCAGCAACAAAAACTTCATAGAGTAAAAGCATGGAGAATAAACGAAACATTAGGAGCAAAGAAATTCACATCACAGAACCAAGCACCACCGTAGGAGAGGAAACACAGTTCTGATTTTTTACTTTAACACTGTAACCTCCCCACAGAAATGTAAAAGAAAATATTTTAAATGTGAATATTCATTCTGCTAAGTGTAGCCTCCCCGTAATTATTATTAAATGATATGAATTGGATGAAAATGCAAAGAGACCCAAATGTTAGGTTTCCACAGTAATAAAATTCAATGATAATAAAAAATGTGAAAAATGTTAAGTCCCTACAAAATTAACGTTAAGATCAACCTGCTAAATTTTATAAGGTCATCTGCGCTGACCTTAGGCCCTGTGCAAATCTGATAAATTGATTCTGGCAGGAAAAGCATAGGAAGTATTGTTTCAATTGTAATGATTATTTTCTTAAAAAATTGCTTTCAGAACAAAATTATTATTGGGGCAATTCTTGAACAAATTAATTACAGTTAACATACATTACATTATCAATTTGCGCAATGCTGCTTCATTACCTGATTTAAAAAATATACCTCGTCCTGAACCTTGACCAGAGGGCCATGTCGACGCCCGCCGACTCCTCACACACGACTCCGACTGTCTCTCGCGCGCTACAAACACGAACGAACTACATGCTCTCGCGACTCGCTACGTACAACAGCTTCGCAACTGTACCGAACTCTCGCGCGGTCAAGCGCAGACTAGCAACGATAAAAAACTCTCTGGTCAGAGATTCTGTCATGCCTCGCCATCGCTGCTACTGGATACATACGTGTTTCATAACCCTCCACTGGGGGGGCAAAAATTTGGCAGCGATGGTGAGTCATTTGGACTTGCCATGAGCAACAAATTTTTTAACTAATTAACTTTACAATTACAGCATATATACAGATATAGAACATGAAGGAAATATGGTGCACATGCATCAAGTACAAAACATATTAGACAAAGACAAAATGTGAGTACAAAACAAATAACATCAGTGCACACGCACTGAAAAACTCTTCAGCATTTTTACAACAAATAAACATAATGGCAAAAAAATCATATTGATAAGTGACATAAGTACCCATGTACTACAGTTCAGCAAATCGAAAAAAAATGTATAGGCCATGAATATAAATAATGTTAGCAAAAAATGATTTTCACTATGTTACGAGAATTAGGATAGGAAAGGGAAGGATTGCATCATGGTTGTAGCACTTTAGGTTGCACGCAGCTGCACTGAAAGTCCATATCTGTCCACAGAAGTACAACACCAAGTGAGACAATTTGAAGTTCTTTTCCCAGAAGTATTTATCAGCGTAGCCAAGACAGTGAAAGGTCGTAGTAATATTCCATGTTTTCATTTTGGCAGTACATCAGGTACACCAAACAGTGGGACCATAATAACGTCTCCATCGCTCACGGTGGTGTACAGCATGTCGTGTCAACACCACGCTCTTACAAGGCACACCAACGTGGAATTAGTGCAAAAACCAAATATAGTGCTCCATGAGCATGAGGATACACAGGGCAAACGGATATTGCAGTAATTTCTGGTAATTAGGTCAGAAGGTGAAGGACATTAAGTCACATACTAGTCTTCATTGAGAATTACATTAGTCTAACAACTGATTTAAGTAATTGGTGGCACTCATCGCCCAGTTACTGAACATTTCTGTACCATGTATGAAATATTACAGAATAATGTTCATAAATCATCTGATTACACTCAACATTCATTTAGTTATACTAATTATTGGCACTCATTGGCCAGTTAGAAACCATCAGAAGTCATCATTGAAAACAGGAGCTAATGAATGGCATAGTATTAATATAATTCATTTGGTTATACTAATTATTGGCACTCATTGGCCAGTTACAAAACATCAGAAGTCATCATTGAAAACAGGAGCTAATGAATGGCACAGTATTAACATAATTCATTTGGTAATACTAATTATTGGCACTCATTGGCCAGTTACAAAACATCAGAAGTGATCATTGAAAACAGGAGCTAATGAATGACATAGTATTAACATAATTCATTTAGTTATACTAATTATTGGCACTCATTGGCCAGTTAAAAAACATCAGAAGTCATCATTGAAAACAGGAGCTAATGAATGACATAGGACATATTCAAAATGTAACACACTGTAACTATTACTCAACGTCTGTGACTAAAAAAAAAATCATTCACTATTACTCAGAACTCTCTTAAATGGGTAGCATTATTTGGGACTGGTAATGCATTTTTTTGTTAGCAATGCATTGCTTTGGGTAATAATAGGGGAAAGCAAGAAGAGAAAAAGAAAAAATTTGCTTCTGGGTTGTTGGTGTAAATGAAAATGTGTAACGTCATTTGTCATAAGTCAGCTGCGGCAAGATTATGAAACAAGTAGAGTATATGTAATCACATTCATAGATGACATAGATTTAATGAACAACTGCTTATAGCACATTAATTTCATAAATAATTTCCCCTGCAAAAAATATATATAAAAAAATGGATTATTAAGCTGAAAGAAGAAATGCATTTTATGCTGAAAAGTAGTGAACTTCGAATTAACAGGTAGTGAAATGTGTATAAAAATGTGTTCCATAGCTGTCCTTTCCAAAACCTTCCGTCATTATACTATGCAATATAACACCTGCTGTCAAAGTGAACTGCAACAAATACTTAAATAACTATATAGCATAAATGCATAACTTCAACAATATCCTCATCTGTAAAGAAAAAAACTTCATTATCCATCACTTCATTATTTATATTATCATAACTCCATTATTATCATCACCTGTAAAGAAAAACTTCATTATCCATAGTAGCATATTCTTCATCATTATTCATCAGCATTCATTATCATCTGCAAAAAATCACTTCATTACTCATTACATAACTATTCCTTATCTCTAGCATATTTCATCACTAAAACTAAGATGTGTAGTTCTGTCTGACAGCCTGCATCAATCGCTTCGTATTCTGAAAGAAAAAATTAGTTAAGACTGCTATTCTACGATGTGTATAGCATATTCTTGTTAATGCTTGTTAATTCTGATCCATTTACTCTTCCTCATAAGGTTTTTGCATCTTCTTTCGTTTATTCCGTAGGTGAAATTCCCATTTCTGTTTAATTTATTTCCTTTACACGTTATTTCTTTCTGAAAATGATGAACAAAGATTAATGTCGCGCATATACATCATATACTCACTAAATAATGACTGGTTTATGGTAACATAATTAAGCATACAGCATAACATGACAGAAAACGTAATATTTCAAAGACAATGACAGTGTTCAGATGCAAAAATGTACACAGAATATCACAATGCAGCAGCAAAGAAAAAAAAATGTAAAACAGTCATGATGTTGGGATATCATAGGGCAAAAATGTCAAAGTCAACTGGTGTGTGTTATATCTTAACTATTTCATAGTGCATACAAACAAAACATGAAAACAATCGTACATACATTAAAAAATGGAAAATGTGCACGGTCTGATGTGTAACGGCAAGAGGAGCGACCTGCTAACTTTACCTTGCCGGGCACTTGCCAAGAAAAATACGATAGTCATCAATAAGTAGTCACATAAATATAATTGCATAAGTGGTCATAAAATGTGTAAGTTCATCTGGAAAAATATGCAAGGTCTGATGTGTAACGACAAGAAGAGCGACCTGCTAATCTTACCTTGCCGGGCACTTGCCAAGAAAAAATACGATAATCATTAGTAAGTAGTCACATAAATATAATTGCATAAGTGATCATAAAAATTAGTAAATGGCATTATAGCATGTTAAATCATAAAGTGTCTTCATTCAATAAAGGGTTTAATGTTAGAGACATGGTGGTTGCCCTTACTTTTTCTGGTTCTCAGAGTTTCGACGTGTACAACATTGGGGTGAGGAATGCTGCGAATCCGATATGGACCTGCGTATAGAAGTTCAAATTTACTGCACTTACCTTTTATTCTGCTGGATAAATAGTGTGTACGTACTAATATTTTCTGTCCAATGTGAAAGTCTCGGCGTGTACAAACCTGTTTTTGCTGTCTTCTCCGGCGCTCTGCGGCACGTTTGATGTTGTTCAGCGCAATGTCGATTGTTTCACGGTGTCGTAGTCGACGAGATGTAGGAAATGTTACTAATTCTTTAATTTTGTTAGGTGGTTCAACATTTTTCAGTATAACAGACGGAGATAGCATAGTGGATTCATTTGGAATGGAATTAATTACATCTTGGAATGAGAATATGTGTGTGTCCCAATCAATATGTCTTTTGTGGCAGTATATTCTACACAGTTTACCAATTTCTTTCATTAATCGTTCACAGGGGTTCGAAGAAGCATGGTACTTGGATATATAGATCGGAGAAATGTTTCTAGCTCGTAACATGCGTGTCCATATAGCAGATCTAAATTGTGATCCATTGTCAGAAATTACTTTCATCACATGCCCTACATAAAATAGAAAATGTTTTACAAATGCTTTCGAAACAGTTTTAGCAGTAGCTTTGCGTAACGGAGTGAAAGTAACAAATTTTGAAGTGGGTTCAACAGCGACAAAGATGTAGCAAAAACCTCTGTTAGTTCTCGGAATTGGGCCAAAAATATCTACTGCGGCCATATGTCTTAATTTAACAGGTACAATGGGATATAATGGAGGAATATGTGAAGTGGTGTCTGACTTATCTTTCTGGCAAATTTTACTTGACGCTAAAACTCGTCGTATACGTTTCTCCATGTTGGCAAAATAACAGTTCTGTCTCAGTATAAGAAAACATTTTCTGGCTCCGTAATGTGCGTAACTTAAATGAGTATACCATATTAATTTGTTAACCAGTTCGTCAGGAATGCATAGTAACCAATTATTGCTGTCAGAGTGAGAGCGGCGAAACAGAATGTCATTGCGTACAGTGTAATGGTTCCTAATCGTAACATTATTCCTATCTTGCCAAAGGTGTTTAATTTCTTTCCACACATTGTCTTTACTTTGCTCTTGTGCTATGTCCTGTAATGACGATGAAATAAAATTTTCAAATGCAACTTGTTGGATGTACATCACGCTGAAATTTGCTTTGCAGAAGTTGTTTGCGGCGTCTTGCTGATTGTTGCTGATAGAACGAGATAGTGCGTCTGCTACAACATTTTGTGTGCCGGGAATGTGAACAATTGTAAAATTAAATTCCTGCAAGCAAAGTTTCCATCTGCTTAATCTGTCGTGAGTGAATTTAGCCGAAAGTAAGAATTGTATCGCTCTGTGGTCTGTGTAAACGGTGGTATGTCTGCCATAAAGAAAATGTCTAAATCTCGTGAAAGCCCAAACAACACATAATGTTTCCAATTCCCTAACGGAGTAATTTCGTTCAGCAGGCGACAGAATGCGACTTGCAAATGCGATGTTTTTAATTACTGTTGAGCCATCTTCTTCAATTTCCTGAAAAATATGTACACCTAAAGTGGTGTTAGAACTGTCGGTGGCAACGGAAAAATTTCTGGTAAGATCTGGGTGCGATAAAAGTGGTGCATTCAACAAAGCATGTTTCAGGTTCATGAATTCAGAATGTGCTTGCTTATCCCAAGACCAAATACTGTTTTTACCTGTTAATTGGCATAATCTAGGTGTGTCTAAAGCAAAGTGATGAATAAATTTACGAAAAAAGTTAATTAAGCCCAAAAAACTGCGTAATTGCTTCTTCGTTGTAGGAATAGTAATGTCACGTAGAGCTTGAAGTTTTTCCGGATCAGGCGCAATGCCTTCTGCTGAAATTACGTGTCCAAGAAATTTTATAGAAGTTTTGCCAAAGTGCGATTTACTGAGGTTAACTGTGAGTCCTTGTGCATGAAAATTTTGCAACAGTCGTTCTAAAATCACATTGTGTTCGGTCCAGTTAGCTTCTGCGATAAGACTGTCATCTACGTACGTTGTAATTCTGTCTTTCATGCAAACGTGTGTCGGATGGCGTCAAAATTAATAACATTTTCGTGAACAAGATTCTGCGTATCAAAATTATTGCTTACGTTACTTGAATATGCAACCTGATCTGTGTCTGGTCAAATTCTATCGTACGTGCTGTTATTTACGGGATGATGCTGTGGCATTTCGACTATTTGAACTGTTCTGTTAACTCTTCCTGACGTGTTACGCTATGGATGACACCTATTGTCTCGTTCATTCATGATAATATGTTGTTGCTGATGTTCTTGCTGCTGAAAAGATCGACTGCTATTAAATGTACTCTGAAAATTGTAATCATTATTTTTCTTACGTCTGTTATGATGGTCATTCCTATACGGCGCATTTGTGGTAGGAATTGAAATAGTGTGTTTCTATACGTAGTTATTTCTTTGCTGCCGTGCGTTACTATCTGTTGGATCTGGGACTATACGTGCACGCGGCGAAACATTAAAGCTTGGTTGACCTTGTAGACTGCATTGTTGGTTACGTATGCTAAGCGGCTGACTTTGATGCTATTGTGGTGAAAAACATCTATTGTTACAAAAATGTGGTTGCGACTGCTGAAAATTTTGTACATACTGATGATTACGATTTTTTCTGTTATTAAAATTACGACGATAGTTGTCATTTCGGGAGTGTCTAATGAAAATTGTCACATTCGGTAAAAATTTGTCACATCGGGTTTTCATTACTACGTTTCTTAATTCTAGATATAGCAATAGTTAAAGAGCTGTTTTGACAGATATAAAGGATAGTAGAAGAGAAGGCAGCAGTGCGAAAACTAAAGATGAAACAGCACTACTATAGCTCGGGGCCCTATGCACGCTACGGCACATATTCATTAAAGCGTAATGAATCGCCTGAGGTCAATTACGCACTGCAAATAAATTTTAGCTTTTGCGTTGCAGGCAATAGCGGTAAAAATCCAAACACAAATTGCTGTATTCTTGCTAATTCCAGTTTCTACATTATACGCAATAGCGGTGATGATGATGATGATGTTTGGTTTGTGGGGAGCTCAACTGCGTGGTTATCAGCGCCCGTACAATTACCCAATCTTTGCTCAGTCCAATTTCGCCACTTTCCTGGATGATGATGAAATGATGAGGACAACACAAACACCCAGTCATCTCGAGGCAGGTGAAAATCCCTGACCCCGCCGGGAATCGAACCCGGGACCCCGTGCTCGGGAAGCGAGAACGCTACCGCGAGACCACGAGCGGCGGACGCGCAATAGCGGTGAAAGCACAAAAACAAATTGTCGTATACAGTGCAAATCGTGTATCTGTGTTCTGTCATTATTAAAATCCTTAGATTTTCTTACGGATAAAAATTGCTCGTAATCTACGTTCTTGTCTCTGAATTTGTGAACACGTTCAGGTTTGTGTGTGAATCTGTTTGTCTGTGTCATTTCGGATTTCAAGTTACGTAGCTCTTCAGATTTTAAGTCGCGTAGTCTCTGTAAATTGTTCACATTATACGCGCTGCGTGAGTCTGACAAATGTTCACTAAGTGGCGTCTGCTGTGATGTGTTATTAACTGAAATATTTTTTATCTCTGTTACCTCTTGCTGTAAACTTGACAATTTTCTATGCCATATGTTATTAGATGAGTCTGTCTCATTAATTGTCTGCTGTAAATTTTGGAATTCAGGTGTTTGGTTAAACGAAATCGGTGCAGTATCGTCTGATTTATTGTCATTAGTACTTTCGATAACATCAATACGACCGGCCAATTCATCATATTTTTCAGTCAGTATTTTAACCTGATCATCGTTTTTAGTGTCAGTAGTATTAATCTGCTTTTGTAATTTCCGTGTCGTTTCGTTCAATTTTTTAACGCCAGCTTTCACGACATCGGAATCCTGTGTTCTAATTGTTCGAATCTGTCTGTCACCGTCTGAATATCTGCTGTGTGTGTATCTGTTTTTGATTTGAGATCAGAAATTTCATCACGTAATTCTATGTTCAACTGTTTGATGGTATTAATTTCGTCGGACACTGTAGCAATATTGTTGTCTACGTATGTTTTTGCCTTCGCAAACAATTTACGTTTGTCTTCTTGTCTCTGTGCTGTGATTGTTTCCATTACTTGACGTTTTACTTTATTTTGATCCTGAATAAATTTGCGAAAACGCGTATCACTGTTTTGTATGTGGTGATTAAAGCGCTCGTCAATTTGAGTGTTCTGTTGTTCGAATTTCGCGTCTATCTTTGCGTCCATTGTGTGTGAAAGTTCTGCTGTCATTAGTTTAAACTCGTCGCGTAATTGTGTAGCTTTTTCAGAGCATTGTTTACCGACTGCGCTAATTTCCTCTCCAAGTGTTTCTGTTGTAGCTGTTTGCATATCCCTTAATTCTTGAGCAACAGATCTAATTTCTTCGCTACTTTTTCTTGAACAAGCCTCAATTTCCTCGCGTAACTGTTCCTTAGTGTCATGACATTGTGCGGCAACGGCTCTAATCTGTTCACTAAGCTGTCTGGAATTGTTGTCTAATTTTTCATTTAACTGTTTGGAATTGTTGTCTAATTTTTCATTTAAGTGTTGTTTGAGATTTTCGTTATCTTGTTTGTTCTGTTCTCTAAGTTGTTTGAGATCTCCATTATTATTGTCTAGTTTTTCATTCTGTTGTTTGACCTGTTCACTAAGTTGTTTGAAATTTTCATCATTATTGTCTAGTTTTTTACTATTCCGTAGCAATATTGCCATAATTTGACCCAATGTAACATTATCTACTCAATTCTCTGTACTGTTTGACGGTGTATTTGCAATTGTCACGTTTTGTGTGACCATTTGGTCATTCTGTAATTTACAAAAAGGTTTATCACTGTCGGTCACTATTTCGGAATTAAATAAATCCGTCCTACTTTGTGTATCCTGTTCATTTTGATTAGACAAATTTGTCTGTTCGTCACGTGAATTTAGTAAACCGGTTGTGTTAAGCTGGGCAGCGCTCATTACAATAGTGCGCCCCATGTCATCAATTGTCGTCAAATTAACAGAGGACATAACCGAGTTCGTTTGTTCATCATTAAGACAAAAGTCATCATTAGTGGTTGGAACGCACTGATTGACAGTGAACGCAGGATTGTCGTCATTACACTGCGCGTCACAAGCACTATAGGTGAAGTTGCTTAAGTCGGTAATTTCATTCATTATACCTCGCGATACACTATTCACAGTCTTTCGCGGCATTTTTACAATAGTCACAGTTATTCACAAATGAAATAAGCACAATGCAAAAGGCAACAAACACAAATACAACAGAGCAACGAATTGCTGATGATCTGAGGAAAGAAAGTCATAAAATTAGTAAAAGCGTTGCGCCAAATCCTAATTATATTAAGTAAATAAGAGCAAATATCTGACTACTTTTCAGAAGATTCTCAAAGAAATACGATCCTGGCCGGATGTCGCCAAGTGTAACCTCCCCGCAAAAATGTAAAAGAAAATATTTTAAATGTGAATATTCATTCTGCTAAGTGTAGCAGATATGAATTGAATGAAAATGCAATTGGAGCCAAATGTTAACTTCCCACAGTAATAAGGTCAATGATGATAAAAATGTGAAGAAATGTTAAGTTGCCACAAAATTAACGTTAAAATCAACCTGATAAATTGATTCTGGGAGGAAAAGCAAAGGAAATATTGTTTCAATTGTAATGATTATTTTCTTAAAAGATTGCTTTCAGAACAAAATTATTATTGGGGCAATTCTTGAACAAATTAATTACAGTTAACATACATTACATTATCAGATGTGCGCAATGCTGCTTCATTACCTTATTTAAAAAATATACCTCGTCCTGAACCTTGAACAGAGGGCCATGTCGACGCCCGCCGACTCCTCACACACGACTCCGACTGTCTCGCACGCGCTACTAGCACAGACGAACTACATGCTCTCGCGACTCGCTACGTAGAACAACTGCCCCGCAACTGGACTGAACTCTCGCGCGGTCAAGCGCAGGCTAGCAACGATAAACAACTCTCTGGTCAGAGATTCTGTCATGCCTCGCCATCGCTGCTACTGGATACATACGTGTTCCAACACGTTTCCCCAGTCAAACTGTGGTGCACTGAACAACTTTTAAATAAAAATAAGAAGTCAAAACACATTAGTTGCGAAGTCCTACCTTGGTACACATTTCTTTAAATCTATTTGATTTTAAAGGCTTTGTAAACATGCCACCAAGTTGATTTGATATCCCCGTTTTTATAGAGTTCACGCACAAAATAATACCGTACTTCGATGCGCCTAGAACGTTTGTGGAACTCTGCGCTTTCACTAATTTAATGGCACTTGCATTGTCAATTAACAATGCAGGCGTGTTTCTTTTTCCATTGATCTCCAACAACAGTCTGTTGGGCGATACTAACTCCTTGTCTCCTTCACTTGCAGTAAAGATGTCCACAATACAGCCGTATCGCCAATCATTGAAACAAAACTATTTGTTGATCGTCCTTTCTTAGTGTTGCCAGCAAAGTCAGCATCAGCATAGGCACAAAGTTTACCGCCAGATGAAGTATAGAAGAGACCTAAGTCTGAAGTTCCACGACGATATCTGAAAATACGTTTTACAGTGTTCCAGTCAGAAGAAGTGGGTTTAGCCATAGATCGAGCAACTTTTGAAACACCATAAGCGAGATCTGGACGAGTAGAGCATGCCAGGTACATAAATGATCCCACAGCCGAACAATAAGTAACGTCGTTGTCAAGAGTATTGCTATATTCACTGTTTAATTGTTGATTATCGCACGGAGCTTTTTATGGTTTTGAATCAGCCATGTTAAAACGGTGTAGAATCTTCTCTGTGTATGCTCGCCGTGAAATAAACAAGCCAGCCTCGCGTTGCTCTATTTGCATACCTAAAAATGAGTTTAAGGATCCCACTGTTATTTTTAATTGAGACTTTAACATATCAAAAAATGAATTCACTGCACTTTCGGTTGTTCCTGCAATAAGTCCATCATCGACATAAATAACAAACAGCAAATTTTCTGTTTTGCTTTGTCGAATCTAAATGCAAGGATCTGCTGTTGAGCTAATAAAGCCCTTTATTGTCATAAATGAATTAAACTTATTACTCCAGCAACGAGGCGACTGCTTATGTCCATACAATGATTTATTGAGGCGCCAAACACGACCTGACCTGTCACCGAAACCTCCCGGCTGAGTCATGTATATTTCTGTATACAAGTCACAAATAAAAATGCAGTTCTTGTAGTTCTAGCGTCGAATTGATCAAGTTTCAAATTTTTGTCTGCTGCAATCGCTATTACAGCACGAATAGCATCATAACGAGCAACTGCACTAAAAGTTTCATCAAACTCAAGTCCTGCGAGTGAAACATTCCGCGCACAACCAAACGATCAATCGACCCATCAGGTTTATATTTAATATGAAGTACTCATAGATTATCAATAACACGCTTTCCTGTAGGCAGTTCTACCAAGTTCCAAGTATCATTTTCTTCAAATACCTTCATTTCTTCTTTCATCGCATTAAACCATTCATTGGAATTACTGCTTTCCATAGCTTCGTTGAAGTTTTTTGGTGCAAGCTCTTCATGGATTGCTTTTGTCAGGCAAACTAATGCATTTACTTCTTGAGAGTGGTGAGGCTGGTATCCTAATTCGTAGTCACTTCCTGGGGAAGGTATTTCACGAACTGGACGTCGATTTCGTAACTCATTCGAATATTCTTGGTCACTAGTCTCAATCTGATCAACAGTAGTTTCACTTTTCTCTCCTGTTTCTTCAGGTACGGAATTAAATTCAAATTCAACAGAATTTCTAGTTGTACATAGCTTTTCTGGTTGAAAATCAACATTGCGTGATTTCATCACACGATGTTTTGATGGAATCCATACTTTGTAACCATCTTTGTCATTTACGTAGCCAATGAAATGACCAGGTATAGCCTTTTCATCAAACTTAGAACGAAATTTCTTTGGCAAATTTTGACCCAAATATTCGAGACAGCTAAAACTTTGCCAGTCCATAATTCGAAAGATGTTTTATCTTCAACACTTGACTCCCCAGTACGACTGAGTAGAAAAACGGCTGTGTCACATGCATGAGCCCAAAATGATTAATGTAACTCGCTAGACGTTAACCTTGAGCGAGCTAATTCAACTATATGTCGATTTGCTTGTTCAGCAACACCATTTTGCTCAGGCGAAAGGCGAAACTCAATACCACGGTCCCGTAGCACAGTAGCTACCGTGTTACAATTAAACTCTCCTCCACCGTCAGACCGAAATACTTTTACCTTATGACCAACAGCATCACGCTCCTTCAAAATGTTTTCAAGTTGTTACTCACTTCAGATTTATTTCGCATGAAATCTATCCGAACGAGACGAGAAAAATCAGCTTTGAAAATCACACAGCAACGAAAACCATTTGTAAGGACAACAGACATGACTCCATTAACATTTGCATTGATCAACTGGTGACGGTTTGTGGACGATCTCTGCTATGGCTAAATGGTTTACAGTGGGATTTGCCAAGTACACATCCATCACAAAACGATGTAGCATCAGGGCACGTTACTGATGTGCCGAAACGAGAGAGCACATCTTGTACACGACGTGTATCTAGATGACCGAGTCTCTCAAGCCAATATTGTAGTTGTTCTTCTGAAGTTGCTAAGTTAATCATTACTTGTGAATCCGGAGGACAAACTCGCATGTTCATAATGTATACTGAACCAACTAGTCTTCCTGTTGCTACCATTTCACTACATCGCCGACCGATAACACCTTTGTTATCATAAGTCACATTATATCAACGTTGTGTAGCTTGACGAACAGAAAAAAGTTGGTGTCTTACATCAGGTGCATACCAGACATTTTCAAGCAAAGCAGTCCCGTATTTTGCTTACGAATATTTCAATGTGAATAGTGCCAGTCCCATGTGCAAAAATAACTTCCTTGCCAGCTGTCTGCACACATTGTGAAATTGGAAACTTTTCGAATGTAGCGAAATGTTGTTTATTTGGTGAAATATGATGTGTAGTGCCAGAGTCCGAAATCCAAGAACCTGCACTATCAAAAGTAACATGAGACAACAAGCTAGTGGCTAGAAATGAATTTGGTTTGTTGCTCACTTTTAAACTGGAATTCTAATTATTACTGTCGTTAGCTGTGGCTTTTGCTTCTTCTGCGGCCATGCGCTTTCAACAGTTTGCTATAATATGTCCAGCTTTCTTGCAACATGGACACATACGAGTTTCTTTCTTCTTTGTCTTACTCCCCTCTGTTGCAAATTTATTCTGTTTTTGACGTTGCTCCTTCGATTTTGATTTTGGATAGAAAGCACCAGCTGCCTGTGTAGCTAGCGAATTCTCAATAAAACGCAAATTCTCAATTAGAAGCTGTGTCGTCTGCTGAAGTTCAGGAGCACAAGACCAGATCGAGATGTAAAAATGATATTCGGGTCCTAATGCTTTGAAAATACGATGGTGCAGCAGCGATAGTGGCAAGGTAGCATTTGGATTAATTTTGTTCAGTTCACTCCACAAGTCATGGAAAATGTTCGCAAGTAGCGACGTGCGTTTTGTAATAGACGTGACATCATCTTTTGACGTTTCAAAGAAACAATCGAACAACATATATAATGAAACTTCCTGGCTGATTAAAACTGTGCCGGACCTAGACTCGCTTTCGCAGGCAAGTGCTCTATCAACTGAGCTACCCAAAAACGATTCAGGCGTCGTCCTCACCACCTTTAATTCCGTCAGTACCTCGTCTCCTACCTTACAAACTTCACAGAAGCTCTTCTTCGAATCTTGCAGAACTAGCACTCCAGGAAGAAAGGATATTGCGGAGACATGGCTTAGTCACAGCATGGGGGATGTTTCTAGAATGAAATTTTCACTCTGCAGCGGAGTGTGTGCTGATATGAAACTTCCTGGCAGATTAAAACTGTGTGCCGGACCGAGACTCGAACTCGGGACCTTTGCCTTTCGTGGGCGAGTGCTCTATCAACTGAGCTACCCAAGCACGACACACGCCCCATCCTCACATTTTTAATTCCGCCAGCAAGTCCTGAGTTCCAGTTTCGGTCCGACACACAGTTTTAATTTGCCAGGAAGTTTCATATCAGCGCACACTCCGCTATAGAGTGAAAATTTCATTCTAGAAACTTCCCCCAGGCTGTGGCTAAGACATGCCTCCGCAATATCCTTTCTTCCAGGAGTGCTTGTTCTGCAAGGGTCGCAGGAGAGCTTCTGTGAAGTTTGGAAGGTAGGAGACGAGGTACTGGCGAAATTAAAGCTGTGAAGACAGGGCGTGAGTCGAGCTTGGGTAGATCAGTTGGTAGAGCACTTGCCTACGAAAGGCAAAGGTCCCGAGTTCTAGTTTCGGTACGGACACAGTTTTAATCTGCCAGGAAGTTTCATATCAGCTCACACTCCGCTGTAGAGTGAAAATTTCATTCTAGAAACGTATATAATCGCTGCAATGAAGATTATTCATACACTGACGTAAGGGTATCCCAAATTTCTTTTGCGTCAGTCTTCTTTCATATATAAAAGCAGGTTCCTGTTCAAGCGCCGTTCCAATGATACGAGCTGTGCGGCACTGACGTGTACCATCTATAATCGAATAAAGAGAATGTTCCTTTAAATAAAGTTGAATCTGCCATTTCCATGTTTCCCACTGATTTCCATTTGACAATTTACGAATGTTTGTATGATTAATATCGTCACTCAACTGAAGTGCTGTGATAGCCATTCCAAAAATTTTGCATTCTCACGAATATCCTAGTAAATGGGAAAATAGTCTGGCGAACGAATACTATCAGAGCCTGAAGCGTTCAAATCTGGGCCCATAACCTGTTGTGGATGAACTTCTGATACAATTTTATAGCAAGAACACAACACTTTTAGGAATAGTGATCTTCTTCCTTTAATATCTATAAGATGACTCATAGCAACAACAAAAACTTCATGGAGTAAAAGAATGGTGAATAAAAGAAACTCATAACAGCAAAGAAATTCACAACACAGAACCAAGCACCACCATAGGAGAGGAGAGGAAAAACAGTTCTGATTTTTTACTTTAACAGAGTTTCATTCGGATTTTACGTCCAAAAGTTACGTTTTTATGAGATTTTTACATGTGTCACTTCTATGTTTCACACTTGTGCAAATCGGTTCAAATTCTGTAAAAATGTGGACAAATACAGATCATTAATGGTCGTCCTGTTGTTTTGTGAAAGCTTTATCCATTGGCATAATATAGCGGTCTATAGTTGCACATAAAATGCATTTAGAATCCGCTTTTACGCGAATCCCACATGCTGAGGCGGTTTAAAGTAATAAGGTGATAACAAAAAATTTCCTACAGTAGTTATAAGAATCATTTGCAAAAATGTTTCTCAGTTCATGTTTTATGTGCGAAAAATCATGCATGTCCATATTAAACTGTATTTCGTAGAAATGTGTTGCTTTTTAAGTTCTGTATGTGAGTAGAATTTAAAAAACTGGTTATTACAGTTGATTATCGTTTAGTTGTTTATACATTAAATATTTTATTCGCCAGTGGCTCAAAAGAATCGCAAAATCTTTGCACTTGCAAAACAGTGCATGTACCAAACCAGAATTATGCCCAGCCCTGAACAAAATTATATACTGTCTAAGTGAGCATTTAAAGCTTTATCTATAACCATACAGAAAACTAAACTAGAACAAAAATCGCTATAAAAATAACTCTCGGAAAGAGGGTATCTTATTTCCAATCAATAAAAAATGTTTTGCTGTGTTTTCTTCAAGAACTACCATGCTATCTTGTAGAAAATTTAATTTCAGAAAAACAAGCTAAAATACTCCAATTTTCGTACAGGACTGAAAATTTAATAGCATTTTGTCATGCATACATTGATTCACAGTAGTTCTGCTCATTTTAGCCAATTACACTTATACTTAATTCAAACATGTTGTCGCAGCATTTTGTGCCAAAATTGTTCACATCAGTTTTTCTACCAGTGGTTTCTTAATTTTAATTTTTATTATTGCATATTTTAAACAAACAATACAAGAATTTTAAATTAAGAAATAATGAGAAGGTGTAATACTTTCAGCAGTTTATAACGAAATGTATTTAAAAACTAAGGTCTGTTGAGCAGTATTTAACTGATGGAAGTCCTGAATGAAGTTTCAGATATGCAGTGCTGTCTATCGAATCTTCAGAAAACCTGATTCAGTAGTCGTTTAGGAAACTTGTTTAGGTAGTCGTTTGCCAGCAGATCACAACGACCAAGACAATCATAGCTCCCACCAGCTGTGAAGTATGCGGTGTGATTAGATTTTTGCTGGCAAAAGGACCTTCAGTTGCTGAAAACCATCGTGAGTTATGCCTAGTGTATGAACCTGAAATAGTGAGTGGTAAACAAGTTCGAAAATAGTGTCGAGAATTTCAAAATTGCTGCACAAATGTTCACAATGAATAGCAAAGTATTTTTACTGACAACATTGTTGATCAAGTGAAGCAAAAATGGCTAATGAATTCCAAAATTTTGCTCGAACCTCAGTTTGCAGGATTTTCACTGAACAGCTTGGACACTACAAACTGTGTGTGAGGTGTGTTCCAAATAGCTCACTGATCAGCACAAAGGGCAAAGAATGCATAGTGCATGACAATTTTTAGAATGCTGTAGACAAGATGGAGATGATTTGTTTACTCACATTGTTAGAAGCTACAAGACATGGATATTGTACACCAATGCAGAAACGAAATAACAGTCAACATCTACTAACGCCATTCAAGTTCACCCAAACCAAAAAAAATTAAGCCATCTCCATTCTCGAATCGAAAAATGATGGCGACTGGTTTTTGGAATGAATAGGATGTCCTTTTGACTGATTTCATGGACTGAGGGTCAACAATTACAGCTGACTTAATAGTTATAAGTGAAACATTAACCAAACTAAGGTGTAAAAAGAAGAAGTTTTTCTGAGGGCATAAAATTTCTAGGGTTTGAGTTGTTACTGGAGGGACACTAAATCAATTTTTTAATTTCTGGGTGGGTGGGGCTTGACTTTTCCCCACAAGGGGATCATTTCTCCTCCCAAATTCATCTCCTGTTACATGTATTATGAGAGGTGTAAGAACAAATGGACACAAATTTATATGCTTATAGAGAATGGGATGCATCTATAATATAGAGTATCTGAGTGTTGGAGTACATCTACGAAGGAAGAAACCTACAGTGTGGATCCATGCATCCTAAACTTTAATGACACATTGTGTTAGATTGCATGACATAACAAATGCCATACTGGATGACATGTGCATGGATACAACATGACAGCATGTATCACATTACATTATTTGCCCAGTGCCTTATATTAAAAGACAACAAGTAAAAAAGAATGAAAATGCCTATGTGTCAAAATATTTTGATTTAGATGTCTTTGAAGCTGCCAGATCCACATCTAAACCTACATCTATACTTTGCAAACCACCGGTAGGTGCATAGCAGAGGGATGTCCTATTGTATCAGTTATTAGGGTTTCTTCCCATTCCCTTCACGTATGGAGTGTGGGAAGAATGATTGTATGGGCCCAAAACGCTTGAGCAGTATTCTAGAACCGATCACATTAGTGATTTTTAAGCAATCGCCTTTTTAGATTAATTGCACTTTCCTAGTATTTTACCAATAAACCAAAGTCTACACTTGGTTTACCCAAGTAAGTGGAAAAGCTATTATCCTTCTTTTACATCCCTAGCTCTCTGCAAGACACATTCGCCTTTTATTGCTATGATAGAAGCATTTTTCATTCTGCTCTTAAATGTTTAATCAAATTATGACATCACAGGAGTAACAGATCTTTGTGGAAAGTTAAGTGCAGGATATACAACAATCAAAGGCTGAGGACGAAATAGAAGAAGAAATGCCAGAGGAAATGGAATATGGTATACTACAGCTCTAACTTATTTGAATGAGTGATTCTTCAGAAAAGGTATGTAAGTCACTTTTTACAGTTTTGAGAAAAACAAAATAAACTTATTTTTTCTTATGTGGTATTAAATACTGTTTTGGTAAAATTACAAATTAAAATATGTACATAGGCCTACAATTAGGCACATTTTCGACGTGTAATGCCCATTAGGAAACCTGAAAATTTGTTTTATCTTATAGACTTAGGGACCTTTCAACACTCAACAACATTTAAAGTATGGTTTTGCTGCAAATAATGCAGATCGTTATTAAATAATAAGTAATATCTGATATCTGTTAGCTCATAATACAGACACAGATCTTTAGTAGTCAATGGATATTATTACATCACAAAGACTTGTTTTACTGAACATTATTCATTATTGTCAAGAGACACTGAAACTACTTGTCACTGTGAAAGTTGATCAAAAAAGCCATTGTGTTTTCTGAAGTACATGACATAACTTTCTTTTGCTATTTTACATGGGCATTTTTCCTTGTGGATAATCTTTGTAAATGGCTAAAGATGCTTCACTAGTGTTCTTGAGGATAAAGGTATTCAGGGTTAGAAAATCACCTAATCTTATGTCCTCAACTGTTTTTACAATACCTTTGTGTTCACAAGAGTACTCCAAATAATGATATTTGGAAATACTAAATTGGAATCTTTCATTTCTTGGAAGGTATCTGGTTTCAAGAGAGACAGGGCTTTTTATAATGAGTAGACCTCCAAGTAGAAGGCCTGATGATAATGTCAGACTTGACTGGCTTATTGTCCATGGATTTTTTTTCAGCATTAGTTATAAGCTCACGAATTCATGAGGTGTGTAGGTAGTGTGACACATCCCAATGGGACGTTCTATTATGCTGAATTTGTAAAAATGTCCATGTAAAGGGAAAAACTGTTTAATCGTTTTAAACCTGCAAATATCAGTTAGATCAACACAAGCTCTTGACAATGTATGGTTTTTGCTTTTCCCAGGACAATTAACCGAAAATAGGTGTTACGCAGTAAATGTCTTAGGCACATGGTTTTTATGAAGTCCAACCAGAATAAAGCAAGTTCATCAAGTCCATTGTTGATCTGACCTTCATGGTAGATGTAGTAATGGGCTAAATCTGTTTTAGTGTTGAAAATTTAACAAAAAATTCACTAAGTAATAAATTTCCTGAACAGGAAACTTAAATGTTGCATGTAATCAAATACAAGGCCTAAGATATTTTCATTTTCTTTACTCTTTTTAGTCATTTCATTAAGGGCAGATTTGAAATGTTTAACTCACATCTTGTTCAAAATTCTGCAGTTGTAACTCTTTTTGCAGGACTATGCATTCACACACTTTTTTCCTTAAAAAAACCAACATGTTCCAGTTTGTGGTTTTCTGGTCTTTGAGTTAAAATTTTCTTTGAAATATGCATAAAAAACTCATACTTGGTATTTGAAACAGGATGTTTTACCTCACACATGTCATACGTTCGGTTCATATGACAAACACGTAAAGTTTGTATCAGATTCATAGTGCATTTTGTACTGCGGAAATGAGCTTATATATTCACATATCCTTAAAAGTTTGTTTGGGCCAATTTTTCTTCCACGGGAATGACTGCCATAATTGTCATGTGGTAACATCCTTCCAGAAGTAACTGTCTAATATGTTTAATACGATTCTCAGTCACATCATAGAACTTAGAAAAAGCCCCCCCCCCCCCCAAAAAAAACGTTTGTTAGTTTCATACAGAATTAAGGGAGAATAGTACACAGTGAACCAAAAATTACATTACTGATAATTCTGTAGAAATTATTTCTTATGATACAAAATGTTTGTCTTTGTTTAAAAGAACATTTTGCTGCCAGCATTTTTTAATAAAAAAATACTTTGGCAATTAATTAACAAATGAATTTATCGTTTTGATAAAGGATGCTGCATGGTACACAGTGAAACAGTTATGATTTCTTACATTATTAATATCTGAATGGCTTACATCACACACAAAACAATAATATTAATATCATATATAATTATGACCATTAGGATACAATAAGTTTTTCTGGGCGAAAATATCAAATTTACCAAAAGTAATTGGACATAATTTCGTCATCTCTTGGTAACCATAGGCAACACTGATGGCAGAATCATCATAATTTTCTTGTGTGATACACAAACTATTTCATCTGCTTCTGGGAACACAGAACCAGTTATGTCTTTTTACTTTTCTGAATGTATAAGACTTCATATTTATCACCAGCAAGTAGCTTCAACTCTTTAGGAACAAAAATAGAATCAACTATAGTCACCACTCACAACATCATGGTTCAAATACAAAAGCTGTAGTGATAAATTCTCCTCTGATTCATTGGATGACATACCATCCCTATTGCTTTGTTCATCACTTTTGCTGGAGCCCCTTTTACTTTCACATTGCTTAGTTTTCTGCTTGTTGGCTCTTTTCATATTTCTTTTCTCTTTTCCTTCTAATTTTACCCTTTCCCTTAAAGCTTTTTTTCCTTCATTTGCAGACTTCTCATGTGTTAAAATCAGTATGATGCTTCCTCCTTGGGGAGTGCCCAGTTGTTTTCTTAGGAGGAGCTATGGGAAATCATGAAACTCCTTCAGTGAAATATATGATTTTCTGGTGCTAGTATTATCAGTATATAAACTTTTACTGAGTGATTCAGCATTTTGCACATAATTTTCCTGAGTGTTTGTTGGGGCACATGGCTATCTGAATCCAATAGTTGTACTGGATTAGCACACCATCAGAATTTATAGAGTTGTCTGAAACTGCAATATAAGGAAACCCAACTCACTGAATATCTTGGCATAAATGGACAAATTCCACATTTTCTAAACCCAGAAGTTTCATTTGTTGGTGTCACTGCCTTAAGATAATTTTCACCAGCATGTGCTTTAACTTCACAAACTGTCATAAGCCTGAATTTCTCAGTGTCCATGAATGTACAATGTTTCACTGTGTATTGCAGTAAACAAGTGTTTCACTGTGTACTAAAGACACTGTAGACTATAAAATTAGTTGAGATTCATAACCTACCTATCTACTGCATCTAAAGCTGGTCAGTATATAATTAAAAGCGTATATTTGGCCCCAAGATAGAAAATTCCTCATTGCTGCAAGTATTATGGGAAATATTAAACTATATAGTCGATGTTAATTGTAATTTCTGCCTAGCAGAAAGATACAATAACATACACACCATTACAATCAAAGATGTCTCTCATAAACGTCAACAACAAGGAGATGTGGTCAACACATAGTGATATCAATATGAATGAAAAATATTACTAGAAATAGCTAAATGGAATTTCACTGTGTAACATGTTTCATTGTGTATTACTCCCCCTACATGGATTTAAAGAAGCAACATAATTCCTCATATGATGTAGCTTAACATGAGTCAGCCCTATCATCCATTATAAATCCAAAACTTGTTTATCTTTAGATTGCAAATCAGCAGGTAAAGAGTTGTATACCAAGGCTTTACCTATGTCTAAAACTTTGTAAAGCAGTTTCTTTTTCACCTAAAATCAAATAAAGCGATATTTAGGTATAGGTAATTAATAAGACTGAAATGAGACATGATTATTTTTGTTCCCAGTAGCAAACAAACAGCCACATATCTACATACATTTACCACAAGAGACAAATTTTCTGGCTCCATACTATCCTGTTCATTGGGATAAACCACCTATTAGCCTATCACCCAATCATTTATCGCCACAACAACAAAAGCAGCAAAAAGAACTAGCAGCAGCAAACATTTTGCATTGTAACCAACTGTTGCGAGTTGAAAGGGACCGGAGTCACTGATGGTTTTCTTATGACACTTACTTCAGAAAAGACACTGGCTGTAACGTGTATAAAGAAAGCTTGACTGAGGCGCGTTTTGACAGTCGAACGAGTGTAAACCCCCACAGATAGTGAAAATCCAATGATCCCAAAAAAAAAGAAAAATATGGCTTAGGTATCTTTTAACAATCACCCACTCATTCGTGTGTCTCCATGACCATTCGCAAATAATTTCGCCAGTCGTTATGCCCTGTAACCCGCGAAGTAGGTTAATATGTGAAAACTACCATCGCTTAACGTGCCACTGTCTAGACCATTTGGATCGTTTTTACCTGCCCCTTAGAGATTGTTTGCAGTTTTGTTTTGCATGGCTTGTTGTGAACACGGGTCACGAGATAATTCTCTACGATCATTTAATGTGCTGAACTGAAATATTCTTTGCACAACCGAAGCCGCTTGTTGCTAAAATTTCTTTCCTAGTCCGATCTATGGCGGGCCAGCAGTGAATAGAAACTGTGTCAGGCGAAGGGACGAGATTTAGTAGAGTTATTGCATACACAGACATTTGCGCCAATGTTTGGATAGTTTTCTCAGCAGGGTTAAGGCCGACTACCTGTCGTGTGCATACCAATTACCAATTACCAATTCTATGCCATCCACCAGCCACAGCTGGACAGACAGCGTCAAGATACAACATTATCAAAATGCATGAATACAACTCTACTACGATAGTAATTTAATAGATTACAATAATATCACAACTATAAAATAGATACAAGTATATAATGAAATTAAATATAACGGTTGCTGTTGGAGTCATGGAACTGAGCTGCAGCTCAGGTAAACACTATGCTTTTACTAGAGAAGAATTCTTCAATATTGTAGAAGGGTTGCTCTTTTAGCTTACACAAAATAGTAGTTTTAAACTGCTCCCATGGTAAAGACTGAATGTGATGAGGTAGAGCATTAAACAGTTTTAGGGCCACCATTGGGAAGCTGCTTTTTGTCTTTGCTAATCGACACCTTGTCATGTCGATACTGTCTTTGTTGCGAGTGCTGTATTTGTGAACTTCATTTCTCTTTCTGTAAATATCATGGTTTCTCTTTATGTGGATGAGGCAGTTCAATATATATTGACTGTAAACAGTCAGAACTCCTAACCTGGTGAAAATTGGTTTACAGTGGTATGTTTTTTTTTGCGTGAAGTAGTGATCCTCATTGCTTTCTTTTGCAATAAAAGCACATTCTTGCAGCCTGCAGAATGGCCCCACAACAACAGCCCATAACTGATGTGGCTGTGGAACATAGCATAGTACACAGTTAAAAGGTACTGTTCTGGTACTATACTTTGCAGTTTCCTCAAGAGGTACAGGACCTGTGAAAGTTTGGCACATGTTTGGTGTGTTGTTGCTAGGTTTAATTTGGTATCAATGAGAAAGCCCAGAAGTTTAACATCTGCTGTGTTATCCAGTGCTCCAGTATTGCTGAGGCTGCATATCATCCTCTGAGTTTTTTCTCCATTAATGTTCATTTTGTTCATGATAAACCAGGCCTTAGCTTCATTGAACAAGACTTCTGCTTGTTGGACTGCCTGTTCAACATTTTCTCCTTTTGAGAACAAGAGTGTATCATCCGCAAACTGCAAGGTGTGCCCATTGGAATCTATGTCATTTACGAAGCCAAGGAACAGCAGGGGCCCTAATACCAATCCCTGTGGCACACCATGCTGTAGCTTCTTCTCACCTGGATCAGCTCCTTGCACAGAGACAATCTGTTGTCTGTTTCTCAGGTAGGATTCAAGAGTTTGTATGACAGATCCCCCTATACCATATGTTTTTAGCTTTCTGAGCAGGGCCTTATGTGGGATGAAGTCAAATGCCTTACTAAGGTCACAGAGTACTAGTGCTATAGACTCTTTGTCTTCAAAACCCTGACTTATGTTTGTAACTGAGTCAAGTACAGCTGTTGTTGTTGACCTGCCCTTCCAAAAGCCATGTTGCGCATCATAAAAGAGACTATTTCCTTCAAAGTAACTTAATAGTTGTTCTTTCATTATCGATTCAATCATAGATATTGGCCTGTGGCTTGACACTTCATGTGCACTGCCTTTTTTGTAAACAGGCACTGTGCATGCTACTTTCAGGAAGTCTGGAAATTCCGCTGCATGGAAACTTTTATTTATTACTACTGCTAATGGCTGTGCAATTTCACTGATTATAGTTTTTAACATAGTACAGGACATGCCATAAGTATCAGGGCTCCCTGAAGATTTGTAGCTTTTTACAATTTTTATTATTTCTTTTGAATACACTCTCTTTCACATTACCATGCTGCATTTATTCTCAAATTTCACAGCAGCTGCAGGATCTATTCCAAAGTCACGAATTTCATCTACTGTGTTTTCCACTATTTTTATAAAATAGTCATTAAACTCATCTGGACTGCAAGAATTAGAGCAAGAGGTGGGCTTTTTCCTGTGCTCATTAACCAGGTCCCATGCTGCTTTATATGGATTGTGAGCTTCTTCAATAAATCTGGCATTGCTTTCCTCCTTTGCTTTTTCTTCTTCCTTTCTGTAGATCTTTTTGGTCTGTAAATAACTAGAGTACAGTCTATCCTTAATATCTATATCTTTAGCAGCTTTGACTTTGTCATTTAGTATTTGGACAATACATGTTATTTTGGCTAGTCTAGGAGTATACCACCTCTTTACTTTGTTAGTTATCTGTCTACGTTTTGATTTAGCATTTGAATATCTCTTGGGTTTTAATGGGAAATGTACATCAAATTTCACTTTAAGGGTCTAGAACATGTGATTGAATGCAGAATTTTGTGGCAACTCATCAATTATTTGGTGTCAATATAGAGAAGACACTGTAGTTTTGAAATTATCTAAGCCTTTCTTTGTAATAACTCTATTTCTGAACTCATAATTTGAATGCCAGCTGGGAATTTGTTGTGTACTTACTGAGTTTGTCCGTAACTTCATGATTACTGCATGGTGATCTGCTAGTAAGGATCCACCACACTTACTTTGTAGTCCCAACTATTTAGGTTTCTCACAATTGTGTCAAGACAAATAGCACCTCTTGTTGGTAGAGAGTTTCTTGCTAATAGCCCATAGCTGCTTACTAAGTTCATGAAAGCTCTTTCTTTATCATTACCTTCTCCAATATAAATGTTAAAGTCTCCACATAAAGCACTTTTTGTCCCTAAGTGCACTAGGTGACACAGACAGCTTTCCAACTGGTTGAGGAAATTTTCAAAATTTCCATCTGGGGAACGGTAGACAGAAACAACAATTAAGTTGGCATCTGACAGTCCCAAAGCAGCTAATTCTAGGTCTAAAGCTACACAAAATTTACTTGAGTCAATTTTATTGGCACTGAGTTTACTATTTACATACACAGCCACATCACTGTGGATAGTAGTTTCTCTACACCATGCATTCACCATTTCTAAATATTCAACGTTTCTGTAGTAATACATCAGGTCTCACTTCATCATCAAATAGTGATAATGTATCAAGTTTTGTTCTGAGGCATTGCACATTTACATTCGCTATAACTAAGACAGCATTTTCTTCAATGATATCATTTCCTTTTTCACTAGAATGTTCTTGGTTTTGGGAGTTTATCGCACTGGTGTACTGGGCATCCTCCGGAATAAAAAACGTTTTATCACAATGTTCTTTGGCCATATACTGTTGTCCATTATTTTATCTTTTGGGTTGAAATCATCATCAATTTTGAAGCTATTATTTATTCCCTTTGTTTCCAGTTTTTCAACTGTAAAATTGTTGTGACTTGGGAAAGTGTTCTGTAAGAAGTTATTTACACTTTCAGCTGTGGTGCCACCTCTTAGTTTGCTTAGGTGGAACCAGGTTTTTTTTGTCACCATACAGCGTTCCTTTTTCATCGCCAATACCTATTATGGCTTTATTTCTGTTTTTAATACTGGCATTCACAAACGTTTGTATAGTGGGCCTCAAACACTGTTCACCAGATTTTCCATTTTGTAGCACAGTCTTGTAAGATGTTTTGTTTTCTTGTCCTGTGTCTTCAGTGGTTTTGGCCAGATCATTTTCTCGTTTCGCTACAGTCAAATTGCTTTTGCCTCCTCGCTTGTTTTTCACTTATTGCCAGTCTGTATTGATGCCTTCCGAAGAGTTTTCGTCAATCAGATTGTTTACGTCTGTATTTTGTTTGTTTTTAATATGGGGCTGAGTTTCACTGACACACTCATTGTTTACATTTGTACTAGATGCCACCTTAGCAATGTTTGGGTCTTCAGCGGTATTTCTCGTTGGAAAATTACCACGTGATGAATTTGCAGGTTTTTTGCTGCTGTTGTGATTGGTGATAGTGGTAGGTGCTGCTTCTCTGACACACCCCAGACCAGTATTTGAACGTGTCGTCGTAAAAACATACTTAAATGTTCTGTGTGTATTTGAGCTACCGGTACATATTTTCATCGTATTATGATGAAAAATCTTGTAACATTGTAAGATGATCCCTGGTTAATTCAATAAGATATCTATGCAGACAGATCGTTGCGCGGCTCTGCTTTACACCATCACACACATACGTTTACATTCTGAGGACGAAGGATTTCATGCCGGTATAATGACTTCCTAAACGGGTAGTCGTAGACAAATTGTTACTTTAAAAATGTTGGTTAAAGAACGTTAGCGTAACAGCATTCCCTTCCTCTCATAGAACATCTTTTATAGTGATTCTATCCTTTTCCCAGCTTTTACATGACAACTTAGAATTTGCCAGGGTGGTATTATCTAATTCGTTGCCTGTGACCAACAAGATTGGCTACCCTGCATAAGCAAAACAAAAGCGAAAATGTCATCAAAGTACTTCAAAGGCCAAAATCTCTGAAGGACCTGTGGGATATGACGGCGTAACAATATGATAATTGTTTATTTACAGTAGTTCTTGTACAGTTATTTAAAATGAAGACCCGGTTTAGTACGTTCGATATCGTATCAATTGCCACTGAACTTCAAAGGTAGTTTCGTCGTTTTGTGTATTAATTTGTGTGTGACAGTATTCCAATGTAGCACGCATTGATACAGTTTCATCCTCAAATTTTGTGTTTTAGGTTGATTGGCATGCGAGTGGCACAGGTATATGATATAGATAACAAGACATTTCTTATAAAGCTGCAAAGACCCGAGGAGAAATGTGTTCTTCTTTTGGAATCTGGGAACCGTATACATACGACGGGCTTCGAATGGCCAAAAAATGTAGCTCCTTCGGGTTTCAGCATGAAGGTAGTGTTTACTTTTAATTACTTTGTTCCTTCACGCCCCCTCTCTCTTCCTAATAAACAAGTGAAATGACTTAATTTTTCTTCAGATGCGCAAGCACCTGCGCAACAAGAGACTAGAACATTTGAAACAACTTGGCATGGACAGAATACTGGATCTTCAGTTCGGAACAGAACAAGCAGCGTACCATATAATACTTGAAATGTATGACCGAGGCAATATCGTGTTAACAGACTGCGACATGACAATTTTGTACATTCTACGACGTCATGTGGAGAATGAAGATGTGAAGTATGTGTTATATCTGAACCACCACTTCTTTTAGAATCATAGATAGTTTTACTTTTAAGATATTCATATTAAGCTAGTCCCTTTACATTCTGAAGGCGACTTCTGGCAATTTTTTTAGCAGTATTATTATGCCTGTGTATAAGAGTTTTTCACAGTGCATTTGACATACTAAAACCAGTTGGTGTATGTTTGGTTAGCATTTATCACTGAGTTTCCTCAAATCGAAGTAAGACGTGTGATTCATGAGAATTATTTCAGTAGAAAATCACAAAGATTGTTTTAATTTCTGTAAGACTTTTGCACAAGACTAATGAATGCTATAGAAGTGTTGTTATAAATTCTGTTGTACATCATGTAGCAGTGGGTTCAGACTGAATACATTTTGGATTAGACTGCAGAATTGGCACTTTCCTCATTTGTTGTCCCTAGACTGCACTATTTCACGCCAGAATACATCACTTTGTTGTATGCTTGTTTGATGATTTAAGGCAACATTACCACTCGCAAACTGTAACTTGACATCTCATTTGTGGGGAGTGGCGAGGGTGCATAGGATTTGCTATGGGAAGAGGGAGAGGTGGGTAATGAACTCTGCCTCCATGTACTCCGAGTACCCAGTGCAGATGACATAAAAATGTGTTTGGAACTTCCACAAGCTCCTGAAAATTGGCTTTCTTTTCCAAACCTGAGTAGGAGTTAATCCCTCAATGGACCAGCAACCACATCACCACCACTCATTTTCGAAGAAATCACAATGAAACACATAAAGCACAGCCCAGCAGCAAATCAGATGACACTGCTGTCAACACTGGCTAAATGTGCTGCACAATTGGCAACAAACATATGCAAATACCTACAGCACCAAGTCGCCCAACAGCTACTGTTGGGAATCCATATGCCAATTTATAGTTCCCACATAGTGCTCCTATGTATTGTGATCATTGTCTTTGCTCACTTTTGTGTTGTTGCTCATTGTTGTTTACATTCTGTGTGGTATTTTATGCAACCCATGCTCCAGTATAAATGTAAAGACTCATTTGAAAAATGTGGATGAACCACCTATTGTACTGATAAAAAGGGTTTCATCAGGTATAGTTAATACTATAGGTGCTAACTGTATAGGCAAATTTGAATAGAACATCCCGTGTAACATACGTCCAATTTTTGTTGATTACAGAGATACAGCTGTTGGAATGTACCCAAACAAATACAGAAGGCGTTAAGCAAAGGAAAATTATTAATTTCAAATTTGATTTTCTTAAATTTCATGTCTAATTTCAGTGCACTATAGAATTCTCGTAACCACTCCACGTGTGTCCGCAGCTCGTGGTCTAGCAGCTAGCATTGCTGCCTCTGTATCACAGGTTTTCAGGTTCGATTCGCGGCCAGGTTGGGGATTTTCTCTCCCCAGGGACTGGGTGTTTGTGTTGTCCTCATCCTTTCATTCTCATCATCATCATTCGTGACAGTGGACAGATTGGACTGCGTAAAAATTGGGACTCTTTACGGGCGCTGATGAGCTCGCAATTGAGTGCCTCGCGAAGCAAATATCATCACAACTCCATGTATAGCTCTTCTGAAGTCATTTGATGTTCTTTTATGAAGGCAGCACTATTAATAATCTGAATGATCAGTTCTTCTCTTGTTTTATTTTTTCTTTGAAGACCACTTTTCAGCCATTTCCACTGGCAAATCGGGTCGACAGAAGCGTCCGATCCCACGCGTCAGCTTTGACCCGTGACGTAAGGGTGTTGTGTGTGACGTCAAGACGGCGCGGAGTTTGGTTTGAGTGTGGCTGTCTCCAGTTCTGTTTTATTTTATTTACTTTTCTGGTCTGTTCGTTCTATCTCGTGAGATTTTTTTTTTTTTTTAATTTAAAAACACTTATTACTTATTTTAATTATCTGTTTCCTCGAATTTCTGTTTTAGTTTATTATATTTATCTTTCAGATCTGTTCGTTCTATCCTGTGAGATTTTTTTAAAGGCAAAAAACACTAATCAGCTACTGAAGCATCTTTATCTTCTATGGGTTGCAGGGGTTACGACCCCTGGGGAGGTGGGTGGGTAGGTGGGTATTCATGCATGGCTGTCTTCACTTACAAGTTGTAGCTACGCAAGGCGTCTAAATTTGTTTATATTTAGTTTGCCCCCCACCCAAAACACCCCATTTCCTGCGCTTGTCCCGTTAGTGTCATTAGGCTTCTTTTGAAAAGTGTGTGTGTGTTTGTTTTTGTTTCCGCCATATTTGTGACGTCATGGGTCAAAGCAGACGGGTGGGATCGGACGCTTCCGTATTTCCGGCAAATCCCTCTAGAGGGATGAGATACGGGACCTTGTTGTTGTTGTTGTTGTTGTTGTGGTCTTCAGTCCTGAGACTGGTTTGATGCAGCTCTCCATGCTACTCTATTCTGTGCGAGCTTCTTCATCTGCCAGTACCTACTGCAACCTACATCCTTCTGAATCTGCTTAGTGTATTCATCTCTTGGTCTCCCTCTACAATTTTTACTCTCCACGCTGCCCTCCAGTACTAAATTGGTGATCCCTTGATGCCTCAGAACATGTCCTACAAACTGATGCCTTCTTGTAGTCAAGTTGTGCCACAAACTCCTCCCCAGTTCTATTCAATACCTCCTCAGTAGTTATGTGATCTACCCATCTAATCTTCTGCATTCTTCTGTAGCACCACATTTTGAAAGCTTCTATTCTCTTCTTGTCCAAACTATTTATCGTACATGTTTCACTTCCATACATGGCTACACTCCATACAAGTACTTTCAGAAACGACTTCCTGACACTTATATCTATACTCGATGTTAACAAATTTCTCTTCTTCAGAAACGCTTTCCTTGCCATTGTCAGTCTACATTTTATATCCTCTCTACTTTGACCATCATGAGTTATTTTGCTCCCCAAATAGCAAAACTCCTTTACTACTTTAAGTGTCTCATTTCCTAATCTAATTCCCTCAGCATCACCCGACTTAATTCGACTACATTCAATTATCCTCGTTTTGCTTTTGTTGATGTTCATCTTATATCCTCCCTTCAAGACACTATGCATTCCGTTCAACTGCTCTTCCAAGTTCTCTGACAGAATTACAATGTCATCGGCGAACTTCAAAGTTTTTATTTCTTCTCCATGGATTTTAATACCTACTCCGAACTTTTCTTTTGTTTCCTTTACTGCTTGCTCAATATACAGATTGAATAACATCGGGGAAAGGCTACAACCCTGTCTCGCTCTCTTCCCAACCATTGCTTCCCTTTCATGCCCCTCGACTCTTATAACTACCATCTGCTTTCCGTACAGATTGTAAATAGCTTTTTGCTTCCTGTATTTTACGCATGCCACCTTCAGAATTTGAAAGAGTATTCCAGTCAACATTGTCAAAAGCTTTCTCTAAGTCTACAAACGCTAGAAACGTAGGTTTGCCTTTTCTTAGTCTTTCTTCTAAGATAAGGCGTAAGGTTAGTATTGCCTCATGTGTTCCAACATTTCTACGGAATCCAAACTGATCTTACCCAAGGTCGACTTCTACCAGTTTTTCCATTTGTCTGTAAATAATTCGTGTTAGTATTTTGCAGCTGTGACTTATTAAACTGATAGTATCTCTTCTGTTACCCAAGGATTTCTACTAGCCCTCATCTTTTTACCTACTTGATCCTCTGCTGCCTTCACTATTTCATTCCTCAAAGCTACCCATTCTTCTTCTACTGTATTTGTTTCCCCCATTCCTGTCAATCGTTCCCTTATGCTCTCCCTGAAACTCTGTACAACCTCTGGTTCAGTTTATCCAGGTCCCATCTCCTTAAATTCCCACCTTTTTGCAGTTTCTTCAGTTTTAATCTATAGTTCATAACCAATAGATTGTGGTCAGAGTCCACATCTGCCCCTGGATATGTCTTACAGTTTAAAACCTGGTTCCTAAATCTCTGTCTTACCATTATATAGTCTATCTGAAACCTTTTTAGTATCCCCAAGGTTAAGAAGGTGTCAGACATTATTTTGCTAATATTTTTGTGTGGTTTGTGATGTCATCCGTTGGTCATTTCTTAAGGTTCTCCACCGTGATCATCGGATCGTCACTCTATCAGCATGATGTCAAGTTATTGCTTATCCCAATTATTTTTGTAGCTTCAGTGATGTATATTTACTTCCAACTCTGCCTTATCTCTTTACTGAAACTAGACAGTTCTTATCAATGTACGATCACTAATCTGCTCTCTCTCAGAAATCCCCCTTCGTCTAACCTCATCCTAATTGCAGGTTGATCTCTATCTTTCTCAGTGACTTGCCCTTCATTTTTAACGTTACACAATCTATCCCTCTCTGCTCCATGATGAAGAAACTGTTAGTTTAAAAAACAGGATAATCTTTACCTTTTACATGGAGCTATCAGTACTAGTACATGTTTCACCTCGTAAAAGTATGTGTCACCACCAAAACTGTGTCATAATTTACTTACTGATCTTTCCTCCTCTTTTGTTCAAGCATCTTACCTCATTACCCTCATTTCTGATTTCGTTAAATATAATTGTTGCTATTTCGTTATGTAAGAACACCAGAAAAGCAGTTTTGTTCTGGAAGCTGAGTGTGTGATGATATGCATGAAATATTTGCTCTCATGTACAATTTACACTGGTCAAAGCAATTAGGTAAGCACTCTGAAGTTCATCAAATGTTTTGGGGAGAATTATGGAGTCACTTTGTTTGAAAAACACAGAGCTGTTCACCAAGATAAGTGGCTTGTGAGAGTTTGTTGATTACTGGTGATTAAAATGATGATGACTTTTGACACTTCTGCACAGAGGAAGCGTTGGGAGGCACTGCAGCTGGCACAAGCCAAAGGTTCCTCACTGACTTTTGGTGCATAGTGGTTAATGGGTTATCAGTGAAGCATTGTTAAATAGTAAATGAATGACATTACTGACCAGAGCACTGCAGTCAATAACTATTTTTATAAATACTCAAGTTAATGGCGTAAGCGGCATGATTCGTAGGTAAGGATCCTCTGGTCCGATTCCACTCGTCTGCTTTGAGGCATGACATAAGGGTGTTGTGGTGTGTAACGTCATTACGGCGCGGAGTTTATGAGTTGGTTTTGTGTGTGTGTGTGTGTGTGTGTGTGTGTGTGTGTGTGTGTGTGCGCGTGCGTGTGTGTTGTTTTTCTTAGTTGTAGGTGTCGGTTTTTTCGTATCAATAGTTATGGTTGACCTGTACAGGTCAAGTAAAATGACCGATTCCAATTTTTATATGTAGGTATTGGTGTTCATTGGCGCCATATTGGAGACTCCTAGAATAGCCATTTCCGCCATATTGATGACGTCATGGGTCAAAGCAGACGGTTGGAATCGGACACTTCCATAATCCTGGATCATCACTACCCTCTTGTTCGGAGACAGACCTGGCCGGTGCTGGAGCTGGTGTTGACCTTCACGGATACATGTTTCATCAACTGTGTTCTTTGTGTGACTACTATGAGGCATCGTATGTAATAGCTTCTTCCATCAGCATTTCCTGCTCATTAACATTAAACTGCATGTTTAGTTATTGTTTCTTGCCACATAACTTTTCACCTAGGTCGATCTAATAGGACTGAAATGGGTGTGGTATGGAGGAAGCCTGATTATGCTACATTCCTTTGCTGTAACCAGTTCATTGATGTAGTAATGTGGCATTTTTGGCTTGTACAGCTTTGCGAGTTGCATTAATTCTGCCTTATTCATATGAGCTTCAGTTTTCTCAAGTGGAATATTTCTGTGTACGTAGAGAAAAATACCTGCTTTCCTCCAGTGCATTATCAGAACTTTGTTCAGCACAACACTGTGGTATAGCACATTGTCTATTACTTCTGTTGAATTTGGGGAAATATTTTGTAGCAGCAAATTGGAAAACCACCCTCTGATATATGCAGTGTTTTTTCCCCTCATGACAGTAACCATTTCTTCTGGAATGAAATAGCAATAAAGAGCTTGGAACAATGATACAAGCCGAACCGGCGTGAAGGACGATTGTGCTGCCATCCTTTCATACCATTGCTTTTGTTTTGTCTTTGGCCGTGTGGTCTTTCCAGTCTTTTGACAATGTGGCACGCATTAGCTCATGTCTCCAAAAGCCACACAATGTCTTTGATTGAAATACTGCTCACAGGAGGCAGATATCGATGTCTGCAGGCTAGTGTGTTACTTCTGTCGATGATAAGCATCTGAGATGAATACTTTTCATGCCGGGTATCAAGCTTGTAGAGACAGTTTCAAAGAGAACTTACTACCATGAAATAAATCTTCTTTGATACTAGAAGGAAGCTTTCTTATTGTGGTGCACTCCTTCTACTGATAACAACTACAGTTCAAACCTGCACCCAGCCATTGTGATCTAGATTTTCCATAATTTCCCTTAAGGCAAATGCCGGGATGGTTCCTCTGAAAGGGCATGGCTGACTTCCTTTTCCATTCTTCCTTAATCCGATGGGACCAATAACGTTGCTGTTTGGTCCCCTGTCCTATATCAACCAGCCAACCAATAATAATCCTGAATGAGATTTTCACTCTGCAGCGGAGTGTGCACTGATATGAAACTTCCTGGCAGATTAAAACTGTGTGCCCGACAGAGACTCGAACCCGGGACCTTTGCCTTTTGCGGGCAAGTGCTCTGCCATCTGAGCTACCGAAGCACGATTCACGCCCGGTACTCACAGCTTTACTTCTGCCAGTATCTCGTCTCCTACCTTCCAAACTTTACAGAAGTTCTCCTGCGAACCTTGCAGAACTAGCACTCCTGAAAGAAAGGACATAGCGGAGACATGGCTTAGCCACAGCCTGGGAGATGTTTCCAGAATGAGATTTTCACTCTGGAGCGGAGTGTGTGCTGATATGAAATTTCCTGGCAAAGGTCCCAAGTTCGAGTCTCGGTCCGGCACACAGTTTTAATCTGCCAGGAAGTTTCATATCAGCGCACACTCCGCTGCAGAGTGAAAATCTCATTCTGGAAACATCCCGCAGGCTGTGGCTAAGCCATGTCTCCGCTATATCCTTTCTTTCAGGAGTGCTAGTTCTGCAAGGTTCGCAGGAGAATTTCTGTAAAGTTTGGAAGGTAGGAGACGAGATACTGGCAGAAGTAAAGCTGTGAGTACCGGGCGTGAGTCGTGCTTCGGTAGCTCAGATGGTAGAGCACTTGCCCGCGAAAGGCAAAGGTCCCGAGTTCGAGTCTTGGTCGGGCACACAATTTTAATCTGCCAGGAAGTTTCAATAATAATCCTATATGTGTCTGCGTATTCAATCCCAGTGAAATGTGTCTATCTTGGTTTTCTGTCTGTTGTAACTTCTTTTCTTTCCAAGTGTTTCCATGAAAGAATAACCTGATGCTGCTTCATCATTCATGTCTTCCTTCTTTTCCTTCTCCTTTCCAATTTACAGCACCATAGACCTAACAATTTTAAGTGCAGTGGCTTTTCTATCCATCACTCTTGAAACCTTTGCACTCCATGTCAAAGCACTGTGTACAGAGCACAGAAATTGTGGCCTTGTCTGCAAATTGAAATGTGTTCTCATATGCCCACTTTTATGACAACTCTCATTTAGAGGCATATCATATTGCTACTACAGAAACTCTTAATACACGCATTCACAGAAAGCTTTGACAAAGTTAAAACACCCCAACAAACAAAGAAGAAAAAAAAAGGAAAGAAGCACCACACTTCACAACAAGAGCAGAGGAAAACAGAAGCAACTGATGTTTAACTTCACAGAATGCACTATATCTGCTGATCTGTTACTGGCATAGGAGGGAAAATGGGCTCATCATTGGTGTCACTTGGGCAACAGTGAAATGTGTCACTTCCACCAGACTCCCCCCCCCCCCTCCCCCCTGGGGGTCCACAACTCTTTTGTGGATACGTGCGTAGCGAGCACGGGACCCCGAGCTAATGTGGCCCTCCTTCCTTTCCGGGCTGCATACCTTCCTTTTCTGCATCCTTCCCCGTCCCCCATCTTCGCCCCCCACCCCCCTCACCTCTGGCTCTTTCCTTCCCTTTCTGCCCCTCTGGGAGTATGGTTTGTGCCTACGTCCGGAGACGGACGCTCGAAACTGTTACAAATTCCTTGCTTTCTACACTTGCAAGTCTTCGTCCTTCCTCTGTCCTTCTCTTTTCCTTCCCTCTTCTCTTTGCCCTTTTCTCCGCTGCGTCGTTTGAGACCCCTCTTCTTTCCTTTCCCTTTCTCTTTTTTCCTCCCTGTGCGTGTCTGAAGGCCGACCCATGCACTTCCATGCGTAGCCGGTGACGGGGTAACGCGTAATTCCCCGCCCCGGGTAGACAGGTAGGACACGTACGTACCCCCTGGTAACGGCCAGGCCCAGGGAGGGGTGATTACCCGAGCTGATACCTTCCGAAAGTGCCGATTGGTCCCTCCGTCCGTTTGTCGGGAGGTGTGACCTGAGGTGTGAACAACCACCTAAGGCGGGAGTGCCCTCAGACAGGGCCCCCACAAAGGAGGAGCGCGCCATCGGAGATGCCTGTAATCATGGGGGATTCTTCCGCAATGGTTTCCTCACCTTCCGCTATGTCTGCTCACAAGCGTAAGTTCACTGAGTCTCAGCCACAGACAGTTCTTCCATCGCTGCCACAGTTCCTTGTTGTTTCTCGGTCTGACGAAGGTCACGATTTCTCCACCGTCAACCCTTTCATTATTCAGAAAGGTGTCGACGCGATTGCAGGTCCTGTAAAGTCTTGTTCCAGATTACGGAAGGGCACCCTGTTGTTAGAAACAGTCAGTGCCCTCCAGGCACAAAAATTGCTGCGGCTACTACACACCTTCCCTGTCCGGGTGGAACCGCACCGTACTTTAAATTCCTCGCGTGGAGTCATTTATACACGCTCCCTCGATGGATTGTCTGACGAAGAAATTCAGCACTACCTGTCTGACCAGGTCGTAACAGCTGTTCATAAAGTCATGAAAAGGGTTGACATGAACATCATTCCAACCCCCACTGTCTTCTTGACATTTGACAAAGTTCAACTCCCATCGAAAATCAAAGCAGGCTATGAGATAACTTCCGTTCGCCCTTACGTCCCAAACCCTATGCGTTGCTATCGGTGTCAGCGGTTCAGTCACACCAGCCAGTCCTGTTCCAGTCCGGCCATATGTGTTACGTGTGGCAAGGATGCCCATGAGGGTGCTTGCCCACCTCCATCCCCTCGCTGCATCAACTGTATGGGTGACCACGCTGCTTCCTCTCGAGATTGCCCCATTTTTAAGGACGAAAAGCTCATCCAGGAAATCAGAGTGAAGGAAAAGGTGTCGACCTTTGCTGCTCGAAAATTATTCGCCAGTCAACAGCCCACCGTGCCTCAGACAGGAAAATACAGCACTGTCCTTGCTTTTCCTATCCAACAAAGGAGGCGGCCACGCAGACTTGCAGCCTCACCTTTAGTGCCACGGTCGTCAGATCGGCCAGCGCAAAGATTGCCCGTTCAACCTCACCACTTTCGCCTGCCCACTCTAAGGCTCACCCTTCATCGGGTTCTGCTAAATCTCGAGCCCAAAAGTCAGACACCAAGACTTCGAAACAAGAGCATACTCGTGAAGATTTTTTACGTACCCCAACTTCACACCCATCGTTTCCTCCTTCATCTAAACATCATACTTCCAAGAAGGCTACAAAGAAACCCAGTTCATCTCCTTCTCCGCCAAGGCGTGTCCCATCTACAGCACCACCTGGCGGAAATCGCCCTCGGCCGTCTTCTGTGTCGCCGAGGCGCACTGCTGGTGGCCGATCAACCGGCCAATCGCTGGTGGCAGGAGCTGCTCCTGAACAACCTATGGATCAGGATCTTTTGCCTTCGGCTGAATGCCATTCCATGCTGTCGGTCGCAAGCTCTGAGCAGTCATTGAGTTGACAGCGACCTTGGTCACATTCCTCCATTTTCTGTTCACCCTATGTCCATTATCCATTGGAATATCCGCGGCATTCAAGCCAATCGTGATGAATTGTCGGTCCTCATACGATCCTACTCGCCGGTCATCTTCTGTCTTCAGGAAACAAAGCTGCGTCCCCATGACCGCTTTGTTCTCCCTCATTTTCAGTCTGTCCGATATGATCTCCCCTCTGTTGAAGGCACTCCAGCCCATGGAGGACTCATGATTCTTCTCCATGATACTCTCCGTTATCACCCAATCCACTTAAACACTTCCTTCCAAGCTGTCGCCGTCCGTCTTTCCCTTTCTGGATATCCCTTTCCTCTTTGTACTGTATACTTTCCATCGTCCACACCAATGGCACGAGCTGATCTCCTTCATCTTCTTGGTCAGCTTCCACCCCCCTATTTGCTGGTTGGGGACTTCAATGCCCACCACCCGCTTTGGGGATCTCCACATCCTTGTCCACGTGGCTCACTCTTGCTAGACGTCTTCCACCAAGCGGATCTAGTTTGCCTCAATACTGGGGTCCCTACATTTTTGTCTGCCTCCACGACAAATTTATCTCACTTGGACCTTGCGGTCGGTACTGTTCCGCTAGCTCGGCACTTCGAATGGTTCGCCCTTGATGATACACACTCGAGTGACCACTTTCTGTGTGTCCTTCGACTGCAGCCTCAACTGCCATATATGCGCCCGCGACGCTGGAAGTTTGGCGAAGCTGATTGGACACTTTTTTCGTCTCTAGCGACATTCGATGACCGTCACTTTCCCAGCGTCGACGATGAGGTCAAACACATTACCGACGTTATTCTTACAGCTGCGGAACGTTCAATACCACGCACCTCCGAATTTCTCCGGCGCCCCCCAGTTCCTTGGTGGAACGAGGCATGCTGTGACGCAATACGTGAGCGGCGACGTGCTCTCCGCGTTTTCCGCCACCATCCTACTTTGGCCAACTGTATCCACTATAAGCAGTTCCGTGCGCGATGCCGTCGTGTCATCCGCGATAGCAAGAAGGCAAGCTGGAAATTCTTTATTAGTTCATTAAACACCTTCACTCCCTCCTCGGAAGTTTGGAGTTGGCTTCGACGGTTCTCAGGCGCGCCTAGTTTCTCCCCAGTCTCTGGGCTCACTGTCGCGCATGATACATTAGTGGACCCCGTCGCAATTTCTAACTCATTGGGTCAGCACTTTGCTGAGATTTCGAGCTCTTCAAATTACCCGTCAGCGTTTCTCCCGAAGAAACGTGCAGCGGAAGTGCGACCTCTTGCTTTCTCCTCTCAAAATCGTGAAAGCTACAATACTGTTTTCTCCATGTGGGAACTACAACATACACTCTCTTCTTCTCGCTCCTCCGCCCCAGGACCGGATGGTATCCACGTCCAAATGTTGCTGCATTTATCAACCCATAGTCTGCGTTACCTCCTTCGCCTTTATAATCGAATTTGGACCAGCAGTACTTTTCCCAGACGATGGCGGGAAGCTATCGTCGTTCCTGTTCCGAAACCTGGAAAGGACAAACATCTCCCCTCTAGCTACCTCCCCATTTCTCTCACGAGTAGTGTCTGTAAGGTTTTGGAGCGTATGGTGAATTACCGTTTAGCTTGGTGGCTGGAATCCCGCAGTCTTTTAACACCTGCCCAATGCGGATTCCGAAAGCATCGTTCTGCAGTTGACCATCTTGTTGCTCTCTCCACTTATATCATGAACAATTTTTTCCGGAAACGCCAAACAGTAGCAATATTTTTTGATCTGGAGAGAGAGCATACGATACCTGTTGGAGGACAGGCATCCTCCGCACACTGTTCTCTTGGGGCTTTCGAGGTCGGCTGCCCTTTTTTCTTCGCGAATTTATGGCAGAGCGCACATTTAGGGTGCGGGTGAACACTACTCTCTCCTGTACTTTCTCCCAAGAAAACGGGGTACCCCAGGGCTCCGTGCTGAATGTTGTACTGTTTGCCATTGCCATAAATCCAATTATGGATTGTCTCCTTCCTGATGTCTCGGGCTCCCTCTTTGTGGACGATTTTGTGATCTACTACAGCTCTCAACGGACCAGCCTTCTTGAACGACGTCTTCAAGGATGTCTCGATTGCCTCCACTCTTGTAGCATCGAAACCGGCTTCCGTTTCTCTCCCAGTAAGACCATTTGTGTTAATTTTTGGCGACGTAAGGCGTTCCTTCCGCCCTCCTTACATCTAGGTCCTGTCAACCTTCCGTTTTCAGACGTCGTTAAATTCTTGGGTCTTATGTTTGATAGAAAACTGTGCTGGTCCTCCCATGTTTCCTATCTTTCGGCTCGCTGTCTGCGATCCTCAACACCCTCCGTGTCCTGAATGGTACCTCCTGGGGAGCGGACCGAGTGGTCCTTCTCCGCCTCTGTCGCGCCTTAGTGCGCTCGAAATTGGACTATGGAAGCATAGGCTACTCCTCTGCTCGGCCGTCTATTCTTTGGCGTCTCGACTCTGTCCACCACCGTGGATTACGTTTAGTGTCTGGAGCTTTTTACACCAGCCCTGTGGAAAGCCTTTATGCTGAGACTGCTGAACCTCCGCTGTCCAATCGGCGAGCAGTCCTTCTGAGTCGTTATGCTAGCTATCTGTCTTCCATGCCTGCTAATCCAGCCCATGACTTTTTTTTCGACGCCTCCTTCGATGTAGGATACGCAGGCTGCCCCTCCTCCCTACTACCACCGGGAGTCCACTTCCGTCAACTGCTCCAGTCTCTTTCCTTCTGCTTTCCTAAAACCTTCTTGACAACTTGGGGTACAGCACCGCCTTGGCTCCGTCCCCGGATCTGCCTGCTCCGTGACCTTTGTCGATTTCCCAAGGAAGGTACCCCTTCACTTGTTTATCGTCGGGCATTTGCTGCTCTATGTGCACAAATGACAGAAGCCACATTTATTTACACCGACGGCTCGAAAACATCGTTAGGTGTAGAGAGTGCCCATATTGTTGACGACACCCCAAATCACTTTCGGCTTCCCGACCAGTGTTTGGTTTATACTGCGGAGCTTTACGCTGTTCTCCAGGCTGTCCACTACATCCGCCGCCATCAGCGGATACAGTACGTTATCTGTTCAGATTCTCTCAGCTCTCTCCTCAGTCTCCAAGCTCTTTACCCTGTCCACCCTCTGGTCCACAGGATTCAGGACTGTCTGCGCTTGCTCCACCTGGGGGGCGTCTCGGTGGCGTTTCTCTGGCTCCCAGGACACGTTGGTATCTGTGGAAATGAGGCGGCCGATATTGCAGCCAAGGCTGCACTCTCTCTTCTTCGGCCAGCTATTCAATCGATTCCCTTCGCCAATCTACGGAGCGTTTTATGTCGTCGTGTTCTTCATTTATGGCACGCACATTGGTCGACACTTCCCCATAATAAATTGCGGGACGTGAAAGCTCTTCCTTGTGCTTGGACCTCTTCCTCCCGAACGCATCGTCGGGAGGAGGTAATTTTGACTAGACTCCGGATAGGGCACTGTCTTTTTAGCCATCGACATCTTTTAAGCAGCGATCCTCCCCCACTCTGTCCCCACTGCTTTCAGCTGTGGACGGTAAGACACCTTTTAATTGAGTGCCCCTATTTTAACCCGTTACGCTCTCGTCTGCAGCTATCGCCTGATATATTGTCGATTTTAGCAGATGACACGCGCTCAGCCGATCGCGTTCTCGAGTTTATTAGTGCCAGTGAAATGACGTCAGTCATTTGAAGCTTTTTTTGGGGACAACCAACCCCTTTCTGTAGTGGATTTTTAAGCCTTCCTTCTGCTTTTAGTTTCTCCAATTTTATGACTTTCATTCCCATTGCTGCTGGTTTCCATTTTCGGTTTTTTACTGTTTCCTAAGTCACGGACCGGGCGCTAATGACCATAGCAGTTTTGCGCCCTAAAACCGAAACAATAACAACAACAACAACAACTTCCACCAGACCAAACTGTCAAAAGTCACTAGTTATTTTAGTCAACAATAACTATGGCTTGTCAACTGCATCACAGTACCCCTCATTGACAGTGTTATAAACTAATTTCCATCATCTTGAATTCTGTAACATCATGAGCCATTAGTTGGTTAAATACTGGTCAGTTATCATGTGGCATGGAAAACGGCATTTGACAGTATCATAGCATGATTTCATGAATGTAGACTTGATTTCAAGAAAACTGAGGTAAAAATAAATGTAGAATCTTCTGTGAGCAGCTTTTTGAAATAAATGACTGAGTTTAGGATGTTACGTCTGATCACCAGTCGAGATCAAGTACAACTTTGTATAAGACAGGAGTGTTAAAGAATTTTTGTCAGAGCCTATTAGAAGACATCTTCCTGCATCATCTTATGTGATTAGATTAGATTAGAGATTAGATTCAATTTTCATTCCATAGACCCAAGAAATGAGATGATTCACATCGGTGTGGAACATGTCAGAAAGTATGACATAGCCGGCCGTGGTGGCCAAGCGGTTAAAGGCGCTACAGTCTGGAACCGCGCGGCCGCTACGGTCGCAGGTTCGAACCCTGCCTTGGGCATGGATGTGTGTGATGTCCTTAGGTTAGTTAGGTTTAAGTAGTTCTAAGTTCTAGGGGACTGATGACCTTAGAAGTTAAGTCCCATAGTGCTCAGAGCCAAAGTATGACATAAAAACATAAATCATTTGAATATAATACTTTCTACCCTGATCATTTGTCAGGAGATAGTCGAAAATAAGTTAATACAATGCAGTAAACTGGGACAGCTAATATTTACAGAATTAACACACTGTGAGAATGAAACACTGTTATGCACTATTAATAAATTTATCGTACGCAAAATACCTAATCTTGACTCTTACAGGTTCTGAACTGCATAAAGTGGGTCTTCTCAAAGTTTAATGACAAAGAATTAGCTTTAAACCACTTATAAATGTCAGTAAAAATTTGATTAGCTGCTATTTCTAAATCTGTACTTGACTTGCTACTTATTGCAATGTTTGTATCATCTGGAAACAAAACAAACTTAGCATCTGGCAATGTAACAGATGAGAGGTCATTAATATACACAAGAAAAAGCAATGGAACCTTGAGGAACACCACATGTAATTAATTCCCAGTCAGATGAAGACTGACTGCTTACTGCATAGCTATTCCACGACGACACCCTTTGTTTCCTGTTAGATAGATAAGACTCAAACCATTTCACAGCATTGCCGTTGTCACCATAATACTCTAATTTACTTAGGAGAATGCTGTGGTTCACACAGTCAAAGGCTTTTGACAGGTCGCAGAAAATGCCAGTAGTCTGTAATTTATTATCTAATGAATTACGTACATTCTCACAGTGTAAATAGCTTTCTCTATATCAGAACCCTTCAGAAATCCAAACTGTGACTTGGAAAATATATTATTTGCAGTCAGATGCTTAAGGAGACACTTGAAAACAACCTTTTCAAATATTTTTGAGAAAGCCGGCAAAAGTGAAATTTGTCGATAGTTTGATGGTATCTCTTTATCGCCCTTCTTGTAAAGAGGCTTAACTTCAGCACATTTTAGCCAGTCTGGAAATGTTCTGCTGATAAGAGATTGATTACACAAATAACTTAAGATAGAACTTAACTCGCATTAGCACTCTTTGATTAATTAACTTTGTTGTTATCATACCCACTGGAATACTTAAATTTTTAAGGATTTTATGATGGATGCTACTTCGTTGGGAGATGTGAGTGTCATTTCCATTTTATTGAAGTTATTTTTAAAGACTGGTCTCAGATACTCCATTGCACTGTTCACTGAACTTGATAACCCCAAGATGTCAGTAACAGAAATGAAATATTTGTTTAAGAGGTTTTCAACACTAACTGCACTTGTTACCAAAGTTTCATTTATTTTTAGAGCTATCTGTTCCTCTCCCTTTTTGGCCCCACCTGTCTCTGTCTTCACAATACCCCATACAGTTTTTATTTTGTTACCTGATGTAATTATCTTTTTCTCATAATAAAACTGCTTCGATTTCTGGATTACTTGCTTCAATATTTTGCAGTATTCTTTGTAATGCATTACAATTCTAACCTCAGTGCCGTTCCTAGATAGTAGATGGTGTCTCCTTTTTGTCCCACATGAAATCTTTATTCCTTGTGTAATCCATGGTTTATTTTTTTGACTTGTGTGTAAGTTGAGTTACCTTTAGGGGAAAACAATTCTGGAAAGTGGAGGCAACTTTATTAATGAGTGCTTTGTATTTTCCATTTGAGTCAGATTTATTGTAAACAACTATCCAGTCCATGCCTTTGAGCAATTTCCTGAACCTCTCAATTTTTGACTTATTTATTATCCTCCTGTGCTCAGATTTAATAGATTTTTTAATCCTGACAAGTTTCAACATTTAACGCAAGATGCTGCATGTCATGATCAGATAGCCCATTTAGTATTGGTTTTGTGATATGACTTTTTCCCCTAGATTTGTCTACAAAGATATTATCAATAGCAGTCTCAGAGCATTTACATATCCTAGTAGCAAAGTTCACAGTAGGAACTAAATTGAATGATAGTGTTACTGACTGCAATAATTGTTCACTGGCAGAGATTCTCAATAAATCCACATTAAAACCCCAGCAACCACCATTTCCTTGTTTTTTGCTTTGAGATGGGACAGCAGAGCTTCCAGACTTTTTATAAAGAGGTTAAAATTTCCTGAAGGAGATCTATATATACCTACTAGCATAAAGGACTTATTATGAAATACTATTTCTGTTGCACAAGCTTCTAAGTGCTGCTCTGTGCAAAATTTATTATTATTAATATTCTTGAAATCAAAACAGTTTCTGACAAATATGGCAACTCCTCGTTTCTCCATATTTCCTCTAGAGAAATAAGAAGCTAACTTGAATCATGTAACATTTAACATATCTATATCAGTGATCACATGATGTTCAGAGAGGCAGATTATATCTACTGGTTTGCTCAACTCTAATTCTTCAACACAAATAAGCATCTCATTAAGCTTACCCCTTAGTCCTCGGATATTCTGATGCAATAGTGATAGCTGATTTTGTGCACTGGCTGAATTACAACTGAATGAACCTGCAGCAGGCCTAAATATGGATGATGGAGGTACAGTTGAACACCTTTCTTTCCTTATATGAATCATTTTTCGTAGCCACCATGCCACATAAACTGTAATGTACAGAAATATTTTATCACATTTATGGTAATATAGATCTTGAATCTTTTTTCACGCCCCTGTATGAGAGTACTCCTTCATTTTAGGATCTGCAGAACTCAGTATGTGAATGACTGAATGGAAAGTGCTGCACTTAGTGACACAAGGGGAGCAAAAGGATCAGTGCTTAATATTTTTAAATATTGTTTGGAAAAAATAAGAAGTATTCATTTTGATGTCTTCAGATATTTATATTAAATTTCCTACTATCCCATTTACCTACAGTGACAAAAAGAAAAGGTAGAATCATCTATGAGCAGCTTTTTGAAATAAAGGACTAAGTTTAGGATGTTACATCTCATCACCAGTCAAGATCAAGTACAACCTTGTATAAGACAGGTGTTTTGGTGTGGCTATAACAAAGGTGCCTACCACTGACACGCCACTCACAGTCAAGTGGACAATTGCTAGGGATCTTGTTCTCACAGAGGAGACAGCATCTGTGGGAGAGGATAGTATTTGAGGTACCTTTAGTGAATGTGGTATGTGTATATAGGTAGCTATCCCAGCACACTCATTCGCTGCAGCTCCCTGTCGTTTGGCAGCAGTCCAGATGATTTCCAGATGCATGCAGACAGCATTTAACTCATTTGTAGTGATATGAAATTAAGTCGTAAGTACAGCAGGTAGTAGACCAGTTCATTGGTAAGGTACAGGGAAAATAAAATAAGTGTCCAAAATATTCTGCTTTCCTCAAGTGTGTGAGACTCATACCAAATAGGACTATAGTGCTGTGCACATAAGAAGGCAGATAGTGGGGCGATGCACTGTGCAAGGACCAGTGCATCACGTGATGATCCAGCCAGTAGCATCATTCTGCCACATCTGTCCATAGCACTTACTTCAGGGTGTGTGTAGAGTATTAGCATTGATTTTAGTTTTGGTATGTCTGTAACAAAGGTTATTAAATGTATCAAAAAAGGGCAGCACAAATGGTCACTGGTTTGACCTAAGGAGAGGGTGTGCTACTACATTTGTTGCTTGTAGATTCCATCATCCTACAAGTGTTACAGAATGCATCGTGAACTCAAATGGGAATCCACGGAGTGAAGATGGAACTCTTTTCATGGAACATTATGAAGAAAATTTAGAGAACTGCCATTTGAAGCTGACGGCAGAGCGATTCTACTGCTACCAATGTACATTTCATGCAAGGAACACCAAGATAAGAGAAATTAGGGCTAGTATGGAGCCATAAAGATAGTTGTTTTTCTCTTGCTCTGTTTGTGAGTGGAACAGAAAAGAAAATGACTGTTAGTTGTAGAAGGTACCATCCACCATCCTTCATAAGATGGCTTGTGAAGTATGTATGCAGATGTAAGTACATCAAAGGCCACTGATATTTTCTGTGACATGAATTGTGGGGTCCTGCCCACTCGTCTCGTGTAGGGTACCTAAAAGATGCTGTGCACTTGGAATGCTGTACAACAATTCAAGCAAATCACATTAATAGTTTTTTATCACTATAAAGAAGATAGACAATACTTAGCTCTGCATTACAAGAACGTGTCGCAAGCGATGGGTGACAGGCAGACAGACAGTGTCTTTCTCGATATACTGTGTCGATACAAGCAATGGATATCGATAAGTAATAACTGCTATTGTAGTGCTCTCCTAGTGCAGGTCTAGTAGTATGCAGCCGAGGCTGGCAGTAGCAGTGCTTATATTCCCTTCTTGTAGAGGCCGCTCCTGTCGTGGTGCGGTCCTTGTCAGCGGGCTACTGGCTGACGACGTCTCACAGCCTTCTCTGCTCTTGCATTCTTTGTCATTATGCGGGCGCTTGTGGTTACACCCGAACATGAATAACAATGCCATTTTAAGAAAACTGTAATGTAGTCACAAGTAATGATGCAAAATGATTCAAGTCAAGTTGCTCTAACAGGAAACAAAGAGTAATAGTATGGAAAACCCATGAATGGAGCTGTCAGCAGTTGTCAGTCAGTTAAAAATGGTATTGTTGCATCAAACAGTGAAAACTATAGGATGGAAAGTCAACAATGTAGAAAAAGATAGATTGCTATTTACTATAAAGATGACACATTAAGTTGCAGGCAGGCACAATTAAGACACTTACACGTAAACTTTTGGCCACAGAAAGAGAAAGAAAGGATGCATCAATTTATCTTAACCTATGTTAAAGATTTTCTGAGGTCACAAATGTTTTTGTCCCCTCTCAGTCAATTAAACAGTTAATAATACATGCTTAATTTTAAATAAATCCTGTCCTTTTTTTGGCACCAAATACTGGGAAGTGCTGTTTGACTTAATAGTTTTAGAAGTTTTATGTGGTGACCAACATTTGATGTGACACACACATTACACCCAAAGTGTTTCCTTAAATGACTCAAAAGACTTTTGTGGGCATTTTCTGCACGCTTTAAAGCAAACGGCACATTGTGTATAACAATATTGTTCTTATACGTAGAACAGTTAGATGAAACAGCAAAGAAGGTACAAGAGGAATTTTGTTGCAGATGATGATTTCAGAATATAAAGAAATGTAAGCACATTCTGGGTGACTTAGGTAAAAAAACATTAAATCTGGAGATGCTCTTTTCACTAACTGACGCATCACAGCAGGTTGAACTAACAGTATTTCCTCTAGAAAGTTTTACTACTCAATTACCCAACACAAGATACTTTTAGGCTGGTAGCATATATACTTAAGACATGGTCCTTTGTACCAAAGATAGAGGTTGATTTCGAAACAAGCTGCCATCTTTAGTTGTTTGGCCCCAGTTTTTTTTTCGTGGTCTCTTACTTCAGTAACTACTGTGGTCATTTGATACACTACTAATCTTATTACAACAACACAGCTAAGGACTCACTTATGTTTTTTCTTAAACAATCGCCTTCTAGATTACTGTGATGCATTACTATTTTTTTCACAGAAAATAGATACCCAGGTAGCAGAATACTTGCGGAGTGCACATGAGGGTTTTTTAGGCTAGGCGGTTGTCTGAGGTACTCTGATAAACACACACCAGTTGATATTAAACCAGGGAAGTCAGACAGCATTCAGAGAAAAGACACATCAACTGTCAATATTTTATCAGTAAATTGCAAAGTATTTATAACAAAGTTCCCAAATTTACTGCTCTCCAGGAAAGTTCTTAAGCTCAGATTATTCTCGGGACTGAGCGCTGACTGAAACTCGAAGGGGAAAGCTTGGAGATATTTAGCAAGTCATGGAGTGTATATCAGAAAGAGATATTAGAGGCCATAGGAGGGGGAGTGTTCATTGCAGTTGACAAAAATATTCTCTCTATTGAGGTCGAAGTGGGAGTGCGACACTGAAGTTATCGAGTCGTGTATAACAGTTTGAGGTGAAACTAAGTTAATTGTTGGATATTTTTTACCTGCCACCCGATTCTGCTGTGACAATTCTAAAGTCATTCAAAGGAAGTCTGTGGTCAGTAGCATGTAAATGTCCAGATCATGCACTGCTAGTTGGTGGCTACTTTAACCTACCGAGTATAGACTGGAATATCTGTAGATATATTGCAGGGGCAGATAGTCCTGCAAAGTACTTTTGAACACGTTTTCTTATGGCTGTCTTGAGCAGCTAGTTCAGCAGCCCACATGCAATGGAAATATCTGAGACTTTGTAGCTTTAAATAGGCCAGACCTTATCGACAAAGTGAGTATAGAAATGGGAATTAGCAGTAATGGTGTCATTATTGCAACTGTTGTTACAAAAGTTAATAAACCAGTTAAGAAGGCTAGGACAGTGTTTCTGCTAGAAAGAACAGATAAGCAGTCGTTAGCGTCCCACTTAGACAGTGAATTGACATTACTTAGTTCCAGTAAGGTGAACATAGAGGAACTGTGGGCAAAGTTTAAGGAGAATTATGCACCTAGTAAGTGAATTAAGGACAGAAAAGATCCACCATGGCTTAATAAAGTGAGGAAGCAAAGGCTATTACAGTCTCAGTTCAAAAGAGAACACGCAGATGACAAGCAGCAAAGATTAGTAGAGATTCATGCATCTGTGAAATTATGTGTACGAAGCATACAACTGCTACCACCATCATACCTTAGCAAAAGATGTGGCAGATAATACGAGAAAATTCTGGTCCTATGTAAGATTGCTAATTGAGTCTAAGGCTTCCATCTAGTTACTTGTTGACCAGTCTGGCATGGTAACTGGAGGTAGTAAAACAAAAGCTGAAGTTTCAAATTTCACATTCAAGAAATTGTTTACACGGGAGAAGCATACAAACAAACCGTTGTTAGACCATAAAACAGACTCCTGTATGGACGACATAGTAATAAGCATCCCTGGTGTAGAGAAACAGCTGGAGGAGTTGAAAACAAATGTCATCAGGTCCAGATGACATCTAAGTTCAGTTTTTCAAAGAGTAATGTATAGCACAGGTCCCTTATTTAGCTTGCATTTATCATGAATGTCTCACCCAGCACAAAGTCCCAAGCAACTGAAAAAAGAAGCGCACGAACTCTTGTGTGTAAGAAGGATGAAAGAATACATCCACAAAATTACAGACCAATATCTGTAACATTGGTTTGCAGCAGTATTCTTGAACATTTTCTCAGTTCGATTGTAGTAAATTTTTGTGAGATTTAGAAACTTACATCCACAAATCAACATGGTTTTAGAAAGCATTTCTCATGCAAAACTCAGCTTTCCCTTTTCTCACCTGATATACTGTGAACTGTGGATGAAGGATAACAGGCAGATTCCATATTTCTAGATTTCTGGATAGTGATTGACACTGTGCCATGTTGCAGGCTTTTAAAGAAGGTACGAGCATATGGAATAGGTTGACAGATATGTGAGTGGCCCGAAGACTTCTTAAGTTATAGAATTCAGTATGTTGTCCTTGATGGCAAGTGTTCATCAGAGACAAGGGTATTGTTAAGAGTGCCCCAAGGAAGTGTGATAGGACCACTGTTTTTCTCTACATACATAAATGATTTGACGGACAGGGTGGACAGCAATCTGGGGTTATTTGCCGATGATGCTGTGGTGTACGGTAAGATGTCAAAGTTGTCTGACTGTTGGAGTATACAACATGATTCGGACACAATTTCTAGTTGGTATGATGAGTGATAGTTAGCTTTAAATGTAGAAAACTAAGGTAATGCAACTGAGGAGGAAAAACAAACCCACAATGGTTGGATAAAGCATTAGTAGTGTCTTGCTTGAGACAGTCACATCGTTTAAATATCTGCATGTAACATTGCATAGTGGTATGAAATGGAACGAGTGTGTGAGGATTGTGGTAGAAAGGTGAATGGTCGACTTTGGTTTATTGGGAGGATTCTAGGAAAGTGAGGTTCATTATGGCTCGATTGTTTGGGATCCGTACCAGGTCAGATTAAAGAAAGACATCAAAGCAGTTCAGAGGCAGGCTGATAGATTTGTTAATGGTATGTTCAAATGACATGCAAGTGTTATGAAGATGCTTTGAGGAATCCCTGGAAGAAAGACGATATCCTTTTCAGGGAACACTATTGAGAAAATGTAGGTAACCAGCATTTGAAGCTGACTACAAAACAATTCTGTTGGCTCCACCATACGTTGCACATAAGGACCACAAAGATAAGATACAAGAAATTAGGGCTATATAGACAGGCATATAGATAGTTGTTATTCCCTCATTCTATTTGTTAGTGGGACAGGAAAGAAAATGACTAATAGTGGTATGGGGTACCATTTTCCATACTTCGTAAGTTGGATTGCAGAATATTGATGTAGATGTACCCTTGTGCATAAACAGCAATGATTTCCTACCAAACCAATTCTTTGAAATTAACTCATGCTGCTGGCACTGTTCATAATTTTGATTTGAAATGTGCACCTATAAACTCCTGCAAATATTAGATATTTGATGGCCTGATCATCTGACAATAAATTCTAAATTAATTTATCATCATCGTAAATTCTTTTGATTATTTGAATTAGTATTAGTTTCTGTACTCACTTCTGCAATTTCATACTCTTGATTGGCCTCTTAGGGACTTCACTATCATGTACGTTTGTACCTTAAGTATATAATTGTTTTCATGCACTTTCAACTTTTACTTTCCCTCAAACATTTTGCAGATTTGCGATAAAGGAAAAATACCCAATGAATAGGGCACGAACTCATGAAGGAGCACCATCTCTAGAAAAACTTCAGTCAGTATTTGCATCATCCAAAGAGGGTGATAATCTAAAAAAGATATTGAACACAAACCTTGGTAAGTATTACATAAATGTGGTAATGATTCTATTATGAGGGTGTTGGTAGGAACTATCAGTTCCAAAATTTTGTTTTATGTTTATGTGAAAGTAATATAATTTTGACAAGTTTCAGATACTTGCAAAGATTTTTGCAATTTAATAGTGTTTCACATTACTTATTTCATAATAAATTAGTGTTATGATTTACAGTTGCTGTGAATAAGTCACATATCCTGTCATATTAGTTCTCTCATTTAATTGGAGTGTGTATTGTTTGCCTTTATCATAAATTAACGCTACTCTCAAATTTTCTTTGTGACTATAACCTGAAAAATGCTACGGAGAAACAGTAAAACTTGTACCAACTTTTTGCCATTGTAATAGATATCTCATTTTTGGTTATAAATCACTTACGTTCCAAAAACTTCTGGTAATATTTGTAGCATATCAAACTCAGAGAATCAGCAAACTCAGTATAAAGGTATTTGTTTTCTATTGTGTTAAATACTGTTCCAGGCATAAGTTGTTTGTTGACTGATATGTAAAATATTGTACCAGTTATAATGCAGCCCCAGTGTGTTTGCTGTTCTCAGGCAGGAGATGAGTTGGTTCCTGTTTGTGAGCAGCTGGAAATCGCCCTGACTTCCTATCATGCAGTTTAGAGACTGTTGTGAATGGGTGTGTTGGTAGTAAAAATGGCAACATTAAGTTTCTCATTAAGATCCTGAATGTGGGCTTTGCACAACATTCTTCTGTGATCTGGACACCTAGAAATTTGAACTGTTCAGTTTCACTACGCACATGCCCATCCTGTGAAATTAAAACATTGGGTTTTGTTGAATTGTGTGTTAGAAACTGTAAAAACTGAGTCTTATTATGATTTAGCATTAGTTTATTTTCTACAGGCTATGAACTTATGTCATGAACAGCACTATTTGAAACAGTACCACTGTTGCACACAACATCCTTTACTACCAAGCTAGTGTCATCAGCAAACAGAGATAGTTTAGAATCACCTGTAATACTAGAGGGCATATCATTTATATAAATAAGGAAGAGGAGTTGCCCCAGCACTGATCTCGGAGGCACCCCCCATTTGACTGTGCCCCACTCGGACCTCACATAATAGCCATTCTCAACACTGTGAATAATGACCTTTTGCTGTCTGTTGTTAAAGCAAGAGGCGAACCAATTGTGAGCAACTCCCCGTATTCTACAATGGTCCAACTTCTGGAGCAATATTTTGTGATCACACCCAAACACCTTAGTTAAATCAAAGAAGATGCTTAGCATTTGAAACCTTTTGTTTAATCCACCCAGTACCTCTCAGAGAAAAGAGAATATATATCATTTTCAATTGTTAAACCACTTTTAAAAGCGAACTGTACAGTTGATAGCAAATTATGTGACATAAAATGATCAATTATCCTAACATACACAGCCTTTAGTAAACACTGATGGCATAGAAATAGGTCTAAAATTGTTTACATTACCCCTTTTTATAAAGCGGCTTTACTACTGTGTACTTTGGTTGTTCAGGAAACTGACCATTCTTAAAGGAAAAATTACAAATATGGTCAAGTAAGGGCTAACATGTGCAGCACAGTACTTTAATATTCTGCTAGGCTCTTCATCATATCCATGAGAGTCTGAAGTCTCCAGTGATTTAATTATTGACTCAGTCTCCTCCTTTTCAGTATCAAAGAGGAGTATTTCAGACATCAGTCTCAGAAAGGCATTTTCCAAAGAGTTGTATGATTTCCTGTAGAAACAAAGTTTTTATTTAATTCACAAACAATGCTCAGAAAGTGATTGTTAAATACTATACATATATCTGACTTATCAGTAACAGAAATATATTTACTACAAACTGACTTTATATCACCGGCCACGGTCATTAGTAGAAACGGAGCCCAAACTTAGATTCAGTAAAGATGGAGAAGGAAATCAGCCATGTCTTCTCAAAGAAACCATCCCAGCATTTACCGTAAGTGATTTAGGGAAATCATGGAAAGCCTAAATCAGGATGGCTGGATGTGGGTTTGAACTGTCGTCTTCCCGAACATGAGTCCAGTGAGCTACCCACTGCACTACCCTGCTTAAAGAAACAGAAACTACTGCATAATAGATATAAAACAAAGCATAGAGCAGTAGCTAGACAGATGGTGAATTAAATGCATGTGGCAGCCAAGGGAACAGTGTGTGAAACCGTCAATGACTTCTGTATAGATTAGTGTCAAAAGATCTTCCGCAAGAACCAAAGAAATTCTGCACATATGTAAAGGCTGTTAGTGGCTCCAAATTTAGTGTCCAGTCACTCATGGACAAGGTAGTAACTCAAAATTCAGAGCAGTAAAGCAAAAGTGGAAATGCTTAACATTTTTTAAAAATGTTCCTTTACAAAGGCAAACCCAGGAGTATTGCTGCATATTAATTCTCGTACCACTAAAAGGTGAATGAAATAGAAATTAGTGTCAGTGAGAAATATCTGAAATCATAAAAACTGAACAAAGCCCCAAAGCCCGATGGAAACCCTATTGGATTTTATACCCAATTTGCAGCTGAGTTAGCCCCTTTGTTAACTATGATCTACTGTAAATCCTTCAAACAAAAAACCATGCTCAGTTGCTGGAAGAAAGCACAGGTCACACCAGCCTATATGAAGGGTAGCAGAAGGGATCAAATATCCTTGACATCCGTTTGTTGTTGAATCTTAGAACATATTCTGAACTAAAACAAAATGAGAAATATTAGACAGAATGATCTTCTCCATGCCAATCAGCATGGTTTTCAAAAGTATAGGTCATGTGTAACCCAACTCATGTTTTTCTAACATGATTTCCTGAAAGTCATCGATCAAGAAAGTCAGGTAGATGCAGAGTTTCTCAGTTTCCGAAAATCATTTGACTTAGTACCACACCAACACTGATTATCAAAAGTGTGATAGCATGGGGTATCAAATGAAACTTGTGACTCATTTGAGCATTTATTGGTAGGACGCAGCATGTTATCCTGGATGGAGGGTCACCGACAGATGTAGACGTAACTGCCCCAGGGATGTGTGTTGGGTCCCCATGCTGTTCGTGTTGTATATTATTGATCTTGTGGACAATATTAATAGTAACGCCAGACTTCTCGCAGATGATGCAGTTATCTACAATGAAATGCAGTCTGATAAGATTTCAAAGAGCTGCAAAGATTGGCAACTTACTTTAAATATTCAGAAATGTAAAATTCTCCGTTTCAGAAAATAAAAGAAACATGGTATCCTAAGAATGTAGTATGTGAGTCGCAGTTGGAATCTGTAAACTCATTCAAATACCTGGGTATAACACTTTATAGGGATATGAAATGGAATTAACATATAGGCTCAGTCTTCCATAAAGCAGGTATCAAACTTCAGTTTATTGATAGAATATTACAGAAATGCAATCAGTCTATAAAGGAAAACTAAACTCCGTCCGAACAGGCCATGAAGGCCCAATGGTACCAACCAGCCGGTGTGCCATCCCCTCAGCACACAGGCGTCACTGGATGCGGATATGGGATGGGGGGGGGGGGGGGGGGGGGGAGTGGGCACGTGGTCAGCATACTGCTCTCCCAGCTGTATGTCAGTTTACAAGACTGGAGCCACTACTTCTCAATCAAGTAGTTCTTCTGTGTGCCTCACAAGGGTTGAGTGCACCCCACTTGCCATCAGCTCTAGGCAGACCAGATGGTCACCCATCAAAGTGCTAGCCCAGCCCAACAGCACTTAACTTCAGTGATCTGACAGCAACTGGTGTTACCACTACAGCAAGGTCATTGGCAATTTATATACGAGGTTGCTTACAATCACTCATGTGACCTACGATAGAATATTGCTCAAGTATGTGGGACCTGTACCAAATAGTACTAGCAGGGAATTTTGAATGTATACAGAAAAGGGCATCATGAATGGTCACAGGTTTGTTTGACCTGCAAGAGAGTGTCATAGAGATGATGAAGAAACTGAACTGGCAGGCTTTTGAAGATGGATGGAAACTATCACGAACAAAATTTCAAGAATTGGCTTTAAATGACTAGGAATATACTACAACCCTCTTCATATCACTTCCATAGGGACCATGAGGAAAAGATTGGATTACTTACGGCATGTACAGTCGTCGAACAATGATTCTTTCTGTGCTCCAAATGTGAATGGAATGGGAAAAAGCCCTAAAAACTGGTAAAGTGGGACATAATCTCTGCCATGCACTTCACAGTGCTTCACAGGGTATGGATATAGTTGTAGATAGGCAATATTTGCAGAAACTAATTTCATTTCCTTTTTGTGACCATTAAAGTAAACATAACATGCGATTGAACTGGGGAAGGTGAGAAACCAAATGAAAACCCAACTTCTAGTGCAGTGCTCAGATATTATCTTCAATTTATGCAATGTTAGTGGTGATATTCACCCTAGCTTTTGTTATTCAGCTGTCTTGCGATTGTTGTGCATTGGTACATTCAGTATTGATAGAAAGTGTTGTTGACAGTGTTCACTATGTGTGTGATATCCATATGACTTTTCTTTCTAGAGGTTTTTGTGTGTCATGTAAGTTGTACTGAATAATAGGAAATTTAAAACGTCTGTGAGACTTGCTTCTGCTCTTCCAACCCAGTATTAAGTGGCTCACCAACACATACTGGTCTGTTAGCAGAGAACAAGGTGGCACATAGGCTAGGGCACTGGATTGACACCGGCTGGGTTGGCCGAGCGGTTCTAGGCGCTACAGTCTGGAACCGCGCGACCGCTGCGGTCGCACGTTCGAATCCTGCCTCGGGCATGGATGTGTGTGATGTCCTTAGGTTAGCTAGGTTTAAGTAGTTCTAAGTTCTAGGGGGCTGATGACCTCAGAAGTTAAGTCCCGTAGTGCTCAGAGCAATTTGAACTGGATTGACATTTGGAAGGAGCAGTGCTAACACCATGGCCATTTGATTATTTAGATCTAGGTTTTCCTGGGTTTCCTTAAACTGATGTAGGTGAATCCAGCATATTTCTTTGGAAAACAGCCTTGCCAATTGCCTCCCAATTCGTTCTTATCTGAGATTGTGTGTCATCTGTAAAAGACTGCACAACATTAAAACCTAGTCTTTTTTCCTTTTTGGCCTGTTACCGTCCACTTGGTTTTAATTTATGCTCCTCTTTGTTCATGGTTTCTCTTCCACAGCATTTCTTCCCCCAGTGTTCTGTAAGGATTCTGCATTATAAATCTCTCCCTCCCTCCATGCATGTGGGGGGGGGGGGGGGGGGAGCTGCGCATTATAATCTGCTATTTTATCCCTTTTTTAATCCTAACTTCTTTTTATGTCCTTTTTACCCCTAATTACCTATCAATGTTCCCCAAATTTTTACAGTTTGCTATTGTTTGCTATTGTTTTTATTTCTACCTGTCTGCCTCCATAGCCAAGTGGTCACTGTGTCAGACTGTCTTGTGGGGGACCCAAATTTGATTCCCAGTACTGCCAGGGATTTTTTCTTTGTGAAAGGACTGGACTGGGCTGAACTTAGCCTCGTGATGCCAATTGAGGCCCCACCTGATTGAGAGATAACAGCCCACCTTTTTTTTTTTTCCTATCTTCTTGAACTACAGACTTTCCCACATCCAATTAACAGTCTCTGCACCATGTCAAGCCACACATTCAGGGATATATGGCATATATAAGTGGAGACGCAATGTCTCCGTATCCTGTACTTCTCTCCAGAGTGAGCCAACAGAAAGAATCAAATGATTTCAAATTTCAAATGGTTCACCTGCATAGAGGCTTACAGATTTGGGCATTCCAACAGAGATGTAACCTGGACGTTATACAAATTTAGCTCCATTGCTAGCAGTGTCATTGTGATGCAGAAATACAAAACATAAAAAAAAATTATGAAAGCTCACTCATCCACTTGGTTAGTATAAAACATGCTGTAAAGTATACTGACATCAGGCATCCTTCTCATTCATTATACATTACTTTTGCTCCATATGTAGATCAGAACTATTCACAGAGAGGTGATAGCATGAGATTTGCTGTCCAAAAGCTCATTGCTAATAGAACAATATGTGTTGGTGAACCAGTTCACATCTCGTAAATTCGAATGCTAAAAGTGCATATATACCCTGACAAAATTTGCTGTTAGCACTTCTGTCAAGGCAGTTTGCAGTACCACGTAGGAAAGTATGTCCAGTCTTCACTGCATCAGCAAATTGTGTTACAGATGTAAATTGTGCAGCCGCAGCTATCTGGCTACATACTTGTTAAAGTGACAGTAAAAATAATTTAAAAGTAATAATTTCACATCACTTTAGCTTGATAGATTTATTCAGTACCTGTATAGAAGTTAAAATTAAATATGTTTGCATGTTTCTCAAAGTAAGTGTTGATCTTGTCATTAAGACAATTCCTGTGTCAGTCTTTTCTTTGATAATAGAGTCCATATGATTGAAGTAGTGTTTGTTTGAACTATAACTTTCAAAATAATCATCATGTATTTGTTTAGAATATGGGCCAGCAGTCATTGAGCACGTACTACTTAGAGGTGGCTTTCCCAGTGGATGTAAATTTGGGAAAAATTTCAGTGTGACAGAGGATTTGCCAAAGCTTTGTGAAGCACTCACTGAAGCTGAAAAGCTTATGGAAAATGCTGCTAGGCAAGTTTCAAAGGTAGAACTGATTTTTCATTCTTGCTTGGATTATTGTGAATTCACAGAATTTTCAAAATTTGTTTTTTCCACGAAGTGGTGTTTCTATGTGTATTATTTACAACTGTGCAGGGATACATTCTTCAAAAGAAAGAAAAACGTCCACTACCAGATGGAGGCGAAGAGGACTTTTTTACAAATATAGAATTTCATCCAATGATATTTGAGCAGCATAGTAATCAGCCGCATAAGGAATTTCCTACCTTTGATGCTGCAGTTGATGAATTTTTCTCTACACTGGAAGGTCAAAAGATTGATATGAAAGCTTTGCAGATGGTGAGAATGTTGTCTGCATCTTATTAGTGTTTATTGAAATTATTAAAGTTTGCACAATAAGCATGAAACAATTTGTTGATGCTATAACCCTGTACGTAAATACTTGGCTAAGTGCAGTTGCACCAGGCCCCCGACACACTACGCTTCAAATGGCATTTGCACAGGCTAGCCACCAGAGGCGTCCTGTATGGGCCACTTGACTTGTGCACACAGCACATCATCTGCTACACCATCTACTGGAGCACAGTACAGCAGGCACTTGCTCTTATATTATGTTCACACTTATTGTCAGCAACTGCTTGTATCAGTACTGTGATTATTTCTGTGTTTGTATTCTGAGTTGGTGTTTGCTTGTAAGTGGAAGAAGAATAAACTTAGATTCTTTGTGGTCATGCTGTTGTTTGTGACTTACAGTATGATAATGTTGATAGGAGAATATGACTGCATGCCTTACCATGAAGTAAGATGGGTATTATGTGAATACTGTTAAATTTTATGCACTGTCCTGAGGTTGAGTATTCAAGAAATTCATAGTTATATTGATACTCATAATGCTCTTTTGAAAACCAAAGCAAATTGGTATATATCTGATGCAGGTTGGTAATTGTATGAGTGTATTATTGTGTCTTTATGTTTCTAACTACTTTAATTCTCTGGCAACTTTTACGTATAAAATTGGTCACAGTAATTGATACACCACTTCTGTACCCCCATTACCCACTCCTGCAGACGTCACTACTTAGGCCAGCTAACCATCCAATAATCTACTATTAAATGTGCATGTCTACGGCTCAGTGCCACCTTTATGTGTTGAGTAATATTCTATCCTAATTCATCACAAGTTATTCCTCCTTGGGTTTTCATTGTTTTATTTTGCCTAGTAGTTTCTCTACCATCTTACAACCCAGTACTCTTTCCCTTTATTTCTGTTCGCTGTTCTGTTACACTACTCATTGTCTGTCTTTTATTAGCTGTAATTTTTAAGACAGTTCTAAGTGTTTTTTATCCTCCACTATGAATCCCTGCTCCTTCCATCTGTGGCAATACAGAAAATTTTCCCTATCTGTAGCCATAATCCCGTCCCACATACTGATCCTGCATTATTGCCTCACTTGTGGAATCCCTCCCAAATAGCCTTACCACAAAATCACCCAGCTCCAGCTGTAAGCCTTCCTTCCATGATGACCACTACCTTTTTAAATTCCATCAGACTATAACCCTCACCAACCTAGTTGTGCAAAACCAATTACTAAAACCCAGCCTTCTTGCACTACCCCTGCTCCAGCTGCAAAATCCTCCTCCTCTGGAAGGCTGACATCCTACAGCCCATCTCCCAGATTAACATTCTTACTCTCCAGGAACTAGAGTAGCATGCACACCACCACCTCAAAAAACTGCCCAGTCTGTTCCCCTTGTACAAATGTTGGATGATCACTGCCCATCACCATCACAAGAGCCTCCATCCAACCTCCCCCACACTCCTTCATAGTCACCAAATCCTGTGTTACTGACCTACTGCATTTGCCACACTCTCAGAAACTTCCTCCTGTCACACTACAAAACCCAGAGCCCAAACTGATCCATAAACAATTACGAACCTGTCTTCCAAAAGCCTAAGATCAGTCCTTTCCAAAGGCCTCAACCTTTTCTGCCCCTGCTCCAAAGTCCAATCATAATCGGCTTATTAAAGATCCTCTCTCCTTCTCCTGATCTCTACAATGGAAACACTTTTCCGTCACCAATCTTACCATTCAGACTTGTCCCAAAACCAGCCCTGTTGTAATCAGTTTATTCCTCCAGCCAACTGTGATCCACCCTGCTGCCGCTGAACTATCAATTGATAACTTTCCAGAATTTCCAAACTTCAAGTATTACCTTGTCATCACTCCCCCCAAACCCTCAACATGAAAACCAGCCTCACACCCACAGAAAGAACCATAATCCACCACATTAAAACTTATCACAACCTTACAATCCTTCCTGCCAACCAAGGCTCCACCACTTTTACGAACTGCAGGGATTACGTAGCTGAGGGCCCACATCAGCTGTCGGATGGATCCACCTACGAGCCCTCCCATAGTGGCCCCATTCCAGAAATCCAGCATGATATCCAGTCCCTCGTCAAAACTGTAAGTCCCCTCTCCCATGAATTTCTCCCACTCCTCATCCCTGCTCTTATGCTTCCTAAAACACACAAACCCAACCACCCAGGATACCCCATTACAGATGGGTAGTACCCCTACAGAGAGAATCTTTGCGTTGTGGATCAGCACCTTCAGCCTATTAACTATAGCCTTTCTGCTGTATAAAAGATACCAATTGTTTACTATACTGACTGTCCACAGTTCCTGTTCCTTTACCACCTGGCACTCTGCTCACTACTCTCTATGCCCCCTCCTGGTTCTACAAAAGAATGTTGAAAATTATGCGGAATGATAAGATAGAGAAATGAAGTAGTTCTCCAGAGAATTGGCGAGGAAAGGAATATATGGAAAAAACTGGCAAGAAGGAGGGTCAGTATGGTAAGACGTCTGTTAAGACATCACAGAATAACTTCCATGGTACAAGAGGAAACTGTAGAGGAAGACAGAAAATCCAACAAATAATTGAGGAAGTAGTTGCATGGCCTCACCACCATTAACACTATCTTTCTCAGTGCCCAACAGACTCCAGGTCTACAACTTGCTGGTCATCATGACCAGCTATATCTTCACCCATAAATACTTCATCCTTAAAGGCATCACCTACAAACATCTGGGAACCTGCTTGACGCCATCCTGTGCCAACTTATTTATGGGCCATCTAGAGGAAACCTTCCTAGCCACACAGAATCCCAGGCCCCCACACATGGTTCAGACACTGATATGTTCATTATCTGCACCTAGGGTAAGGATGCCCTATCCATATTCCTCCAAAATCTCAGTACCTTCTCTCCCAGTCATTTCACCTTGGCCTTGTCAGCTTAATAATCCACCTTCCTCACTGTTGATATACACATTTCGGATGGCTCCATCAATACCGCTGTCCACATTAAACTTAACAACCACCTACAGTACCTCCTTTTCGACAGATTCTAACCATTCCACACCAGGAAGTCCCTTCCATACAGCCCCACCCATTGTCATCAATGACCAGTCACAAAGGCAAAGGAGTACCCCTTCGTGACTTGGCATCACCCAGGGCTGGAGCAACTAAATCACATTCTCTGCTAGTGTTTTGACTACCTCTGTTTGTGCCCTGAAATGAGGCATATGCTCCTACAGTGTTGTTCTGCCAGGCACTGTGAACCTACACAATATTCTGGTTCTGGTCCATCCCTGTTTCATTCTTCCTGCCAACCCCTTCAACTATGGCCCTTGTTCTTACAAAAGACAGAAATACAAGACCTTAGTAATACATCCTCCCACTACCACCTACTACATTCATATCCTAGAAATTTCCTACAAGGCAGAGTCACTCGTGAAAGCAGGCACTTACTTAGTTTACCAACTTATCTTCAGACACTGTGCAGTGTTCTCTTGGACATGAAGAAGAAGCTGTGTGTCGTCATGAATGGCCACTGCCAAATAGTGATGAAAAGACAGCTTGACCACCAGTTGCCAAGCATGCCATGCAACACGGTGTGGTTGACTTCAATGACTGCATCACAGCTTGATCCATCAGCTTTTCTAAATGGTAAGAGTTCTCTCTGGAATGTATCCTTTGTTCCCATGACCCCCCATGGTCTCAGCTTTCATGATTGATGATCGAGTTTAGGCTCATTCTGTGCACCTAAATCGCATAGTCTGCAACAGCCAGTGAACATTCAGTACTATTCTGAGCAGTCTGCTCGGATGGTTGAAGCCAATGCAAGCATTAAGCTTGATAATTGAGAATTACATTGTGAATTTTTATTCCATTTGTAGCAACTTGTCATTGCTGATGGTGATAGTAAGTGACAAATTGTACATAAGTAAGCAAGAGACGTAATTTGGAGGATACGTGCTTTCTTCAAGTGCAAAGCATTTGTATTTGTGTACTGCAACTGTCATTTGTAGCTGGCAACACTGTATCCCCATCTGTGCCTTGGCCTGTGTAAACCACCATTATTTGTGAAACTGGCTATAGTCCCTTTTCTCCACTCTGCCAGCCTCTATCCCCTTCCCTGCTCCTGCTTCAGCCTTAATCATGCCTCCTATTCACCTCCCCCCCCCCCCCACCCCACCCCAGTGCACTTCCATTGCCCTTCTCCCTTACTCCTTCTCTGCTTGTCTTTTCTGCTTCCCCCCCCCCCCTCCCCGCCCCCTCCATAGCCAAGCACAGCCTCATGATGCTGAAACTAACTGCTCACTATCCTGCCCCAATCACATTACCTCTTCCCTGCATGCTCCTACAGGCAGCACTGTGCGCGTACGTGCATGTGTTTGTTCATCTGACAAAAGACTTTGTGTCAAATCCAAATAACATCCATAAGCCTATTTTCAAATATGTCTGTCACTACTCGGCACCTCATCAGTGTGGTTGGTAATAATATGTCCCAATTCATATTAAAAGTAGATTAAGGAAGGACTTTTCATGTTTACTAAATTTCTAATTACTCATGTTTACTAAACTTCTAATCAGCATTGTCTAGGATATAGATAACATTGCTGACGCACCCCTCCTGCCCCCTGCCCCCACCCAACCTCATACCATCACACAACCCCACTGCCATTATTTCCAGTTTTTGCAATATTCTGAAAGTTTAGATTTTTTTTTTTTATTCCATAGGGTCATTATAAGAAAGTCATATTATAACAGATTGTTTAAAAACATTAGATGAAAAACGATGTAATACACTTAATATATAATACACCAAATGCAAATTGCTAATAAAGAGTAAGGAATGGAAATGTGACAGCCATAGCTTGTCATAAAGAATCATTGCAGTATTTAGGAAAACTAAATTTGGGTTGGGTGGATCGGGTAACAATTCTGAGTCACTGCTGTATGTATGATCCTTCTGAAATCTCAGTTAAATAAATCTTAAGAATTCCGGCAGAGAATAGAAGGGGTATGGCAGGGGAAAACCATGTAATTGTCCTTGAAAATACAAGGTTTCTTTCTGACTATCTTCAGTTCTTGCAAAAACCTCGTAAAATACTTTTCAGAGTAATAGAGAAGAGAGAGTTACTCACAGGTAGATGATTTCTCTGTCTTGTGTTCACTGAGTGCCGCAGCTGTTTGTTAAATAGTGATTTACGCCACTTTTTTCCTAAAGGAAGACTGTTGATGGCATTGTTTTTGAGGAGGCTGCAAACAATGTAAGTGGGAACTTCCTGGCAGATTAAAACTGTGTGTTGGACCGAGAATTGAACGCGGGACCTTTGCCTTTCGCGGGCAAGTGCTCTGCCAACTGAGCTACCCAAGCATGGCTCAGGACTTGTCTTCACAGCTTTACTTCTGCCAGTATTTCATCTCCTATCTTGCGAAGTTTCTTCCAGGAGTACTAGTTCTGCAAGATTCGCAGGAGAGCTTCTGTGAAGTTTGGAAGGTAGGAGATGAGGTAGTGGTAGAAGTAAAGCTGTGACAACGAGTCGTGAGTCGTGCTTTGGTAGCTCAGTTGGCAGAGCACTTGCTCGCAAAAGGCAAAGGTCCCAAGTCCGATTCTTGGTCCGGCACACAATTTTAATCTGATAAGCGGGATCTGTGTTTTGGTTTTATGCTAACGCCTTTCCATGTTAAGTAGGAGACAGAGTTGATAAGTGCTTTACATTATGGAAACTGAAATTTCTTCTGCAAGGAACAGCTGTCTGTAGTGTCTGTAATCGAGCAGAACTCACATTCATGTAACACACTACAAACCAGCACAGAACATTGTGTTCAATAATTACACTTTGTCAGCCTCATTTACACTATAGTACTGTTGAATAATTTGGTGGCAGTAATGCTTATGGTCCAAAGTCTTTTTAATTTTTTACTCCAGAAAGAAGGAATGCAAAAAAGTGAGTAGATGGTGCATACTATGTTAATAAATTGTGCTGTGAATGCAACACACTTTCTCATTTGAGCTTGAAATTTATGAGAGTATCAATTGCAGGAGCGGGAAGCTATGAAGAAACTAGCAAATGTAAGAAAGGACCATGATCAGAGACTTCAAGCACTTGAGCAAACACAAGAACTGGATAAGCAGCGGGCTGAGCTGATAACCCGCAACCAACAGTTGGTTGATGATGCTATTATGGCTATTCGTGCCGCACTGGCAAATCAGATGTCGTGGCCAGACATACAGGCCATGGTAACAGAACTCCAAAACCGTCAGCATCCTGTTGCATGTGCAATTAAAGGACTCAAACTTCAAATTAATCATATCACACTGCATCTCAGGTAAACTAAAAATATTTCAATATATTTATTTTCTGTTACTGTTGAATATGGTCCATAAAATTTAAACATTTTGCCAGTGAACTTTTTTTAAATATCTGTTCTAATGTCCTTTAAATTTTTAAATCTGTTGACATTGTGCTTTCAGTGATCCATATGCTGATGAGGATTACTCAGATGATGAAAGTAGGGATGAAGTTCTTAAACCAATGACAATTGATGTTGATTTGGATCTGTCTGCGTATTCCAATGCAAGGAGGTGACAATAAACATTCTTATGGTTTGTAACAGATATGTAAGATGAAACTGCTTATTTGAATCACAAAATTCCCATTTTACAGGTACTATGAACAGAAAAGAAATGCTGCCAAAAAGCAACAGAAAACCATTGAGTCTCATAGCAAGGCTCTGAAGTCTGCTGAGAGGAAAACAAAACAAACTCTTAAGGAAGTTCAAGCAATGGTAAACATCAGTAAAGCACGAAAAGTGTATTGGTTTGAAAAATTCCACTGGTTTATTAGCTCCGAGAACTATTTGGGTAAGTGACGTAGAGGGAATATTACAATAAGAGAAATTCCAGGCCAGAAACAATAAATAAAAATGAGGAAAGACAACACTTACTTGTAGGTGACTGATGTTCATCACGCAGATACACTTAAGGTAGAAAATCTATAACATTTGTGTAATATCTTAAATGACAAAAAAGCATCAAAGTTAGTGTGTAACATACATCTTCAGTATTTTTCCAAGACTTACTTTGTTCTGAGACAAACAGCAAATTTACCCTGTTTGCCGATGATACCACAATTCTAATTGACGATTTGATTGATCATGATCTTGAAAAAACTACAAATACTGTTTTTAATGACATCTTAAATTGGTTCTCCTCAAATGGTCTCTCACTCAATGCAGATAAAACTCATTATATGAGGTTCCATACATCACAAAGTAATCCCGATGAAATTAACATAAAATGTAGAGATCAACCAATACAGAAAGTTGAGGAGACAAAATTCCTGGGTGCTTACATAGACAGTAAATGTAATTGGTCAGTTCACATTCTTCATCTATGTAAAAAACTTAGCTCAGCAACATTTGCATTACGGGTTGACACTATTAAGGTTGCCTACTTTGGCTACTTCCACTCATTGATGTCATATGCTATCATATTCTGGGGGAACCAACCACTTGCAAAAAAAGTTTTCACCATCCAAAAAAAAGCAATCAGAATAATGTGTGGGGTCCATCAAACACACTCTTGCAGGCACTTGTTTCGGAAGATAGGTATCCTAACAACTGCCTCACAGTATATTTTTTCCTTGCTCACCTTTGTGTGCAAAAATTATTCCATCTACCAAGACAACAGTAAATTCCATGGTTATAACACCAGAAACAAAAACAATCTACATTTAGAAATGAAACGTCTCACTCTGGTACAAAAAGGAGTTTACTACTCCAGCATTAAGCTGTTCAATGCTCTACCACTACATATCAAATGTGTTCATACAGAACTGCCAAAATTTAAACAAGTTCTCAAAGATTACCTGACAGAGAAATCTTATTATACTGTGGATGAATACCTGAAAGAAAATGTATCCCATCACTAAACGTATTATGTCTAGAAGTAGTTCAATTGATTTTATTGTGCATTTGGGCATTAGCACACTTTTTGTAACAACAGATTGGCTGTACATGTATTTACTCTTGTAGGCCTAATATCTGATTTAACTTTGTGCTCTTATCTTTAACCTTTATTTGAAACTCCTTTTTCTGTCAAATGGTAGTTATGTTATCTAGCTGACATTGTATCTGTTACTGTATTTATAGTATGTCTTACTTAAACTATGTACAATTTGCCATTGAAATGCCCTTGTATTTATTGTAAGTTTAAATTGAAACCTGTACAATTTGACACATTCCATATCCTTGTGATTGACTCACTAACTGGATCTACGGAACAAGAAATAAATAAATAAATAAATACTGTAATTGTTTTGGGTGGTACTGTTTGACTGCAGTTCTTATATAGTACAGGGTGAGTCGCTAACTATTGTCACCAAGAGTAACTCTGAAAGTATGATAGATTAGATTAGATTAATACTAGTTCCATGGATCATGAATACGATATTTCGTAATGATGTGGAACGAGTCGAATTTTCTAATACATGACATAATTAGGTTAATTTAACAACATACTTAAGTTAATATAACAACTTTATTTTTTTGTGTTTTTTGTTTTTCTTTATTTTTTATTTTTTTTATTTTTATTCTTTTTATTTTTTAATTTTTTTTCTTTTCTTTTCTTAATTTACATCTAAAAATTCCTCTATGGAGTAGAAGGAGTAGTCATTCAGAAATTCTTTTAATTTCTTCTTAAATACTTGTTGGTTATCTGTCAGACTTTTGATACTATTTGGTAAGTGACCAAAGACTTTAGTGCCAGTATAATTCACCCCTTTCTGTGCCAAAGTTAGGTTTAATCTTGAATAGTGAAGATCATCCTTTCTCCTAGTATTGTAGTTATGCACACTGCTATTACTTTTGAATTGGGTTTGGTTGTTAATAACAAATTTCATAAGAGAGTATATATACTGAAAAGCTACTGTGAATATCCCTAGATCCTTAAATAAATGTCTGCAGGATGATCTTGGGTTGACTCCAGCTATTATTCTGATTACACGCTTTTGTGCAATAAATACTTTATTCCTCAGTGATGAATTCCCCCAAAATATGATGCCATATGAAAGCAATGAGTGAAAATAGGCGTAGTAAGCTAATTTACTAAGATGTTTATCACCAAAATTTGCAATGACCCTTATTGCATAAGTAGCTGAACTCAAACGTTTCAGCAGATCATCAATGTGTTTCTTCCAATTTAATCTCTCATCAATGGACACACCTAAAAATTTGGAATATTCTACCTTAGCTATATGCTTCTGATTAAGGTCTATATTTATTAATGGCGTCATACCATTCCCTGTACGGAACTGTATGTACTGTGTCTTATCAAAATTCAGTGAGAGTCCGTTTACAAGGAACCACTTAGTAATTTTCTGAAAGACAGTATTGACAATTTCATCAGTTAATTCTTGTTTGTCAGGTGTGATTACTATACTTGTATCATCAGCAAAGAGAACTAACTTTGCCTCTTCATGAATATAGAATGGCAAGTCATTAATATATAATAAGAACAACGAAGGACCCAAGACTGACCCTTGTGGAACCCCATTCTTGATAGTTCCCCAGTTTTAGGAATGTGCTGATCTTTGCATGTTACGAGAACTACTTATTTCAACTTTCTGCACTCTTCCAGTTAGGTACGAATTAAACCATTTGTGCACTGTCCCACTCATGCCACAATACTTGAGCTTGTCTAGCAGAATTTCATGATTTACACAATCAAAAGCCTTTGAGAGATTACAAAAAATCCCAATGGGTGGTGTTCGGTTATTCAGATCATTCAAAATTTGACTGGTGAAAGCATATATGGCATTTTCTGTTGAAAAACCTTTCTGGAAACCAAACTGACATTTTGTTAGTACTTCATTTTTACAGATATGTGAAGCTACTCTTGAATACATTACTTTCTCAAAAATTTTGGATAAAGCTGTTAGAAGGGAGATTGGACGGTAATTGTTGACATCAGATCTATCCCCCTATAACAATAGCATATTTCAGTCTATCAGGGAAAATGCCCTGTTCCAGAGAGCTATTACACAGGTGACTGAGAATCTTACTTATCTGTTGAGAACAAGCTTTTAGTATTTTGCTGGAAATGCCATCAATTCCATGTGAGTTTTTGCTTTTAAGCAAGTTTATTATTTTCCTAATTTCAGAGGGAGAAGTGGGTGAGATTTCAATTGTATCAAATTGCATAGGTATGGCCTCTTCCATTAACAGCCTAGCATCTTCTAATGAACACCTGGATCCTACTATATCCACAACATTTAGAAAATGATTATTAAAAATATTTTCAACTTCTGACTTTTTGTTCGTAAAGTTTTCATTCAATTTGATGGTAATACTGTCTTCCTCTGCTCTTGGTTGACCTGTTTCTCTTTTAATAATATTCCAAATTGTTTTAATTTTATTATCAGAGTTGCTGATTTCAGACATGATACACATACTCCTGGATTTTTTAATAACTTTTCTTAATATAACACAGTAGTTTTTTATAATTTTTGATAGTTTCTGGGTCACTACTCTTTCTTGCTGTCAGATACATTTCCCTTTTCCGGTTACAAGATATTTTTATACCCTTAGTAAGCCATGGTTTGTTACAAGGTTTCTTACGAGTATATTTAACTATTTTCTTGGGGAAGCAGTTTTCAAATGCATTTACAAAAATGTCATGAAATAAATTATATTTTAAATTGGCATCAGGTTCACGGTACACCTCATCCCAGTCTAACTGCTGTAGGCTTTCCCTGAAATTTGCAATTGTTAAATCGTTGACTGAACGTACTACTTTGGAGGACTGTTTAGTATTGCTGAATGGAGCTGTGTCATATATTGTAACTAGCTGTGCACCATGATCAGAAAGACCATTCTCAACAGGCTGAGCATTTATCTGGTTAAACTTATCTTGGTCTATAAAGAAGTTATCTATCAGTGAGCTGCTATCCTTTACCACCCGAGTAGGAAAATCAATAACGGGTGTCAAATTGAAAGAACCGAGTAATACTTCGTTCATTTTTCCTATTACCCTCTTTCAGAGAGTCTACATTGAAGTCCCCACAAATAATAATTTGCTTCCCCCTGTCTGACAGATAGCACAACAAGGAGTCCAAATTTTTCAGAAATAGATGAAAATTTCCTGATGGGGACCTATATACAGTTACAATTATAAATGTGCCTTTGTTTAATTTAAGCTCACAGGCACATGCTTCTATATGTTTCTCTACACAAAACTTTTTTGTTTCTATACTTTTTGCACAATGATAACTTTTGACATATATGGCAACTCCTCCTTTCTCCATATTTTCTCTCATTACATGTGCAGAGAGCTTATATCCACTTACATTTACCTTATCCATATCAGTAACAATGTGATGCTCAGACAGGCATAGTATATCTATTTCATTCTCAGCTTCTAAATCTTCTAAACAAACCAGAAGCTCATCTACTTTATTCTTTAAGCTCCCAATATTTTGATGAAATATACTTACATTATTTTTAATTATACTTTTATGAGAACCTTTGCTTATTCTAACATTTGCAGTACTCTCCTGTCTGAGTTTCTCATTGTGCTTAGGCCTAGTTCCTATACCAGTGGTCACATGGTGTTCAGAGAGGCAGATTATGTCAACTGGGTTGGGTGACTTTAATTCATCAGTGCAATTACCTAGGACTGAGATACACAACTTGGTGGAGATAAAATTTCTGGTGATTGGTGAAAATTTATAATTGATAGCTGTGATTGGTGATCAAATGTGCTAGAATTGTGCTGTTTAATTTCTTTCCTAAACTGAAGATTTGTTTCAATCCTGACCTCTCGTACAACTTGACATCTTTCTGTCTTACCTATCCTAAAAAAGGTGCTGCTCCAACACCTGTAACCACTGGTATTTTACCATTCATGGCAGTGCCTCCCCCCCCTTAAATAGGAACTGAAAAGTTGTGGGACAAAAGTTGCAAGGGACAATGGGGGCCATAATATGATGTTGGTTTTTTGTTGGTAGGTGGGGTCACTTCAGAGATATGAAGGTCAACTTTTTTTTTTTAAATGGGGTGCTATAGTTTGGTACTTATTTTCTGATAACAGCTATCGAGATGAACCCAATGATGTGTCTAGGAAGGTCATCGAAGGTCACAAAGGGGGTATGAATGTCCATTTACAGAAATTGTTCGAAGTGATGACCATTGGTATGAATGCAGTGCTGCAATCTTATTATTTTGGATTGAGTGGTATTCCTTATCACATCGGCACTTATCAAAGCACATGCTCTGACAGTTCTCTCTCGCATATCTTCAGGTGTAGTTGGAACGTCTTTATAAACAATGTCTTTTATGAATCCCCACAAGAAAAATTCCAGAGGCATCAAGTCTGGTGAACGATGAAATAGGGACCTATAATTCTATCCTCCAGAATCCCACACCATACATTCACCAACCACGGTTTTTGGTGTGCAACTTGCTGCAACCAACAAGGATTTTCAGTTGCCCAGTAATGCATGTTATGCAAATAAACATTTCCATGGTTCGTGAATGTAGCCTCGTCAGTAAATAAAATCAAATTAATAAATGTGTCATTGCTCTGAATCTGAAGTTGATCCCATCGGCGGAATTCAGTGCGACACATACAATCCATACCAGTTAATAGTAGGTGGATACTGATATGGTAAAGAATATTTATGGGGGTACAGAATATGAACAACACTACTCTGGCTCATGCCAGATTCCCTTGCGATTTGATGTGTACTAACTCAAGGATATGGAACCAAGTGGCAAGAGTACCAATTTCTGTTTCCTTGTTAGTAACTTTCCTTTGCCGGATGTGTTTCCAATGTGTTAAAGATCCAGTTGTTCTCAATTTATTGTACACATATTTTATGTGTAGGGAGAGTATGTTGAAGATATCTTTCAGCTTATGAGTTTCTAGCTCTCACTGAATTTCGTTGGCATTCTCCATAAATGAGAAGCATGTCGACCTGCTCCTCGAAGGAATAAATCATTCACATTCACCTGATTCAACAATACTAGTCATACTGTTCCTATTAGTGTTGTATTGCAACACCGTCAAATGGTGTTTACATGTCAATGGCACATTAGATGGATATGCCGTATTCAGCAAATATTTACTATTCACATGATATACAAGAGAGAATTGTCTGAGCATGTGCTTTGACAAGTGCCGATGTGATAAGGAATACCACTCAATCCATGATAGGAAGATTGCAGCACTGCATCGATACCAATGGTCATCACTTCGAACACCTTCTGTAAATGGACGTTCATGCCACCTTTTTGACCTTTGTTGACCTTCAAAGATCTTACTGCTACATGTCATTGGACTCACCTCTATAGCTGCTATTAGAAAATTAAAAAAAAAAAGTTGACCTTCATATCTCTGATGTGACCCCACCTAGCAACAAAAACCAACGTCATATTATAGCCCCCATTGTCCCATACAACATTTGTCCCACAAATTTTACAGCTACTATGATACTTTTGGAGATGTCCTAGGTGGCAATAGTTAGTGACTCACCCTGTATAGCAACACCCTGAAGAACTAGATATAGTAAGAATGTGCTTCAGCCTCCTGGTTATCTGGTTATCCAGTTCTTGTGTTTGCTCATGCACACAACATCTCTAATAGTGGTACTTTTTTGCTAATTTCTTCATAGCTTCTGGCTCCTGCAAGATATAATAAGAGAGTGCTAACTTAGATGTAGTTACACTGACAAGGCCATCTAGTAGTAATCTTAGTCGCATAAAGTGAAGCTCCTTCGCTGTTGCCACCAGAAAATTACATAAAAGATGGTGATTTATGGTTCCAGCAGAATCCTTTAAAACATCTATCTTGGCATAAACCAGTAAACAAAAGAAAGGTCTTGCAACTGTGGGAGAAATAAAATCTCGAAGGTACTGTAGAGAGATGTACCCATTGTCACTGTGTGACAATTATGAGGAACTTTGGATGGACAGGGGAAACTGGAGGAGACTCATATATGAGGTCTGTTCAAAAAAATACTGGAAAATTCGTAATTTCGTGCCAATGGAGTGTTGGAGTGAAATGCGGTTTGCATCCCTGCACACACCTGTGTTTGATATATAACTGCCAGAAGTTTCATTGTTGTATGTGTGTGAGTTATTGTTCAGTGCTGTATTGAGTAGGACGTTGCATCACACAGCAAATTTCGAGATGGCGGAGGTTGAGAAGCAACGCTTGTGCGTTAAATTTTGTGTGAAACTCAAAAAAACCTTTAAGAGGCACACCAAATTATGCCTCCCCTGCGGGTCCAGGGGTTAGAATAGGCCCGAGGTATTCCTGCCTGTCGTAAGAGGCGACTAAAAGGAGTCCATCCCCCTCAAGGGGGTAGTTAGTGCCTGCGTTCGGAGACGGACGGTTCCACGACCTATATTTGTGGTCTTTTTGGTTTTTCCCTTCTCGTTTCTTCCTTCCTTTGGTTGGTTCCTTTCTTTGTTCTTCTCCATCTCACTGTCTTCCTTACTCTTTCCCTTGCCTTCTTCTGCTTGCCTTCTTCTGCTTGCCTTCTTCTCCTTGCCTTCTTCTCCTGGCCTTCTTCTCCTTGCCTTCTTCTCCTTGCCTTCTCTGGTCTCCGCCTCGGCGTTTGAGACAGTCTGTCCTCTCTCTCTTCCTTTTCCTCTTCTTCCTTCCTCCCTGTGCGCGCCTGAAGGCCGACCCACGTGTTCGCACGCGTAGCCGGTGACGGGGTAACGCGTAATTCCCCGCCCTGGGTAGACAAGTAAGGCACGCACGTACCCCCTGGTAAAGGCCAGGCCCGGGGAGGGGTGATTGCCTGAGCTGATACCTTCTGACCATGCCGATTGGCCCCTCCGTCTGTTTCTCGGGAGGTGTGACCTGAGGTGTAAACATTCAGCTAAGGCAGGAGTGCCCTCTGAGAGGGTCCCCATAAGGAAGGAGCGCGCCATCGGAGACGCTGGCAATCATGGGGGATTCCTCCGCAATGGATTTTTCTTCTTCTCTCTTGACTTCTGCCCACAAACGGAAACATGACCAGCCACCAGTGACAAAAGTACTACCGCCTGCCCCACAGTTCCTCGTCGTTTCTCGATTTGAGGACAGAAAGGATTTCTCCTCTATCAACCCTTTCGTTATCCAGAAGGGCGTAGATGCCATAGCCGGATCTGTCAAGTCGTGTACCAGGTTGCGTAATGGTACCTTGTTACTAGAAACTGAGAGCGCCTTTCAGGCACAGAAACTGCTTCGAGCCACACTCCTGTACACATTCCCTGTCCGGGTGGAGGCTCACCGTACTTTGAATTCGTCTCGTGGTGTGGTCTATACTAGATCCCTCGACGGATTGACTGATGAGGAGATTCAGTCTTTCCTCGCTGAGCAGGGCGTGACGGCTGTCCATAGGGTCATGAAAAAGGTCAACAATGACCTTGTACTGACCCGGACACTTTTCTTGACCTTTGATAGTGTTCAGCTGCCATCGCGCATCAAAGCGGGCTACGAGGTTATTTCTGTTCGCCCCTATGTCCCGACACCTACACGTCCCGACACCTACGCACTGCTACCAGTGTTAGCGTTTTAATCACACTCGCCAGTCTTGTTCCAATGCGGCTAGATGTGTCACTTGTGGCAGGGATGCCCATGAGGGTGACTGTCCACCTCCGTCTCCTCGTTGTGTGAACTGTCAGGGTGACCATGCTGCGTCCTCCCGCGACTGTCCCATCTATAAGGAAGAACGCTGTATCCAAGAAATTCGGGTCAAAGAGAAAGTGTCCACCTCGGCTGCTCGCAAGCCGTTTGCTAGTAGGAAGCCCACGCTGCTCCCAGCGGGGAAATACAGTACTGTCCTCGCCTCTCCTCGGACTACCAGGGAGGTGGCAACCCAGACATGCGATCTGACCTTCAGCACCATGGTCATCCGTTCGGCCAGTGCTAAGATCGCGCGGTCGACGTCCCCTCCTCCTCCCATCACCCCACAGACACAAGCCCCTTCATCAGCTTCTGCTAAGACAAAGACCCAGAAGTCAGATGCACGGGCCTTCAAGAAGGATCTGTCCCGTGCAGACTTCCTACGTACCTCGACCTCCCAGCCATCGACCAGTACTTCCACCAAACGACCTTCCAAGAAGGCTCATAGGAAGCACAGTTCTCCTTCTCCGCCACGGCGCATTTCTTCTCCTGCGCCACTCAGCGGTTGCCGCCGCAGGCCGTCATCCGTTTCTCCTGGCCGCACCGCTGGTAGCCGAACATCTGGCCGTTCACCGGCGGAGGAAGCTGCCCCTCCTGGCCATCTTACCAAGATGGCCGATGAACCTATAGAACCAATGGACGATGACTGTCCGCCTACTGATAGTGGCGGCAGTGCTCGCTCGAAGCCAGGCCCTCAGCGGCCTTCGAGGTGACCCCTTCTTTCATCTTCCTTTTCTTCTTACGATGGCACTTATTCACTGGAATATTCGCAGCATTCGCTCCAACCGAGAGGACTTGAAGTTGCTGCTCCGCTTGCACCGTCCGCTTGTCGTAGCCCTCCAGGAAACGAAGCTACGCCCATGTGATCAAATTGCCTTGGCACACTATACCTCTGTGCGTTTTGACCTACCCCCTGTGGTAGGTATTCCGGCTCATGGAGGGGTTATGTTGCTGGTCCGGGATGATATTTACTACGATCTCATCACATTGCACACCGGCCTGCAGGCAGTTGCCATCCGAATTACTCTCCCCACTTTTACATTTTCCATTTGTACCGTTTACACTCCATCATCATCTGCCGTTACCAGGGCAGACATGATGCAGCTTATTGCTCAGCTACCTGCCCCATTTTTGTTAACTGGAGACTTCAATGCCCACCATCCCCTTTGGGGCTCTCCAGCATCCTGCCCGAGGGGCTCCCTGTTAGCAGACCTTTTGAACCAGCTCAATCTTGTCTGCCTCAATACTGGCGCCCCTACTTTTCTTTCGGACACATCTCACACCTATTCCCATTTAGACCTCTCTATATGTACTACCCAACTTGCACGCCGGTTTGAGTGGTATGCACTTTCTGATACATATTCGAGCGACCACTTCTCATGTGTTATCCATCTCCTGCAGCATACCCCCTCTCCGTGCTCATCTAGTTGGAACATCTCCAAAGCAGACTGGGGGCTCTTCTCTTCCAGGGCGACCTTTCAGGGTCAAATTTTCACAAGCTGCGATCGTCAGGTCGCACACCTCACGGAAGTCATTCTCACTGCTGCTGAATATTCCATCCCTCACCCTACTTCTTCTCCACATCGCGTACCGGTCCCCTGGTGGACCGCAGCATGTAGAGATGCTTTACATGCTCGTCGACGTGCTTTACGCACCTTTAAACGCCACCCTACAGTGGCGAATTGTATCACTTATAAACGATTACGTGCACAGTGTCGTCGTATTATTAAAGAAAGCAAGAAAGCCAGCTGGGCTGCTTTCACAAGCACCTTCAACAGTTTTACTCCTTCTTCTGTTGCCTGGGGTAGCCTGCGCCGGCTATCTGGCATTAAGGTCCACTCACCAGTTTCTGGCTTGATGGTCGCGAATGACGTCCTTGTGGCCCCTGAGGATGTCTCCAGTGCCTTCAGCCGCTTTTTCGCAGAGGTTTCGAGCTCCGCTCATTACCACCCTGCCTTCCTCCCCCGAAAACAGGCAGAGGAGGCTAGGCCACCTAACTTCCGCTCCTCGAATCGTGAAAGTTATAATGCCCCATTCACCATGCGGGAACTCGAAAACGCACTTGCCCGGTCACGGTCCTCCGCTCCAGGGCCTGATTCTATTCGTATTCAGATGCTGAAGAACCTTTCTCCTGCAGGTAAAGGTTTTCTTCTTCGTACTTACAATCGCATCTGGATTGAGGGACATGTTCCCGCATGCTGGTGCGAGTCTATTGTTGTCCCGATTCCTAATCCGGGGAAGGACAAGCACTTGCCTTCCAGTTATCGACCCATCTCGCTTACCAGCTGTGTCTGTAAAGTGATGGAGCGAATGGTTAACTCTCGTTTGGTTTGGCTGCTTGAGTCTCGACGCCTACTTACCAATGTACAATGTGGATTTCGTAGGCGCCGCTCTGCTGTTGACCATTTGGTTACCTTGTCGACCTTCGTTATGAATAACTTCTTGCGGAAGCACCCGACCGCGGCTGTGTTCTTTGATTTGGGGAAGGCTTACGACACCTGTTGGAGGGCGGGCATTCTCCGCACCATGCATACAAGGGGCCTTCGCGGTCGCCTCCCTCTTTTTATTCGTTCCTTTTTAATGGATCGACAGTTCAGGGTACGTGTGGGTTCTGTCCTGTCAGACACCTTTCGCCAGGAGAATGGGGTGCCACAGGGCTCAGTTCTGAGCGTCGCTCTCTTCGCCATAGCGATCAATCCAATAATGGATTGCCTCCCAGCTGATGTATCAGGCTCCCTTTTCGTGGACGATTTTACCATCTATTGCAGCACGCAGCGTACACGTGTCCTGGAGCGCTGTCTTCAGCGTTCTCTTGACCGTCTTTACTCCTGGAGTGTCGCCAATGGCTTCCGTTTTTCTGCCGAGAAGACGGTCTGTATTAACTTCTGGTGCTACAAAGTGTTTCTCCCACCGTGCTTACGACTCGGTCCCGTTGCTCTCCCATTCGTGGAGACAACAAAATTTTTTGGTCTTACATTTGACAGGAAACTTAGCTGGTCTCCACATGTGTCATATTTGGCTGCCCGTTGTACCCGTTCTTTAAATGTCCTCCGTGTTCTCAGTGGTATGTCGTGGGGAGCGGATCGAACCATCCTACTTCGGCTATATCGGTCGACCGTCCACTCCAAGCTGGATTATGGGAGCTTCATATACTCCTCTGCACGGCCATCCATCTTACGCCGCCTCAACTCCATACAACATCGGGGTTTACGACTTGCGATCGGAGCGTTTTATACTAATCCCGTAGAGAGTCTTCATGCTGATGCTGGCGAATTGCCACTCACCTACTGGCGCGATATACTGCTTTGTCGGTATACCTGTCGGCTACTGTCAATGCCCGACCACCCGTCTTATCGTTCCTTTTTTGACGACTCTCTCGACCGTCAATACGGGTTGTATATGTCTGCCCTGCTACCCCTGGAGTTCGCTTTCGTCGCCTCCTTCAACACCTTAATTTTTCACTCCCTGCAACCTTTCGAGTGGGCGAGAGCCAAACGCCACCTTGGCTCCAGGCTCAGGTTCGCGTTCACCTTGACCTCAGCTCGCTCCCAAAGGAGGTTACCCCCGGCTCGGTCTACCACTCCCGTTTTGTCGAACTTCGTTCGAAGTTCATTAATATGACCTTCATTTATACAGATGGCTCAAAGACCAATGATGGGGTCGGGTGTTCCTTTATTGTCGGGGCACAAAGTTTCAAATACCGGCTCCATGGCCATTGTTCGGTCTTCACAGCTGTGCTCTTTGCCCTCTACCAGGCTGTTCTTTACATCTGCCACCACCGACATTCTGCTTATGTCATCTGCTCTGATTCCCTGAGCACCATCCAGAGCCTCAGTGATCCGTATCTGGTTCACCCTTTCGTGCACCGAATCCAACGCTCTCTTCAGCAGCTGGTGGACGTCGGTTCTCCGGTTAGCTTTATGTGGGTTCCTGGCCATGTCGGTATCCCTGGGAACGAAGCTGCAGATGCCGCGGCCAAGGCTGCGGTCCTCCAGCCTCGGACAGCTTCTTGTTGTGTCCCTTCGTCGGATTGTAGCAGGGTAATTTGTCGGCGCATTTTATCGCTGTGGCATGCCGATTGGGCTGCACTTACGGACAACAAGCTTCGGGCCTTGAAACCTCTTCCCGCGGCTTGGACATCCTCCTCCCGCCCTTCTCGGCGGGAGGAGGTCGTTTTGGCCCATTTACGAATTGGACACTGCCGGTTCAGCCATCGCCATCTGCTGACGGCTGCGCCGGCGCCGTTCTGCCCATGTGGGCAATTGCTGACGGTCCGCCACATTTTAACGTCCTGTCCAGATTTTAACACACTGCGTCTTGATCTTGGCCTGCCATGTACTCTAGATGCCATTTTAGCGGATGACCCACGAGCAGCTGCTCGCGTTCTTCATTTTATCAACTTGACAAACCTCTCTAAGGACATTTGATTATGCTGTTTTTTTAATCCTATGCCTGTCAGTCTGTCTTTTATCGTGTTTTCCCTTTTAGTTGTTGTTTTAAACTTGTGCCTCGCGGTACATTCTTAACGTAGTCTGGGCACTAATGACCATTGAAGTTGTGCACCCTAAAAACCACAAAAAAAAACCCCAAATTATGCAGGGAGTTTATGGTGATGAGTGCTGAAGCCATACTTGTTCTAACGAATGCTTCACACAGTTTAAAAATGGCCAGATGGAAGTTAAAGATGATTCTAGTTCAGGATGCCCTTCGACATCTACTGCCAACGCTCATGTCAGCAACATCATCAAAACTGTGTGTACCAATTGAAGACTGACTGACTGAGAGATTGCAGAAGAATGTAACTTTTCAGTTGGATCATGTCATGAAATCTTGACACAGCATCTTGAAATGCATCGTGTTGCCGCCAAGTTCATCCCATGGCTCACGAGTCAAAACCAGAAAGACCCTTGCCTCACATTCTGTGAAGAGCTTTTGGATCACGCAAATGAGAATGAGATGTTCCTTAAGAGAATCATAACTGGTGATGAGATGTGGGTCTACGTTTATGATGTTGAGACCAAGGTTCAATCTTTACAGTGGGTCGGGAAAGGTTCTCCAAGACTGGAAAAAGCTCGTCAAGTCAGGTCAAATGTCAAGGCCATGCTGATAGTTTTCTTTCACTTTGAAGGATTAGTTCATCATGAATTAGTGCCACAGGGACAAACTGTTAAACGATGGTACTATTGGGATGTGTTTCGATGCCTGCAAGAAAATGGTCTAGAATGTGGTGAAACAATTCATTCCTCTTGCACCGTGATAATACATACATACATTCCTCCCTCTTGGTGCATGACTATTGCACAAAAATTGAAATCACTGTGCTGCCTCATCCTCTGTACTCTCCAGACCTGGCCCCAGTGAATTCTTTTTATGTCCAGAGTTAAAAATGCCATTGAAAGAGCAAAGATTTGCAATGATAGATGAGATAAAAGAAAATTGGCAGATGGCACTTTGCACAAATCGGCAAGAGGTGTACCAAGATTGCTTCCAGAAGAGGAAATAGTGTTGAGAGTGGTGTGTCAATTGTGGAGGAGAGTATTTTTAAGGAGACCATGCACAATAAGTAAAAGGTAGGCATAGAAATATTTTGTGATCAAAGTTCCAGAATTTTTACAATAGACCTCGTACATCATCTCTCAGTTTTCTGGGGGTGTAGATTGATGATAAACAACATAGTGGAAACGAGGGTTCTGCGAAGTATACGGACAGTTGTATTAGTTTTTCTGACATCTTCCACAGCCTAGATAATTTCCACTCTTCGGATCTGTGAAACAGTGTACCTAATCTAATAAGAACTACTGTAGAGTACCATATGGATCTGCAGATCAGTTTATACACAAATCTTGCCTTGACACGGTATCAATACTGCCTAAAATCCTTCTAACTTCAGGTACACTTGATAGACCTTAAAATATCCTTAATGGTATCAAAGTTCCCAGTGGCTTTAATGCATATAAGCCAGTCCACACTGTAAAAATGGTGCTCTGCACAATACCAGATAGCCCAACCCGAATTCACTAAAAAGCATATGGTTTCATGGGAAGGGCTACCTTTGACAGCATTTGAGTGATATTTTTAAAGGCCTGTATGTTTTGTGTGCCAGGTGAGGTGGCTCAATGGTTAAGGCATTGGACATGCATTCAGGGGACTCAGAGTTCAAATCCTCCATCTGGCCATACAGTACACATTTTCTGTGGTTTCCTGAAACTGATTAAGGAAAATGTTGGGATGGTTCCTTTGGAAAGGCCACCACATTTCCGTTCACCAATTCAAGTTTTTGCTCTGTCACTAAAGACCTTTATCCCCTCTCTCTCTCTCTCTCTCTCTCTCTCTCTCTCTGTGTGTGTGTGTGTGTGTGTGTGTGGGGGGGGGGGGGGGGGGGGGTTTACATTTACTGTGGGAACTGTGCCAGAATGAAGTGTTACCTCGTGTGAACTGTGGGTGTACTTGGATAAAATTTCACCATCACTGTTAGTCCTTATTAATGCTGACTTTCAGCCTTTTTGTTGTGAGTGATCTGAATGACTGTGCATTTCCTTTTCATTGCAAATTTCTTGACTTTTGCATTGTCTTCTGTGCTAGTTGATGAGATGTTTTCTTCATCTGCTAAATGATCTAAACCATTTCTCCAGAAACATTCATTTATTGACTCTTATTTAAAACCAGAAAATATTTCATAACAATTCTTGTTAATAGATGAACTCTGTAGTTCCCATGACATGATGCCGATTGTCACGGTACTTATTGCTCTGTGGCAAACAACACATCTGCGAAGTGGGACACACTGCACAGTATAAATCAGCAGCTACAGCAAAGCTTGATAAAGCAGCTATCGTCATCCTGTCTTTCAGAAATGCTGCGCCCATCTGCACAAGATTTTGTGCACAAATGAGATAAGATTCCCAAATAGTAGGCAAGTGTAAATTGACTATTTAAACTAAAGAATATCTTTATAGTGCCAATCACCTTTTTTTTTACAATATACGTTGTGCAACATGTCAGTTTACCAGAGTGATAAGTTACACCGCAGTGTGTGTGTGTGTGTGTGTGTGTGTGTGTGTGTGTGAAAGAGAGAGAGAGAGAGAGAGAGAGAGAGAGAGAGAGAGAGAGATTGTTGGAAGCACCGCTGGAGTTAAAACATTGTCATTGCAACTACAGTCTCCTTTTTTGCCAATATTAGTGACTTGCCCTGGCTTTGCAAGGGTGGCACTAAGAAACAGTGGCCTGATGACGTGTAAAAATAATTATTATTATTATTATTATAAATTATATATACAAACCTTCCCTTTGAATCTAACTGTCTACCCGGAAAAATAGTTGAAAATCCCTACAATTGTTCCTGAGGTTAGTCTTCACATAGACAAACAAAAGCAGCAGGGGACTTTAGTAAAGTGTATAGATACCATAATTGTACGCAGGTGAGTAGGATGGGTAAATAAACAGTGACCATGTTTCTTCACCCACTGGACAATAGTATCTTCTTTTGAGAAGATTGCTGCTTCATTGTAGGATCGGAACAATACATCCACATTTCTTTGGCTGTTCTGATTCTGCACATTAAGTTTGACTCACTTTGAATTACTTGTTGTGCTCTTCAAAAGAAAGGATATACTTTTTCTCATGCTCTTTTTATGTACTTGAAACCATTGACATCTACCATACGATAGTTCAAAGATACTATGTATTTCACAGACTGCCTGCCCTAAGTCTTCACAGGTAACTTCTATTGTGATTATTGCGCCCTGTGCCTATTTGTTTGAAAAATTTTTTGAAGTGGTTAATCTACATAAATGTTATCCCTTGACCTAAAGATGCCTCACCAAGATCCAACAGTAGTTATCTTCAGCTTAAACACCTTCTTCAGCTTGAACACCTTTAGTACAGATCCATTTCTTAGGTGAAGCAACACTTGGCGACAGGTGCCTATTGGCAAAAGTTAGTACCACCACCAGTTGAGGCATATTATTTAGATTCACAGAAATGCCTAATAACGCCTGTTTAATGCAGCCAGTCATCACCACCTACTTTAATATTGTCGTAATACAAGCTGTTACTTGTGCCTCTACTCCCTTCCTGTTTCATTCATGGCGCCCACTGATCTTTGACACCATTTTGATGGCTGCCTCTTTCTCCTTCACCTCTTCCTGTGCACAGTTGTCTAGGTTTATGTTACTTTTTTACTTTTCAACAATTCCTAAAAAGTGGAATTTTGTGTGTATATCCCACAAAAAAACTCCTTTATGTGGAAAGTACAGAAAGTGAGACATTTAGCTGTCACATTAGGAAAGATTTATTTGTTATAGCATTAACCTGCTCATAAAAATGTCATTGTCCTTTTGATTTTACAGTTGGAAAACTACTTATAAAGTTTATTTAATTACGACGAAAAGTTCTCTTTCTCAATCCTGTATGGCAGAAAATTCTGCACAAGCAGACAAAAAGAATAATTTGACTGAAAACTAAGATAATCCAGTTTCTTTTCTCTTTCTCTCTTATTTCAGTCATTGGAGGTCGTGATCCAAAGCAGAATGAACTGATTGTGAAACGTTATATGAGACAAGGTGACATATATGTTCATGCAGATGTGCAGGGAGCAAGTAGTATTGTTATCAAAAATCCATCTGGGCAGCCAGTGCCCCCGAAAACCCTCAATGAGGCTGGCATCATGGCAATGTGCTACAGGTAAGTGGACAGTCCTGTCATAGTTTATTTTGTTGTAATTTCAGAATAAGAATAGTAAGTCAATACAGCTTGTCACACATTATGGATAATGTTGTAAAAATGAACATTTTATATGCCAAATAATAGTTGTAATGTTTTAAATATTTAATAAGGAAACATACACATTTATGATTTCTACTAGGGAAGCATTGACCCAGCAATCAAAAATGTGTAGCCGTGTGACTGTCAGAATTGGAGAAAGAAATGTAGTTATTTTTTTCTTAATCTTCAAAATTGTTACTGTAGAAAACTGAGCCTTGATTGTATACATAATAAGAAAACTTAATATGAAGCTAGAGGACAAAAGTTGGTTGTTCAGTTCTGTGGAAAGCACAGTTATTTACCCACCAAAAGTATGGGAGTAAATAAAATCTTGAAATAAAAAATAATTGTATGCAAACAGTTTCGGAGCCAGCGTAGCAGTTTTTCAATGCAGTACATGACAGAAAAGAAACTTAGACAACAAGACAATGTTCATCCATTCACTACAGAAATTGTTCTATTCAAAAGTTGTTCATCTTTGTTGGTTTTATACTGCGATAAGTGCTGGCAGATCTCCACACTTTTGTATTTGTTCTCTGCTGTAAACTCAGAACTAAAGATTCAATCATGAATCCATAGAAAACAGCATATTCACTTTGAACTTTATTGATTCATATGCACCATCTATCAAACTTGTTGAATCTTCCCATTAGCATGGGATGTTGACGACCATCCTAGTACATTGTCATTTATAAAGTGACTTTTTAGTTTCTTTTTTCTTTTCCACTCATTCACAGTTCTGTGAAATAGAACAAAGTTCCTGTATTGTTAAAAGCTTTGAAAGCATTTGTCTTAATTTTTTAGTAACATAGAAATCAGTTTTTACCTTAAATTTATATTTCACTATAGACTTATACTAGGGTTATGATTTTCTCTCTCCGTTGTAATATTTTTTCATTTACTTAACCTCCTATGTTGTCTCAGGTAATTCTTCTAGGTCATTATTTATTTAAAATCAAATATGGATGGATATGTGTGTGTACAAGTGTATACCTGTCCCTTTTTGCCTCTAAGGTAAGTCTTTCCGCTCCCGGGATTGGAATGACTCCTTACCCTCTCCCTTAAAACCCACATCCTTTCGTCTTTCCCTCTCCTTTCCTCTTTCCTGATGAAGCAACCTTTGGTTGCGAAAGCTTGAATTTTGTGTGTGTGTTTGTGTTTGTTTGTGTGTCTATCAACATACCAACGCTTTCGTGTGGTAAGTTACATCATCTTTGATTTTAGATATATTTTTCCCGTGCGGAATGTTTCCCTCTATTATATTCATTATTTATTTATTTATTTTGAATAATCCTTTTGGGGGGTACGATAAATCAACGTTTTTTCTACTTTTGTTTTTAGCTGCAGTTGGGCTTTTATTATACTTTGCTTATGATGTGCTTAATATTTCTCCATTATATATGATTGTATTTTGCTTTTAAGAGGGGGACAGGGGGCTCTTAGCCCACTTATATTGCTTTCAATGTAGTCTGGCAGTGACCTATTCTGTTTCTCTTATAGTAAGCTTATGCACATTTTTTAGTATGCACTTATTGAGTGTATGGGGAGGTATTATTCGTAACATGATGTACTGTATCTGTTATATTCCTTTTGGTTTCAAATATGTGCCAAGATTCATCTACTTTGAGAAAGATTTTGACTCAGTTTATACAAAATTGGTGCTAATATACTAACAGTCCATGAAAAATAGGTACTGATCCAACCTTTGTTAGTATAGTGAAGAACATACACATCAGTGGTACATTACAACTTGTCTTATACTTAATCGACTTAGTGAGACATTAATAATCTAAAGACGACTGAGGCAAGAAGGTTTGGTATCACCAGAACTATTCTCAGTGGTCCTAGAGAAATTTTTGGATGCTTAATACTGGAAACAAGAATGTATAAACTCCCGTGCAGTGTCAGGGACCAGAATGGACCCACAGTTATTCCTTGGATGTCATGGGAGGTGACTAAAAGGAGTCTGCTGCATAATCAAGCTCTTACATTGATGACTTGGCTGTTTTAGGACACCTGTCAGCCTTAGCTCACCTTGCAACTTTTCCCTCAACCTTGTTGGCTATTCTACTTATGGACCACTTTAGATGTCTGACCTCCATTTTTCTAAATATTACAAAAGTGCAGGCTGTTCAGGGAAGGGCACTTTCTGGTACACAGTCTATCCATTATGTGCTGTGATCTTCTGCACTTACTACAAGAGTGGATTTATGTTCACACTCTGAATCCAATGCAGTTGCCAATCCATCATTGAGGGGTTGTCATGTACCATGATGATGGTAGCTCTCTGACAGTGCAGGTATCAAACTATTGAAGGAATTTGATGATAATGATTTTCGGTTGTGGGGTGTTCATCGGCCTGGTTATCAGCACCCATACAAATTCCCAGTCTTGTCACTGTCCAGTCGTGCCATTTTCCCGTGATAATGAAATGATGAGGACAACACAAACACCCAGTCCCCAGGCTGAGAAAATCTCCAACCCGGCTGGGAATTAAACTTGGTACTCCGTAATCGAAAGGCAGCAACACTAACCACTATAACACAAGCTGCAGAAGGAATAGGTGCCTGTCCAATCTGGGGCTCAGGGCAACAGCTATTATCCCAGGTACCTGTTGCCATGGTGGGGCATTGCCCATGGCGAGAGTGTTCAGTTGGAGTGAGGGACATCAGGGCTGACAGTCCGCAATGAAATGGATTAAACTCACCCATACTGGTGGCCTTGCCAACATGCCCATCTCATTAGACAGAAAGCAAGATTTTGATGCAGAAGCTTATAACCTGTGAAGTTCCACTGCACCTGAATTGTGATATTGACTAGCGGGGTAAATCCTGCTTGATAGCAGTGATTTCCTGTTATCCAGTTTTGCTCACCTTGTTATTTCTTCACAGTCCCTATATCTCATCATCAGACTTCTTTTCTTGAAATGCAGCACTTTCTGCTGGAAGGTAAGACTACAGTCCAACATCTAGATTTTCAAAAAATAAATATGGTGCTTCTCATAAACTAAGTGTCATATATTGTACTCTCATTTACAATGACCTATGTAATGAAGTTGTTTCTTTATTCAAAGCATCACAAATACATTAATACAGATTATGCCCAAAACAGTCGTAGTTAAGTTACCAATTGAATATACAGATAGCAGTTTTTCTCTTGGCCCTGTAACATCATTGGAATTGCTATGACAATTTTTTGTCCACGGCTTGCATCATATCTCTAGGGCAGAGCCATCAATTTTACAATCAGCAGCCTGAGCATCTCTCTCCCTCTCCTCTTTTTCACTTTCCCTCCCTCCCCGCCCCCAACCTACCACCTAATGGAACATAAACCACATTGGTCACTTTGGAAAGCCAACTGTTTTCACTTTCAAAACAATTTTTGAAATCAGTCAAGAGAAGGACATTAGAGGAGTGGTATGAGATGATATTGACACTATTATAAATACTGTGGCAGCAATGATATCATTTTGTTCGGGTCCTTCGCACTGAATACATGTGCCATGATGGTCTGAAGTAATACTGCAGCTATCAGAGAGCGTAAAAGGGCACTTCAGTCACACAAATATTATCCTTCTGCAGAGCATTTAATAGCATTCAAGATGTGGTATTGATAGCTACGATGCCACAACGTAGGTGCGCTCTGCTAGGTTGACACTACGACACCGACGACAGCGCCCTCTAGCCGTCGCTGTGCAGCTCTGCGAGCGCCGCTCCAGATTCAACCCATTTGATTCCAAGTAGACGACCAAGCAACATTGTTTCTATTTCATAGTTGGCGAGCCAATACAGATTTTGCTTTTGTAACTTGATGTTACAAAAGCAAAACCTGTAATTTGCTTTTGTAACTTGATGTATAAAAGAAATTATTCAGATTGTGAAGGGAGACGAAAATTTAATAGTCATGGGTGACTGGAATTCGAGTGTAGGAAAAGGGAGAGAAGGAAACATAGTAGGTGAATATGGATTGGAGGACAGAAATGAAAGAGGAAGCCGCCTGGTAGAATTTTGCACAGAGCACAACATAATCATAACTAACACTTGGTTTAAGAATCATGAAAGAAGGTTGTATACATGGAAGAACCCTGGAGATACTAAAAGGTATCAAATAGATTATATAATGGTAAGACAGAGATTTAGGAACCAGGTTTTAAATTGTAAGACATTTCCAGGGGCAGATGTGGACTCTGACCACAATCTATTAAAACTGAAGAAACTGCAAAAAGGTGGGAATTTAAGGAGATGGGACCTGGATAAACTAAAAGAACCAGAGGTTGTACAGAGATTCAGGGAGAGCATAAGGGAGCAATTGACAGGAATGGGGGAAATAAATACAGTAGAAAAAGAATGGGTAGCTTTGTGGGATGAAGTAGTGAAGGCAGCAGAGGATCAAGTAGGTAAAAAGACGAGGGCTAGTAGAAATCCTTGAGTAACAGAAGAAATATTGAATTTAATTGATGAAAGGAGAAAATATGAAAATGCAGTAAGTGAAACAGGCAAAAAGGAATACAAACGTCTCAAAAATGAGATCGACAGGAAGTGCAAAATGGCTAAGCAGGGATGGCTAGAGGATAAATGTAAGGATGTAGAGGCCTATCTCACTAGGGGTAAGATAGATACCGCCTACAGGAAAATTAAAGAGACCTTTGGAGATAAGAGAACGACTTGTATGAATATCAAGAGCTCAGATGGAAACCCAGTTCTAAGCAAAGAAGGGAAAGCAGAAAGGTGGAAGGAGTATATAGAGGGTCTATACAAGGGCGATGTACTTGAGGACAATATTATGGAAATGGAAGAGGATGTAGATGAAGATGAAATGGGAGATACGATACTGCGTGAAGAGTTTGACAGAGCACTGAAAGACCTGAGTCGAAACAAGGCCCCCGGAGTAGACAATATTCCATTGGAACTACTGACGGCCGTGGGAGAGCCAGTCCTGACAAAACTCTACCATCTGGTGAGCAAGATGTATGAAACAGGCGAAATACCCTCAGACTTCAAGAAGAATATAATAATTCCAATCCCAAAGAAAGCAGGTGTTGACAGATGTGAAAATTACCGAACTATCAGCTTAATAAGTCACAGCTGCAAAATACTAACACGAATTCTTTACAGACGAATGGAAAAACTAGTAGAAGCCAACCTCGGGGAAGATCAGTTTGGATTCCGTAGAAACACTGGAACACGTGAGGCAATACTGACATTACGACTTATCTTAGTAGAAAGATTAAGGAAAGGCAAACCTACGTTTCTAGCATTTGTAGACTTAGAGAAAGCTTTTGACAATGTTGACTGGAATACTCTCTTTCAAATTCTAAAGGTGGCAGTGGTAAAATACAGGGAGCGAAAGGCTATTTACAATTTGTACAGGAACCAGATGGCAGTTATAAGAGTCGAGGGACATGAAAGGAAAGCAGTGGTTGGGAAGGGAGTAAGACAGGGTTGTAGCCTGTCCCCGATGTTGTTCAATCTGTATATTGAGCAAGCAGTAAAGGAAACAAAAGAAAAATTCGGAGTAGGTATTAAAATTCATGAAGAAGAAATAAAAACTTTGAGGTTCGCCGATGACATTGTAATTCTGTCAGAGACAGCAAAGGACTTGGAAGAGCAGTTGAATGGAATGGACAGTGTCTTGAAAGGAGGATATAAGATGAACATCAACAAAAGCAAAACAAGGATAATGGAATGTAGTCTAATTAAGTCGGGTGATGCTGAGGGAATTAGATTAGGAAATGAGGCACTTAAAGTAGTAAAGGAGTTTTGCTATTTGGGGAGCAAAGTAACTGATGATGGTCGAAGTAGAGAGGATATAAAATGTAGGCTGGCAATGGCAAGGAAAGCGTTTCTGAAGAAGAGAAATTTGTTAACATCCAGTATTGATTTAAGTGTCAGGAAGTCATTTCTGAAAGTATTCGTATGGAGTGTAGCCATGTATGGAAGTGAAACATGGACGATAAATAGTTTGGACAAGAAGAGAATAGAAGCTTTCGAAATGTGGTGCTACAGAAGAATGCTGAAGATTAGATGGGTAGATCACATAACTAATGAGGAAGTATTGAATAGGATTGGGGAGAAGAAAAGTTTGTGGCACAACTTGACCAGAAGAAGGGATCGGTTGGTAGGACATGTTCTGAGGCATCAAGGGATCACCAATTTAGTATTGGAGGTCAGCGTGGAGGGTAAAAATCGTAGGGGGAGACCAAGAGATGAATACACTAAGCAGATTCAGAAGGATGTAGGTTGCAGTAGGTACTGGGAGATGAAAAAGCTTGCACAGGATAGAGTAGCATGGAGAGCTGCATCAAACCAGTCTCAGGACTGAAGACCACAACAACAACAACAACAACAACTTGATGTACAGCTTTGCACCTATGTGCTCATCTCAGCCAAAGTTAAGTACAATTGATGTATTCAAATTATTGTGTGGTGATACAGTAAAACCACTTTTAATTGCAGTACCAAGTGTTCTACCTCACCTGCTCCTCCTAGCTTCCTACATTCAGCCTACCCTTCAGTTTTCAGGAGCAGACCCATGCGCCGCCTTCCAGGCGGGATGCAAAACAAGAAACTTTGAGGGAATGCACAGATTTTAATAAAGAATAGGAAGCAGAAGAGTGAGAAGAGAACATACCATCTTTGAGAGCACTCACCCCATCATCTCAAATATGGACTAAACTCTGCTGCATTTTGTCCACAATAGCTTCTGGCACATCCCTCATTGGCAACATCTGTTCTTTTCCCTCGGTCATTGGTAAATGTTTTACAGTACACTTCACCAAAGTATCTGCATTCAGTAACTGCCATACTAATTTCCTGAGGCACACACACCTCGTGGAGTGAAACTACTTATCGTTCTACGTACAAGGCCCTGAATCTTGCAGTGTTCCATTAAGTGAATGGGAATTTCACAGCACTTTAGCAGAGTACCACAAGACTGCCCCTGGTCTCTGTAAAATCCGTAATCAAATGCTTAAACACCTTAACAAGAACAGCATACAACACATCCTTTGGTTTTTCAATCTCATTTGGCAGGAAGGGGAGTCCTCCTCCTCCTCCCTCCCCACCACTCCCCCCCCCCCCCCATGCCCAATGGTGGGAGTGTATTATTATTCTTACCAGAAACCAGGAGAAAACACACATATTGATTAATTGTAAACTGTGTAAATTATTTGAGAGAATGGTTAACAGATGACTTTATTGGGGCCTGGAAGCCAGAGGATATTATTGAAATTTCAACATGGCTTTCAGGCATTTCGATGCAACTCAGACCCGTTAATTCATCTAGGATCTGCAATATGCAATGCTTTTGCACATCGTCAACATCTGATTGCCATGTTCTTTGATCTGTAAAAGGTGTACGATAACACTTGATGCCAATACATTTTGTCTATTCTGGGCAAGTAGGGCTTCCAGTGCTGCTTACCAATTTTTATCCAGAATTTCCCATCTCCCTATGACTGTTTTGGGTCCAGATAGGTTCAGCCCTCAGCAGCCAATGCATACAGGAAATTGGGGTCTCTCAGGGCTCAGTTTTGAGTGTTACCTTCTATGCCCTCACTATGATTTGGTATCCTAACTGTAGTGGGATCCACAGTCTCACTATCACTACATGTGAGCAATCTTTGCCTGTTATGGCCCTACATTGTTGTGCACTGCAGAATGTCAACTTCAGGGGGCCGTACAAAAAGCAAATAACTGGGTCCTGAATCAAGAATATCAGTTTTCTCCCACTAAGACTCGCATCATGCACTTTTGTAGACTGAGGATTCTGCACTCACACCCAAAACTTTACCTCTGTAAAAAGTTTGGGTCACTTATTTGACAATAAGTTAACATGAATACCACAGATACGCCAGCTCAAGACTTCTTGCGCGAGGAAATTTAATGCCCTCAGATTTCTCAGCAGCACCTCCTGGGCACAGACCACACAGATATTCAGTGATTCTACAAAGCTTTGATTTTATCCTGCCTAGGCTAAGGATTTGTCACTTATGTGTCAGCAGCACTATCAGTATTGAGCTTGTGCTCTACAGTGGTGAGTGGTCAGCAACTGGAAATTTCCATGTTAGTTCTGTATACAGCCTACTGGTGGAAGCTTGTACCCCACCACTGGGGGTCAAATACCAGCAACTCTTGATGAACTACGTGGTCAGTCTGTCACGGGTTTACCCATGTGTTGTTACACGGTTCTGTTTCACAACCAATTGCTCAGACTGTTCATAAATTGCCCAGAAATTGTTAGACCAGCTGGAATATGGTTGAAACTCTATACAAGGGCCTCCAACTGCCCACTTCTGTCTGTGTTCATGGAGTTCCCTTTAAGTACCTTCCCCCTCCCTCTCCCCCCCCCCCCCCCCCCCCTACCCAGTCCAATAATTCAGTTGGACCGCTTCTGTAGCACTAAGAAAAATGCTGATCCCACCATTATCAGACACATGTTCTGTTCAGTTCTCCATGACTACCCATATTCCACATGCGTCTACATAGGCGGATCAGTGACATAGTTGATTATGCATTTGCACACACGAGGGGCACGAACACTGCAGAGTTGGTGACCCTATCACAGCCTTTCCAGTACATTAATCTCACCGCAAACATCTTCCTGGTTTGTAGCGACTCCATGAGATGAGATGCTTACAGGGTATATCTCAGTGCTACCCCATAAATGTTTTGGTTTCTGACATCCAAGACCTCTTAGTTGACCTCCACAGCTCTGGTATGGCAGAAACATTCGTCTGGACACTGAGCCACTTGAGTATTCTGGGTAATGAACTTTCTGACAAATTTAGCTAAAGAAGCAACCACAGGAAACAAACATGAACATGGAGTGCAGTGTGCAGACCTATGATTTCAACTGCGGCATCAAATTTGAAAACCTTGGATACTGAATGGTAGGCTACACAAACCTTATCAAGTTGAGAGCTATTAAATGGACCAAGAAGGCCTTCTCTCCAGGTCTGTGGGGAAGATGCCAGCGTACCGTACTGTATGCGTATCGGCCACTCTAGACATACCCACGAGTTTCTTGTGCGTCAAGAGGAGTCCAGTTAATGCATCTGTGGTGATCAACTCATGATAGCCCATCTTCTTGCAGAGAGCACTCAGCTGGCTTACAGTAGACAAGTGACAAACCAGTCTACCTCCCCACCCAGATACTTGCAGACAGTGAGACAGCAGCTAACAAAGTCATATGTTTCTTGAGGGAAAGTGGATTTACCAATAAAATTTAATGCCTCTCAATATTAAATATCGGGGGTGGATGTGGAGGGACATCCGTCTTTCCTGCATGTGTCCTGAGCGGCCTCTAACTACATCCTACCCATGCACTGTCATGCATCCTAAATTTTTTTTGTACTTATTTTATTTATCTCACTGTTTGAAGACTGTACAGATTAGAGAACTAATTAGCTTATGTTCCCCATCCAATTTTAGTAGTACGGACTGTAGTGACCTTCCTTGGGGTGTCCTCACAACGACCGGCTTCAATTTTTAGCTGTCTGGGTTTTATCTCACTTTTAACCATCTGACTTCAGCAACTATCAAGCTAATTTTTAATCATGGCAATATGGTCACCAGCTCGGAGCTGTCAGTTCTCCTTTTCTTGTTCCACACAATTTCATGTGCAATGATAGACTGACAACAAAGATGTTTAATCCCTTTAAATCCATATCATCATTATTATCTGAAAGATATCATATTAATGATGTTGTAACTTTCTTTGCACACTTTGTGGTTCTTTAGTGGATACAGGAGTGAGAAACAGATCCAGTTCATTGACAGAGAATGCAAATATTAATTTAATCTACATCTAATATCAAATTTTGAAAGTAATAACTAACTTTGTTTGCTTTAGTTGTAACGTCAGTTGTTAACAGTAGATTTGAATGTTGAAATATATACAGATACGAAGGTTTACAATTCAGTCAGTATTCAATACAATGAATATTCCATAGATGACGAACCCTGACCGCAATGAAAGTCTGTAACTGTTATGAAATGGCAAACACACAAAAAAAAGAGATCTTTGCATTGATGTTTGAACTTAAGTAGACCCACTGCTAGAGCTCAGGAGATGGGATGCTTGCACATTATTTGTAGCAGTGCAAGCATTCATAGCAGCACCCCATGCTGTGGTGGTAGCCGTAGAAAACATGGCGGCGTGACTGGCGGTGGGCGTTTTAAAGTGCAGCCGATGGATGGTGGCTGATACTGCAAATGGAACAATTTAACTGCCTTTGTTATACCCTAGTGCAGATGAACTTTGCAAACAAATTGAAGAATTTAATGCAGCAAGTTTGAAAGACGGACTTAAAATAAATTATAAAATAATCTGCAATCGAAACATCAGAAAGAAAACAGCGTGCATGGGCACTGAAGTCATAGAATCAGTTGAGAGTTTTTGTATTTAGGGCAGTTAAAGGCAACTGAATGGACAGCAGAGTAAAAAAGACCAAGGGTGAGCATGGTTAACTAAACAGGGTTTTTAAAATTAAGCGTCCAGTGTCTCTGAAACAAAGTTCATTACAATCAGCGTAGATTCCAGCACCAGTATCCATTTTTGGCAGTGAGACATGAACACACTGTTCAGTTATCATTCAAGAGATGTGAATTGAAAATTACTAGAAGAGACAGGAAAACAGTCAAATGGACCAGGGAGTAATCTGGAATGCAAGCAGTAATAGCATAACAACTGTAACAAAAATTAAACAGAAATATTTGGAACAAGTACTTAGATGAATGGATGGAAAATAGTCCAAGAAAATACTTTACTGGGTTCAAAGAGACAAGGGAAGACAGAGACAGTGATATGATGATAGGTATGTAAATGTTATAATAGTAATAATAATAATTCAGAATTAATGTGACTGAGTGTAACTGAAAACTATAATGTATGGAAAAATCCAGTGGAGTCATTTATTTAGCAGTATACATCAAATGGCTGATGATGATAAATGCAATGATGCTATTAATTTAAAAACAAATACTATTTGCATTGATATTTCAGTGAATGACAACAATGTTTGGCAATGCAATTTACCTGCAGTCCCACCTCCCAAAATGTTTATGCCATTCCTGTGACAATGAACTCTAGTGTTCTCACTGTTAAGTGCTAAACAATTGTCAGATAAATTATATTTAAAATAGGAAGTAGCTGCAGTGGAAAGGAGAGAAACTATTTTAGCTGTGGATCACTCATGCCTTTGTGTAGGTACATCTGAATTGTTTTATCATCCATTTTGTTAAAGACGTAAGGTCATGCCCTAAGTTTTATTTCTTGTTCTTTAGTGTAGCATGGGATGCAAAGGTTGTGACCAGTGCTTGGTGGGTACATAGTGACCAAGTTTCTAAAACAGCACCAACTGGAGAATATCTGACGACTGGAGCCTTCATGATACGTGGAAAGAAGAACTTCTTGCCACCTTCCCATCTGATCATGGGCTTTAGCTTCCTTTTTAAACTTGAAGACGATTCCATACAACGGTACAGTATAAAATTAGTAATATTTTATCCAACTTTTGAATCTGATGTTAATAATTGGAATGTGTAGTTTACTCTTCAGTTGTGTAAGATATTTGTTGTAGTAATATGCAAAAATGAGGAAAACCAACCATTCATGCACATTATTATGCACACACAAAGATAATACAGGGTGAGTCAGTTGCTCCTACTGTTTTATGCAATCCACAATACTACATCTGGCCTTCAGAAACCAGGCACGAGATTTTCATATTCTTTCGCTTGCTACATGCAGCCCATGTCCTACAGAAAAAAATTAACAGGACCTTATTCTTTGGGGGTTGTAATGGGATACGTTTTCTCTAGGGGCATAGTTTTCGAGTTATTCAAGCCTTATAACAAACCCCTATTCCCATAGTCAGCCCCCACCAGTCGGCATTTCTAGCATGCTGTTCACGGCATTCCCTCCTACCACTGTACAAAAATTTGTTACTGCATGAATTATTTCCCATCTTCAACCTTTTTTGCTCTTCATTGATTGGCCTTATTATGCCACCAGCTTAGTCAAGCACTTACAAATTGTAAAACTGGCATTTGTTTAAATTTTACCCAACAGTTTTGTGAATTTTAACAGAATAAAGTAGATAATTACCTCATTGTATTCGTGAGGCCTTCCGGCTACAAAACTACTGTGCTTGTAAGATTTAAGTTTGGATCAAATTATCATTGTGATCAGATTTAGCATAACATTTACAAAAGTTGTTTTTCTTTCATTACCTTAGGGGCATATTTAAATTAATTATGTTAACAAAATAGCTGGCTGTGCAGGGCAGCATAATAGCCCAATCAGTTAGAGACCAAAAAATGTCATATATCGGGAATAGTTCGTGTAGTTGAAAATTTTTGTGCTGTGGTTGGAGGGAGTGCTACAAACAATATACTAGAAATCCTGACTGATGAGGGATGATTGTGGGACTGGAGATGTGTTTGAAGGTCATTTTTATATTTTTTTCCTGAATAATTCGAAAACCGTGGCCTGCAGCAAAAACATATCTCAGTACAAAATTTAACTAAATTGCATTTCGTACAAAAATGTCCTGCTCTTTTTTTTTCTGTAGGACTAGTAGTTTGGACGTAGTGAGCAAGAAAATATGAAAATTACGAACGTCAAGTTTCAATGCCAAGTACAACATTACAGGTTGCATAAAACCGGTAGGGGCAGCTAAGTCACCCTGCGTAAGCCAACTGGCTTTCAAGTTTTTGTTTAGTTTTGCTATACACTCGCATACACACACATAATATGTGTGTGTATGCGAGTGTATACCTGTCCTTGTTTCCCCCTAAGGTAAGTCTTTCCACTCCCGGGATTGGAATGACTCCTTACCCTCTCCCTTAAAACCCACATCCTTTCGTCTTTCCCTCTCCTTCCCTCTTTCCTGATGAAGCAGCCGTTGGTTGCGAAAGCTAGAATTTTGTGTGTATGTTTGTGTTTGTTTGTGTGTCTATCAACCTGCCACCGCTTTCGTTTGGTAAGTCACATCTTCTTTGTTTTTAGATATATTCCAATATACAGTTATTCCAAATAGTATCGTACACTACTGGCCATTAAAATTGCCACACGACAAAGATGACGTGCTACAGACGCGAAATTTAACTGACAGGTAGAAGATGCTGTGATATGCAAATGATTAACTTAGCTTTTCAGAGCATTCACACAAGATTGGCGCCGGTGGCGACACCTACAACGTGCTGACATGAGAAAAGTTTCCAACCGATTTCTCATACACAGATAGCAGTTGACCGGCGTTGCCTGGCGAAACATTGTTGTGATGCCTCATGTAAGGAGGAGAAATGCGTACCATCACGTTTCCGACTTTAATAAAGGTCGGATTGTAGCCTATCGCGATTGCAGTTTATTGTATCGCGACATTGCTGCTCGCATTGGTCGAGATCCAAAGACTGTTAGCAGAATATGAAATCGGTGGGTTCAGGAGGGTAATACGGAACGCCATGCTGGATCCGAACGGCCTCCTATCACTAGCAGTCGAGATGACAGTCATCTTATCTGTATGGCTGTAACGGATTGTGCAGCCATGTCTCGATCCCTGAGTCAACAGATGGGGACGTTTGCAAGACGACAACCATCTGCAAGAACAGTTCGACGACGTTTGCAGCAGCATGGACTATCAGCTCGGAGACCATGGCTGCGGTTACCCTTGAAGCTGCATCACAGACAGGAGCACCTGCGATGGTGTACTCAACGACGAACCTGGGTGCACGAATGGCGTAACGTCATTTTTGCAGATGAATCCAGATTCTGTTTACAGCATCATAATGGTCGCATCCGTGTTTGGCATCATCGTGGTGAACGCACATTGGAAGCGTGTATTCATCATCGCCATACTTGCGTATCATCCTGCGTGATGGTATGGGGTGCCATTGGGTACACGTCTCAGTCACCTCTTGTTCGCATTCACGACACTTTGAACAGTGGACATTACATTTCAGATGTGTTACGCCCCGTGGCTCTACCCTTCATTCGATCCCTGTGAAATCCTACATTTCAGCAGGATAATGCACAACCGCATGTTGCAGGTCCTGTACAGGCCTTTCTGGATACAGAAAATGTTCGACTGCTGCCCTGGCCAGCACATTCTCCAGATCTCTCACCAATTGAAAACGTCTGGTGAATGGTGGCCGAGCAACTGGCTTGTCACAATACGCCAGTCACTACTCTTGATGAACTGTGGTATCATGGGCAGCTGCATGGGCAGCTGTACCTGTACATGCCATCCAAGCTCTGTTTGACTCAATGCCCAGGCGTATAAGGCCATTATTACGGCCAGAGGTGGTTGTTCTGGGTTCTGATTTCTCAGGATCTATGCACGCAAATTGCGTGAAAATGTAATCACATGTCGGTTCTAGTATAATATATTTGTCCAATTGATACCCGTTTATCATCTGCATTTCTTCTTTGTGTAGCAATTTTAATGGCCAATAGTGTACTTAACATAAAAATCAAACTTTAGTACAAAGCAGTATTCGATAGCTGACAGAATTGTCAAACATGCCTACATGAGAAGAAGTTTGTATTGTATTCAGTTTATGTGCTAACATTCGTGAGCTTGGTACTAAAATTTTATTTTTATGTAATTATAATACCATTTTGAATTACTATATATTAAAATACTTAGGCGCACACTTATGTATATCTTCTGTCATTAATTTCTTGAACACTTCATTCCGCCGCTTCTGTCTGCTGAAATTTTGAAACGCATAACACTTAATAAAGAATTGTGCGATAGAGACCTAGTTATATTTCAGAGTTGTGTCAAATTTGAAAATACATTTGTTATTAGAATGAAACAAACTGTTGCTTCTGTATATGAAAAAAAGAAATGTGTTCAGTGTATTCTTTGCTCTTACTGTCATTCAGTGCTGTTGTTTAATCTCCCTTTACCTTAATAAGTACTGACCTCATGTGTTCTTGTATTTCTTCCTATTTCCTCCAACATTCCATACTATTTTTGTGTAATATGTCTCGTGTCTCCATCTGTCCTAACTGTGTATGCTGTCAGCATACGAATATTTGAAAATTACTGGTGGATGTTTCTTCTCATTTGTGCAGCATCTCGCATGGTGTTCCTTTCCCCCCCCCCCCCCCCCCCCCCTGCACTTCTTGGGGCTTACAGAAATGTATACTTGTCATTGTAATGTGGTGGTTCTTGATACCTTCTTCACTTCTTACGAGCTTATCTCAACAGTAGGCCAACCCCCATTCAGCATTTATGTTACTTTTCATAGTGATTGCTCATAAAGACTTTTTTTAGATGAATGTCCAAGAAACTCATTTCTAAGCTCTGAGCAAAACAGTTTGTGTGACAGAACTTGTTCATGGTTACATTATTAAATATTTATGTGAGCTTCTACATCATACAATGTGAAAATAATAGAAACTGTAGACAAATCTGTCTGTGTGTATTCATTTGCCAAGCTTAAAAATAACATTGTTTATGGAAGCAGCAGTTTGTCTCAGATCTATAAAAATCAGTTTTCATAAATTAACATATGTTTTATGGCTGTGCAGTTAGCATGATGTTTTATTACTTAATAACAGCATCTGTCATAACAGCACAGTTTTATTTGATAATGATATCTCAGATAAAGATTTATGCATGTGATGTTCATTTTATCAGGTTAATTAATAAAATATACTGCTTTACATAGGCATAAAGATGAAAGGAAAGTCCGAAATGTTGAAGACGATGCTATATCAGCAGTAACAGATATCTCAGCTGAGCAGGACCAAGAGATAGAACTGGTTGATAGCGATGATGAAGGTATGAGTGGGATTTCTATCCTCTCAAAACTGATGTACTTATTTGTGAAAGTTAAAGCTGCTGCTTCCACATAATTTTTTCTTTTCTTTCTTTTTTTTATATTCTTCTACCTCCTTTCTTTACATATTTATTCCATTAATTCGTTTCTTTCCCTTTATAGTTATTGCATCAGTTGTCAGTTACTTGACTATAATTTTGCCCGTGACTTTTTTTCACTCTTATTGCTACCCTCTTTAAAGAAAAGAAATAACTGTTTTTATAGTCCATAATGTACTATTTATATGTTGAACATTGTTTATTTCAAAAGTTACTTCCATAGACTGTACTTGATTTGAGATTCTGAAGAACTAGCTCTACTTAACAACTGTTCCCTCTTTCCATATCTTTTTTGGTTGCTCACTTCTTTATAGTTTCCTTGAAATGCAAGTCCTAGTACCAGCTTTTGTGTGTTTTTGTTACGTATTCATGAGCAATTGAATAGAGACATACACAAAGCAATGTACAGGACCTCCTCCCACCCTGATGACAACCACAGTACATTGTCAAATGAACTCCATAAGATACCAAATGCGTTGGGGAACTGTCCTGTTATATACAAGCTCTACCATGTCCTTTGTGCGGCTCAACATAAAATACCAAACTACAGATCCAGAGGTCTCAGGTTCGATCCCTGGTCACTCTGATAGTGTTTCTATTTTCACTTTTTTTGTCTGGCAGTATTTGTTGAGGTAAAAAATGCTGAGTTGCCCTGCGGTTTAGAGTCCACATTAAACCATAGGTTCACTTATAACGGGCTGGGTAAATCAGTTCAAAACTTGAACGAAGGCAAGGTTATGCCACCTTCAAAAGGACATGCCTAGTAAAGCACTGTGGTGTTTAAACCAACCTTTCAGTTGATGACAACTTTGCCTTTTTATCACACCCAAGGACTGTTCCTTAAACATTTCTAACACAATTTGGGAATGATGTGGTGGTGCATTTCCTGCTGAAGGTACAGAGATGATGCTAGACTTCTCAGTTCCCTATCTAAATCTTAGGTGGTCATGTCAATTTTTATAGCACGAGTAGGGGCGTGGTGTACTTTGTACACCACTTGTAGCCTTTATGTTACCAAGGTAAACATGTATGAGCAAAAATGTTGTGTACTTATAGTTTAATTAAACAATGATACAATAAACGTATGTTATTGAGTTAAATCATTGTTTAATCAAACAAAAATAAAATAAACTTCCATTGCACCACTCTGTTGCCATGTACAAGTGTTACCCCACAGTAATGACCCCCTCGGAATATTAAACAGTGTAGTTGCATCAGATGCCTGCACAATGCTTGTTCAGTTACTAATTATCTAGTAGACAAATAGTCATTGTGGGATTGTGCTGCTAGTTTGGAATCTGGTCATTTTCTTGCGCATTGCAAAATGTTTCTCACCAATCTCCCTGTTTGTTTTATATTACTGCAGCTCAATTGCACATATGACAACATAACTTATCATTGTGTTTGCTGAAGCAATGGGAAGGAGTAGATATGGGCTTTCAGTTGTAAAACAACAGTGGAACAGTACATAACAGTGTTGTTTGTGGTTGGTACACTTTATACATCAGTGCGCCTGCTTGAGGGTTAATCCCACATAACATTCTCCATGTGAGAATAATTCAACCATTTGCCAGTACAGTGCCTGTTAGTGTGGAAGACACATTGTTTCATTTGATTTTTGAAGTGCTTGTACCCTGCCATTATTATGTACCATGACTCATTGTTATAGATGACCTATGCTTTGCGTGTTTAATGGCAGTGCTCCTGCATCCACACTAATCTCTGTGCCTGTCATACATGACAAACAGAGATATAAATCTGGGGTACTGCACATTCAGAAAGATGGAGTGTCCCGAGTGACCGAACTCCCTCAAAGTGGCTATGGCCAGATGTCCTGATGTTTACTCCCTACACTACTGCCACAAGGATTTGAAGTCATCCCAGCCCAGTTATGCTTCTTTGCAAACTTCCCTGTTCACTGGAGTTATAATGGACCCTCTCTCTCTCTCTCTCTCTCTCTCTCTCTCTCTCTCTCTCTATCTATCTATCTATCTATCTTTTCATGTGGGAAAAATACATCTAAAAAGATGATGTAACTTACCAAACAAAAGCGTTAGTATGTTGATAGACACGCAAACACACACACAAAATTCAAGCTTTCGCAACCAATGGTTGCTTCATCAGGAAAGAGGGAAGGAGAGAGAGAGAGAGAGAGACGAAAGCATGTGGGCTTTAAGGGAGAGGGTAAGGAGTCATTCCAATCCCAGGAGCGGAAAGACTTACCTTAGTGGGGAAAAAAGGATTAACAATGCCTGCTTGTGTCTGTATATGTGCGGGTGGATATGTGTGAGTGCGCGGGTGTATACCTGTCCTTTTTTCCCCCTAAGGTAAGTCTTTCCGCTCCCGGGATTGGAATGACTCCTTACCCTCTCCCTTAAAACCCACATCCTTTCGTCTTTCCCTCTCCTTCCCTCTTTCCTGATGAGGCAACAGTTTGTTCCGAAAGCTTGAATTTTGTGTGTATGGTTGTGTTCTGTTTGTGTGTCTTTCGACGTGCCAGCGCTTTCGTTTGGTAAGTTACATCATCTTTTTAGATATATTTTTCCCACGTGGAATGTTTCCCTCTATTATATTCGTATCTATCTTTTCAGTTGCTCATGGATGTACATCTGAGCCATCAAAATTTTAGACAAACATAGGTAATTCAGTTAAGTTACTCCTGATACCCTGGCATGATGAGAATTTTTAATTCTATAGTCTGCACGGTTGAGCATGCTTGTTCTTCTGTTAAAGAACAGTGAAATAATTCCCAAAGAATTATAACTTTGGAAATTCCAAGATTGATGCAATAAACAAACTTGAGGAGTGGCAACTACTCACCAGAAGTTGATCAGTGTGTGGTGTATAGGCAAATGTAATTGCACATTGATGTTGCTAGCCCTTACACTGTCTGTCTTCTTCCAGTTTAAACATGCATCCTCCAACACTTTGCAAGAACCCCCTACTCATACTAAATCTCCAGAAATGTCTCCATTTAGCTGCTGAGTCTGTAGATTGTGGTATAAGGAGTGTATAGCATAACTGGCAACACTTTCCCACCCGAGTTATACAATAATTAAGCCAGTCTGTCCATGAACTGACTTAGTGAAATGCCGTGCAGGAGGTCTTTCTTCCTGTAGGGGGAGATGCTCTTGTAGTTTTAAGTCTTCCTGCACAGCCATAGCAGGACCATCAGATTCTGAAAGTGCAATATTACTGTCTATGTTTTACTCAATGAAGTGGAAAGAAGTTTTTTGTGCAAATAATTTTTCATGGGATGCCATTAAGCTGCGTTTATTTAAGAAACACACTAAAATGAGCTTGTTTGAACTGGTAATAGGCTAACTATTAACAGTAAGAGAGCACGGCCTACCGTATGACTAGATCACTCGACTATGGTGCCCAGCTTGTAATTTGAGTGTACAATTGGTATAGTTCTTATAAGATCGTATATCTTCAGTTATGCCAAACCGATTCATTTATTTAATAATATCAACATTTCCTGGTATTGTAAAATTACTGAAAGATAATTTTTATGACCCGTAGACTACTCATAATGTCTGAGTGGCAAAAGAAAACTTTTGTTAGCAAATATTTATTAATAACAATTACTTAATTCTCATCAGAATAAAAGTACTCTCCCTACGCATCTCTTTGCTGACATGAACGATTTCAGCATTGACATCTTATTCCACTGTCTGAAAGCGGCAGATGGTCAACTGCCTCTGCTAGCCAGCACGGGAATCTACCACTCGCTCCTTATTCTGTACGTACTGCAGTGCTGATACATTCACTTCACATATGTGAAATAGCAAAACTGGAAATAAAGTAAAATGAATCTTATCTGCAGAGAAGGGGCATCTTACAACTTGACCGCATGTACAAGCAAACATACTCACCAGCAGGTGTGGAAACAGCTTCAAGTAAATGATAATCTCTCCTCAGTTTTGTTTATATTTCGCTAAATTATTCATGAACTGTAAGATCCATGTGAATCATTTGCTTAAAATTATATAGCTTTTTTGTGATATCAGCTATTTGATGTTATTGGTTATTGGTGAACATCAGATGCTTGATAAAAACATTGAATGATCTAGTTCCTGGTGACTGCATAAGAAACCTTGTTTAAAAGTATGAAAGCTTTGCTAGCTTTTGCATGAATTGTTTAACAAGCTAGAGTTACAGCTGAGAAAAATGATTCAAGTCCCCATACATTTAAAATATTTGGTGACAATTTTGGCAGAAGAGTAAGTCTCAGATATTCATTGAATTTCCTTTGTCATATCAAATGAACAGTTTTCTGTAGTTATAATCCAAGTAATAGAATTAAAGATTAGTTGGCCACACTCAGCAAATTTCTGCAACAAGCCAGAACTACTTGCCAGTTCCACAGATATTTTTGATTAATGACAATCTCAGGGCTGTTGTTTTCCACTAACATGCAAACCGGGCAGTCAGATCTAGTCTCTCAGCTCTGGCCAGATGACAAGTCCTTTGGTATGTTGGGTAAATTGGCAGATATCTGCGATTTGTCTGCAGTCACAGGATTGCAGTGCATGTTCTACAGGCCAGAGGCAACAGGCAATTGATTTCACAAGTTGTGACTGTATCTCAATGAAAATTCATTGTACAGAGCGGCATTTTTAGCCATTATTTTACTGTAGTGCATTTTCATTGCTTGCGTATGGTTTTCTGTCTGCTTTTGTTTCTTTCCTTCTTCATTTTCTCTGTTGGAAATGGTTGATAAACATCAACATCAAATCCCTCATTGTTTTCTCCACACCAGCTGTTGTCTTTGTATTGTGAAGGTTTGATGTGCTAGGGAGAGGTTATTCTTGGTCCTAAAATAACAACTTGTAAGACTTGTAAAATAATAGACCTAACATAGTTAAACTTAAGACAGTAGTAAAAGTAGTACAAGTAACATTTGATTATTACCCGCCATAGTGTTGCTTTGTACATTTCGTCCTCCTTTTCTCCACTTCTTCGAAGGTATGCACTTTTCTGAAGCTTGATCTCAAATTTTGTAGTTTTGTTACACATGTTTGTAGTTTTCTTTTGTTCGCAGTTGGAATATTGTATAGAAATATTTAAACCATCTGTTAGTTGCCCTCATTTTTTTTACTGTCTGAGCCATGCCCGGCTTGCATTGATGCCGTTTGTTCTATGGCATTTTGTTACAATCGATTGATGTCTTATTTCTCCCTGAGTTACTACCATAACGAGTTACTGATTTGCCTCCATCAGTGGCAGCAGCAGCACTTATCGATACTAGTACTGCGGTACCATCTTCAGTGTGACCACTATATTTCCGTGTGGTGGTGTGTGTGGCAGTCGGTCGGTTGTGACACAGCAGTGAGGAAGTCTCCGCAGTGCGAGGTCAGGCCGCGACTGCTGGCAGCATGCATGCGCGGTCGGATTGTGAGGCGCCAGCTGCGAGAGCTACAAAGTTCGTTGCCCACCGAACCTGGACACTGAAGTTGAGTGATCAGTTAACATGTTATAAAACCTCAACTACTGTGACATCTCTTCATTCATTGTCGGTTGTTGCTTTCTGGGATGTTCCGGCTAGCAGCAACGTATGGTGTGTTGAAGTTGGCCAAATTTTGCAGCCGTCTTCCTGTATGGTCTTTAACTATTAAATTGGTTGTTACTTACCAATGAAGTGCACCAGCGGTATTTTCTGCCTTGTGGCCGTTAACGCCCCAGTTACCTGCCTTGGTCATTAGCGTAGTTTTCTGGCAGTGTGTTTTTCCTCGCCGTGTTAATGCTGTCCAGCACGGCGTGTAGTTTGACAGCCTTTTAGTTGTTTTTCATTTTTTTCTTAACAGTGGTTTTGTGCCTAGGCTGTTCTTAGACGCCAATTTGGAAGACGTAATGCTGCTGTTATCTTCATCCTTGGCTCATATTTTCCATTGTCGGTCCTTCAGCCGTCCCTGGGTCGGGTTGCCATCCGACTATTTAACCTTACTCTTGGCTGCCTGTCTCACTCCATCTTACGCTAGAGCTACCTCCTCAGGCCGACCCTCAGAACACTTCTGAGCACCACTGTTCTGTTGATTTTAGATTGTGATTATCCTTTTAGTTTGAGGTACTGTGCGAGGCCTTCAGCCAACTTAAATTAAAAATTTGAAGATTGATTTGTTTTATAACTAAAATTTTGAAAGTTTGTTCCATCTGAAATTCTTGTTATCCAGGCCCTAAACCCCTGAGTTGTTCAATGTTTTTTGTGTGGCCTTCAGCTGAGTATTTACATGAAATATTTTTTTTAAAAATAAGGTCTTCAGCTAAGCAATTTTTTTATAATTTGTGTTCAGGCCTTCAGCCGTTCTTGTTTTTGGTGTGGTTTTGGGCCTTCAGCCGAGGAGGTATCCCAAGTTTTCTTAACTAGGCCTTCAGGCGTATTGTTTTAATTTGATCCTTTTAAGGTAATGTGTAATTAAATGGTTCTTAGGAAAATAAAAGTTCGTGTGTTTTGTGCCACTAACAGTAACTGATTACGGCCCCCTCCACAACCATAACCTGATCCGCTCTATCGTGCGAAACCAAATTTCACTGTCATTAATATTCCTGGATCAGTGTCCACAAAAAAGATCTTTTTTGGTACAATTTCACAAATTTTTAAGTATGGTCATTAGTACAGTACTTCACAATAATTGACGCAGTTAAAATCTTCTGTCAGGTGAGAACAATGGGAAAGCTCTTGGAGTCTCTGAACATAGCATATCACAGAAATCTGTTCATATGTGCCCAGTTGGGGAGGTGGGATTACTGGTTTCAAGAACTGCAAGTAACAGTCTGAAGGTCATGTCTCCGCTAATACACAGGCGTGGCCTGTGGGTTTTGCAGAATACAGTGGAAGCATCAATGGCCCATCATTAAAATACACTCCTGTGTAGCCATCTATTTCCTTAATTCCTCAAGAAGCTAATCCAATTATTGTAATGTGCAGGCATCCAGTAACTTACAAATGAAATACCTTTCCCTTTCCCCATGTTTTCATTTGTCCAGAAGTGATCTAAATGCTGTTTTACTGTCTTTAGTTTATTTAAACAAGTGTTCATCATGAACCATATTAATCATGGAGCTAACAGAGATTTCAACTGCATGCAAAGGGATGTGTCACCTATGTTGGACAAAAATTGAATTTTAAACTGAACAATTTAAAACAGCACACAAACTGTTTAAGTTGATAGTCTTATACAGTATATGCAGAACCATTCACTGGTTTCCAACAAACTTTCAAAACATACAATTCTCTCTCAACTGATTTGAATTTTCAGATCATTTAACATAAAATGTGAAAGTGGTGGCAGTTTTCTTTGTAAAAATCAAGGCCAAATCAAACAACCACATTTACAATCATATGAAATTATAATTTGCTGTAATATAAATTGACTACTTACGTCTGTTCTAAAAATGATCCATGATACTGAAAGAAAAGTCAAGAAGAAACCAGAAGTTTATTTAAAAGTAGGTTAACACTCTAACATGCATTTGATTTTCCTGTACTACTCCCTTTCTTAGTGCTGTCTCCTTACTGGAAGTTGCTGACCACCATGGAGTACGTCTTCTCTCTTCTTGGCCATTCTAATCAGTGTGGTAGTATCTGGGCCATTGAGCCACTCATGGGGATTCTGCTGTCAAAATATTTTTCTCTGACCAGATTCACATTTTTAGTTTTCTTTGATGGTGATTTTTTTAAAATTGGACCTCTCGTTTCCAAAAAATGTGTCCGAAACCCCTGATTTCCTGCATTTTATTGTGACTGGCTTCAAATCATTAAAAAAAAAAAAGTTCCTAAAATCTGTGCTTTACTACAATTGATTGTGACTGACTTCAAATTGTTCAGCTGTTTGGTGTAGTACATCTTGACTGGTCACATGATCTACAGTGCCCACATTCATTTCGAATACGTTGAGCTCATTCATGGATGAAGTTTCAGTTGAAGCTTTCTGGCGGATTAAAACTGTGTGCCGGACCGACACTCAAATTCAGGACCTTTGCCTTTCACGGGCAAGTGCTCAACCAACTGGGCTACCGAAGCACAATTTACGACCCATCCTCACAGCTTTACTTCTGCCAGTATCTCATCTCCTACCTGCCAGACTAAACAGAAGCTCTCCTGCAAACCTTGCAGAACTAGCACTCCTGGAAGGAAGGATAGTGCAGAGACATGGCTTAGCCACATCCTGGCAGAGGTTTCGATAATGAATTTTCACTCTGCCGTGGAATATGCACTCATATGAAACTTCCTGGCAGATTAAAACTGTGTGCTGGACCAAGACTTGAACTCAGGACCTTTCCTTTCATGGAGTGATCTACCAAAGTACACAGCTTTATTTCTGCCAGTACCTCGTCTCCTATCTTCCCAGGAGCTCTCCTGTGGATCTTGCAGAACTAGCAGTCCTGGAAGGAAGGTTAGTGCGGAGACATGGCTTAGCCACAGCCTGGGGGATGTTTCCAGAATTAACTTTCACCCTGCAGCAGAATGTGTGCTGATATAAAACTTCCTGCCAAATTAAAACTGTGTGCCGGAGTGAGACTCGGACTCAGGACCTTTGCCTTTTGTGGGCAAGTGCTCTATTGGCATAGTGTATTATCAACAAGTCCGAGGATCAGTAAAAGCCCTGTGTGTGGCTGAGATGTTAGAATAACTCTGTCAGAAAAGATACACTCAGTACTTGTGTATTTCATGTGCACCTACATGATGGCATTATGTGAACTATAAATATGTACCAATCTATGGATGTATTACTTTATTTACACTAGTGAAAATGTTGAAGGTATTGATTGAAGTACTTACACAGATTTTCGAAGAATTATGCATGTCTTCTGTGCTGGACATGTGTGCATTCAAAACATCACATGGCAGCTGTTTGTTGACGGACATATTTCTGACAATGACAAAGCTTGTTTAAAGTCATAGGATATCACTCTGGGTTTTCTGTGGCCTTCTGGCCCAAGAAATTCACATATGAAATTATAGAAATATGAATGGTGTATTTATAAGTTTCTCTCTCTCACTGTATTTAATGATGCTCTACATATAGTGGTGACGCTGAGTTGCAGATAGGCACAACGAAAAGACTTTCACAATGAGGCCTTCGCCAACAGTAGACGATATATATACACACACACACACACACACACACACACACACACACACACACACACACACACACACGAGACTGCAGTCTCAGGCAACTGAAATCACCACTGGTTTCAGTTGCCTGCGACTGCAGTCTCTGTGTGTGTGTTTGTGTGTGTGAGTGTGGTCTATTGTTGACGAAGGCCTTAATGGCCAAAAGCTTTATTTGTGACAGTTTTTTTGTTGTCCTATCTGTAACTCAGTATCTCCACTATGTGATGTGTAGCAACCTTCTTTTTCATAATATTGTTACATTCCTTCCTGGATTTTCCATTGTATGATTTAATGACACTCCTCTATAGATTATCACTTGCTATCAAGCTCAGTGTTTTTCCCCCCTCCACATTACACTATACTTGTGTTCAATAGGAGTGGCGTCCAAAGCCCTGTCTGGCCGTCTAGATTTAGGTTTACCTAGATCACCTAAAGCCAGTGCCAGGATGTTTCCTTTGAAGCAGCAACTGCCTATTACCTTCCCCAATCTGAATATGAGCTCATACTCAAATGTCTTCATTGTTGATGGGGCATTAAACCCTAATCTTTCATACATTAACATTGTATTCATTTGAAACTTCCTGGCAGAATAAAATTATGTGTTGGACCAGAACTTGAACCCGGGAACTTTGTCTTTTGCAGGCAATTGCTCAACTGACAGCTATGTGAGCATGGTTGATGTCCCCATGCCACATCTTTACTTCTGTCAGTACCTCATTTCCTACTTCCAGACTAAACAAAAGTTCCCCACGGTATCTTGTGGGATTCATTTCATTCAGAAGTATGACTTTGCATCTTCAGAACATTCTTGGTTATCCTTGTTTTCCCCCCTCCAACTCTCTCCTGTCTTTAGTCAAATGAAGGACTCCCTAGTTCTGAAAGTCGGAATTCCCCCTCCCCCCAATCTCTCTCTCTCTCTCTCTCTCTCTCTCTCTCTCTATCTCTCTCTCTCTCTCTCTTTTGTGTTATTGATGGAAGCATATCTGTTCTCCACTCCATAAGTAGAATTTTTTTTCTCATCAAGATTTTAGTGGTCTTTTTTTTTTCTCTTTGTGATTTCTGCATGTTGAGTGTTATTTTAGGAGATGGAGACAATTCTCATGAGAAACATGATGAAGCAGTTTCCCAGGAAAACAATGAAGATGCAGAAGACCTACAGGCTGATGAAAGCACAAAAGAGATTGAAGCTGTTGAAGCAGCCAAAGGAGATATGAATGATAGTGATGCACCAAATGAGGAAGATAATGCAGAGGGGCAACCAATGTTTCCTGATGTGGAACTCAAAATTGAGCACAGTCTTAACAGGCAAGCAAAAGGGATTAACACGATGAAAATATCATAGTTATCAGCAAAGTTGACTTTAATTACTTTAATCACTATTTCAGATTGAATCTTCATGTAGTAAATAAACCTCAGAATGGTGTAAATGATACGGATGATCAGAAAATGGCTAGCAGGCATCAAAACAGAAAGCAGAAACCAACACAACAGAAAAATGAAGGTAAAGCAAAAACTAAAAAATGCAACTGTTCTTTCTTTTGTACAACTACTAAGATGGTATGGCTCATCCCTATGAAAATAAAGTAGTATTATTATGTAAAGTGCAGTATCAATAGTTATCATTAATCTCTATAATTTTTGTCACAAGTTAGTTGCATTTGATCCATGTAATGTTGAAGTAATAATCATTATTGTGTAGTTGCTGAAGATTCTGACTCAAAATCTGGTAACAAGTCTCAGCAACAGTTGAAACGAGGACAGAGAGCAAAACTGAAGAAAATTAAAGAAAAGTATAAGGATCAAGATGAAGAAGAAAGAAAGCTACGTATGGAAATTTTGCAAGTAAGTATTATCCTACTTCCAGAATTACATTAGTGATTTACAGTGATGTATCTTTTACACACATTCTGCACTTGAATTCTCTGAATATTTTTTCAGTCAGCGGGCTCTCCAAAGGACAGCAAAAAGGGTAAAAAATCTGCAAAGGATGCTAAAGGAAAGAATCAGAAAAGTAAAGGCACTAATGGAGTTGTAGCTTCTGCTGAACGGCAGCAAGCCGAACAGAAGAGTCGGCCGCGCCCGGCACCAAAGCCTAGCAATCAGGAGCATGGTGGGGATGAATCTGATGGTGGAGGTGGAGGTGCAGCGGAAGAAGTGGAAGTGACGGCGGCAGCTGAAGTGGACATGTTGGATTCTCTCACTGGTTGCCCCCTTCCAGAAGATGAACTATTATTTGCAGTACCTGTTGTAGCGCCATACACTACACTACTTAACTACAAGTCAGTATCTATTAAGCATTTTATTCAAAATTAAAATAAAAAATTAATATTAAAAATATTTTCAATAGAGGAGAACTTCTTATAAGCTACCAAAACAGAACAGTACTACAGGCTTGTAACTTAAAGAAACACAGTTGAACCTGTATCTTTCACCCTGCATAAAAAGTAGGGGCTAGATATGAAACAGAAAAATAGCATGGGGAAACAAAGAGGGGAGTGATTAATGTGTTTTTAAGTTTGAGAAGGTAGTGTGAGCCAAAAGCGTGTTGGAGCCAATCTCTGTTTTTAGAGTTAAGGAACTTTAATATATATAGATGACTTGAATGGTGAGAGACCTCGTACACAACACTGAGGGAACATAAATTTTAAAATTTCTTCACCCTTTCTGTATGACTACTTATTGAACTTTTTGTGTCTCCAGGTCCAAAGTTTATAGTAGCTTTTCTCTCTCTTCAACAGATGTACTTCCTTTGTTTCTTATCCCTTTTTTCTAATGCATGAATGTTGAAAATTTGGAAATATAAAGGCTCAACTTGTGGTATATAAGAGGCCTTGTGAGAATAGCAGATTTTACATTGGCCAGACACGTTACGTGGTTAAAGACAAGTACTATGAACATGGCTGTGGCTGCTGTTAAGCAACCTGTTGTCATAACACTGCCAACACTGATACTGTGTATCCCTGTTGATTACTTTGTTCTCTACATGTATTTCAACTGCTTCTTTAATTAATGCTAAAGGATCTTGATATCTAAGAATTCATACTCTACTCTGTATCGAAGCAAGGGTTGGCAAAAGCAGATTTTTTTGTGGCTGATCTAGTCTGGCATGTTGTCATTATTCCTAGCATTCTTCTTAAAAGGTATAACATGTTTGGCCAGTGCTTGATTCCCCATTCTGACAAAGTGTCTTATATACTAGTGGCCCCCCTTAGTCCAAGATTGCAAGATTGTCTTTTACAGAATTTGGTAACAGGAGACACATTTAATTCTGCATTTCTTGGAGAAAAACACACACACACACACACACACACACACACACACACACACACACACAAACACACACAAATACAAAGCAGGAAGGCTATTCTAGTTGAGTTTTCCATGTTATGTGAATGCCTACAATGTTTGATACTTTTGAATTGAAATGCACAGTGAATTTTCTTCTCAGAATAGCCATCTGATCAAGTCTAGAACACGATAAGACCTCAGGATATTTTGTTATGTAGTTCCAGTAGAGCTGGGGCTTGTACCCCAACAGTATTTTCAGTGCCTTGTGTAATTTTCCATAATTTATGCATTACAGTGAGACAGATAAGACTATAAATAAAACAGTGTAATTTTACTGACCAATTTTTCATCTTAACTATATTTGCAGGTTCAAAGTAAAAATAACACCAGGAACAGGCAAGAGAGGAAAGGCTGCCAAAACTGCGCTCAACGTGTTTCTCAAAGATCATACCACAACTGCAAGAGAGAAGGACTTAATAAAAAGTGTTAAGGATGAAGACCTGTCCAGGAACATACCAGGAAAAGTTAAGATTTCGGCACCACAGTTGCAAAAACTGCGTAAATGATATTTTGTGAACTCTTTTCTGTATGTACATTGTACACGATCATATAGGAGAAAATTCTGATTTTACATGTTAGAATTGTACAAGGAAAATGAGATTATGACACTAAAATTGTTGTGCGTACTGTTGGAGAGGAATAATGTCTTTCATCGGGTATAAGTTTTGGAAAACTTGAGCTTATATATATATATGCTGTGCTTCATAATGAAAATAAAGATTTTTTTTCTAATGTGTGTTTCACTGTTGTTTTTCTTACATAGTAATATTTCAAGCACTATGACAAAGCCCTTTGCTGTACAGATAATAAATTTGAAACACCAAGCAAGAACAACATTACTTCCCCCACTTACTTGATACCAGCTAAATGGTAGAAACGGAGCGTAAGAAAAGTTAGCTACCCCAAAAGACTAATGACTTAAATTGTCTGACAGTGCTTTACCACTGAGCAGTGGGCATGTGACTTTATGCCCTGTTGGTGGGGAAGCAGTCCTGACTGCAACCTTATCTACACAGTAAAATATGTAATAAGGCACATACCTGAAAATTCTCACACACTATTGCAGAGATTGTGCCACTCTTTCAGAAAGAAACAAGATATGAATGAAGTGTTATGTCAAACATTTAAGTATAGAGCTTAAAGAGCCACTCAACAAGACGGGGGTCGTTACAATGCGTCACCCCTCACATGGTAGGGTCTACCCCTGAATATTCCATGTAAGAGGTTACCTGCATGAAGAATTCAGGGTAGCCAGAGCATTGTCTATTTAATCCCTGTGATTTTCAATATTTCCATTATCCCCTTCTTAAGGTAAATGTCTCCTAGAGACAGCTGCCAAAGCACCATATACATAGTTGCAATAATGAGTGGAGGAACAGAAAACAGCAGATTGGGCAGCTACACAGGGTGAAAAAATCAAAATGCTTGTGACTTTTTCATCAGAAGATGAGTAACCTGTTAAATGAGAAAGATGATCTTCTCGTATAACTACAAGAAATTAAAAAATCGAAAGGTAATTCTACAGATGTGTTACCCGTAGCATAAGATAAATTATAGGACACAGAAATTGGACAGCTGCACCTGTGTGTATCCAAGTTAGTATTACATTATTGTAGACATAATATAAGGAAAAGAGGAGTGGCTATACACACACAAAGTGGAATCAAGTTCAAAGCCATAGCTTGAAATGAGTACAATATTGAAAAGCACTTGGATTGCTGTGCTTCAGTAGCAGAGAGAGTACCAGTAGGATATAGTAAAAGTAACTAGGGATGTTACTGCACCCAAGATAGTACTGGTTGTGGGCACTTGTAGTTACAGAGGCCCAGCTTTATTTTCTCCTCCATGGTAACATAATTAATAGGAGGAGGTAGCAACATCAATTTATAATTTGTTTCTAAATCAAACAGTCTTTCATGAAATACACAGGAGCCCATTAATACAGGGTTTTTCTGTCCATTTCAGCAACAAATCACCCTAGTCTATTCGGTTTGACTAAAAAGCCGAAAAGCAATCTTCATAGAATTAGAAAAGGTCATGCAGCCATCATTTTCAGAGACAAATTACTGGACAAACAACGGGAAGAAGTACACCAAGGACACACAGTAGAACAGAAATTTATAATTATTTCCTTAAATATTCTTGCATCACTGAATCCGTCAAAACAAGTCACAATCCTATTGAGGCTCTGTACATTATTTCAAAATTGTGTTACCGACATGGTATTTGTAGTACATTGATTTTGTAAGGTGATAGAATAGCAAGGGATTGTCACTGTCTCTGTGCTTGGATGTGATAGTACATACAAGTACAAAGTACATTGTAGAGAGAGTTATTGCCAGTTGTATATTTCATCCATTAGAGTAGTGATCCTATTTAGTCAATTTTAACAGCAAGATTTTACTCATTCATCTGTTATACTCCAGTCACCTTCCCATCGTTTTTCTATACCACACTAGTGTATTCCTCAAGAAAATTTAAAACGGCTAATCAAGACAGCCAGAAGGGTGATTTTTCTTTCATCACAATTTCTGCAAATCCCATTGCTTGGTACGTGCCAACGCTAATTTATCACACCTTCCCTCGGGATTGGCATAATAAGATCTGAAGTAAGCTAAAGATGCAATACCTATAAAAATGAAATACATAAGAGAGAGAATCTCGGTATACTGAAATTTTGAATAAATTAATGTTTCGTCTTGTTCTTGAAAACTACACTGCTCTTGAAATCCTTTTGACAATGTGATCTCCCTGAAGGGAAAAAATAAACACTTCTATATTGAGAAGTTTATAGACACCAGCCTGCCAAAATGTGTAATAACAGATTTAGAAAATTTGATGCTTTTTTAAAGCTACAGTGATTAATTTTGTGTTGACTAAAAAATAGTGTCACTCAGGTAAACCTTACAATAACTACAACTGGCAGCTAGGGCATGGAATATAGCACAGCATGTAGCTACGCAGGGAGTGACAGTGTTAGTGGTACATGGCCATCGCACAGCAGGGGAAGTGCTGTTATTCATTCGCCTACTCTGACATAACATTTTGCAGAAGTCAACACAGATTCCATAAACAGTGACCTTGTGCAACTTGAGTCTCTATCCGTGAGATCCAGCGCAGCTTTGACCACACCCCAAGAAAGTATTATAGGGCAGTTACTCTGCTCAGCATAATAAGTGACATGGTGGATGATATAGCAAGCTGTAAGAGGTTGTATTTGTGTGGTGCTCTCATACTGAAGGTTGCCAACACAAGGAATTTTTTGCAGAAGGCAAGAAAACCTGCAGAGATGCAGCACTTGGTGCAAGGACTGGGAGCTGATCTTCAAAATGAACTAATGTAAATAGTAATAATGATCCATCATTGTTTGATTCAATCACTGAAAATAATCTGATTTGATTTAAAGTGCACCAAAGAGAGCCACTTGTATGAATATCAAAAGCTCAGATGGAAACCCACTTCTAAGCAAAGAAGGGAAAGCAGAAAGGTGGAAGAAGTATATAGAGGGTCTATACAAGGGCAATGTACTTGAGGACAATATTATGGAAATGGAAGAGGATGTAGATGAAGATGAAATGGGAGATACGATACTGCGTGAAGAGTTTGACAGAGCACTGAAAGACCTGAATCGAAACAAGGCCCCAGGAGTAGACAACATTCCATTGGAACTACTGACGGCCTTGGGAGAGCCAGTCCTGACAAAACTCTACCATCTGGTGAGCAAGATGTATGAGACAGGCGAAATACCCTCAGACTTCAAGAAGAATATAATAATTCCAATCCCAAAGAAAGCAGGTGTTGACAGATGTGAAAATTACCGAACTATCAGTTTAATAAGTCACAGCTGCAAAATACTAACGCATATTCTTTACAGACGAATGGAAAAACTGGTAGAAGCCGACCTCGGCGAAGATCAGTTTGGATTCCGCAGAAATGTTGGAACACGTGAGGCAATACTGACCCTACGACTTATCTTAGAAAATAGTTTAAGGAAAGGCAAACCTACATTTCTAGCATTTGTAGACTTACAGAAAGCTTTTGACAATGTTGACTGGAATACTCTCTTTCAAATTCTAAAGGTGGCAGGGGTAAAATACAGGGAGCGAAAGGCTATTTACAATTTTTACAGAAAGCAGATGGCAGTTATAAGAGTCGAGGGACATGAAAGGGAAGCAGTGGTTGGGAAGGGAGTAAGACAGGGTTGTAGCCTCTCCCTGATGTTGTTCAATCTGTATATTGAGCAAGCAGTAAAGAAAACAAAAGAAAAATTCGGAGTAGGTATTAAAATCCATGGAGAAGAAATAAAAACTTTGAGGTTCGCCGATGACATTGTAATTCTGTCAGAGACAGCAAAGAACTTGGAAGAGCAGTTGAACGGAATGGACAGTGTCTTGAAAGGGGGATATAAGATGAACATCAACAAAAGCAAAACGAGGATAATGGAATGTAGTCGAATTAAGTCAGGTGATGCTGAGGGAATTAGATTAGGAAATGAGACACTTAAAGTAGTAAAGGAGTTTTGCTATTTGGGGAGCAAAATAACTGATGATGCTCAAAGTAGAGATGATATCAAATGTAGACTGGCAATGGCAAGGAAAGCGTTTCTGAAGAAGAGAAATTTGTTAACATCGAGAATAGATTTAAGTGTCAGGAAGTCGTTTGTGAAAGTATTTGTATGGAGTGTAGCCATGTATGGAAGTGAAACATGGATGATAAATAGTTTGGACAAGAAGAGAATAGAAGCTTTTGAAATGTGGTGCTACAGAAGAATGCTGAAGATTAGATGGGTAGATCACGTAACTAATGAGGAGGTATTGAATAGAATTGGGGAGAAGAGGAGTTTGTGGCACAACTTGACAAGAAGAAGGGACCGGTTGGTAGGACACGTTCTGAGGCATCAAGGGATCACAAATTTAGCATTGGAGGCAGCGTGGAGGGTAAAAATCGTAGAGGGAGACGAAGAGATGAATACACTAAGCAGATTCAAAAGGATGTAGGTTGCAGTAAGTACTGGGAGATGAAGAAGCTTGCACAGGATAGAGTAGCATGGAGAGCTGCATCAAACCAGTCTCAAGACTGAAGACAACAACAACAACAAACAAAAAAGGTGGAAAGACATGCTAGACTGAAGTGCAATGGTGAATCCAAAGGTAATGTGGTTCACTCATTCAACCAGTTCTTGAGTATTGCTCATAAGCTTGAGAGCATCACAGAAACACTCATCACCTCTATTGGCAGTGTGGTGTCACCGCCAGACACCACACTTGCTAGGTGGTAGCCTTTAAATCGGCCGTGGTCCGTTAGTATACATCGGACCCACGTGTTGCCACTATCAGTGATTGCAGACCGAGCGCCGCCACACGGCAGGTCTAGAGAGACTTCCTAGCACTCGCCCCAGTTGTACAACCGGCTTTGCTAGCGATAGTTCACTGAAAAAATACGCTCTCATTTGCCGAGACGATAGTTAGCACAGCCTTCAGCTACGTCATTTGCTACGACCTAGCAAGGCGCCATTATCAGTTGCTATTCATCTTGTTTATCAAGTACCGTCAGACCGACGTTCACCATTAATGGATTAAAGTTAAGTATTCCACCAGCTTCGTCCGTTTTTTTTTTTTTTTTTTAAAGTCTAATTTCCTTGACCTGTTCCAGACCTCACACCAGGCTGCGTCAGCTAAAGCGCGTGCCTTTTGGCTTCCTCTAAAAGGGTGTTGGCTCTCCTGCCAACCCACAACATTTGGCAACGAGGATGGGATTTCGGGATCGGTGCTGTGCTTGCGCACAAAGATGGATCGCCCTATTGCCTTTGCGTCCAAATTGCTCTTGTTTGCGCAAAGAAATTATTCACAGATCGAGAAAGAAGCATTAGCTCTCGTATTTGGTGTTACAAAGTTTCATGATTTCTTGTATGGTCGTCACTTTACCATCATCACAGACCACAAACCTTTGACATCGCTTTTTCATGCGAACAAGCCTGTACCTCCACGTACAGCGCAAAAATTCATTCACTGGTCTATTTTTCTCTCGCAGTACCGCTACGATATCTTGTATCGGTCCACTGCTATGCACGGAAACGCCGATGCGTTGTCCTGTTTGCCTGTTGCTGAGGATAGGGCATTTGATTCCTCCGAACTTGCTTGCATGTTCATTGATGTGGAAACTGATGACGTGGTCGAATCGTTTCCGGTTGATTTTCGTCGTGTAGCTACAGCCACAGCTGCCGACCCTGTCCTTGCTACCATTCTGCGTTTTGTTGCTACGCAATGGCCCTTGTCAAAGTCATGGATCGGGGATCTGTTGGTTCGCCGATTTTTTGCTCACAAGGAGAGACTTTTTGTTCGACGTGGTGTTTTGCTGTTGCGTTCTGATAATGATCAGTCCAGGGTTGTGGTCCCATGTTCGTTACAGTCCTCTGTCTTACAGCTTCTCCACCTAGGACATTGGGATATAGTGAGAACAAAATAACTTGCTCGTCAGCACTGTACTTGGTTCGGAATCGATGCTGCGATTACGAATATGTGCTCTTCTTGCAAGGTGTGTGCCGAACAACAATCAGCACCGCCGCGGAAATTCTTTGCATGGCCAAAAGCCACTTCCCCTTGGCAACGCTTACACATCGATTTTGCTGGTCCATTCTGGAATGCTCGATGGTTGGTTGTGGTTGATTCCTTCAGTAATTTTCCTTTTGTCGTCCGGATGTCTTCCACGACGTCATCTGCCACCATCCAAGCGTTATCTGCTATTTTTTGCATTGAAGGTCTTCCACAGACTATTGTTTCCGACAATGGCCCACAATTGATGTCCGCAGAATTTCAGTCATTCTGCAAAGCCAATGGTATTCAACATCTGACGTCCGCGCCCTTTTTGCCACAGTCAAACGGTGCCACTGAACGATTGGTCAGGACTTTCAAGTCACAGATGTTAGAGTTAAAAGATTTGCATTCTCGAGAGGACGCGTTATTGCTCTTTTTGTCCTCGTATCGCTCTCAGCCCTGAGGTGGTCGCTAGCCGGCTGAGTTGCTCCACGGTCATCATCATCGAACCTTGATGTCTTTGCTACATCCGCCGCATCAGGTTCCTGTGCAGCAGCAGACACCTGCTTTTGCTCCAGGCGACGTTGTCTACTATCGTCACTACTGAGGTTCACGGCGTTGGCTCATAGGGCGCATTCTTCGCTGCCTCGGCCGCGCTATGTATCTGGTTTTGTGGCCTCTGGTGAGGTGCGGCAGCATCTCAACCAGTTGCGCCTCGTCGTCACACGGGATCTGCCGCTCCCCGTCTGCTTTCAGTGACGGTGCCGTCCGGTCAGCGCCATGGGGACCCATCTACTGGCTCGCCTCAGCCCCAGGTGTTACCGACACTGCCTTCCAATTTGCCCCATGGCGACACGACGCCGCCGCCTGTTCTCCCGCCAGCGACGCCCGCAGTGGACGCTTCGCTGCAACCGCCGGGCGCTTCCCTGGGTCACGCGCCGCCGATCACTTCCCGTGACCAGTTGTCCTCCGACATGGAACTCTTGCCCGCTCCGGACCATATGTCGTCTTCGCCCGTCGGGTGCCCAGATCCGATGGAGGTCGACCCTTCGGCCCCTCCTGTCTCTCTGCGGGCGCATACACCGCATGTTGGCGTGCACCCTGGAGCAGGTTTTCAGGCATTTCCTAGCTCCCCGCGGACCGAATGGCAGGGTGCGGATGGCACAGCCTTGCCTGTTGTTAGGCTCCCCACCTTGTCGCATACGTCAACATGGGGTCCTTCCCACAGCGGGCGGAAGCCTTATAACACAACCGTACGCCGATTTGCGGGGGAGGAATGTGGTGTCACCACCAGACACCACACTTGCTAGGTGGTAGCCTTTAAATCAGCCGCGGTCCGTTAGTATACGTCGGACCCGCGTGTCGCCACTATCAGTGATTGCAGACCGAGCGCCACCACACGGCAGGTCTAGAGAGATTTCCTAGCACTCGCCCCAGTTGTACAACCGACTTTGCTAGCGATGGTTCACTGACAAAATACGCTCTCATTTGCCGAGACGATAGTTAGCATAGCCTTCAGCTACGTCATTTGCTACGACCTAGCAAGGCGCCATTATCAGTTGCTATTCATCTTGTTAATCATGGACCGTCAGACCGACGTTCACCATTAATGGATTAAAGTTAAGTATTCCACCAGCTTCGTCCGTTTTCTTTAAAGTCTAATTTCTTTGTCCTGTTCCGGACCTCACGCCAGCCTGCGTGAGCTAAAACGCGTGCCTCTTGGCTTCCTTTAATAGGGTGTTGGCTCTCCTGCCAACCCACAACAGGCAGAAATTACAAAATGGTCATTGTGCATCTCAGCCAGGGCTACTGTTAAAGTTCTGAGAAAACACATTCTGAGGACAATAAAGCAACACATTAATTCATCCCAGATGTACCCCATGAATTGTTCATGATTGTTGGATCAGAAAAATTTTGAACTCATACTGAGGCTACAGTCAGTCATTCCTGAGCACCATTTGTAAACATATCTGGAAAGGTACCCAGAGTAACACACGACACATTGTAAGGTGGCTGTGCAATAGTACTGTAGATGTAAGTGCATATACCTTAATTACAGCCTCACATGCCTTACAAAATACTCTGTCTATGCTTGTCATGCTTGAAGACTGCAATGTCACTTAGAGGACAGAAGAAGCAATGTTAATACTCGAAGTGCACTGGTCAACAGGCATCTGAAACAGCCAACCCTTTTAAAAAGTGTTGAGGGTTTGGGTATGCTCTGGTGGAGAAGTGAATCAGAATGAGTCAGAAGCAACTCAAAGGTAATAGAATCCCTTTATTAATTTATTACAAGCTCAAGTCTTCATCTGGCAGTGACCATAAAGTGAGCCTCAATCAATGGGCCCTGTGGCAGCGAAGTATTGCAGTAAGACAGTGGCTGCTGGTACGCTCAGTGTGGCCCAGGTACGGATGGGGAAAATGGACATCTTAAAACCGATAAAGTATTTTAGTTCTGAATAACTGGTGTCTGTTTGGTCTCAGTTACAACTGATATTTTTTACTTTTTACTAATAACTGGGAGAAAAAAACAAAATATCAATTAGCCATAGCAATGGTGCTAAATTATTGGTTTTTAAATAAATCTTTTTTAAAAATGCGTAATTTTAATTCATGAAATTTCCATTGTGTTACTAGGGAAAATAGGAAAAGTGATTAGTGATACTTTAATACCAATGCTGACAGAAATGGCATAAGAATTGGTACAGCATTGCTGAGACAATAATGTACATGTTACCATGTGGCGTAGCCTATTGGATGGTGTGTGTGTGTGTGTGTGTGTGTGTGTGTGTGTGTGTGTGTACATACAGAAGCCATATTTGTTCCACCTGGTCTATATGGTAGTTTCTCCCTGTTGTTTTAAGACATTAATTGCGTTACAGAATGGCACCATCCACACTCCGTAAGCATTTTATGAAGTGCGGTATCAATGAAGTACAATACCTCATTTGCTTTAAAGGATTAAGAATGGGTGGAGTCACAACAAACTTGCAACACCATATAAGGAGAAAACTTAAAACTGCACAATTCATTTGTAGTTTACAATAAAAATAGAAAGTAGCTGATCTGTTGCCTGTATCTACATAATATGTCTATATCTGCTTGTAGGTTTTGAAACTGGACACATTAACATCAAAAATAGAGTTCTGCAAACTCAGTTTTCATCCTTTGGTGCAGAATCAATAGGAGAATACTGGGGTGTTTTTGTAGTATTCAACCACTTAGCATTTTTCAAGAAAAGCAGCAAATGGTGGATGGGCTAAGTTTCTTTTATTTGCCTAGTTAATTTAGTGTTTTGATTGTATTTGTCTTGAAACTGAGGGACTCAAAATTTTTCAATTTTTGTTCAATTTCTGCGTTTATTACAGGAAATAACAGGAATAAAAAACTGAAAATTGGTTATTTCAGAAACCCATTGTCTTGAGAGGTTTTAACACTCAGCTTAAACTGCCCGTGAAAAAAAGATATAACCAAAACCGGTTGTTTGTGCAATAACCAGCATCCGTAGGCCCAGGCATGGCACAACCTTGCGTTGTAGACGGTCTCAGCTGAGCTGCATTGGGACTGATGAGACGGGCTGTCACCGCTTGCTGAATGAGGAACACTCTCCCACACACCTGTGTCAAGTGTCGGACACAGGTGTCCAGGGAGTGACCACTGGACCAAGGGCTGGCTGGTGATGCCTAGCGCTGATCAGGGCCCCAGTACCTCAATGTCCAGGAGAGCTTCAGTTCGACCTGTGGCCCATCGGGCAGCGGCTGGACCCCGTTGGCAAGCAGTCCTGTTAGGATGATAGTATATTGGCAGTGATCTTTAGCAGAAGCTAACACTGTGACATTTGATGACTCACTGCTGTGACACATCCTAGCCTGGCTGAATGGTCAGTATTTATTTGCACTGAAACAAGATTGTTGTGGTGTCACAGCTACTGAAGTCACATATGCAACGTGCCAGAGTGTCCACGATTTCTGTGATCATCGAGGGACTGACCTGCAGGTAGGTGGCAATGCCCGGTGAGTTCTGTGATACACTACTAGGTCAGCATATTGCCGTAAGTGGCCTGCTTTACAGTATCAAGCCCATCTGCCTAGCGTCGTGTCATTACAAAAGGAATGGGGTTACCCAGTGCTCAGGGTGAGACTGTGTCTTCTGTTTATGGACCATATAAACCTTTACCAGCTACTCAGAGAAAATTTGTACCATCTGTAAATCACCTTGAGTGCTAATTGTGGCAGAGGCGGGAGGGGGGTGAGGGGGGGGGGGGAGGGGAAGAGTTGGAGACCAAAGTAAGCAAGTAAGTAAGTAAGTAAGTAAGCTAGTTATGCTGTACCACATAGGCTGCCTTAGGGAGTGGTCTGATGTGGAAGGAGTAAGTGTAGTGCAGCATTTGTACTTGTGCTTTGTACTTCATACTGAACAGCTACGTAAGTACACACATAGATATAATGAATACAGAAATGTTTAGTGTAATCAAAACTGAATCTGCTTTATTGTAATGGTGCTTTTTTGTATAAATCATCTATCAGTTCTCGAAAAGGTGGCATTCTTTGATGGTTAAGGTTGGCAGTGGCTGTAAATAAATCAACAGTGACTAAAAGTCATCTGACTTGTACTGGTTCATAACTAGAGATCCGAGCACTCATTCATTTATTATTCATTCATTCATCCTCTCTTGCAGGTCCCTTCATTTTAAGCAGACTTATAACTGGTAAACTACTGCACCCCATGTCTGTTCCACGCGGTTGCAGGTGGACGCAGTTTCCTACCTGTGCACGCTACTGCATCTGGGATGCTTCTTAGGTGCCAGCAAGCTTTTCCACTACTTGTGCCACCCTCTCAGCCTTGCTGACTGGTTCCACAGGTGCAACAACATGTGACATGTGGAGTCAGATTTGCTGTGGGCATTTGCCAGTCACTTCCGGTTGCCCTGTACTTATGTCTAACAAAATTCTCAATTCCAGGATTTGGTACAAAGTTGTCCTTCCCTTATACAAATTGTATACTTGTACAAACAAAGTCCATATATCTGAAGTAAAGGGAAGGATCAGCATAGGAAATGATAATGAGGAAAGAAAGGGCATTGTGAGAAAGGCTTTGTTTGACTCTTCCATCAAGACCTATTGGGCTTGGGTGCCTCTACCAGTAGCTATGGTACCGACATGGCTATACGCATCACAGTAGCACACAGGAACTCTTGCCTACACATACAGTGCTAGTATGCCAGGAAGACGATGGCATTGTTTGCTTGATTTGACAATTCTTGTGTAGGTATTGTATTTTTACTGGTCCTGATGTCACCAAGGTAACTTATGCATAAAACATAGAACAAATCAATTTACTTGTATGCAGGGGAATGTAATTTCTATGCATACTATTTAAAATTACAAATGATACACTTCATACATTTAAATATTTGTGTAATACACTACTTACATCTAATTGGATTGATAAAAATATCCATGCACCAAGTGGCAGCAGGAGAAAATACATATAAAGGTATTGAAATTTGCAATCTCTTGGAGCCAGTAGCTTCTTCTAATGGCAGAACAGTTGAAGGGAAAGAAAGAGAGATGAAGGAAAAGGACTGGTGAGGTTTAAGAAATAGGGAGAGTTCGGAAAAGTCACCCAGAATCCCAGCTCAGGGGAGACTTGCGGATGGAATGAGAAGGGCAGACTGATTGTTGGGGACTATTGGATGAGATTTGGAAACCTGAGAGCTTAAAGGTGAAAGATAGGGTAATATGCAAGACAGAAGTTACTGACAAAACATTGTGCATTAATTAATAAGAGTGGAAAACTAAAGATTTTCCAAAGGTTTCTGACCTCAGTATTTGCCTTTACATTTTTGTCAAGTTTGTTGTAAAGTTTAACTCTCCATACATTCTCCGCAAGCCCTCATTTGGTGTGAGAGAGGGTACCTTGCACCACTACTAGTCATTTCCTTTCCTGTTCCACTCACAAATAGACCGAGGAAAAAATGACTGTTTGTATGCCTCCATACAAGCCCTAATTTCTCCTATCTTATCTTTTTGATCTTTATGCAAATTGTGCATTGGCAGTGGTAGAATCATTCTGCAGTCATCTTCAAATGCCACTTCCTAAACTTTCTCAGTACTGTTCCTCAAAAGAACATCGCCTTCCCTCCAAGGAGTCCCATTTGGGTTCGCTAAGCATTTCCTTAATACTTGCATGTTGATCAAATCTACTGGTACTGAATCTAGTAGTCTGCCTCTGAATTGCTTCAACATCTTCCTTTAATCTAACTTAGTGGTGATCCGAAACACTCAAAAAGTACTCACGATTGGGTCATATAGTGTTCTATATGTCGTCTCCTTTACAGGTGACCCACAGTTTCCTAAAATCCTCCCAATAAACTGGTGTCAACCAGTTGCCTTCTGTACTACTATCTTAACTTGCTCATTCCATTTTGTATCACATTGCAATGTTATGACAAGGTATTTAATCGATGTGACTGAGTCAAGCAGCACACTACTAATGCTTTATTCAAATTTTATGAGATTGTTTTTCTTACTCATCCACATTAATATACTTTTTTCTGCTTTTAGAGCAAGCTGCCATTTATCACACCAACTAGAAATTTTATCTAAGTCATCTTGTATCCTCTTTCAGTCATTTAATGATGACACCTTCCCATAAAACACAGCGTCATCAGCAAACAGCCACACATTGTTTCTCACCCTGTCAGTCAGTTCATTTACGTATACAGAGAATAACAGCATTCCTATCACATTTCCTTCGGGCACTCATGACGACATACTTGTCTCTGATGACATTCACCACTGAGGACGAAGTAATGGATTCTAATACTTAATAAATCTTCCAGCCACTCACATATCTGGGAACCTATTCTGTATACTCATACTTTCATTAACAGTCTGTAGTTGGACAACTGTCAAATGCTTTTTGGAAATCTCGGAATATGAAATTTGCTTGTTGTGCTTCATCCATAGTTTGTAGTATTTCTTGTGAGAAAAGGGCAAACTGAGTTTTGCATGAGTGATGCTTTCTAAAACCGTTCTGATTTATGGACAAAAGCTTTGTGTCTCAAGGAAATTTATTATATTTGAACTAAGAATATGTTCAAGAATTCTGTAGCAAACCGATACTGATGCTAGAACTGCCAGATTTTTTCGAGCCCCTAGAACCAGCGTCAGGACAAAAATGTCTTCCCTCTAATTGATATGTTTGAAGCTTGTTCTTAGAGGTGTTTATCTTCATTCACATTGCCACAGGAAAACTCAATTCAAACCAGAGACAGAGGTGAAAGCAGGTAGCAAGCAAGTATGTCACAAGTGGGTCAGGTCGCCAACACATTACGACACCATTTGTTGAGTGAGGATACACATTCAGCAGTAGAAGAATGTGACAGAAAACTGAAGGAAGTAAGACAAACATATATGTAAGCTTGTAAGACATGTAGCAAGAAACTCCTATCTCTTTCAAAGAGCACATAGCAAGGAACTGACACAGCAGTTACCATTCTGTTAAGTGAAAAAAACATAACAGAATATGGAGGAAACATGCAGTCCTTACGAATCAAGACTCACATCATAGCCTCATGCCAGCCCGCTTTAAGTAGCCCATCTCTCCAGCTCTCATGATGAGTTGATCATTGAGGTTGATGGCATTCAAAATAATAGCACTTGATGCCATGATTATGGTACTTTAGTGAATCTATGTCCTAGTTGCTCCAGTACAGTCTATGAACTAGCCGAAATGTACTTGAGATGATGGACTTCATCTGATGAACTTCATGCTGCTCACCACCTCTGATAGAGGAACTGGCTGTCTTGTGATGTCAGCACTGAACTTCAATGGAAGCCAACAACAGGGCCTCTTGTGGTCCACATACCCATTCAACACTCAGTGCCTCTGGGTGCTGAAACTCCCTGCTGATAGGGAGAAGATCAACCAACCACACAACTATTGATACAAGGTACAGTGTGGATGGCTCATCAAGGGTCATCAAAGAATTTGGAGTGGGGCAAAGGACACTCCAACAGCCAGACCGGTACTGCTTTACCTGCACCTGCTTGTTGACAACCCACCCTGGCACAGGGGTCAATATACCTTGCCTGAGTGTGCAACTGCTGAGCTAATTGGACAGATGTCAGCTAGAATTCATAACAATCTGAATGAGCAACAGCTGAGGATGTGTGGAAGAATGATGACTTGTAAACAATGAGAAAAGTAATTCAACTCTAATAATATTTTACTAGTGTTGTTGGCACTTCACAGGTTCCCAAGAGCTACCCTGATGTGTCTGAGCTCTGTCCTATGTAAATTGTTGCCATAAGTGAAGCATGCATTCCAACACCATCATCAGAGGATTTGGAAGTGTTCAATCCCAATGTCTGGAATATGGAGGCAGTGGTCTGCATCTACAATGTTCACACATTGCAGCGGTAACCGCAGTGCAGTAAAAACAAAAGACATTTTCTTTCTTTGGTTGTGATAGAGCAGGGTTTAGGTGTACTGATGGGCATATGTCCAAAATATCTTTTCTGAAACCTACAGAATCTGTTGATTTATCTTAACTCATAGGAAACTGTAAAGAGATGTATTTGGTACCATTGAGGTGTTCTTTGTGTAGACAGTATGGTCATGTAACACACGAGTGTAGTGAGTGTTGCTGGTGACGATCAGGCAAAAAAATTGGTTGAGTCTAGTTTTGTACATTGTAAGTTGTACTTTTTTTGTATGTTGCCCTGTTGGAATCACACATTTTAATTATAAATATAAGTTAATGGTAAATTTCACAAAAAAAGGCTAGGCACAACATCAGATAGTATTAGTGATAGAATAGCCACTCTAACGGAGCAAGTATCTCAATTGTTAGGGTAAAATGCTCAACAGAAGATAAGCCATGCTGTATTGATGGTTCAGTTACAATCTCTGTGGGCTGTTCGAGAGCCACAGTCTGGTTTGAGTGAAGTTAAGCCACCAGTAGCAGTGCCTTTTCAGTAAATCCTTCAGCAGCTAACCTAATCACACCCTTTTCCAGAAAAACAACAGAGGGCATAACCGTATTTATTAAAGATGTGTTGGGTGCAGCTGGAATGAGTAATTGGTCAGATGAAACTACTCTGTGGATGGTTAATGCAGGCCATATGGGTGGAACCAAGATATAAGTCCTGTACCATAATATGCTGAGCAAGACGAGAACACTGTGATTAATTTAAACTCCATGGTCAGAAGAAGACTTAAGACTCCTAGGTATAAATTATGTGGACTGGGAAATAATGATTTGGTGTCATTGGGGACAACATAACTTGTTTTTAGGACCGGAGCATATGGAAGTGTTGCCAACTGTGGGACAAGGGTATTCCATGATTCTCATGCCTGAATTCCTGGATAGGGAACATACAAAAATTAATCTTGACAGTGCACAGCTGAACTTGATGGAAACTTGTATCCGATGAGTCCAACAGTGGTAAATGTTTCAGTGCTGAGCAGTACACCGACTGCTAAGGTGTCACCAACTGAACTGCATACTTATGCATTAGAGATAATTATGCATGGCAAAGTAGCTGCTGGTACAGGGAAGGTGGTTTGGGTATCTGTAGATACCAATGTGCCACATAAGAGATTACATGTGGTTGAGCCACTGCTGTGCAGTGAAGCATTAAATTAAATGCACTGTTTTCTATGAAGAAACATTGGCCACATAGCTGACATTAGTGGGGAACTGATGATTCCAGTAAGTTTTGACAACTTTGGGACAGATGAGGTGAAGCTCCCAAAAGGATTAATTATAGCAAGTTTAGGGATACTTGAGGATGCGGATATTGATGGACTACAAGATGACTGAAGCATCAAACAAAACGTCATTGCATCTGTACTGTGTGCCGAGGTTTGTCACTTGAAAGACAATGGACAGGAAACCTTGGAAACTTTGTCGTTACAATATTTAGATTTAATCAGTTCAGATAGTCAACTACCAGCAACCCCTATCACACAGCACCATATACCAACAGGTGATAATCTACCAGTCTATAGGAAACCACACAGAATAAGGAAATACCTATACCCCCTAGTAGACAAATTTATACATCAACAATTATTTGAGGGCATTATCGAACATAGTGATAACCCATGGCCAGCAAATATTGTTATTGTACCTAAAAAGTCAACTGACAGTACTCGAAAATATTGATTTTATTGTGACTACAGTTATTTGAATGCATGAACCACAACAGATGCGTATTCACAAATACATTAGATAACCTAGGTGGTTGACTTTCGTTGCACATACCATGTACAATGTGAAATCTGACAGTTAACTCTTTGCCACTCATCACACACATCACACATTTTTAGTGACGTTACTCTGTTTTATTGATCTATAACAAAGGACATGACCATCTGATTCTTATTTTGACGTTGGCTTACCAATGATCTGAGCCTATTTCACTTCTGAAGATGACAGTTTCAATTGTCAAAACCGGTAAAGTGAATGAAATAAAGGTTTTCTTGCACAGCTGGTTACTGAGTTTACCTTTGTTGAAATATTCTGCAGCTGCTAAACTACAGCTATGAACAAAATCACAATCTACAAAGATGTAAACATTTTTCAACAAGTGATCTTATAAGTGGTTATCACCAACTGGAAGTGTTTTGTAAAGACAGACTCAGACAGTTTTCACAACAACTTCAGGTCATTACCAATATCAAAGAATGGCATTTGGATTGAAAAATGCTCCAGTTACACCTACAGATGAGACACTTCCTGAATTAAAACCAAGAATCTATACGGTATGTCTTGACAATATAACCATGTATTTGAGAACAGCAGAAGACCTTATTAAATGTGTGGATGAAGTATTCAGTAGACTGAGGGCAGCACACCTTACACTTAGTATGCAGAAACGCCATTTGATCAGAACAAGTATTATCTTGGGCATATGATCAGTCAACATTGAGTGAGGATGGCTTCTTGACTTACTTCTGCTGTACCTGATTTTCCGACACAACAGACTAGCAAACAGTTACAATCATTTAATGGATTGTGCAATTATCATCATAAGTTTGTGATCGGATTTGCTGAAACTGCACAGTCATTAACTAAGTTGCTATGAAAAGACGTTAGTTTTCAGTGGACAACACAGTCTCAAAATGCATTCAAGCAACTCACAGAGATATTAATATCAGATCCTATCATAATATTCCCTGACTTTGAACAGAAATTCATGCTTTAATGTGATGCTTCCAACAATTCTTTGGGTTACATTTTAAGCCAGAATGTCGATGGGAAAGAACATCTGCTGGCATATACCTCCAGACAATTGAATAAGACTGAAACTAATTATTCAATAAATCAAAGAGCAATGCTATTCACAGACTCTATTATTTTCATTGCTATCTGTGTGGTCAGAAATTCAAAGTGATACAGACCACACGTTTTTAAAATGGTTATTAGGGTTGAGAGATCTATCAAGTTGATTAATAAGATAGATGTTAAAATTGAGTTGGACTGTAAAGTAATTCATAAGCCAGGAGTCAAAATACGAATGCGGATACCCTAAGCTGGAAGATAGCACTTCTATAAGTAGTAGGTGGAAACCAGACAGATTCAATAAAGGCGCAATCAGCTGACAGTGAGTGTCCATTGTTTTCAACACAACCTCACTTTGAAACAAAAGAAGGTTTGCTATGCATGTCTATAAACACATTGTAGTTCCAGCAGTGCTGAGAATGGAAGTGTTATGTCAAGCACATGACCACATCTTATTAGGTCGTGGAAGGAAAAGAACAACTGATAGACATGTAGCTGATGATTTCCGTGGAAAATGTGTCACAAAGGTGTAGAAAAGTATGTAGGAAACTGCATCCCGCGTGCACAAAGAGCAGACTGGAGGCATCAGGAAGTTCAGTTGCAGAGCTATCAGAAACTGACAAACCATTTTCTATTATAGGATTGGATATTTCAGGACCTTGTAATAGAACACAAGTGGGTAACAAATATGTTCTCACAATATTAGATCATTTTTCACAATATTTAGTTATGGTAGCCATCCCAGATCAGAAGGTGAGTATGGTAGCAAAGATCATGGTAAACAACTGGTTATCGAGATTTGGCATGACAGAAACCATTATTACACACCATGGAACTAACTATGTACCTGAGCTAATGAAACAGTTAAGACACTTACTGAAAATTAAGAAGATACATACCAGCCCATTCCATCCACAAATGAAGGACAGACAGAAAGATTCCACCATGCTTTAACCAAAATGTTAAACCATTACATAAATGCACAGCATTCAGATTGGGGTAAATATTTAAGTTTTGTCATCTGTGCATATAACTCAAATGGCTTCTCACTGTACTAGGTAGTACATGAGCGAAAAAGTTGTCGCCTTTTGATGTAGTTCAACCTGAACTGGTTCACAGTATGAACTAGTGAAAAATTTTGTGAAGAAATTGAGAGAAATTTGGTAAAAGGGTAAAAAAGCAAGCCAACATACAAGCTTTAGAGAATGAAGAACATATTGGGCAACGGGTGAGTAAACCGCCACAATACAGAATAGAACAGTGGATATTACTAGCTAATCCGTATACCCCAAAGGGAAAACTGAAAAAGTTTTTAACTAAGTATCATGGACATTACCAAGTTATAGAAATGATTTTGCCAGTCAACATAAAACTGCAGTTGCCAACAAGAGCTTCTACAATCCATGTAAGTAGAATCAAACTGTTTACAGGTGAGATTGATGTATTGCCACAGATTTCTTCAACAGTTAGGAAAGAAGAAGAATTACCAAGGAAAAAGGAACATCAGAAAATGTAAATTATGCACTTAGATCTAGGAAACAGCATAAATTTTATATTAAATGCCTATATGGTACTTGTTACTTAGGTTAGTCTTAATTTTTGTTACTTGTCATGTTCTGTGTTTATTTACTTGTATAAAGGAGGGAGAGGATTTGTACTGACCCTACTTCCTTTTCTCTCAGAAATTTGAGTTGCAACAGTTAACAGAAGTTTACCATGAACATTAATGCATAAGAAATGAGGTTGGTTAGTTGCAGGAGGGAAGCTGTTAAAAACTACTTTTGGAACAGCAGATAGTGAAGATACCGAGAATTTAAACAGCATAATTGTAAATGTACAAGAGTTAGCACAAAGTACAAAATCAAAAGCAGACTAGCTCACAACAAGCATGGGAAACATGGAGCAGGGAATACTGAATGTTACTTAACAACAGAATTAGAACAATATGCAGAACACCAGGAATTTCTTAAATAGTGATCTAGAGAAAATACAAATGCCATTATGTGAACAAGATGAGAAATTGGTAAGAGCTACATTGTTATGAACCTTAGCAGGCAGATTAGATGATGCAAGGATTGAGGTCAAAACTTTGCATGACACAGTCCATCACAGTACTCACAGACAGCTGTGTGCAACATTCATAAATCCACAGCAAATTTTGATGGCATTACAGAAAGCATAGAGAGACTTTCCAGAGGGACTACCACATCTCATGCCTATAAACAGTGTGCTATCTCCTGGCATACTTTTCCTTGAGGATATACTTGAAAAAATGACTTAACATTTTTTCTGTAATACTTGAAAAATATTGACATTTTTTCATGTGATGTGCCTCGAGTGAAAAGGACATAGACAATAAGTACATTTATTATCTGTGCAGACAATGATTAAAGAAGACAATGTATTCATATACTCTGTTAATTTTCATTTGTCTGATAAAATAGAAGACATTGTACCTTTAGGTGTAGTACGGCTGCCCTAGAAAGATGCACTCTTCCTTCTTCCCTGTTACGAAGTGTGTAGTAAGTGTAATAATCATTAATTTATTCAAATCTTTTCAGACTATAATATGTTATTTGTTATACTGAAACCATCTTTTATTTATAGGAGAATTGTGCCCTTTCCTGCGGTTATTAAAAGTTTCATTAGTTACAATCTTACACTATTGTTGTCTGCCATTACGGTCACTACAGCTTTCTTTGGTAATTATGGATCTCCTAGCCCAGTTATTACTGAGAAAACTAATTTAGACTATGTGTTTATGAAAATATTACAGTGTCTCTGTCATTATTTTCATTTAATGATGCAAATTTTGCCTTACTGGGCCACAAATATTGAGTATGTTATTTTTCACATAGGTACATGCATACGAATCCTAAAGTTTCACCACTCTTCAGCTGAGTGACATTACATTGAAGTAAAAAGAGGAAACTATACATAAAAAGGCGGAAAAAGGGGGACATAAAAACATAATAAATGGAGACAATAGAGGTTAAAATATACACTGACACGGAGATGTTCATTGTGGGGGGGAAAAAATAAAAATAAAAAAGGTCAATATTTAGTTATGGTAGCCATCCCAGATCAGAAGGTGAGTATTATTGTCAAATAATTCAACATGTGATAGAATACCACAAGAAACATATGCAAAACACAATTTTTTTCATTGTATCAGCATCAAGCATAAATTTGGTTCCAGTGTTCATTTGTACAACTTCCTTTTGCATAAAGTGTAAGATATCTCATTCAAATAAGGCAAAACATCCACCAAATACCTATGGAATGGATACAAATCAGTAATAAGTAAAGTGATTGTGAAGTGTACATAGTGTATGCAGCAAGGACACAATGACAAAATAGCTTAATTAAGCTAACTAATACTCAACGCTTAGGTTGTGAAGCAATACAGAAAACACTTCTAGATTAACTTCTTTAAAAAACATAAGTCAGGCATAGACTAATTAACGGTAAATGACAGAAAGGGACAATTCAGGACAATTTTTTTTTTAAGAGGGGGTACCTTTTATGGCACAGAATATTAAGAGATAGAAATCAGGAAAAATTACTAAAACTCATTCACATTGCCACAGGCAAACTCAAGTCATGCCAAAGACAGAGGCAGAACCAGGAAGCAAGCCAATATTTTGCAAGTGGGTCAGGTCATTGACACATTATGACACTGTCTGTCAAGTGAGGATAAATATTCTGCGGAAGGGAGACTGCAACACGAAACCAAAGGAAGAGAGGAAAGCACATTCATTACATCATAAGACATATCACAAGAAACTCTATCTCTTTCACAAAAGCACATAGCGAGGAACTGCCACAGCATTAGGAGCATAAGGAGGACATTATAAACCGAGCATTGCATCATGACCTCACACCAGCTCCCTTTAAATAACATGGCTCTCCATGGTCACCGATATCGATGGCATTCACAGTAATGGCATTGATGCCGTTATTATGATACTGTAATGAATCTATGTCCTAGATGCTAAGGCACAGTCTGTGAACTAACCACAGATGTACTCGAGATGATGACCTTGACCTGATGAACTTCATGCTGCTCACCACCTACCATCTACTGATGGAGGAACTGATTGCCTTCTGACAACACAATATAGCAGGGTGCTGCCAGCACAGAACTTCAAAAGAAGCCATCAACATGGCTTCTTGAGGTCCATGTTCCCATTCAACAATCAGGCATCTCCGAGTGCTGAAACCTACCATCTGGTAGGGAGAAGATCAACCGATCATATGACTACCAACACAATGAACATCACAGATGAGTTATCAAGAGTCATAATAGAATTTAGAGTGAGACACTTGTAATATTACTCTCCCTGTTATTGTGTCTTGGGGTACATTTTTGCAACTAAAATTTTGATTTTGTAGTTTCTTGGTGACTAAATAACTGGTGAAAATTTGCCTGTTGCTATGAATATCTTTTTAATTTATCCCATTCTTCTATATCACACTGACTTCACAATTTCCATTTCAGAACACTAATTCACATTGTCATTGAGAAACTTAGAAATATACATGCATTTCCATCAGAAGCATGCCCACTACTGCTAACATTCTGCGGTACTCACAATATTCCAAATTTATTTATTTTATTTAGTGTATGGTGCTACACACATGGTTTACACTTATTACATTATGAAATTATATGATAACATACACTATAAAATACATAAGTGAAGGATACATATTCAGATAAAATATAATACATAAACACAATAAAAAGTAACATCACAGCAGATATTTTGCGTTACACAAGTCTTCAAATTCTGATGTCCAAATTGGCAATCCATTCGAGGCAGGGTGGTGTGGCATTGAAAAAGTCAGCCTGACTACCCTGGTAGGCTCTTAATTCACAGTCCTGGGCGATGTGCTGTATTGTTTGATTAGGTGCCCCACAGTCAGAGCTAGGGTGGGAAGCATTCTCTACTTGTGTAGATTGTGTGCACATAGTCCATGTCCTGTTCGGATTCTGTTTAGGCTTTTCCATAGCTGTCATGGAAGTTCAAAGCCCTTAGGTTTCTCTGATGGACAGATAAGTTCACAGTTGACAGGGGAGGCACTATCACTCCAGCTCTCGTGCCATTTAGTATCCATGCTGAAGTTGGCAGCTGACAGTTGTTGGGCCAGTCTTAAAGGGGAATTTCTGGAGCGGAGTCATATTCTTTCCAAAGTTGGGACATCTTCATGGATAGGAAGTAAGGGGTTATTCATTATTTTTGTGTATTCCTTCATCAAAGCTTCCTGTCTTCGCAGGGAGGGTGGAGCTATATGACTAAGTGTTGGAAGCCAATATAGTGGGGTAGTCTTTATGCATCCAGTTATGGTTCTCACAGCAGCATTGAGCTGTGTGTCCACCTTGTTTACATGCTTGCTGGTTAACCATGCTGGTGTACAGTACTCGGCTGCAGAGTATTCCAAAGAGTTTACAAAACGAAAGAGCCTACAAACTTTCTTGACCAAAGAAGAATATTCGCTAAAATATATCATTGTTTTGTAAATGAATCCAGAAATAAATTTAATAATTAGTGTTAGATTGTGAAATTAATAATATGAATTTTGAATGTGACAGAAATTTCATAATTTCAAATATTTTTAATAGAAGAGTAATTTCAAATATTTTTAAAAGATGAGTAATTTTAACTGTACATACAGAGTACTAACAAATTAATTTCTTTTTACATATTTTAGCCAGAAAGATAACACATTGTATACAAAATCATACGAAGTTCATTCAGTTAAACAGCTGAGAATGTTCACCTATACCAGATTCGAGAGTATACATGGTAACAGTTATTTCTATATTAAAAAAAGGTAATGTTAGAGCAAGGTGTCCCATTCCAATATCCCCCTCACAAAATTTGGAAACAATATGATTACGATATTTTGTGACAGGCTATAAGGTTTGTCAAACAGTGTACAAACTGATGCACAGGATAGAATATAGACGTATAGAAGTATCTGATACATAAGTTATTACAGAAAATATAAGAAAAATATTTATATAATAGAAGGAAACATTCCACGTGGGAAAAATTATATATAAAAACAAAGATGAGGTGACTTACCGAACGAAAGCGCTGGCAGGTCGATAGACACACAAACAAACACAAACATACACACAAAATTCAAGCTTTCGCAACAAACTGTTGCCTCATCAGGAAAGAGGGAAGGAGAGGGGAAGACGAAAGGAAGTGGGTTTTAAGGGAGAGGGTAAGGAGTCATTCCAATCCCGGGAGTGGAAAGACTTACCTTAGGGGGAAAAAAGGACAGGTATACACTCGCACACACGCACATATCCATCCACACATACAGACACAAGCAGACATATTTAAAGACAAAGAGTTTGGGCAGAGATGTCAGTCGAGGCAGAAGTGTAGAGGCAAAGAAGTTGAAAGACAGGTGAGGTATGAGTGGCGGCAACTTGAAATTAGCGGAGATTGAGGCCTGGCGGATGACGAGAAGAGAGGATATACTGAAGGGCAAGTTCCCATCTCCGGAGTTCGGATAGGTTGGTGTTGGTGGGAAGTATCCAGATAACCCGGACGGTGTAACACTGTGCCAAGATGTGCTGGCTGTGCACCAAGGCATGTTTAGCCACAGGGTGATCCTCATTACCAACAAACACTGTCTGCCTGTGTCCATTCATGTGAATGGACAGTTTGTTGCTGGTCATTCCCACATAGAATGCATCACAGTGTAGGCAGGTCAGTTGGTAAATCACGTGGGTGCTTTCACACGTGGCTTTTGATCGTGTACACCTTCCGGGTTACAGGACTGGAGTAGGTGGTGGTGGGAGGGTGCATGGGACAGGTTTTGCATCGGGGGCGGTTACAAGGATAGGAGCCAGAGGGTAGGGAAGGTGGTTTGGGGATTTCATAGGGATGAACTAACAGGTTACGAAGGTTAGGTGGACGGCGGAAAGACACTCTTGGCGGAGTGGGGAGGATTTCATGAAGGATGGATCTCATTTCAGGGCAGGATTTGAGGAAGTCGTATCCCTGCTGGAGAGCCACATTCAGAGTCTGGTCCAGTCCCGGAAAGTATCCTGTCACAAGTGGGGCACTTTTGTGGTTCTTCTGTGGGGGATTCTGGGTTTGAGGCAAATAACCAGAGCCACTTCCTCGTCCCCTCAAAATAATGGAAAAATATTAGGGCCTAAGTTTACAACATGGGGATTGACCCCTGAAGCCAAAACACACCGGGTACAAGCCAGCAAGAAATGTTTCAATACAACAAAATGGATAAAGCCCATAATCATCTCAATAAGTTCAATCATATGCAAAGAGTAATTGTAAGAAGCATCTAGTCTCAATCAATGGTTGTACACTCTTCTTGAGTACAGCACACACAGTCACAGTTTTTTTTGGATTATGGTTTTAGGGCGCAAAACTTTTTAATCAGCTTCAGAAGAAGATAATAGAACCGACCAAAACAAAACAAGCCATTCAGAACTTTGAAGTGGTAATGCAAAACATCAGAGATGACATTTACTCAATCCTTAATGAGATTAGTTTTGAAAATGCCAAAACGATGCCTGCCAAAATGGGCATAAAAAAAGAAATTCTTTGAAAGTGTGCAATTTTATCCTTTCTGAAATAAAATTACGTTTCCATTTCACTGGTCACTTCATTGCAGGCAACTTATTTGATGTAAATCAGTTTCACAAACACATCACAAGTTTTCTAGGCAAATACCTTGAAATTACAGACACACATACATTTCTGGAAAAAAGAAAGTTGAAGGGTGAGCTTTAAGTGTTCTATGCTAGGTCTGTGTTGAGAGCAGTTTCTGGTGCAGTTCATTTCTTTCGCTGATTCTAGAACTTTGTGATACATTCAGTGAGACTGTTAAAGTTTTGAAACTGCTGGTCACGATGCCTCTCTTGACATCAGAAGCTGAGCAGTGCTTTTCAATGCTCAAGAGAATTTAAATGTTCCTACAAAATGCCATGAAAGAAGAACTACTGAGTGCCTTAGGGATGCTATCCTGTGAAAAGTCATTCATGTGTAAAATGGAAGATTTCAGTTTGAGAGTGACAGATTTGTTTGCCAATTAGAAGGAGCAACAAATGAATTTCCAATACCATTCATAGTAATTATTTTGAAGCTGTCTTCCCAAATTCATGGAGTTGCTGCTTTTGGTGAATACAGTGTTTTTAGTTTTAAATGTGAGTAATTTGATTAAATTTGGTTCGCAAAATCCAGATTACAAGTTTGAATAATTTATATGGGTTCTATTACTTCTTGTACTAGCACTCATGTTGTAGTGGACACTTTTCTAGTTAGCGGCCGTGAAAGTAAAACAAACAGTGAGGTCTGGCTGTCTAGAGGAGAAGAGCAGAGTAGGGGGAAAAATCACACCTTGCTCTCACAGGGCTAGCAGCCTATGTCAGTGTTGTGTGCTCCTGGGAAGGCAGAACCTATGTAATAATGGACATATGAATCACCGATTCCATCTTGTATTGTGAGTGTCATATTCAAACCCTTTCACAGAGCAAGATTGCTCTCTGCACTCGTTTCAAAATAAGAATAGGAAACAACCAGTAAGCACAACTCAAAGCAAAGTGGAGCACATAAATAATTCCCAGCTAAAGCGCAATTGTTAGCTCAGGTTGACAATGTCATTAACATGGAAGTTCAGGGCCAATCTCCACCAGTATCTTAAGCAACCACACTTCAAAACACCCCCTGCTTATGACTGCCACGTAAGAGTGGCCACGCTCATGCTGTGAGCAGTGAAGAACTGTGCTGTTGATGTGTGTGCGCGTGCATGCATTTGTCTGTGCGAGAGAGATTTTCAGAATTAGTGTTAGGTTTTATATCTTATGCAGACATGCAAAAAAGATAGCTAAAGCAACAGCTCTCTTTTTTCTCTCTTATACAAACGCTTGCTATCATATTCTCCAGGAATATATCAAAGTGTTACTGTGCATAAGAAGGGCGTTGTTGTAATAAGTGTTTATTTCTGATTCCCTATAGTTTGATTTAATATCTTATGAAATATTGATAAAATTCCATAATATGTTCAATACTACCAAACTAAGTTTTGTTTTGGCACCATCAATGAAATGAATCAGTGGTCACCACTGCCCAAGACAGAGCTTCACCTTCAAGACATCTTTAAACAAATTTAATTTTTTGATTGTCATTCATTCCTGACACAAAACTATCTCTACAGTGGTGTAGAAAATCCATTGGAGGTAAATGTCTGATGGAAAACTTGGGGTTGGAATTTTGGACCATGCAATACCATTATTTGAATACAGATTGTTGTGGATGCAATTTTCTGAACTACTGAAATTTTTTGATCTAAAACATTTACATTAGTTAGCATACTGTTTTCAACATTAAAAATTTTTTGATTGAAACTACTACAGTTCTGTTCCATTTTTTCCTCTACGACCTTTTGTTGAACTCTGCCGCCATTAACATTCTTCTCCTGTTGTGAAGATTGTGCAATTAACTCATTTTCCAAAACAATAAATTTACTTTCTAATACATTGACTTTTTCATTCACACTTCTTAATCCATCTGACAACCATTCTTTAACTCTCAAACCTGATTATATAATTGGTCTGTTTGGTATTATACTCTGTCCATTTTGTCATTGTTTTCAGTTCATTTAATTGTCCTTATAATGAAGTAAATTTTTTGGTTAACTGATCATTAACTGCACTAAATTCACTATTGTTATCATTTTTATTTCTGTTAGCTGATCATTAACTACACTAAATTTGTTGTTGTTGTCTATTTTCACTTCCTCTAATTTTACTAAAATCAACTGCAAAATATCAGTTTTCACTGTTTCTTTGCTGACTATGCTTTCACTTGGTTTAAACATGTCTAGGCTACATCCTACAGCTTTCACTTCATCACCACTACCCTCGTCTCTATTCATTTTCCTAGCAGTCACACGAGTCAAAAATTAAAAAAAAAATCACATATGGTTTGAACTTATCTTTTTTCTTATTGATGTCCCTTGTCATAGTTGTAAAGTACTCTTTCAATTCATCTGGTCCATCATTGTGGATGTTATCTCATCACTTTTGATCTGACTTTGTAGGGCAGCTATCGGGTCTTCTTTCGTCAAGTGATTGAAGTTTATTTACATAAAAATACACAAATAATTGTCCTTTCTTTTTCTGCAACAGACAAACTTCATTATCAGTCAACAGAACACAGAACACAGCTGACGCCCACACTTGTAATCTTACCCTCCTACACATCACCATTAATTTTCTCTGTTTCTAAAAGTTTCGAAAGCTTCAAGAGGCACAAGATACACAAAAGAAAAACTTTTTACTTATCTTCATTATCTCATTGTTGTTGGCCCCTGTTATTGTGTCTAGGGGTGTATTCTTGCAGCTGAAATTTTGATTTTGTAGGTTCTTTATACTAAATAACTGATGAAGATTTGCCTGTTGCTATGAATATCTTTTTAATTTATCCCATTCTTCTATATCACACTAACTTCACAATCTCCATTTCAGAACACTAATTCACATTGTTGTTGACAAATTTAGAAATATACACGCATTTCCATTAAAGGCATACCCACTACTACTAACATTCTGCGGTACTCACAATATTCCAAAGAGTTTACAAAATGAAAAACTTACAAACGTTCTTGACCAAAGAAGAATCTTCACTAAAATAATCATTATTTTGTAAATGAATCCAGAAATAAATTTAATAATTAGTGTTAGATTGTGAAATCAATAATATGAATTTTAAATGTGGCAGAAATTTCGTAATTTCAAATATTTTTACAAGAAGAGTAAGTATAACTGTATGTTCACAGTATTAACAAGTTAATTTATTTTTATATATTTTAGCATGAAACATAACACATAGTATACAAAATCATATGAAGTTCATTCAGTTAAACAATTGAGAATGTTCACCTATACCAGATTCGAGAGTATACATGGTATTGGTTATTTCTATATATAAAAAAGGTAATGTTAGAGGGTGGTGTCCCATTACACACTCCAGCAGCCAGCCGGAGGCCACTTCATGCTTAGCAATGGCCATGCCTGCTCTCCGGCATACAGCCATCCACCGGGGTCACTAAACCTTGCCTGGGCGTGCAACCACAGAGCTTACTGGACAGATGTCAGCTAGAATCCAACATGCAGCTGAATGAGCAAGAGCCGAGGCTGGTGTGGAAAAACACTGACTTGTAAACATCAAGAATAATTGATTGGATTCTAATAATATTTGACTAGCATTGTTGACACTTCACAGGTTCCCAACAGCTACGCTGACTTCACACAGAGGTTCACACAGCTCGGCTATCTGGAACTCTAATGGTCAGTTATTTCATTTTAGTTCTAAACATTAAGTGCAGTCTTATATTCACCTCCAGGATGAGTTCTATCTTCACCTAGATGTGCAAAAGCATTCACTGTACATTGAGAATTTTTGTCAACAGCCAGCCCGTATTTCTGCCAATACTTATTATAAAACCATGAAATGAGTGAACTGACATATAAATTCAAACAGGAACTATTGCTTATCAACACAGATATATGGGTGATGAACACTTTGACAGTTTGTTATGACTCCCTTCCATATATGTGACGCGACAGTGAACTTTAATTTTTTAGTTGCTCCATCTTTATGGATCATAAATCATACATGAGGAATATCAATATTTTTGTGAATCGATTAAGTGACATCACATGACGTGTAAAATTTTCTCTTTTTCTCTAACCAAAGAAGATTCACTTCCACCCCTTTGGATTGAATGGTATTCCTAACATACAGAATAGCAAGAAATCCATGCAGCTATTCTAATGGAAATGACCATTTTGCACATTCCAGTTTCCACTCCTTCCAGGAATTCCAACATTAATAGAAACTGTTTCCCCCTTTGTTCCATCAGGAGCTTCAGTCTCAGTACCAACAACCAAATTACTGAGAAAGCATTTTTTATCAATTACAGTGCTTTTTAGCATCTATGTACCTCAATTTTCCATAATTTAGCTGAAACTATACTCTGTTCATCATTGTTACCTTGAAAAATGCCAACAAAAGCAGCTGTGGCTGTACAACCATGAACCATTGTGGCAGAATTGCTGCTGCTATCTTTTCTATTACCATAACAATATGGTTACCCTTTGGATGAGGCAGCCCATATAGCTAAGAGAAATCAGCATCATTCATGGAGTGTACACGTCTGCAATGAAAACTGGCCTCACCATTATGTAGCCACACTTCTGGCTGTGACACCACTGGCACTCTCATCCTCGCCAACTGTGGCAATGTTTTCATCCTACATCCTACATCTGTTGCACACACTTCAACCTTGCAATGGCCGTGTCCCAGGCTGTGCTGAGCTGCACACTGCCATCCTCATTGATTGTGTTTTTCAGATATTTTTGTTTCTACTGTTTCTTTTATAATGCTATTCCAAAATCCCTCTGTTGTCATAATGACAGATGTTTTGTCGAATAGAATTTGGTATCGACTTTCTAAAGCATGTTCTGCCACATCTGATTTTTCAGGATTGCGTAGGTGTAAGCATCTCTTGTGTTCCATCTGGTGTTGCTCCACAGTGCATACTGTTTGACCAATGCAGTAGCAGCCACAATGATGTGCTATTTTACACAATCCAGGCATTCTAAGCCCTAGATTGTCCTTCACAGGCCTCATGAGCTGTCGTATTTTTGATGGGGACCTGAACACTGTTGATCTTTCCTGACACTGTGCCACAGAAAGTAAAAAATGCAAGTCTATTGTTCTCTTCTCCGGTGGTGTTCTTCCTGCATGTCTCACCAGAAATAACCTGTGATAATGGTGGTGATTGTAGCCATTTTTCTGGGAGACTTTTCAAAGGTGGCTTAGTTCCAGTTGCAGTTTATCAGTGTCTGATGCTTTAGCATGGTGGGCGAGGATGTTCAGAGTACCACATTTTTGTGACAGATGGTGGTGGCTAAGAGTATGTAGATACCAATTTGTATGTGTAGGTTTCCTGTAGCCCATAAAAAGTAGGTGGTCTCAGTGCTAAGAGAAGAAATTTTTAATAATGGCCTCTTCCAGTGATGACTGTTTTAGGAGCTCTGATGTCTTCCTCATTATTCCTGATGTCGGGTCTCATGACAATTTCTGGTAGGTATCGTCCATGAAAATCTGCAGAATTTTAGTGTCATAGTCAGATGGACCTTGCCGTTGGTGGGGAGGCTTGCGTGCCTCAGCGATACAGATAGCCGTACCGTAGGTGCAACCACAGCGGAGGGGTATCTGTTGAGAGGCCAGACAAACGTGTGGTTCCTGAAGAGGGGCAGCAACCTTTTCAGTAGTTGCAAGGGCAACAGTCTGGATGATTGACTGATCTGCCCTTGTAACAATAACCAAAACGGCCTTGCTGTGCTGGTACTGCGAACGGCTGAAAGCAAGGGGAAACTACAGCCGTAATTTTTCCCGAGGGCATGCAGCTTTACTGTATGATTAAATGATGATGGCGTCCTCTTGGGTAAAATATTCCGGAGGTAAAATAGTCCCCCATTCGGATCTCCGGGTGGGGACTACTCAAGAGGATGTCGTTAGCAGGAGAAAGAAAACTGGCGTTCTACGGATCGGAGCGTGGAATGTCAGATCCCTTAATAGGGCACGTAGGTTAGAAAATTTAAAAAGGGAAATGGATAGGTTGAAGTTAGATATAGTGGGAATTAGTGAAGTTCGGTGGCAGGAGGAACAAGACTTCTGGTCAGGTGACTACAGGGTTATAAACACAAAATCAAATAGGGGTAATGCAGGAGTAGGTTTAATAATGAATAGGAAAATAGGAATGTGGGTAAGCTACTACAAACAGCATAGTGAACGCATTATTGTGGCCAAGATAGATACGAAGCCCACACCTACTACAGTAGTACAAGTTTATATGCCAACTGGCTCTGCAGATGACGAAGAAATTGAAGAAATGTATGATGAAATAAAAGAAATTATTCAGATTGTGAAGGGAGACGAAAATTTAATAGTCATGGGTGACTGGAATTCGAGTGTAGGAAAAGGGAGAGAAGGAAACATAGTAGGTGAATATGGATTGGGGCTAAGAAATGAAAGAGGAAGCCGCCTGGTAGAATTTTGCACAGAGCACAACATAATCGTAACTAACACTTGGTTTAAGAATCATGAAAGAAGGTTGTATACATGGAAGAACCCTGGAGATACTAAAAGGTATCAGATAGATTATATAATGGTAAGACAGAGATTTAGGAACCAGGTTTTAAATTCTAAGACATTTCCAGGGGCAGATGTGGACTCTGACCACAATCTATTGGTTATGACCTGTAGATTAAAACTGAAGAAACTGCAAAAAGGTGGGAATTTAAGGAGATGGGACCTGGATAAACTGAAAGAACAAGAGGTTGTACAGAGTTTCAGGGAGAGCATACGGGAACAATTGACAGGAATGGGGGAAAGAAATACAATAGAAGAAGAATGGGTAGCTCTGAGGGATGAAGTAGTGAAGGCAGCAGACGATCAAGTAGGTAAAAAGACGAGGGCTAGTAGAAATCCTTAGGTAACAGAAGAAATATTGAATTTAATTGATGAAAGGAGAAAATATAAAAATGCAGTAAATGAAGCAGGCAAAAAGGAATACAAACAGCTCAAAAATGAGATCGATAGGAAGTGCAAAATGGCTAAGCAGGGATGGCTAGAGGACAAATGTAAGGATGTAGAGGCCTATCTCACTAGGGGTAAGATAGATACTGCCTACAGGAAAATTAAAGAGACCTTTGGAGATAAGAGAACGACTTGTATGAATATCAAGAGCTCAGATGGAAACCCAGTTCTAAGCAAAGAAGGGAAAGCAGAAAGGTGGAAGGAGTATATAGAGGGTCTATACAAGGGCGATGTACTTGAGGACAATATTATGGAAATGGAAGAGGATGTAGATGAAGATGAAATGGGAGATATGATACTGCGTGAAGAGTTTGACAGAGCACTGAAAGACCTGAGTCGAAACAAGGCCCCCGCAGTAGACAACATTCCATTGGAACTACTGACGGCCTTGGGAGAGCCAGTCCTGACAAAACTCTACCATCTGGTGAGCAAGATGTATGAAACAGGCGAAATACCCTCAGACTTCAAGAAGAATATAATAATTCCAATCCGAAAGAAAGCAGGTGTTGACAGATGTGAAAATTACCGAACTATCAGTTTAATAAGTCACAGCTGCAAAATACTAACACGAATTCTTTACAGACGAATGGAAAAACTAGTAGAAGCTGACCTCGGGGAAGATCAGTTTGGATTCCATAGAAACACTGGAACACGTGAGGCAATACTGACCTTACAACTTATCTTAGAAGAAAGATTAAGGAAAGGCAAACCTATGTTTCTAGCATTTGTAGACTTAGAGAAAGCTTTTGACAATGTTGACTGGAATACTCTCTTTCAAATTCTAAAGGTGGCAGGGGTAAAATACAGGCAGCGAAAGGCTATTTACAATTTGTACAGAAACCAGATGGCAGTTATAAGAGTCGAGGGACATGAAAGGGAAACAGTGGTTGAGAAGGGAGTGAGACAGGGTTGTAGCCTCTCCCCGATGTTGTTCAATCTGTATATTGAGCAAGCAGTAAAGGAAACAAAAGAAAAATTCGGAGTAGGTATTAAAATCCATGGAGAAGAAATAAAAACTTTGAGGTTCGCCGATGACATTGTAATTCTGTCAGAGACAGCAAAGGACTTGGAAGAGCAGTTGAATGGAATGGACAGTGTCTTGAAAGGAGGATATAAGATGAACGTCAACAAAAGCAAAACAAGGATAATGGAATGTAGTCTAATTAAGTCGGGTGATGCTGAGGGAATTAGATTAGGAAATGAGGCACTTAAAGTAGTAAAGGAGTTTTGCTATTTGGGGAGCAAAATAACTGATGATGGTCGAAGTAGAGAGGATATAAAATGTAGGCTGGCAATGGCAAGGAAAGCGTTTCTGAAGAAGAGAAATTTGTTAACATCCAGTATTGATTTAAGTGTCAGGAAGTCATTTCTGAAAGTATTCGTATGGAGTGTAGCCATGTATGGAAGTGAAACATGGACGATAAATAGTTTGGACAAGAAGAGAATAGAAGCTTTCGAAATGTGGTGCTACAGAAGAATGCTGAAGATTAGATGGGTAGATCACATAACTAATGAGGAAGTATTGAATAGGATTGGGGAGAAGAGAAGTTTGTGGCACAACTTGACCATAAGAAGGGATCGGTTGATAGGACATGTTCTGAGGCATCAAGGGATCACCAATTTAGTATTGGAGGGCAGTGTGGAGGGTAAAAATCGTAGAGGGAGACCAAGAGATGAATACACTAAGCAGATTCAGAAGGATGTAGGTTGCAGTAGGTGCTGGGAGATGAAAAAGCTTGCACAGGATAGAGTAGCATGGAGAGCTGCAACAAACCAGTCTCAGGACTGAAGACCACAACAACAACAACAGTCAGATTTACTCAGAATGATGGATGTTTGCCCTTGTCGGCTGGTAAAACCACAATAAGGAGGTCATTGTGAAGTGCTTGAAGTCGGTTGTGTACAGCTCTAGTCAAGTTAGATGATGGTCGTTTATATTTTGAAATAATGCAACAAGTTTCAAGATGAATTTGTCTGCACTCTCACAAGGTATCTTGTGAGGAGGTTGTTTAGCTCCACTTATAATATTACAGATTAGGCACTAGTACAAAGTTAAGATCTTTTTAAGAGCTGATAGGGCACCCGCATTGATATCTCTCTCCATCATCTTGATGACAGTTCATCCTGTTGATTTTTGTTCTGCACCATGCTATTGTTGAGAGATTCAGATGAATTTTCCTTTTTGTTTCACTGGGGTCTCATTTTGCGACAATGCCTGTTGTGCTGTAGTAGCCACATTGTACTATTCTAGTACCAAGAGTATCTCTGTTAGTTGCAGGTGGACAGCCAGTAGCTTGCGACTGTTTGAATCCAGCTGTCTCCTAATGAAAAGTAATCTTTCCCATTGCAGGGTAGAGCTGGCACAATGATAAATTCTTCTGGCTGCCAAAGTGTTCATGTGATGACTAACAATGGCAAATTGTGGAATTGCATTCTCATTGTAGCAGCCTAGCAGGCAGGCTACAGAGCTTAGTAGGTTAGCTTTCTTAACACACAGCTTCCCCAGGCATTGCTGCACCACATTTCCTCTGTGTAGAGGTACAAAATACTTGAATGCACGGTCTTGTGGCAAGATGAATTAACAAAATCTTCTAGGGCTTCCAGCCACACCAGGTGGTTAAAATCCCTTGACCTTTCGACCGAGCTCTCCTTGGCCATTGTCAAGTGGTAAGTGACTTCTTTGTCACCACAGCCTCACCATTATATCCATACTGATGGTTGTGGCATCACTGGCTCTCTCTTCTTTGCCAACTGTGGCAATGTTTTTGTCCTGCATCCACTGCACCTGCTTCAGCCACACAATGGCTGGATTCCAGGATGTGCTGAGCTGCAAACTGCTGTCCATGTTGATGATGTTTTCAGATATTTTTATTTCTATCCTTCTTCTATGACACTTTTGCCTTTCTGTGGCACAGTGTCAAGAAAGATTAGCCAAGTCCTGAAGAGACGCATCATCTCTTCAGTGTTCAAGCCCCCAGCAAAAATATGACAGCTCATGAGGCCTGTGAAGGACTATCTAGGTCTTAGGATGCCTGGAAAGTACAAAATAGCATGCCAGTGTGGCTACTATGTCAGCCAAACAGTACACACTGTGGAACAATGCCATATGGAACAGAAGAGGTGCTAATGCCCACACTATTCTGAAAAATCAGTTGTGGCAGAACATGCTTTAGAAAATCAACACTGAATTCCATCGAGCAAAACATCTGTTGCTATGAGGATGGAGGGATTTTGGGACAGAATCATAACAAAGCAGCAGAAATAAACATATCTGAAAACATCATCACCAAGGATGGCTGCTTGCAACTCAACACGGCCTAAGACCTGGCCATTACGAGGTTGAAGCAGGCATGGTGGATGCAGGATGAAAACGTTACCTCAGTTGATAAGGAAGAGGACAGCAGTGATGTCACAGCCAGTAGCGTGGCTATATAATGGCAAGGCCACAGTGACATAGCACTCATTTACCACTTTGCAATGATGGAGGAGAGCTCAATCAAAACTAGTAGGATTTCAATAACCTGAAATTACTGGAGGCTTGAGAAGATTTCGTTAATTCATGTCACCATGAGACCATGCATTAATACAAAACATACAGTCTCAGAAACACATTATTTCTTACCATTTCCAGTTCTGTGTATACATGAAGATTTATTGGTTTCTTCGTCATTGCCTGCTGATCCATCCAAGCTCCCTGCTGTACTTAGTTTTATCCCACATCAGAATCAGCTGAAATGTCCCTTTGTACTCTTCTTCAGATTCCACTTCTTCAGTATTATTTATCAAAGCCAACATCTGCTCATTCGTGAGACTGTGACAATGAGTGAAACTACACTACTTCACAGTACCTGCATGTTCTGTTTATATGAAGTTTTATTCCACTAAAAGATGTCATACAGTTTCAGATCTGCATTGCAGCAGCAGACCCAATAAAAATTGCCAAAAATGTCTAGCAGTTGGCACCACATAGTATACAAAATGGAATAAAAATGTCATGTTGGCGATTCTAGGTATTTCTTGTTTTTTCTCCAAACCTATGTAACTTCTGGTGTTTACTTTTAATTCAAAATGAACTAACCTAAGAGACATTAAAAGTCATGAAACTTCATCCAACTCCTAAAACAACTGGAAAAAGGAGAGGGGTTTAAATTTTGCTATGGGACAAAAATGTCCCATCAGTGACTCTAGGGTTAAGGATATTCATCTGTAATTTTGCAGGTCACTTCTTTTACCATTTCTATACCCACGAATTACCTACACTTTTTTCCAGTTGCTTGAGACTTTGTGTGGGCAAGAGATTCACGATAAGTTCAAGCTAAGTAAAGGGCCAATGCAGTAGAGTACTTTTTGTAAAATTGAATTGGGATTCCACCAGGATCTGGTGATTTATTTGGTTTCAGCTCTTTTAGTTGTTTCTTTATGCCAGGGAAGCCTATTAGTACGTCCTCTATAGGGGAGTCTGAATGATGGTCAATTATTCCTACAATTCTCCTGCATGAACAGTTTCTTAAATGTGAAATTTAAAACTCCAGCTTTCGTTTTGCTATCTTCTGTTGCCACATTAGACTGGCCCATGTGGAACTGGACAGAATCCATTGACTCGCTTAGCGATTTTACATGGACCAGAATTTTCTCATGTTCTCTGCACAGTCTTTTGCTAAGGTATGACTGTGGTAGTTGTTGTATGCTTTACTCATTGATCTTACTGCAGATGCATGAATCTCTGCTAACTTCTGCCTGTTGTCATTTGTGTGTTCTTTTTTAAACTGAGAGTGCATAAGTATTTTCTGAATTTTGTTGCTAAACCAAAATGGGTCTTTTCAAAGCTTAATCCATCTACTTGGTAAATACTTCTCCAGAGCAAGATTTATAGTCCATTTAAACTTTACCCATAATTCCTCTATGTTCATCATAAGGGAAATAAATAATGTCCATTCAGTGTCTATGTGAGATACTAACAACTGCTTATCTGCTCTTTCTAGCAAAAATACTATCCTAGCCTCCTCGATTGATTTATTGACTTGAACAACCATTGTCACACTGGTGACATCATGATCACTAACCACTGTCTATACTGAAACTATCAATAAGATCAGGCATCTTTGTAACTAAATGTCTAGAATATTTCCGTTGTGTGTGGGATATCAAACTAGCTGCTGAAGACAGTTTCTGTGGAAAGTACCATTCTGGAAGAGGGATGTGTTGACTTGGGTCATATATAAGTTTCTGTTTTGTCTAGTAAAGTTTTCATGAATATCGCAGTATTTTTTAAAAATCTACTGTCCTTATCTATTACTTTATTTAAAAGAATATAAAAGTTTTCATAATGCAGTAACATGGTACAAGAGGGATACTGAATATCTTAAAACAGTGCTTTACACAAGTCTCTGTTTGCATTCAAACATGATTTTACTTGCCGTTTTCTGTAATTTGAATATGCTGATAGCTGCTTTAGAGTTGTCCCATAATTTTAAGATGAGAATAAAATTAGGCATGATATGCTCTTTACTATTTTCCTATTGCAGCAGGATATTAGTGAGCAAAGGAGGTCACAAGTCTAGCTGAATTTTGCCTTAAGCATTTCTTTATGCTTATTTCATTTTACACTGCTTTGTAGCCATAATCCAAAGAATTTGGTTTCTGTACTATCACCAACTGGTTCATTGTTGATAGAGAGCAATGAGGTGTACAAACAATTGTTCAGAAAATTCTGAAATTTGAATGTGATATCTTTTTTTTCTCTCTAGCGATTGAAAGCTGGTTATTTTGTGCCCAGTTACGAAGTTGTTTTGTGGTAGTGTTTACTGACTGCTGTAATTCTTCCCCTTTTAATATAATTGTGATGCCATGTGCAAATACGATCATTTTAAGATCATCATCATGATGCTTACATCATTTATGTACAGGAGGAACAGAAGGGGTCTCATTACTGACCTTGGGGTACATTGTATTTAATTAGAGTATTGTCTGATTAGTATTCATAAATAGTTTAAAGGTTGACATTAATGTGCTTGATGCAAACTAGCTGCTTACAATTGCTCAGAAAGGAACTGATACAACTGTTGGACAAACCTCACATACCATCATTTTCAAGCTTTGACAGCAGAATTTATGATTCACCATGTCTAAAGCTTTTGCTATGCTATGCTATGCTGTTTCATGTCCATCAGGCTTAATGCACTCATAAATGGCAGTTATTGTTCACCCGTCGTTCCTGATTCTATGATGTTCATTACAGAGGATTTTATTTTTATTTACATATTCCATTAGTTTTATATACATAACTTTATCTAAATTTTTGAAATGAAAGAGGAAATTGTGACAGGCCTGTAGTTATTTATATTATCTCTCCCGCCTTTTTTATGAATTGGAATTATCTTGGGTACTTCCAGTACACCAATAAAAGTGCCTGCTTAAAGTGAGCAGTCACATAAGTTCTTTAAGAGTGTTGCAGGGACACAAACATGGGCTGCAAATTTGGAATTTTTTTAATCCTTTCACTGCTTTCACTACATAACCTAGTGTGACAGTACTGACATGCACTATCTAGGTATTCTTATTTTTGCCTGACTGTATCATATTATCCACAATACTGGTGAAAAAGTTGTTAAATAAGTTGTCTAGATCTAAGGGTTTTTTTTTTTATTTTCATGTGATAGTGTTATATTTTTGCATGGTGCTCGTTTCACCAGTTTCTTTTTTTTTTTTTATTATGCTCATAAATGACAATTAGTTAGACACCTACTAAATAACAACAAATAAATAAATGACAACTAACAAGCTGCAGATATATTTCTCGGGTTATGTGCCGGATCGTATTGTGTAACTTCCACAATATTTCATTGATGCAACTGCTCGACATCATCAGCTGATGGTAGCTGCTGCTGTCACCACTGCAAGGCATGACTGATGATAATTGCATGGCAGTGCCGAAATTTATCATTCTGGGGGCAGGGAATACGTGTGCATAGGAAGACACTCGTAGTTGGAGGAAAGTGGTGCTCCTGGTGCCCCCCCCCCCCCCCCCCCCTGCTGGGAACTGCAGGAAAGCCATCCACGCATGATGGACTACGAGCAAAGACTGTTCTGCTGGACCTCCTGTGGTTAAAAGCTGAATTACATCTTAGTAGTGCACTGCATTGCATGACAAATCAGAAGTTTTTGTTTTCCCTGTTTTGATTTAATGGCAGCCAGTGCTGGATTCTAGGCGGCTCTTAGTTGAAAGCCTGCATCCTTGTTGATCAGATTGCCCTCCATACGAATATGTATTGGCCTCCTTAACAACACAATCCCAGAAAGATGACACTGGGGATAAAATTTCAGTTTTTTCATAAAACATATGATGTTCCATGTCCAGATAATGCTCCGCTGCTGCAAATTTATCAGGTTGCCCCAAACGTGTATGACAATGGTGTTCGACACAACATTCTTGCACAGTTCGGCATGTCTACCCATTATAAAATTTTCCACATTGTCATGGGATTTTCTGGCAAAACATCTTACTACACTGTTGGTACCTATCATATTCAGAATTCAGAGGACTTCATAGGACGCCTGAAGACGCTTAAGCTACAAGCGTCGGATATGTTGGTTAGCTTCAACGTTGTATCTTTATTTGTGAAATTACCTCTGCAAGACTCATGAGAGCTTATCAGCAGTCAGTTTGAGAAAGACATTATGGCATTATTTAAACATGTGCTGATGCCAACTTATTACCAGTACTTTGAACATGTGGATGGTGTCACCATGAGACGTCCTCTGCCTCCCATGGTGGCCAGCTATTTTATGGAAGACTTTGAGGAAAAAGCACTGCAATAGGCAAGTCTCAAACATTCCTGCTTCTGGCGGTACGTAGGCGATACTTTTGTGTTGTGACCCCACAGAGTAGAGACATTACCTGTGTTTCTCCGGCATCTGAACTCACTCCATCCTAATATACAATTCACAATGGAAATGGAAAAGGATGGCATTTTACCACTCCTGGAAGTCAAAGTCAGAAGAAAAGCTGATGTTACACTGGGATGTAGCGTCTGTCACAAATCAACTCATACGGGACCATATTTGCAGGCCACAAGTTATCATTGCCCTGCACAACACAATAGTGTCTTACGCTCTTTGGTGCATAGAGCACATGTGGTCTCAGATGGCGACAGTCTGCTTGGTGAGCTACAGCACCTAAAAATGGTATCCCAACAGAATGGCTATTCTGATACACAGATACACCATGCATTCTGTTCTAAGCAAATTTGAAGCAAGGATGTAAATTAAGATATGGAGGCAGCCACTGCAACAGCATTCTTGGCCTATTTTGGTGGCATGTCTTCAAGAATAGAAAGAATTCTCAAAAGGCACGACATGAAGTGTGGTTTTTGGTCATTAGCAAAACTGAGGAATTTATCATGCTTGGTCAAAGATGACTTTGGCCTTAGGAAACATGATAAAATCCCATGCCAATGTGGAAAATCTTATATTGGGCAGACATGCTGAACCGTGCAAGAACATTGTGTTGAACACCATTGTTACACATGCCTGGGGCTACATGATAAATCTGCAGTAGTGGAGCATTGCCTGGACACAGGACATCGTATGTTTTATGAAAAGACTGAAATTTTATCCCCAGCATCATATTTCTGGGACTGTCTTGTTAAGGAGGCCATACATATCCATATATCTTATCAACACGGATGCAGGCTTTCACCTAAACGCTGCCTGGAATCCGGCACTGGCTGCCATTTAATCAAAACAGGGAACAAGAACTTCCGATTCATCATGCAACGCAATGCACTACTGAGATTTAATTCGGCCTTTAACCACGGGAGCATCTGGCAGCACAGTCATTGCCCATAGCACACACACAGATGGCCTTTCTGCGGCTCCCAGCAGGGGGGCACCAGGAGCACTGCTTTCCTCCAACTACGAGTGTCTTCCCAAGAACATACATTGCCTGCTCCTGGCATGATAAATTTAGATGCCATCATGCAATTACCATCAGTCATGCCTTGCAGCAGTGACAGCAGCAGCTATCACCACCTGATGATGTCGAGCAGTTGCACTGATGAAATATTGTGCAAGTTACACAATATGATCTGGCGGCAAACCTGAGAAGTGTATTTGCAACAGATCCATCGGGAAAGCATGAAAAGTCACAACTAACAAGCTGTCTGTCTGCACGAAAGGCCATTGCCGAACTGTGGCCAAGAGACAGCTGGACCACTCAGTTGTTGAACCTGGTGCCCAATATCATGTGCTTCATAGCCAATGACTGCTTCACAGCCTGATCCTTCCTGCCAACAACAGCAGATGGGAACTCTCTGGACTATGTATTCTTCATCCAGTAACCACCACCCTGGCCTCAACCTTCACTAGTCCGAGTTCTCCATCTGCTTCCCTGCTCCCGCTCCAGCTCCTCGCATGCCTTCTATTCCACCCATGTACCAACAAGTTGTTTCACCTTCTCTACCTCTCTCCTCTCCCTTTTCCCCTCCCCATTCTGCTCCTCTTCCCTCACTCCCCAAAGACATTCTTCACCTAGGAGCCGTACCCTGTCCCAACCACGTTCCTGCATGCTCCTACAAGCAGCAAACCACATTCCACCAACCCTAACCTGCTATTCCCCTCCCTCCATGCTGTCTCCTTACTCTCAAAACCCATCCCAGATTGCTGCTCACATAAGATGCACTTGCCGTTCACAGTCAGGGCACACCAGCCATGTGTCTGAGAGTTGTGCTTGTGTGAAAGCATGTCTGCTTTCTTTTACTGAAGAAGGCCTTTTGGCTGAAAACTTATATGTTTAGTAGTTTTCTCATCGTGCTTGTCTGTGACTCAGGGCCTCCTCTACGTGGTGCGTAGCAATCTGTTCTTTTCATAATACTGTTCTTATTCCGTGCTGGATTTTCCATTGTATGATTTTCTCTAAATATGTCTGCTTTCCTCCCATAATTTCCTCTCCCTGCTGGATGAAAGAACCTCTAGTCCACACTTACTCAGTTTCTGATTCCTATTCCTTTCCCCAGTTAAGCAGTATTTTTCCTTTCTATCCTTTATTGAATATCAGATGCAACCCCAGGTGTAACTGAAAATTTTAAAGAAATTTTCAGCTCACTAACAGATATGTTCCCCAACCATACAGTCATCATCGGAGGAGACATTAATCATCCAACAGTCAATTGGTATAATTATAGTTCTGTAAGTGGTGGGCATGACAATACATGCTGTGAAAGAATGCTACGTGTTTTCTCTAAAAGTGACTTGGAACAGACAATCATTTTGTGAATGTTGCAGTTCTTATTTCCGTGCTTGCTCAGAAAATTGAAAAGAAATTCCGCCTTATGCAACACACCTTTGTAGTTTTGTTTTCACCCAGACATGTTTCAGCACTTTTTGTGGTGTCTTTGGTGGGTTTATTTGTTTATTTTCCTACTGCAAATTGTTATACATTAAATTTTAAAGAAATTTTTGGTATAAAATATTTACATTTGTAAAATGAGTGATTATAGTTAATTTTTCTTTTTTTTTTTTTAGTTTGCATGCAGTACAGAGCTGAGACATGTATCACTGAATTGGTGTGTTCTACGTATGTTGTATATTGATGATATGTCTAAAGTTTCTAGTTATATAGTACATTTGGAAATAAAGTTGCATATGCATTTGTTTACATACTTCACATGAAGATATTGGATATTTGTGCCAGTAGCTCCGTGTAACAACAAAAACACAAGAAATAAGCATGTTACCCTGACACAAACAAAGTGCAAACACAATAACATCAAAAACTGTAAGTAACATGCTAAACAACATGATACATGATGATTCATGGTTGGAAATGGATAATAAACAGAAAAATAAAACAACATTTTGCTGTTTGCAGATGACAAGCTGTAGATTGTGTAGCTGACCCAAAGCTACTAGTATAAATATCCAGTAGCTTCATTTATACATCCAATTTATTTCCAAACGTAATATATAACTAGAAACTTTAGACATATCACAAATAAACAACAAATAAACATGTCTCAGCTCTGTAATTCAGTTACAGTACATGTGAATCACAATATTTGACTGAAATGGTACAGCAATTGGAAACACACTCCAAAGTACATGGGATAGTACTAGTCTTATGAGCAATGAATCTAAACTGCATAAAGATTCACTGTGAATTAATGGCAGTATATGACAAAATGCAATGTTGTGTCCAGTCACAGTGAAGTGGTGTCAACAATTTGACCAAGGTCACACAGATGTGGATTATGCTGATCGGTAAGTGCATATCTCATAACATGCAAATCTTTTTGGTAGAATGAAAGAAAGATTATCTTGAGAGCAAGAGTGTTTTCATCAATAAGGATGTTCACACAGTGGTTCTTGAATGGCTCCATGACCAAGGAGTGGATTTCTAACATTGGGAAGTTGAATGATTGGTAGAATGTTATTTATATAGATTTGGCAACTATGTTTCAAAATAATGTCATGCATTCAATAAAAAGTGCAGTCTAGCATTCAATAAAAATTACCTTGCCTGTCATAATAATGTATAACTTACAGTTTTGAAATCCCATCATGGCAACAATTATCACCAAAAGTACAAAGGTCAACTGAAACAAATAGAAAGATTAATATTTTCAGAAAACTGCATAAAGAGACACCAGTGTCATGTCTCAAGGAACTCAAAACCTTTGCTTCTGAGCATGAGCATGTAGAACTTTGGCTCAAATTTAGAAAATGAATGACCATGCACTGTTAGGTATGTAACTAGTAGAACAGTATTCATAAAGAAGCTTTTGAAGAAACAATGATTACAGCACATTAGTTACAAAATACAGCACAGGGCTTGAGAGAGCTGTTAAAGAAGTTTGACTGTCAGAATTGGACTGTGTGAAGCTTCAACACCTACTGTAGCAGAATATTATCAAAAGACCTTGTGGCATTTATTCCCCATGTCAGCCCACATTTGATTACATTTCATCACACAGTACAGTAGGTTCACGCTACTGTTACAGTAGGTTCACGCTACTGTAAGCCGGCAAGCAGTTAAGATTAGTAACACTCCCCATCTCACAAAATCACAGATAACAAATTGTGAGAATGAAGGTGCGAGTAGGAGCCACATCGTACTGGAGAGTACAGACAATGCAGTGATTAACACTCCAAGGCTTGGCAGCAAACATATAACTTTGTTCATTAATATTTACAATTTAAATGTTTATATATACCTCCAACTAGGTTGTTGACATTATCCACATTCACAGTTTCCTAAACACAATTTTAACTCCAGAATGAAGCTCAGATATTAATTAGAATTTTATGTAATGTTGTCAATCATTGGCCAACTAAACTGACCAACCAGAAATGTGACCTGCGCAGGGCAGCACGAAATACTGAAGCTAGCTTATTACTCAGTCTTTGACTGGTATTCAAGGAGTCTACAACTTACTTTCACACTGACACCATGTATTTACCGCGACTGTATGTTTAAGTGAAAATATTGGTCTGCCTTGGAAAATGTTGATATGTGATCTTGTATGGGAATAAGGGTCATATGGAGATTTTTGTGAATTTGCAGTGGTGCTTGACAAGTGAAGGTCAGACTCCATGAAGTTAGATTCAAGTATTGCTGTTAGATTGGCTCGAAAGACTTTTTTTTTCATTTTTAATAAAATATGTTGGTATTCTATCACCCGAGACTCTCACACTTGCCTTTTCATCATTCACAGTTGATTGTACACATGTTAGAATCTGTGACTGGCAGAGAAGAAAGCCAATGGCCACACCATGACAGCTTAAGACGACATGAGGTAAGCAAACCTCCACCTGTTGAGTTACGGAAATTGCGAAGAGCTTGCTGAACCTTCTTGTTTTGAGATGGGCAGTGGAGGCCTCCACATGCAACAATTTTCAAAGAACTTGTGCTGCTAGCATGTTCAGCACACTAATGTGTCATGGTAGGAACATTCCAAATTTCATCCTAATTGGTTAGGAAGGGGTAGGAACCGCTATGTTGTTGTTGTTGTGGTCTTCAGTCCTGGGACTGGTTTGATGCAGCTCTCCATGCTACTATATCCTGTGCAAGCTCCTTCATCTCCCAGTACCTACATGAGGAACTGCTATGAACCCTCACAAAACTAAAAAAAATTATGGTCATATAAAATGTTGTCAGTGGCATCAAAGTTAGTGTGCAGACACTCATGGATGACACAGAAAATGAAATTAAGGGTAGAAAACAAAATCAGCAGTGCAAAACTCCTGTTTAAAATGTTCCTTTACAAATGGGAGATACAGAAGTAGTTTTGCAGTTTAATTCTTGCATCACTGCGAAGATAAATGATTTAGATTTTAGCATCAGCAGTGCTGAGAAACAGCTGAAATCATCATAATTGAACAAGCCACTGGGACCGAATGAAATCCTTGTCAGATTTTATATAGAATTTGCAGCTGTGTTGGATCCTCTTTTAACTGTAACACATACCATACAGCTCTCAAAAAATTGTGCTCAGTAGCTGGAAGAAGGCATGGGTCACATCCATCTATAAGGAAAGTAACAAAACGATCCACAAAACTATACTTCAGCACCACTGACATCCATTTGCTGTTGAATGTTAGAACACATTTTAACATATCATCTTCAACTTCTGTAGTCCTGTCATCCTCAGTAGTGTATAATATTACAACACGTTGATAATTTTTACTTTTGGAATGTCAAGACAAGTGTTCAGTTCCTAGAGCTGTGAAATCCGTAAAACAAAATTTCAAATAGCAATTATAAGAAGAACAATGCTAAAAATGGAACAAAAGCACAACATGTAGAACATCATCCACGAAACCAGCCACTGAAGATGCCTTGCGAAGAATAAAGGCAAAATGCATGTGGCACAAAAATTGTGTTTCAGTCAGTTGTTATTACATGGATCAAAAGTAAACAATTGTCAACATACCATAACATAATGAGATACCATGAAGATAAGGACCATCTCCATGCCATTCAGCATGGACTCCAAAAACACTGGTCATGTGAACCCTATTCGCACTTTTGTCGCAACATCCTGCAAGCCATGGATGAAAGCAGTCATGTAGATACAGTACTTCTTGTCTCACAAAAAGCATTTAACTCAGTACCACACCAACGCTTATTAACAAAGTATCATAGTACGGATTATCAAACAAAATTTGTGACTGGACTGGGGGATTGTAGGAGGGAAGGTCACAGAATGTTATCATGGGTAGAGAGCCATCGGCAATGTGGAAGTAGGTTTAGATGCAGATCACTGAAGTGAACTGGTACCTTTGTTGTTACTGTTGGATATTTCTGAACTAACAGACAATATTGATAGTAACAACGGGCTTTTGCAGATGATCCAGTTACAGTATCTATAATGAAGTACTGTCTGAAAGTACCTGTACAAATATTCAGTCTTATCTTAATAATAAGATTTCAAAGTGGTGCAAATTTGGTGAACTGCTTTCAGTGTTTGGAAACATAAAATTGTGCACCTCAAAGAACACAGAAAAATAGTATATTGTGACTACAATACCAATGCGTCGCAGCTACAACCAGTCAACTCATAAAATACCTGAGTGTAACAATTTAAAGCGATGTGAAATGGAATTATCATCTAGGCTCATTTCCATGTAAAGCAGTTGGCAGACTTTAGTTCACTTGTAAAATACACCAAAATGCACTCAGTCTATAAATGAGATTACTTACAATGCACTTGTGCATCCCATCTTAAAATAATGCTGAAGTGTGAAGGACTAGAACAGCCCTAACAGGGATTATTAAATTTGTTCACAGATGACCAGCAAGAATGGCCATAGGTTTGTTTCATTCAAGAGTGTATCACAAAAATGCTGAAGAACATGAATTCCAGACAATTAAAGATAGACAGACACTATCCTACAAAAACCTACTTACAAAGATTCAAGTACCAATATTAAGTCAAAAATCTTGGTTTACGCTACAGACTTACACATATGGTTTCAATATGAACTGTAAAGAAAAGATTAGACTAATTAACACTTGCACAGAAGCATTTAAACAATGGAATGGAAAGAAATCAAACAATGGAAAATCCAGAATGGAATGTAACAATATTATGAGAAGGGAGGTTGCAACTCCCCATATAGCGGGGACGCTGAGTCACAGATAGGCACAACAAAAAGATTTTCACACTTGAAGTTTTCGACCAATGGTCTTTGTCAACAATACACACACACAAGTGTAGTCGTGTGCAAGAGTTGCTTTTGTGTGTGTGTGTGTGTGTGTGTGTGTGTGTGTGTGTGTGTGCATGCATTGTTGACAAAGGCCATTGGCCGAAAGCTTTAAGTGTGAAAATCTTTTTGTTGTGCCTATCTCACTATATGGTGAGTGGCAACTTCCCTTCTCATAATATTAAATGGAAAGAAGGGTGTTGCAGTTTATGTTGTGCTGAGAAATAAATATTTAGAAAAAAATTCGACGTGTGCAATTTCCGAGTTATTTAGCGCTGAAGTTAACCAACCATGCCATTGTGTGCACAGATTTAAATGGCCTGCAAGAGACGATGTCACCAAATGTATTCTTTGTATGGTTTCCTAAAACTGAATAAGAGAACAATACAAAATTTGGACATGGGACAGTAGTAAACATCAAATCCAAGCCACAGGCTGAGAGCAGTCTCGAGCATTATCAGCTGTGGTACGAGAACAACTGCCACTAATTGTATGTGGCAGGTCACTTGCATCAACACGTGTAATGGCTTCATTGGCTAACTTCAATGCTACTTAACTCAGGAAAAGTGCAATGTAGTGAATTTTTTTCTTTAACATTTATTCCTCAGCACAATCTACGCTGCAATACCCTTACAAGCTTCTCCACTATTTCTAGCCACCCTGTAAATGTAGATACCTGTAAGCAGACAGATTAGTTCTTATGAAACAGAGGCGATACTGAGCAATAGATAGGTACAATGTAAGCTAAGAAATCTCTCTCAAGCTTTCAAAATGCTAAAAATTTAATATTCCAATTCCCTTATGATGATTGAGACACCTAATTTTTATATAGTCCAAGCTTCAAATTAATATTTTTGGACTTTTTTAAACTATTAATGCTTTGTCTGAGGTTCTGCCAAGGAGGAAGTGCAGCAACGGGCACGATCATATAAGGCCTGTACCAGGCAAGATGATCACTGCCAATCAATAATAGGATTCATTTAGTTATTGTGATCTACAGATTCCACTATGAAGGATAATTTTCAATGATGTGGAATGGCTCAAGGTGTACATCAACAAACTAGAAGCAGCTGTTAATCTGTACAATGTATTAATAATGAACTATTATCCCACTGTTTTATACTACGTGTGCTCACATAGGGTAAATTTAACACAGGAAAGCTGTGAGTTTGCTGCTGTTTCCTCATATGCCCCTTACCATACAGGTAATATGGTTCTTTTATCGTTGATTTTATTCAGTCAATTTGTAGTAATAATATTTAATACAACTTTTCAAAATTATATTTTTAATCTATAGGGGTTCCCAACCTCTTGCTTCATGTCTGAAGGGAGCATGTGGAAGACATTTGTACCAGATATGGAACCTCACTGAAGGTTACGCATGGCAGCAAGGTTTACTGAAAAAATATTTCTCTCTGTAGTTTCTGTGTAAGTCACATTTAAAATGAAGCTGATTTTTTGTTATTAGCTACAAACAAAATTAAGGCAATTAGGAGTTACAGTGTGGAAAATAATGTAATACCATTCACTGACTTCAAGTCAACACTGTAAAAAATACATATTAGTGCAGAACATGTTTAAATGAGTTGTTACCCATCTGGACCACATGAAATTTTACATACGACATTTCATTTATGTATGATCATCAATGTCCATTGCTTGCACTAAGTCATTTTCGTTGGTTCAAAATTGCACAATTTGAAACTGTAAGATTAAAACTGAAACAATAGTTGCAGGTGCTTATGCTATCATCAAGAGGCACATATTAAAATTCTCATACGGGCCTTTAACATCCTTGAAGATCCTTTATGCAGGCCAAGAACAGGATCAAACAACTACCAAACTGTGTGGAAATTTATATTTTACGTTTCATCATTTTTAGTTTACTTTTATTCCTGCAGTGTAGTTCCTTGATGTAACTCCCTGCTTTGTGTTATGGAGGTAAAATTCCATTGATGCAAGACTGATGTCTGTAGTAACACTATTGTTATAATCACCCAAGTAGAATTTTGGTTCTGTAAAATCACAAGTTCTTGGTTAAGTGATATTGTTTAGTTCTGCCACAGCTTAATTTATGATATCACATAGAGATTTCTCTGTGGAGAACCCTTATAAAAGTTGAAGTCAGAGGCAGTTAACAAACAAGTTCTGCTCCGATAAATGAACACACACACACACACACACACACACACACACACACACACACACACACAGTGCCACAATAGAAATCAGAACGGCATTCTGCAGCCAACTATCATACCTCACTGTAACTGTAGTATAGTGAAAGTACATCTCTATAATCAACATCAAGGTCTCTACAAGATTCAAATCAGGTCACAGAAGTGGTGGTGGTGCCTCCTTTCAGAAATTGCCTACATGGTGTGATGGTCAACTCGTAGGTATTGTAGAGAAACTATTCACTGTTCTTAGATTTCATCCAAAGAATAATACTGGCATTACTGAAAGCTCCAAAGATAGGAACACCAAATGTTGTAACATCTAGAATACAGAAGCTGGTACCTAAGGAAGTGTGTTATTATGGAGTGAATCACCTTGTCGAAAAAATAATGTATTCCATGTGGTAAAGGCATGAAATTACTTGTGTAATGTGCGAAGTAAGGTTACATCCTGACAAATGTGTTGTGAAGTACCACACTTCAGATTATGCCTAAACTAAGAAAATGCAGTTTAGAAGAAAACATTTAGTTTCTACATTGCACAGTATACCAGTTTCTGTATTTAAATGCCTGTGTTTACAAAAAAAAAAAATAATAATTGTAAGTACACTATATAGTAGTTCTTTCATGTTCACTTCTGTGCTACACAAAGCAAAGTACAATTTTTAAAATGAAACAATGGAAATACCAGGTAGGAATATCAACAGTGTAGGAAAAGATAGGTTGCTGCTTACTGTAAAGAAGACATGCCAAATCGCAGACAAGGCACAATTAAAAGACACTTATGTAAAGCTCTCGGTCACAGCCTTCTTCAGTAAAGAAGAGACACACACCATTCACACACATAAGCAAGCACACCTCCCACACACACAACCACCAACACCAGCACCTCGGGATGGAATGCTAAATACAATAAGAAATAAAATCATGTTTATGCACCAAAACAAGTTACAGACTAAAATATTAAATAAAGCCAGAAAAAAATGTGTGGGCAATGATGGATCAAGCAATGTGAGGAAATCATGGGAAACCTAAAGTTGACTAAGCAGATGCAGATTCGAAATGTGGAGAGCCTCATCAGAGGGCATTATAAGTTTATTTTTCTCCTTCACACCAGACCTACTATGCATAGGAAAGAGTATATATGCGGACAAGAAAAAAGATTCTTTGTTTTTCCTGGCTAAAATTACACTTTTTCTCAGGTGAAAACATACTATAACACTGGTGAGAGCACTTTTTCCATGTTAAATGACAATATATTTTTCCTCAGTGTGGTAAAACTTACCAATCCTTTGAATGATGAAGGTTTTATACACTGGCATAGAAATTCTCGGCACTTTAGAAAACAAAAGATCTTTGATGCGCAGCAACATGTACATTGCATATTTTCATATTACGGGTGTATGAACATGAATTCCACCGAATACAGCACAGTATCTTCTGAAGCTTTTCTCAGTCAGTCATAGCTCATGTCATATGATCTCGCCAGGCAATGACAGCAGACATATATAGAGCATAAGGCACATGAGGTAATCAGCCAATAGCAACATCACTGTTAAGAAGTGCAAACACACAAACAGAAAAAGTTAATGGTTTAAATTGATATACAGTATAGCTACAAAAAGGCTAAGCTTTCACATATAATTTTTTGCTGTTTTCTCTGAGTGTGTAGTCAGGCAGGATGCTAAGCATGCAGCTTAAATTGCAGCAGCTGAATATTTCTGACAAGCACGATTATAAATTTCCCAGATGTGCAATGAACATTTTGTGGGTTACCTGGCCGAATACACGTTCCATTGAGCACTTTGACATCCTCATCGAAAAGCCAATTACATGCGAAATTGCTCAAGAACTCACTTCGCACTTTTTTATGGACGATAATTATACTTTCTCCATTGTTATTGGATAATTCATAATCTATGAAAGAACTGAAATAAATATGAAAAACTAACCTTGAAATTGTCTTTTTAGCATCTGTTACCATTTAACATATATCAAACACAAATACACCAGTAAAATTTTAAATAACGGCATATATGGCTGGTCTTCTGGGCATGAAATTTTTCTAAGTGGCTGGTCTTCAGTGTTAAGTTTTGAATGAGAGTCTAATGCTTCATGATTTAAGAAATTCATTGCACATTCTCACACGTAACCTAAGTCATCTTACGTAAAAGGAAATTTACTTTGAAAGTAATGTTTCTTGGACCACCATTTGTAATATTTTTCCACAACCTGTTCGAAATGTAAACAGTTGTGACATTACACTCATCGAAATGAGGCCCACGAGCAGTTTGTTGTAACGAAATACTGAATAGCCCTCAACACATTTTGCATTCAGCATGCGCTTGTGTGTGCAAAATCTGTTTTGCTGTTGTAAATGGCACATTTTCTTTGCAACTAAAGTTTTATTTTGGTGTTATTCTCTCGTTTAGGTTTCATTTATGCAGTATTATATTGCAGTAGTGGGATAAAGTAAAATTCTTTCTTAGAGTATCAGTCCTTACCACCCAAAATTATGAATTTTTAACTGACGACTAAAACAAAGAAAAATTTCCAGAACTCTAAAAAAATTCCGTTTTCCCCAGATGTCTCCCTAATGAAAAAATTTCCGTGGTTTTCCTGGCTGGCCTGGCGAATAAACACCCTATAGAACCGAGTTCCATTCCTGTTATTATAAGTAATTTTTGCAAGGGCTGGAATGGGTTGCACTCAGCCTCCTGTGACAGTTTGAGGAGTTACTTGAGCAACTAAGAGTTCTGGAAAGCTGACAACAGCTAGGAGAATGGTCAGCTGAGACAGAGTACAGCTGAGGTCATGCTACAGACAGTCAGCATCATGTGGCCCTCTGGGCCTGATGGCTTAACTATTCTACTAACTGCCAATCCAGGTAGCCTTTGACTTCCAGTATTGATAGACATACTTTGTTATTGTGCAGGCCTTCTGTTCTCTAGAGCTCTTAGTCTCTCTACTTAAATTTCACTGCAGCTTAGAGATTCTTATGGTAGGTAGGTGGTTAGTGTTTAACGTCCCGTCGACAACGAGGTCATTAGAGACGGAGCCCAAGCTCGGGTTAGGGAAGGATTGGGAAGGAAATTGGCCGTGCCCTTTCAAAGGAACCATCCCGGCATTTGCCTGAAACGATTTAGGGAAATCACGGAAAACCTAAATCAGGATGGTTGGAGACGGGACTGAACCGTCGTCCTCCCGAATGCGAGTCCAGTGTGCTAACCACTGCGCCACCTCGCTCGGTGAGATTCTTATGTATGATGACTCTACCTCCAGTCTATTTCATAAACCTATAGGTGGTAATTAGGTGATGTTTTATTATCTAATTTGAGGTGGAGGGAGAGGAGAAAGGGAAGGAACTGAGGATGTCAGGTGCATCAGGACTTTGTGTGGAATCGACAACAAGCGAAAATGTGTGTCAGACTAGGATTCGAGCCCACAATCTCCTGCAATATTGCATTGACCACTGCACCATCTGAACACAGAGTTTATCACAAATGTGCGGACATCTCGACACGCTCCCCGGTGAACCCACATTCCCAAGTAGCACCACCTATCCACAGTCCCATTCTATGCCTTCCATGTTAATTTTTAGACCCCCTCTGAAGGTCATATAAAGTGTGCATCCGCACTGACAGTTGTGGATTCATTGCCCATCGAGCAAATCAATTAATGAATGCATGGTGTCTGTTCTTTTGTGCAAGTCCGAAAGAACACACACCAAACATTCATACGAGTGATGTTATTGGAGTAAGAGGGACATACTAGTGTTAAAATATTTCTGGCATGTTCTAAGATAAACTAAAACTGGTTTTCAACAATGACATAAGTATTTCTGACAATTAGTTCAAAAACTACGAAAGTGGAACAGTTACACTGAATAGAAAGAATCAAACAAGCACACATTACGTAGATACGGGATATATTTTGTGCTCTGAACTTACTTGAAGTATGGTGGAATTAATATGATTGATGCCAAACAGAGAGCAATAAATAAAACATTTATCTTGCTCAATCCATTGGACTGCGCCTGCATACAAGCTACGAAGTAATATTAAAGGAAGAAAGGAAGATATAGGTTTAACATTCTGTCACTCATTAGCTCATTTGTGATGGAACACAACTTTGATTGGGAAATGATAGGGAAGGAACTTGCCAACGACTTTTCAAAGGAACCTTTCCAGCATTTGCCTTACGCAGTTTAGGGAATTATGCACAGCCTAAATCTGGATCAAATTCCTACACAAATAAGAGTCTAGTGTCTTACCATGGTTCCAAGTTACTCAATAAGCAATAGTAAGTGCAATAGTCATTAAAAGCTATACAGACAGTGGTTATTCCGGTATAAAAATGGCACTGCAGTGCTGGAAGTAAAAACTATTGGGTTAAGGGGTTTGACATCATTATATCAATAATAATTTGAAACAACTTTCAAATTAAAAACAATAATAATAAAATGTCATACATAATAGTAGTTATGTGACTAATGGTACTCAATACTGGATAATAAAGTTGTGTATTAGTTTTGGGTTTTTAAAACTACATCTTCTGCAAAAAGCAATGTATTTCTATTTTTTTCTATTCTTGACTTAAACATATTTTGATAGTGAAGTGTTAACTTAGTGGGTTTTGTTTTATTCCTGAGACTACATTACTTGTGAAGATGGAATGTACAGACTGGCTTGCTTTTTATAGCCTCAGTGTATCTAATGTTTTCTGCTGCACTGTATATCTTTGGTGTGCTTTCTTTGTTCGTTGTAATTATATAAATTGTTTTTTCCAACTTTCTCACTTCACTCTCATCTATTGTCATGTTCTTACACACAGATATGAGATTTAGGGAAACACACACTTCAACAGAAGATATAAACCCAGCAAGATGATTGTGTTAAGTATTTAGTATCTTTTTAATATTTCATAATGTAATATGTTCCATGGTGAAACACATGTTGTTTTCTTATTTATACCGGGAGATATTTTAAAGGAGGCAGGACTGTCAATATTCAATCCTTTGATTTCAGCAATGTTTCCTCTGTAAACACTAACACATTCCACATTGGTACAACGTCTTCTACATGCTGTCTCCTCTGCAGTTCTAGTATGAATAGGGAAAATACCATCTGAACTAGTAACTGTTTTGAGGCTTATGATCTAACCATCATCTTACTGTTTATTCTTGAATGCTGTCAAATATATTTATCACCTAATTAGCAACTTCAGTTCTGAAATGCCCACTCCTCTATGAATTTTATGTTGACTTAAGTATTATCAACAAAGAGTTGAAAAAATCCAAAACACCGTAAGTGTTAAGAAACATTTTTGTGCTCAGTATGTTCATGTGTTATTTGCAGATTTGAGAAAGTTTAGTGATATTCCTCTAAATAAATAATGAACATACCAAAGATTAAAAATAACCCCTTCTAAACAGCAAACTCTTCCTTCCTTCCCTCTTTCAAGGGCATGATATGTGACATCCAACTAATAGTAAGGGCACCAGTGAGAGACAGAGGTGGGAGGGGGCTGGGGGAAGGGGAGGGGATGAGCAGGAATCTAGATCATTATTTTTCTAAAATATTTTAAGCAGTGAGATACAAACAATTAAAATATTTATTTTGTTTACATCAAATGAATTCACAGTTTCTCTCAATGCATCCGATATTCACATTTTGACTGCAAGCATTTCATAAACAGTTCGTGTAACAATCATTCAACTCTTATATTAACAATGAACTTTACACAATATTCACAGTCTATTAACAGTTTTGTCATGATGCAAAAACACAGATTCTACCAACAGATGAAGCCTTCCCTGTCAGTTAAACACCTAATCAATCAATTGTAAGTAGTATCACACAGTAGCACACACAGACTGTGTATCAAAATGGAGTTGCACTCTGTAACAGCCTCTCCAAATATATATAGGTCAAATACACAGTATCATCATTTCCAATTAGTCTGGTAACACATGGAAAATGACATATTCAGCAACTAAAATCGAAGAGGAAGCCTTTTCAGTAGAATTTTATTTTTTTTTAAATTATGAAATGACGAGTAGGAAAAAAAAAAAGAAAGAAAACAGTAAATTTAACAAGCAAGTTCATCACTGTTATCATCATCATCATAGTGAAGCAAACAAAATGACAATATAGTGAATTTACTTAAATGCAACAGTATGGAGATCAGAATGACTTCACTCTGAGAACAAGGTTTATCTTGAATAGTCCAAGTTACTCGATATGTATTAAACATTCATTCATCCACAAAATGTGAACCAGAACCATGCTTTTACAACATCAAGTGTATGAAATAATCACAGAAAGCATATTTAAGTTTCAATCAAAATTTAAAATAGTCCCAATTTTATGCCCTATATCATCTTCTCCACAAGAGCTTAATTAACTAACTGCTCACAACTTAAGAAGGTAATTTCTTTGGAACTGTAACACTTAAAGGTTTTTTGTACACTTGACATTTATCAACTGGATCACAAAAGAATGTCTTCCATCAATCATAAAGCACTTAAAAAGTGTCCACACAACCTCACAACACAAAATCTCACACTGGGTAATAAGCTAATTCAGATAACACAGTATCACATTTATTCCATATATACGTGCACACACGACCCACAGCCTAAATGAAAGATTTTCAATTGGGAAAGAGAAACCTTTCCAAGTTAATTAGTCACATGGCAACAAATGAATCAAGCAAGATTCTTCCACTGGCATATTTTGCATTCGAGTAAGTATACAAACGTAGCCTCATAAACTGTTCTACTAAGCTGTAATACTGAAATGCAAAAATTTTACTCAAGATCAGTTTTAAATAAATCAACTGAGAAGACAGGCTGTCACATTTATTTGAATTTTCTCCACGATTGTTGACTGGGATTTGCTTACAATTTTATTCCAAAATGCCCTCTCATTCACAAAACTGTGAAACCATCTTCTCCATTTCCATGTCCTTGTAGACCTCCGCGGGTACATTTTCTTCGGTTGATTTCTTGTGTGTGTCATCTGTGCTACTCGTGGCTCCAAATGGAAGAAAACCTTGACTAGGAGTGCTGACTACAGGAGAGGCATCTTTTGATTCTGACACACTCTGTGCACTGGAGGTAGAAGGTGGTGAAAGTTCCAGGCAAGAATCTGCTAAATCTTCCAGTCCCTCTGGAGTTTTTAATTTATTTAATTCTTCCTTCAGCTGTCGAAAATGTCGCTGCAAAAACAAAACTGGTTTTCAAAGAGAAGTAATGACATATAGTAATTGCTTATAACTATAGTGGGGAAAAGACAAATGACTTTCATGTCCCACTGATGACCATGTCATTAGAGACCAAGCACTGACTGGGATAAGGCAATGATGAGTCAGGAAAAGTAGCATGTCCTTTTCCCCTGAGGTCATCCCTTTTTAACCTTTGTTGATTTAGGGAAACACAGAACTAGGATGGTCAGGCAGGACTTGAATCCTGCTTCCCCCAAATGCAAGTGCACCACCTCCATAGGTATGACATTATTTCAAATGAGGAATGTGTGTATATCTCGAAATATAAAAGCCGTAGGAGGAACAGAATAAGATTTACAATTTAATATATAGCTTGCCACATAGCTTACTGGATGACAAATTCAACATTTTTCTTTAATGGGTACTTTTCTGTGGTCAAAACACTTGCTAAGCCATAAGTGATGATGTCATATCACATATCTTTTTTTGTTTTGTTTTTAAGCCTCTTTTCCACAGTCACGATTACATAAGAAGTATATTTCTTATGTAATATACCACCTTTTGCAGCTGTAATAAAAGTTTCATTGAGACCATATGCATTTCACTTTATTTTAAAGGGCCTACAGGTGAGTTTTTTTCCCCCTCTACTTCATTTCTAAAGTTGTTCTACAAAATGGATGTGGCCTAAATACGGGTGTTATTACAGTTGTAAAAGATGATATTGTTTGTTTATTTATTCGAATAATCCTTTTGGAAAATACGATAAATCAACATTTGGTTTTCCTTCCTTATGTTTAATTTTGGTTGCTCCAAGCCTTACTTTTTTTGTTGAAAGTGTTGTTCCTTTTCTTCCTGGGTCCACTTCCTTTCATTTGCAGACATCTTTCTTCCCTGAAATTCTGCCTTTTGAGTTGCTTCTCCAAAAAGTGTTCTGTTATCTATTGTCTACGTTCTAATTCCAGCGTTTTTCATAGCTTTGTCAATTTCTGTGAACCATGTGGGTTTGGATCTGTAGCTGTTTAGCAAGTTGAAGATCTGTCTGGTTAGTCCGTTGTTAACCATTAAGTATGTGTGTCCACGTAGTCTTGCTTTCCTTATTACATCAGTTAGCTTTTCCATTTTCAAACAGAGCTGCCTGTTTGATCTTAATTTGTATTGAGCATTACTGTTACTTTTACATCCCAGTATTTTCCTTTGAATTCTTTCAACTTTCGCCAGTTTTTCAAGATCCCCAAACCTTGCTAGTTTAAGTGTCGCATACAGTGTTTCAGTCCTGTCCACTGTCTGTTTGTGTATTAGTTTTGTGTTCTAGGAAAAAGACTTTTTTGTAGTATATTTTTTTATCATATGGAATGTCCCTTCCATTTTATGTACTCTATTTTCCATTGGTATCTTCTCTTTTGTACTGCTCATTATCCATTCTCGAGTCAATATAAGAAGATCCCCAACAGCTAACTATCCCATTGCCAGCTTTCAGCTGTGTAGTGCTAATGGCTGCAGGAGAAAATGATAGTGGTCTATATAGCTGCGACAACACTGTGGCATTTCCATTGAGATGTTAACAAAACTGTGTTACATGACTGGTTGAGGTAGGTACGTGAAGCTAGGGCATCCACCCAACTGGAACTGTCTGGGATCAATTTACACAGTTTTAGACACTGTGTTGTTAAGAACTTTAAGATTTTTGAGGGGATATCTGTGATGAACTGTATTTTTCAAATGATATTTTTAGTCCTGTTTTGTCTGCTTTTTTCTGTTGTTCTGTTATTTGTTCTTTAGCACTATCCAGTGTGTCAGTAATTAATGCCATATTGTCTGCAAAAGCTAGACAGTTTATGGTGGTTTTATCTCGGTTTCTTCCTAGTTGAGCACCCTTAGTATTGATGGTTTTCCTCCACCTTCTCTAATGCATAGTTGAAAAGTAAGAGGTTACAAACCATCTCCTTGTCTTAATCGTGACTATATTACAAGGCTCTGACAGTGCCCCCATAAATTTTAGTTCTGATGTTGCATTTGTTAAAGTTCCTTTAATAACTTCAGTTGTTTTATAATTGAGTCCAAATTCCTTTATAATGTTGATGAGCGCATTTCTATCAATTGAGTCACAGACCTTTCTAAAATCTATAAAAGTTATCACAATTTCAAGTTTCTGGTTTTCCACATTTCTATTCCATTCTCTACATTTAGTATTTGCTCTGCACAAGACCTTCCCTTTCTAAATCCTGCTTGATGTTCTCCTTGTTATATGTTGAGTATTACTTTAGCTCTCTTCAAAAGTGACATGAACAAGATTTTATACATCACTGACAAGAAGGAGATTCCTCTGTAATTGTTAGCATCTGGTTTCTTTGCTTTTTATGTAGTGGATGTATAAATGCTAATGTCCATTCTGGTGGGAAGCTGTTTTGTGTTCAAGTTTTATTAATGATTTCTGTTACGCACAGGACAATGTAGTCACTAAGTTTCCATAATTCAGCGACTAAGCTGTCTTCTCTTGGCACTTTGTTATTTTTAATTTTTCTTCGATTTCTCTCATTTCCTCTACTGTTGGTGGCTTTGGGTCTGGTTTTATTTGGATTATGTTATCAAAATTAAGTAGTTCTTTTGGTGGATTGCAGTTGTGTAGTTCTCTGAAGTAGTCTGCAACTATTTTGCAGTACTCAGTTTTATGATATTCAGTCTTGCATATCATAAACATGGTGGTGTGTACTTCCTCAAACTATTTCATGAATGTTTTTTAAAAGCCCCTTGTGTTGTTCTGGTTAAAATATGACTGATGTTTGTTGATCTTTCATATGCTGTGCTCTGATGGTCCATAACCTGTATCATATTCAAGTCACTTTTATAGGATGTGGCACCTAAACAATTACAAACACAGCTTGGCGTTAAGAGAACATGTTAAAATCATATATTAATGTACATGTGACACCCAGTGGATGGACGTAGAAACAAAAGCCCATTTTAACGCAACACAATGGCACTTATGACAATGGAAATGTAGTAACAGATAATGGGTCTAATACATGGCCAAAGCACAAGCCTTTTAAAATACAATATTGGTTAACACTATGAGACTCACTTTGACAAACAGAAAATAGCGATGGAATTCAACTGATGGAAATAACAACATAATGAAGTGCACAAGTTGCTGAGGAGATAAAGTATTAGAAACGTTCCTCCTACTAGTCCATAAGCAATCAGGCTTTATTATGTGCTACACAGACCAAACTTTATCATATGAAATGCATTTACAAAGAGTGATATACAAGTTTTTTTTCTTTTTATATTGGGTTTAATGCTTCGATGGGATTGCAATCACTAAGCACTGGCTCAGTTTTCGCTGAATGAGGAAACAAAATGGAGATGCCTTTGCTGGATGTGTAATAACAGTGTTACAAGAGGTGTAATCACATTGTTCACATGGCATGTCTGGACTTTTCACATGAATGACTTGGCCAATTTTCAAAGTCAGCAATGAAACAAGCAGAGACACACAAATACACTTTTCTGGGGGTAAACAGGGTAGATGTTGTTCCTTGACAAAATCTTCATTTTTGCCATTTAGGCATTTTTCAATCAAGATGTACAGATAACGAAAATTAAACATGAACTCAAAGTAATATTGCTCAACTTCCTGAAAGAAATGAGTAACACAAGTATTTAATTCTTTAAGGGACACAAATAACATGTAATTTGGAGGGCTAATGCACCCTCCTCATTTAGATGTATATTTCTTTTATGTATGAGAATTTTTTGCAGCATGAAGTTATTTCAGAGATGCTCTCCACACACTACAACTTTGGAAACTGAAGTTTTGATGCAACAGGTGTACAGACAACTTCCAGGTGTGGCACCTAGGGAGCTTGTGACATCACTTTTTGTCAAAGCAAGCATCTGATTTAATAAATGTAATTATGTTATTATATGTTGCCTAATCATACATTCCAGGGTGTTTAGAAATGCTCTCTAAAAAATCAGTATCACACTGTAAGGTCACAGTGACAGCAATTTTTGATAACCACAAAATATAAACTAAAAAATAACCCATACGTTTATCTTGTGCTGAGAAAAAAGTAGACAATGCCCAAAACCCAGACAAATAATTCATACTCTAATCATAAATAAATAATAATTACTGAACTCTGAAAGCAAACTGTCTCATATCGCCAGACAAAGAATTAAACAATGAAAATTTTGATACAACTAATTTTGCGATAAGCCTATTGGCACCTTTGTAATTAAAGACTAAACTCGATTCTCCATAATGAAACATACGACAATAAGATTCCACCTGCTTATAGCTAGCTGTTCTTTCTTTCCATTTGTCATGTTCCATCTGATAGCATTTTGTGGTTTCCCACACTCATATTGTAATTTTTGATGCAGGCTTTGGACTGCTACTGGCTGACTTAAAAACCCTTTTTTATTTTCTATTTTTATTCTTTTTACTTTCCTCTTCTTGAAACACACACACTTACTGACATACCCTAGCATTCCCTTGGTGTATTACGTTTATCAAAACATGGCACTATGCAAATAGCAACGTCACAGTCTTTGCATCTTAAGCGTGTCATATTTTGCTTTGAATTAACAATCTCCTTTCCCTCTGCTGCTACAAGGAATCATGGATAATGCTATCAAAATGGAGTTTCTTTGTTTGGTGTCTATGGGATCTCGGTTTTACTTGTTTGCCCATGAATTTTATCTAGCAATAGGAGGATTAGATCCAAGTGGAATTTTGCAAATGGTATGTTCAGTTTCCTTTTTTATTTCAAAAATTGTTTTTGCATTCAGCACACACACAAGTCAGTCCAACAGAACACCTTCTCGCACCATTTAATTGTCTTTCAGATGCCTTTACAGAACTTTACATCATGTCTGTCTTATCAACAGCACCCTTTGACGTATTTTATTTCACTACGCAACTGGGTTTAATGTACATGGTGATTCAAAAAGAATACCACAACTTTAAAAATGTGTATTTAATGAAAGAAACATAATATAACCTTCTGTTATACATCATTACAAAGAGTATTTAAAAAGGTTTTTTTTCACTCAAAAACAAGTTCAGAGATGTTCAATATGGCCCCCTCCAGACACACGAGCAATATCAACCCGATACTCCAACTCGTTCCACACTCTCTGTAGCATATCAGGCGTAACAGTTTGGATAGCTGGTGTTATTTCTCGTTTCAAATCATCAATGGTGGCTGGGAGAGGTGGCCGAAACACCATATCCTTAACATACCCCCATAAGAAAAAATCGCAGGAGGTAAGATCAGGGCTTCTTGGAGGCCAGTGATGACGTGCTCTGTCACGGGCTGCCTGGCGGCCAATCCATCGCCTCGGGTAGTTGACGTTCAGGTAGTTACGGACAGATAAGTGCCAATGTGGTGGCGCTCCATCCTGCTGAAATATGAATTGTTGTGCTTCTTGTTCGAGCTGAGGGAACAGCCAATTCTCTAACATCTCCAGATACTGTAGTCCAGTTACAGTAGCACCTTCTAAGAAAAAGGGACCAAAAACTTTATTGGCTGAAATGGCGAACAAATGTACAACTAAATGAAACTTTATAGCTCCTTTAATTCGCCGACAGATAGTGCTTAGCTCTGCCTTTTGTCGTTGCAGAGTTTTAAATTCCTAAAGTTGTGGTATTCTTTTTGAATCACCCTGTATTTTGGCCTGTTTTATATTCCTTCTTCTCTCAGTTTCAAGAAAATCTGGTTCATCTATGGTTCAAAGCATCCAGATTTCTTTGTTGTCCATCCATTTTATGGCCAACAGTGTTCCAAAGGACCTGAATTGTATTTCCCCTTTTTTCAGTTTGTCAGGCAACAGTGGTAAACATTTTACTGTTTTTGTGTGCTGTTTCTATGGCATTGGTACATTTATTATGTAACCATAGGAATAATTTGAGGCCTGAATATCTATTGTCTGCATAAACAGCGTTACCTTTGTTGAGGTATGGCAGTTACAAACGCATAACATCACCTGATTTTTCTCCAGTCAGCATTTATGGATTCTATTTCTATGGTAGGACAACTGTAGACAACATAATCAAGAATATAGTAACTTTCTACATCACAAAGAATGAAAACCTTGATTCCAAAATGACTATGTTTCTTTGGTATATACTACTTAAATCACATCCTTTCTTTGAAAGGTGGCAGACTTCCTTCATCTATTACTAAATTTTCACACTGGTCTATGGCCCCATTGAATTTTTTTTTCTGGTGTGTTCTACAATGAGCCATAGTTTCACAATCATATCTTAAAATACAGCTGCAATAAATGCAGAATCAGTTTATGCTAGTCTGTGGACCTTGTACGTAAAAACACTGACATTTGAAAGAAAGCATCTGTTGACCAACATTAATTCACTTCTACGTTTCTAGTTCTTCGCTTAAGCAGAGAACGCATAAAGAAGCAATAAACTTCTGCAACCTTTATATGCCTCCATCATGCTAACCTGCTGGGTACAGTCATCATTTTTTCATTATGGAAGTCTAAGTGAATTGCTGAATAATCAAAGCCTATTCTTATGTCGCTAAATGTTTTCAAAAAATGGCGGCGTTTAATCACAGGATGATTATCTGACCAATCATACATTCTTTTTCATGATGAAGTTGTGCTTATCACTTCATCTTCTTTTCCCTCTTCATCAGAAGAATCTTCTGAAAAAGTTCCTCATGGTGTTGCAGAATCAGCAGTACTTCTGACACATCCAGATATTCGCCCAAAGAAAGGACCAAAATATCAATATCATTTTCGTCACTACTATTTATGAGGATTTCCTTGTCCAATAAATTACATTCCGACACTGCAAAGCCAATGCGGGTAAATGTTGTCGTCTCACCAAATGTGCACAAATGCAATGCATAACTGATAAGAGGAATCAATTCATGAGAAGGTAAAAGGTGTAACACATTGTGTCATTACCATGAACAGCATATAATGACAGCGGTGGCACGATTGTTGAAAAGCGGACAACAGCAAGTCATGGTTCTATTGTGGTCGTTCACCTGCTCCCATGCTTGGGCATACAGGAATGCTGTTAATCAGCAGGACTCACTACCTGCCCAGCGTAAACAAATGCTCGTAGCTGTCTGGGCTTTCTACTTGCTTGGCATAAATGGAAAGGATTAACACCACAACACAAATGGCTGGGTTTGGAGCTGTGAAGTGACCAGGAAGCATGGACTGCTGATGAATGAGTTGACTGTGTTCAGTGATGTATCATGGTTCTGCACTACCACGGATGACCACTGTCATCAAGTCTGGTGGCGACGTGGGGATATGTAGCATTCTTCTAATGTTTTGGAGAGGCACAGCTGTGTTACTCCTGGTGCCATGGTGTGGGCAGCCACCAGGTATGATTTCAGGACAGGGATGGTAGTTATTCAGGGAAATATAATGGCACAATAGTATGCCACAGACGTCCCGTATCCTCAAATTACCTCTCATGTGACTGTTGGGAACTGATACAAAGAGAATTATATCTTTGATTGATTTAATGTTGATATATGCGATCTGAATTACTGTGAATGCCTTGTAATATAAGCTGTGTAACTGTGTATAAACAGCTTTGTGATATACTGGAATTATTACTTACTACCAACATCACGAAATACAAACTGACCCCTGGATTGCGACACCAATTTCTATGTCATGATGTCATTAGTAAGCAGTGGTGCCAGTACAACATGACTCTTTCTTTACAATCCCAAAACTTATATTACAAGGAGTTTATAATAAGTCAGATCACAACACTGCAGCAATCAAAGGTATAAATGCCTTTGTCAATGTTAACTCTGTGGCACACTGGACAGCTGTTAATGGTTACTTCTTTGGTGGTTTCAGTTAGACCTGAGGCTGAAAGTGCACACAATCCAATGCAGTGGACAACTCCCTATGATTCTGTGACCTGCATGCATTTGCAGCCTCATGACCATTAAAAGCTACCACTGCAGTGAAATTCATGCACCACAGGGTCCAAAGAGTGTGACAGTATCGTGGTGCCATTTTTATACCCTGATAGTATATGCCCTCATGAACTGTCTGCACGATGCTGAGGTATTCCCATGGCCAACGAGATTCCCAGATCTGCTCCTGATAGTACGTTAGGGAGACCAGCTTGGACATCAACTACGTCCCAGTGTCAGTACATCGACAATTAGTTACAATGGTCATGGAGCAGTTTGCCTCAGGAGAGGATACAATGACTTTAAGACACCCTTCCTAAAAAAAATCATTGCATGCATCCAGGCCCGAGGAGGGTGCAATGTAATACTCAAAAGTGAGTTCACAGTGCCAAGTACTTGGTAAATTTGACTATACAGTAATCACTGAAATAATACCACATACTCTCTCAGACTGTGAAGTTTCATTTTGTTTTCCATTCCTTCTGGGTACTTCACTTTTTTTTTGTCAGACAGTGCACATCAGACATTCAAATCACATATGTTTTGCAAAATTTTAATAACAATAATAACAGTAAATGAAATAAAAAATATGTAGTGAAACTAAAAATCCATGCTACACAGCCAATGAAGTAGCAATTACAGGGTGGGCAGAGGCTGAGGCTTGTTTTATGAACTTGAGAGAAATCAAAGAGTACTTGCTGAGTTTAATGAACTATAAAATCAATTTTATCAATGGCAGATTGGTACCTCAGTAGAATTGGCTGAACAAAAATACGTCAGTGGATGGGACTGTCCTATTACAAAGAACTGTTTATTCAGTTTTATTTTTGTTGTTATTCAGAAGAAAGTGTAAGTTACTGCTTGGTTAAAACAAGTTTTTGAGAAAAACTTTTAGGTGTAGTGGCAGGGCAAGGCATCACATGAATCACTATTGGTATCTAATACCATAAGCTTTACGAGTTTGTCTTCCTATGTTGTTGTTGTTGTTGTTGTTGTTGTCTTCAGTCCTGAGACTGGTTTGATGCAGCTCTCCATGCTACTCTATCCTGTGCAAGCTTCTTCATCTCCCAGTACCTACTGCAACCTACATCCTTCTGAATCTGCTTAGTGTATTCATCTCTTGTTCTTCCTCTACGATTTTTACCTTCCGTGCTGCCCTCCAATGCTAAATTTGTGATCCCTTGATGCCTCAGAACATGCCCTACCAACCGGTCCCGCCTTCTTGTCAAGTTGTGCCACAAACTCCTCTTCTCCCCAATTCTATTCAATACCTCCTCATTAGTTACGTGATCTACCCATCTAATCTTCAGCATTCTTCTGTAGCACGACATGTCTTCCTATAGTGATGCATAAAAAAAAAAACGAGAATTTGGTAATGTTTGAAAACTACAAGCCCTTTGGTTGCTTATATGTTGTTAAGTCACCCAGCCAGATGAGTATGGCAACAGGAAGTGAACGAAATTCAGACTGTCATTTTCCTTGCATGAATTTGACCCTCAAACTGGGAATTTAAAAAATTTTTCCTGTTGGAAAAGGAAAGACCACTTCAAATTGAAACTGAATGAACAGATCAGATCCACTCTGTCACAAGAATTCAAGGCTACACATGACAAGGTCAGTTGCCACCTTCCACTGGCAAGCATTATGTTGAACGTTCATCTAAGTCCTTGCTTAGAGAACAGCGATTTTCGTGGGACTTTTTTAGTCTTCCATTAATGTTTCATGAAAAAGTGGCAATAGTAACTGCTACATTTAGAATAAGTGGCTGTCGAGGTAGTGACAGATTGCTAGGATTTTTTGTGCCAATGTTGACAGACGATACAGAGAGAAACAAAGGTTGTCTGGGTATTCTGTTCAAATGTTTGTCTCTTGTGTATTGGCATCCCTCAAATTCATCCTGGAAATAGGATTCTTTACTCATTGTAGATAAGCATTTGCTAATGTCCAAAAGACAATGATATTGAAATACAACAACAAATCCAAGGCCTAATCAGAGTACATATAAATATCCAAATGGAAAAGTGCAGAACATGGGGTCCCAAACAAGATATTAGTAAACAATTATTTCAAATTACCTCCATAAATCACAAAATATCAATTATATCACATAAGAATGAAGAATACATAAATCAGCAACTCAGAATTCATAACAATGTATTTGTATAGATGACAACCATACCTTTAAAGCCATGGAGTTAAGTGAAATGGCTCTCCCTGTCCGCCTGTCTCCACACTGAGAATCCATATCAGCAATCCAGTTCTCAATTTGTTTCACAATTTCATGCCTCTTCATCCAAAAGTGCGTGTGTATGACCTGGAAAGGAATACCAATAAGAAATATAAAGCTAGAATAGAGAAGAAATTTAAAAAATTACTGCATCTTTTTGTCAAGGAATACAACACATACCTCTTTGAAGCAGGGACACGGATTTCGAATTTGTTCTAGCATGGCCCATTTCACAGTTGCTTGGCATATGTTCGAATTGTACTCCCTTGAGCTGTGGTTACCCGATGGTGTACCTCTTGATCGCTCATAGCCAGGCTCATTGAAGTAGGGCTCCGGAACAAGAATTAGTGACTGTATGGACACTAACACCTACAACAAATTAAAACATTTACTAAACATGAATTTGCAATAAAATTGGCGGATTATATAAAAATGTAAAAATCAACTGAAACTAAACCAACAGTTTATTTTAATGAACCATACAGGGGTTCAGAAAGATTATAATGAAACTGGGTGCAGTAAGATTGTTTCAGTTAACTAGTTCTGTAAAAAATGCACAGTGTACACTGTAAGAATGTTTAACATGTTCATTTACGGTAGCTTTGCTCATAACTTACTGCTTTGTAAAGTAAGTACACACTTGATGAATGTTAAGAACAGAAGTAGACACATTAAAATATCAGTGTATTATTCCCAAAAGGATAAGAAAATTAGAATTTGATGTTGCAAAACTATATACTAGGGTTTGCTTTAAACTTCATGTAACTCGAAATCGTGTGAGTTGTTAACTGCCAAAGGTAATAGTAGTACTACAAAAGTAACAGGAGTAATACAAAGCTCCACACTACATGTGTAACTTGTGGGTTCCAGTGAACATTCATGCTTTGCTCAGAAGCTGCCAATAAAGAAGCTAAATGCTTACTACTTAAGACAGCTACAATGACAGTGTCCACCAAACAACTTCAACTTCATGACTTAACTGTTTTTATTGACTTTTTTCCCCCACAATAAAAGAACTGAGTCAGGTGGTGCACTGATTAATGCACTCTACTTGCATACTGAGGACTGATCTTCAAATCAATTGACATGACTTTCAGAATTTTGTATAGAGTCTGCATTAAATTGAAATAAATTTAAAAGCTGTCTTGGCAAGAGAACAGCTCGAGTGCAGTATTTCATATGAAAATTGGCAGATGTAGTATGTCACTGGTATCTATCTCAGGAACACACACATTATATTTTTTCTGTCACACATTTACTATGTTGAACTGATATGGAGATAAGCTTGTTATATTAGTGACACCAACAAAATAGGAAAAAAAAGTAGTCAGAAAAATATGCAAAGCTTATCCAAAGGACACTAATGACCCTGTTTATGAAGTTGAAGACACTCACTTTTGTGATAGAATCATTGACAAGGAGAGATTCCCCTGTGGTGGGATCGACTTTTTGAAACCATCTGTACAGTTATGTAGGTTAAGATCCCAGAAATCACACCCTGCAGCTGTTCACCCTGGAGGGCCCTCATTTGTGAAAGATTGACGAAAAAATTTGGGAAATTTGTGAGACACTCGATAGCATTAAAAAAGTTGCATCATACAGTCTCCTGTTGTATGGTGCAGTGGACAGGACAGTAGCTTCACATTCATGAGATTGTGGGTTCACATCCACATTATCACTTTCACAACACATACTTCTTATTTTGTTTGAATTTCGTTATATTTATAAACCCTTCTTTTATTTAAATCTTCATCAGCATTATTTTGTCCATAGTGCAATAGATATTTAGGTCATGTTGTAAATGTTTGTATGACGATTACCATGGATAAAAAACGGAACATCTGGTAATGAAAAATACATTTTTCACGCCACTGCACAGTCAATATACATTACTTGATCTTTTGTTTTTAACTGATAAATTGGAATTTTCAAATAATTGAATATTATAATAGATAAATATAATTAAATTCATATTGAAAAAAAAAGAAATGAAGAAACAAATGAAAAAAGTTCATTCATTAAAATAATGTGACAAAGGAATAGAAATTAAAAAAAAAAAAAAAAGAAACATATTTAAACCAAGTAACTGAATAACAATAACGGAAAGACATTTAGATCAAGATTTACAAATAAAACAATTTAAAAAAAAAAAGTCTACTGCACATTACGAGATCTGAACCCATAACCTCTAGAATGTGAAGCTATTATTGTCTCAATTACGCCATGCAACCACACTACAAAATGTGGCTTTTTTAACCTTACTGAAAAACACGCAAAATTCTGAATTTTTTTTTTGTCAATTACTTGGAACATGGGTGAATGGCTGGCTCCAGCACCACGTATTTGGTTTCAAAAAGTTGATGCCACCGCTGGGGTTCTCTCCTTGTGAGTTTAAAATTGAAGAGAGCATTCATCATCACGAAACTCGAGGCAAACTAAGAACTTCTATTCTCACACTGGCTTTCAACTCCAACATAGAAGTTTTTAAATAATTATGTCTTTGCCCTCTAATAATTCTCAAGAAAGCCCATTCTAACAAAGCAACATGACTTTTTGAATTAAATAATGTTGACATTGGGTTTTAAGAACATTGTTGTTGTTGTTGTTGTTGTTGTTGTGGTCTTCAGTCCTGAGACTGGTTTGATGCAGCTCCCCATGCTACTCTATCCTGTGCAAGCTTCTTCATCTCCCAGTACCTACTGCAACATACATCCTTCTGAATCTGCTTAGTGTATTCATCTCTTGGTCTCTCTCTACGATTTTTACCCTCTACATTAGTACCTAAATAACCCTGCCTTCTTATGATTAAGCTTGCAATTCATCTGTCCATCTCAGAAAATTATTCCGTGATTTGTGAAACAAAACTTTTTATGGAAATAGTATTACTACCTGTAGGAAACTTGATGTCTGCGCATTCCACTTTTCTTCAGGGCGCCCATGCCAAGTATTAAGAACACTCAGACACACTTTGCCATCATTGTATAGATTTGGATTAAACCTTATTGTGTGATGACCAGTGGTTTCCAGATTAATTAACATTGGTGAGTTTGGATAATCAGGAGGAAAGTAGACATCGAATTCAAAGCAGCCATTAGCATACGGTGTCTCTGCAGGGCCTGTTATCAGGACCTGTAAAATAAGCATTTCATACCACTATAATCAAGTTTTCATGATAAAAGACACACTTTCCTGAATTTTTGAGCATACAGAAGGACATAAAGAAAATTGTACTTTGCCAGTGCAAGTTTCTGCATGTCACACAGAAAAGTTCTGTTATTACATCATTTTAACTTTATTGCTCGACCAAAGTCAGTGCACCATAATGGAAGCACTAACGCTGTACCTCGCCTTCACATGAAACTGTTTCAAGATACATTACTCTAACTGCACTTTGAACATAGGACAAGACCGACAAATATTACTACTTCTGATCACCAATGTCTCAATCAATTTTTAAAAAGAGAAGAAGAAAAGGATAGAGAGGGAAAAATGGAGAGGTGGGGTGGGGGTGGGGGCGAGTAGAAGGGGGTCAGGGGTTGTAAGGGTTTATTTTCAGTTTCAGTCACAGGTCTTTACTGTGAGCACAGTATTGTTGGAGGCACACAAATCTTTACCCTCGAGTGGGCACACCATTTTTCATAACACAGGTGGGTGCACGGCGCACTTTGTACACACACATAGAATGGCTGTCTTTATGTCACAAAGGTAAACAATATGATCAAAACCACAATTCAGTTTTAGTTTATTTAAATAACGAGAAAATAAACTTATGTAATATGTGCTAAACCACTGCTTTATTAAAAAATAATGAAATAAATTTCCACTATAGCACTCTGTTGCCAAGAACAGGCAGTACAGAGTCAGTAATGACCCACTTGAAGCAGTGCAGTTGCATCAGATCCCAGCCAGCTGCTTGTTCGATCATTAATTATCTTGTAGACAACTGCCTCAATGTGGGATTATGTTCCTAGTTCGTAATCAGGGTAATTTTTTTGCACGGATTGTACATTTTTTCTCACCTAGCTCACTTTGTATTTTATATGACTGCTGCTCACCTGAGCGTATGACAGCACAATTTATTGCTGTGTTATCTGAAGCAATAATGAAGAAATAGGTATGGGTTTGCAGTTGTGAAACAACAATGGAACCACACAAAATCATTTTAGTTTTGGTTGGTGCACTTTATACATAGATGTGCCAGCTCAAGTGTTAAAACTGCATAGGGATAGTAAAACAATTCAAAGCCTAGCAGGAACTATCCCAGGTTATACTTAGAGAGTGACTATGTGCCAACTAATAAAGCGTAATTTAACAATAGATCACTACCTACCATAAAGATGACACTTCGAGTTACAGGCAGGCACAACAAAAAGACCGTTACACATTTAACTTTCACACAAATGCCTCTTCAGAAAAGTAAACACACACACACACACACACACACACACACATTGCTACCATCTCTGGCATCTGAGACCGGAAAGCAACTGTCTTGTTGAATGGTTGCAGCAATCTGGAGGTGGCAGGTAAGGGGAAGGGATAACAGGGTATGGGGAGGGGGGGGAATGGGAAAGGGATAGCAGGATATGGATTGGGGAGGGTGGGGGGAAGGGGAGGTGGGGAAAGAGCTGTTTGGCAGAGTGTGCAAGGAGTAGTAGAAGGCATGGAAAGTCTGCCACCAGGTGCAGCATCAGGAGGCTGTGGAGAGGGAGGGGACAGCGAGTGCAAAAGGAGAGGAGCAGTGAAGGGGAAAGGCAGGTGGATGTGTTGCCAGAGGGCTGTAAACAAAGATGTTAAGGGGATATGAATAGATAGAAGGCAATACACCAGTGTGTGCGAAAACTGTTTGGTGTGTGTGTGTGTGTGTGTGTGTGTGGGGGGGGGGGGGGGGGGGACAGTAGGTTACCTTAGGTTGGGGCCAGGATAATTTTGGGAGAGGGGAATGTGCTGTAAGGGTAACTCCTATTTGCACAGTTCAGAAAAGCTGGTGGTGGAGGGAAGGATTCAGATGGTGCGGGTTGTGAAGCAGCCGCTGATATCAAGCATATTATGTTCAGCTGTGTGTTGTGCCACTGGGTGGTCTATCTGTTCTTGGCCAGTTTGACAGTGGCCATTCATCCTGGTGGATACCTGGTTGGCATTCATATTGAATAAAAAGCTGTGCAATGATTGGAGCAGAACTGGTATATGATCTGGCTACTTTCACATGTGGTCCAACCTCCAATGGAACAGGATAAGCCTCTAGCTGAGTGGGTGGACTGGGCAGTCTTGCACCTGTGTCTTCCACAGGGATATGATCCCTGGGTTTCATTCTTTCCACTCCGGGGTGGTACAAGGTGATGAAGGAAGCACTCCTTTGTAGCTGGTTCTTGGAGGTGGTGGAGGACAGGAGGTGTGTGCCAAAATGGCGTGGGAGATCTGTTTGCAGACTAGGTCTGATGGTTAGTGCCTGTATGTGAAAGCTCTAATGAGACCCTCAGCATACTCAGCAAGTGTGTCCTTGTCAATGCAGATATGCCATCTCCAGATGGCCAGGCTGTACGGGAGGGATTTTTTGGTGTGGAAAAGATGACACCTGTTGAAATGTAGGTACTGTTGGTAGTTGGTGGGTTTAATGTGAACAGAGGAGTGGATGGAGCCATCAGGTAGGGTGGTCAATGTCCAGGAAAGTGGCATTTTGGGTTGAGGAGGACCAGATGAAGCAGATGGGAGTAAAAGTGTTGAGGCTGTGAAGGAATGAGACCACACGATTTGTCGAGTTTGATAATGTCACCATGAAGAAACTGTTCTACCTGAAGTAGACATAAATATTCAGTTGTACATATGAAGTATTTGTTCATTAAATCACGATCTGTGAAGGAGTGCAAGGACTTTTGCTCAAAGTAATGCAGTTTTGTAGCTCACCCAAACGACACTCTTATTTTTCTTGCTCTTATTTCTTTTCTTCAGAGGTTCCTTTTAGATTTTAAAATCTCTTTTACGTGGTAGACGGGCTCAACTAAATTAAAGTATGATGGCAACTTGCATTCTACGGACAGTAATTTGTATACAATGTGGCCAGGTGGTTCAATAAACAGTCAACACAACATCTACGAACGACAAGATGAGACCCAGTAACTGAAGCCAGAGGTGCGTGACAACGAGAGACGGCGCACACAGGTGGCACTTCACATACTTACCAGGGGATCCACTTTATTAAAATGTAATGGGTTCTTTTCCTTTAAGTTTCAATATACTATGAAGTGATTTCTCAACTACAGTAGATTTTGTCAGTTAAGATAGTGACAACATTATCCCATTCAGATATAAAACTTGTTCAGATAATTTAGTACCAGTAAATTACCAAAAGATAAAATGAATGCCAAATAATTTATCATTAATAACAAGTTACAATATCAATTGTGACTTTTGACATCATTATTCATTAGGAGATTGACAGAATGCCTCTCACAGATGGTAATGTTAGTTGAGAAACAATTATAAATACGATGGTACTGAAATTAATAGAATTAAGACAGGCAATTTTAAACCAATCAACAGAAATTAAAGTGATGAGCGAAAAATTTACTCAGACAGATAGCTAATTATTGCATAGAATGGTCAAGATAAGTTCTCAATTAAACTTGTACAGCAATTAGAAGATTATGTAGAATTGGTGAAAGAAAGACTAGAGAATGAAGTGGAACATTTATACGTGATTACATCCATACAAGATAGTATACTGAGTGGAGGTATTAGAAAAGGAACTGTTCGACACAATGGGTAACTTGGAATCAATAACAAATGAAATGTTTGTGAAGGGTCATCAACGGCCCAAACTTTATTTACATTACAATGAAGAAACATGGTCCATATTGACTCTTAACACATTTAGGTGGTGGTGGTGGTGGTGGTGGTTTGTGTTTAACGTCTCGTCGACAACGAGGTCATTAGAGACAGAGTGCAAGCTCGGGTTAGGGAAGGATTGGGAAGGAAATCGGCCGTGCCCTTTCAAAGGAACCATCCCGGCATTTGCCTGAAATGATTTAGGGAAATCACGGAAAACCTAAATCAGGATGGCTGGAGACGGGATTGAACCGCCGTCCTCCCGTATGCGAGTCCAGTGTGCTAACACATTTAGGTATACAAGTCAAATAAACATGGTGAAAATTGCATTTTTTTTAACCACATATACACAAAATGAACACTGAAAACTATTAACTTATTTAGAACACATTATTTCAACTTTACTGACATCTATCTAAGATACATATTTACAAATACCCAACATACCTTCATTATATCAAGCCTGTCGGTGTCGCAACGAACAAACACAGAACTGCTGTACGAAAGTGGGAGTGATGTAGACAGTGTCACTGTCTCTTGTGCCAGTCGCTTCATGCGAGCTGGGTGACTTCTTTCTCCAGCAGACCTCACATTCGATTCAAAATGGTATGAGACTACAAACTGATATCCTCCTTCGCTACTTTCTGTTATCATTTCATATGTATCTGTAACAAATAATGATATATGAAGTATTTAATGAGATTATTTTTATCATATTCCCACATCTTATATTAACTTCTAATGCATTTACTATGTACTGATCAGTTCTAAATTTAGAAAAAAATATTACTTGGGAAACGGGAGAGAAGAATAGTGCTTATGGAGACAATAAAGCACACAATCAGTATTTATGAGTTTGCTTCTAAAACAGAGTGAGCAACAGCCTAAGTTAGCAGTTTCAACAGAGGGAGCGACAGCCTAAGTTAGCACTTTATCATATCAAAAGAAAATTCAATAAAGAACACTATAATTATGAGACAGAACTGGTGGCCAGTACTTATATTTTGGAAGCAAAATATGCAGTATTCCTGATAAATATATGAAAAAGTGACACACTACCTAGCTTCTAGCTTTCAGAACTAGTAGTCCCTTCGAGAGGGAGGGAGGGGGGATGGAGGGAGGGAGGGGGGGGAGAGGGGGGAGGGGGTCCAGGATGGTTACAAAGGGAGGCAGACCCTAGGATGTGGGATACACCCACCAGTGATGAGAATCTCCACTGACACTAGACACAAGAAACTCAGCCAATCTTCCATGAACCTGGAAGTAACTGCAAAGTTTTCACTTTTTAAGCATACTACTCAAAATGAGTAGGGGGGTGGGGGGGAGGGGGGGTGGCAGCTCGAGATCTGCCCCCTCTCCCTTGCTCATGGCATGAATTCTTGAGTTTAGCGCATCATGGTTTATATTTGCAAATGCAGAATGGCATCCTGTTGTAGATTTCTTCAAATTAGCAGTAACGAATGGAAAAAGTGATACTGTACTGAAGAGTGTAAGGTAGCAACCTCTTCAATTTAATTTATTCTATGTCACGCCAGTTTACAGCTAAGCCAGTGGCTGCCTTCTTGCAGTTTATCATGGTGTCTTCAAAAATTTTTATAGACAAAAAATCATTATAATTCATTTTATCTACTGCTAACTGGTCCTTTGTTTTGCAGTAATGGATTACATTGTAACAGAGTTTGTTGGAGTTATTTGGCAGATAGCTGCATCCAGATATGAAAAACTGCAAGTCAATAATACCCACTTTAATTGCAGAACTTTGTAGCAGCTTCATCATTGTTATTTTGGTTTTGATTCTGATCAGTACATGAGTCTAAGTCAGAATATACTTGTGGTCTTTTGCATTGTTTGTTATGTGCTGTTTTAGGCATGTAGTTGCTTCTTGTGACATCAAAGAACCTTCTGTTTCTGGCCTCATATACATAAACCCTTTGTTGTTATCAAAATCATCACAGCGAAAGTTGTATACATAAAATTTCAATTTATCACATGAATTTGATTTTGTTAGCTTTATGCTATGTACGGGTGTTACTAAGATGCAATGCTCACATAAAATCAGTATTGAGGATGCTAAATGTAATACTTGAGATTAAATACGAAGAAGCAAATGTCATGGAAATACAAGTAAGAAAATTGGAGTTAGTCGCTTTGTCCTCCGAAAGCTGAAACATAACATTCAGTTGCTCTGCAAAGAGTTGTCACCTATCCACGCAAGAATTAATGAAGCCAAATATTATGACCACAGAGGTTTTTATAATAAAAAGTAGAAATATTATAAACAATGGAGTTCATCAGTTTGGCCTCTGGGTGGCACAAATATCTCTTTGCTTTGGTCAATGTATCAGCTTTAGACCATCTGCTGATCAGATGTTCTCCTCTGTCTGGAATGATACAGTAGAGACCTGCATAACCCCCCCCCCCCCCCCCCATTCTCTCTCTCTCTCTCTCTCTCTCTCTCTCTCTCTCTCTCTCTCTCTCTCTCAAGATTGGTTAGTACCAGACTACTGGGGCCACAATATATGTTAAACACATACCAAATTGCAGTCTCCTCATTACTTCAAGGTACCTCTCCTCATGGGACCTTAAAGGAAGGTCTATATTACTTAAATGAGGCCCTTCTCTTACAACAGAACTCTCTTGGCCATCTTCCATTGTCAGTCTGTCTGTTGCAGCCTGAAAACAGAAATAGACAATAATTACAAAAATGTTATGCATAATAAAGAAATTTTTGATGACCACTACTTCTGTAGGCTTTTATTTTTAATGTTGCTACCCCACCAATAATCTACTACAAACGGAAACATTCTTGGTCATTATATTTCACTTGCAAGCAGTCATTCCTATCTTAAACACAGAAGTACCAAAGAAACTGGTATAGGAATGCGTATTCCAATACAGTGATACGTAAACACACAGAATACGCCACTGCGGTCGGCAACACTTACATAAAACAACAAGTGTCTGGTGCAGTTGTTAGATCGGTTACTGCTGCTACAATGGCAGGTTATCAGGATTTAAGTGAGTCTAAACGTGGTGTTACAGTTGGCACACAAGCGATCAGACACAGCATCTCTGAGGTAGTGATGAAGTGGGAATTTTTCCATACAATCCTTTTCACAAGTGTACTGTGAATATCAGGAATCCAAAACATCAAATCTCTGACATCACTGCGGCCGGAAAAAGATCCTGCAAGAATGGGACCAATGATGACTTAAGTCATTGAACGTGACAGAAATGCAACCCTTCCACAGATTGCTGCAGATTTCAATGCTGGGCCATTAACAAGTGTCAGCGTGTGAACCATTCAACGAAACACCATCAATATGGGATTTCAGAACCAAAGGCCCGCTCGTGTATCCATGATGACTGCACGACACAAAGCTTTACGCCTCACCTGGGCCCGTCAACACAGACACTGGATTATTGATGACTGGAAACATGTTGACTGGTCGGACGAGTCTAGTTTCAAATTGTATTGAGTGGATGGACATGTATGGGTATGGAGAAAACCTCATGAATCCATGGACCCTGCACACTGGTGGGGGACTGTTCCATGCTGGTAGAGGCTCTGTAATGGTATAGGGCATGTGCAGTTGGAGTGATATGGGAACCCTGATATGTCTAGATACGACTCAGGCAAGTAACATGTCTGATCACCTGCATCTATTCATATCCATTGTGCATTCTGATGGACTTGGGCAATTCTAGCAGGACAATGTGACACCCCATACATCCGAAATTGCTATGAGTGGCTCCAGGAACACTCTTCTGAGTTTAAACACTTCCACTGGCCACCCAGCTCCCCAGACATAAACATCATTGAGCTTATCTGGGATGCCTTGCAACGTACTGTTCAAAAAAGATCCCCACCCCTCGTACTCTTACAGATTTATGGGCAGCCCTGCAGGATTGATGGTGTTGGTTCCCTTCACACATTAGTTGAATCCATGCCACGTTGGGTTTCGGCACCGCATGCTTGCGGGGGTCTACACGATATTAGGCAGGTGTACCAGTATCTTTGGCTCTTCAGTGTAATTTGCTGTTCCACTGTGAATAAACTGCTAAGATATCCAAAGATGAACAAAACGGTAACGAAGACTGACATTTCAAATTTAAGTGGAGTCTGTGCAGAGTAATAATGTGGCTCACACTGTTAACGCAGAAGACTACTAAAACAATGTTTATAATCAGTTACAAGGAAAGCTTCAACACCTTGTCTATCTGTCAAATAAGACTAAGTACACTGTTTCAGATAGTATACTCGCAGAATAACATCCCTCTTCCTCCACATTCTTCTTCACTTGAAGGATTGTGGATTCTTTTAACCTACAAATGATGATAATAATAAAGCATTTGTATTCATTTTTTTACTTTTTTTGGAATCATTTCAGGCTGTGGCAGTTATTCTAAGATTTAGTTCAAATTCAATACTTCGGTATAAACATACCTTTCAACACTATCCGTGAGGTATATGATACCACAGCAAGGCAAAGCCACTGAAAAGGTGTCTTTATTGTGATTAAGTATTCAACGACAAAGAAAAATCATTTTTCCCCTCTTGTATCAAATTTTTTTAAGGTTCGAATTCAATTTTAGCTTCTCCAGTTTCACCCTAATATTCAGTAATAGCTTAGTCCATAATTTTCTATCCATTCTATTCCCTTCCCAGTGGAATTACATCTAGAGAATGGCAGCCAAAAAGTATTCTTTTTACTAACTTTTGCTGGTTAACTCTGCCAGCACCTGGTGAAAATTACCACATTATTTTCTTATAAATCTCGAAACTCATCAAGAAAAATTTACATTAGTAAGTAAAATACGTAGTATTAAAGGATGCACAACCAGAGACGGTATATTCACATGAGCGTTTATGCTCAGTACTTTGAGCTCAATTCATATTGAGACCAAATTTAAAACATATACATTTAAAAATCTTCGTGTGGTTTGGAGACTGCGTCCTAGGCTCAACAACGGCAACAAATGTTTCAATTTGTGTGTCATTTATAAGAATACTGTCATGAAGTGATTTATGCAAATATGTAGAACACAAGCTAATGTTTTTGTTATTAAATAGCCTACACAACGAAAATAAAAACCCATTTACATATTTATACTTTTGCACATTTAGCTGACTCACTTGGATTACAATAGTTTTCTACGATTAAATTTGTAATTAACCAAATGTATTATTAACTGAAGTCATGGTTGCTATTTATACTTTTTCAAACAATGGAAAATCCAGGTTGGAATGTCAGTGTGGTTTCAGCTCTCTGAGACTGCAGATGTGTGTGCAAGTTGCGTTTACAACGCGCGCGCGAGTGTGTGTGTGTGTGTGTGTGTGTGTGTGTGTGTGTAGTGCTCACAGAGGCCTTGATGGCTGAAAGCTTTAATTGTGTGAATCTTTTTGTTGTACCTATCGCGACTCAGCATCTCCGCTACATTGTTACTTATACTTTTTCAGTTGATGCTGGAGATTCATCACTCCAAAATATAAAACTACATGGTACAACATGAGATACTTCAAAGTCAGTCCTCCTCCTTCTCCTACATCCCTGTAATCCTCACAACACATATGTCCTTCTCAGTCTGTCCCATCTGTTCAACATCCCCAATCAATCCCTCCTTCCTTCTGACGGTAGTGCATAATCAAGTCCCACAGCTAGGAATAGTATTTTAACTTTTAAGTGTTTCTATCAGTAGTGCCTGGAATTTGGCCTCCAAAATGTAAGATCTGGCCAACCATTCTGTTAATTTGTATTAACAATTCTTTCAGCTGATTTTTCCCATTGATACTATTAATAACTTCAGACTGTCCTTAGCATGAATAGTGAGTAATCCAACCATATAACCATTTCAATTTTTAAGTAATGGAAAATCCAGGATAGAATGTATCTTATGGAAAGGATACTTGCTACTCAGCATATAGCTGAGATGCTGAGTCGCAGATATGTACAACAAAAAGACTGCCATAAAGTGAGCTTTTGGCCAACAAGGCCTTCAATGGAAATATACAAAACACACACACACACACACACACACACACACACACACACACACACAAAGCCATAGTTTCTGGCAGTTGAGGCCAGAATGTGAGCAGCAGAACATGATGGGAGAGGCAACTGGGCGATGGGGGTAAGAAGGAAGCTGGGGCATGAAGGTGGACGGTTAGCAGGGTAGGGGTGGGGGACGGAAAAGTGCTGCTTGTGGGAGCATACAGGGATGAGATGGAGAGAGGGTAGGGCAGCTGGCAGCTAGGTGCAGTCAGAAGGGAGAGGGCAGGCAGCGGAGGGGGTGGGGGTGGGGGAAATGGAAAGAGAGAAGTAAACGGACTGTGGGTGCATTGATGAAATAGAGGGCAACATAGTGCTGGAATGAGAACAGGAAAAGGGCTACATGGGTAAGGACAATGACTAACAGAGGTTGAGGCCTGGAGAGTTACGGGAACATAGGATACATTGCAGGGAGATTTCCCACCTGCGAAATTCAGGAAAGCTGGTGTTGGTGGGACAGATTCACATGGCACAGGATGTGAAACAGTCACTGAAATGAAGAACATCATGTTGGGCAGCATGCTCAGCAATGGGGTGGTCAAGTTGTTTCTTGGAAACAGTTTGTCAATGGCCATTCATTGGGACACATACCTTGCTGGTTGTTATGCCCATGTAGAATGCAGCACAGTGGTTGCAGCTTAGCTTGTAGATCACATGACTGGTTTCACAGGTAACCCTGCCTTTGATGTGATAGGTGATGCTTGTGATTGGACTGGAGTAGGTGGTAGTGGGAGTATGTATGGACTAGGTCTTTTATCTAATTCTATTACATGGATGTGAGCCATGAGGCAAGGGGCTGGGAGCAGGGGTTGTGTACAGATGGACGAGGATATTGTATAGGTTCAGTGTGCAGTGGAATATCACTGTGGGAGGGGAGGGAAGGATAATTAGTAGGACATTTTGTTGTGTTGGCAGAAGAGCCAACACCGTGTTACTAGAGGAGGCCGAAATGCACACGTTTTAGCTCACACAGGCTGGTGTGAGGAGGGAAGGACTATACTGACGTGAGGTCTGGAACATGACAAGGAATGAGAATGCAGAAAGCGAACGTAATTAGTTTGATACTTAACTTTAATCCATTAATGATGAACATTGCTCTTGAAGGTACATGATTCACAATATTATCTGTTCAATATGGAATAGGTCTTTTATCTAGTTCTATTACATGGATGTGAGATATGAGGCAAGGGGCTGGGAGCAGGGGTTGTGTACAGATGGACGAGGATATTGTATAGGTTCAGTGTGCAGTGGAATATCACTGTGGGAGGGGAGGGAAGGATAATTAGTAGGACATTTTGTTGTGTTGGCAGAAGAGCCAACACCGTGTTACTAGAGGAGGCCGAAATGCATACGTTTTAGCTCACACAGGCTGGTGTGAGGAGGGAAGGACTATACTGACGTGAGGTCTGGAACATGACAAGGAATGAGAATGCAGAAAGCGAACGTAATTAGTTTGATACTTAACTTTAATCCATTAATGATGAACATCGCTCTTGAAGGTACATGATTCACAATATTATCTGTTCAGATTATAGTAACTGAATATGGCGCCTTGCTACGTTGTAGCAAATGACGTAGCTGAAGGCTATGCTAAACTGTCGTCTCGGCAAATGAGAGCGTATGTAGACAGTGAACCATCGCTAGCAAAGTCAGCTGTCCAACTGGGGCGAGTGCTAGGGACCTGCCGTGTGGCGGCGCTCGGTCTGCAATCACTGATAGACTAATGGATCACAGCCGATTTAAAGGCTACCACCTAGCAAGTGTGGTGTCTGGCGGTGACACCACACATTTAGCAGTTCGGGGCACAATGAGAGGTAGCCGAAAACCTGCCAGAGACTGTGATTTAGCTGCTCCAGTCATGGGTGGCACTGAGTCACGAGGAGACCGCTCCTCTGTGGCTGGATGGTGGGATGTTGGGAGGTGGTGGGTGACTGGAGAGATAAGCCATGGGAGATCTGTTTGTGTAAAAGTGAGACCTGCAGTATATTGCCACTGCAGACGCAACAGCCAGGCTGTTGGAAGGGACTTCTTGGTATAGAATGGGTGGCAGCTGCCAGAGTGATGGTACTGCTGGTGGTCGGTGAGTCTGATATGGACGGAGGTACTGATGTAGCCGTCTTTGAGGTGAAAGTCAACATCAGGAAGGAGGCTTGCTGGGTTGAGTAGGACAAAGTGAAGTTAATGGGGGAGAAGCTGTTGAGGTTCTGGGCAAATGTGGATAGAGTGGCCTCACCCTTGATCCAGATCACGAAGATTTCATCAATGAATCTGAACCAGGTGAGTGGTTTGGGATTCTGGGTGTTTAGGGAGGATTCTTCTAGCGAGCCCACAGGATAGTGCCATGCAGGTCCCCATAGCCGTACCCCAGATCTGTTTGTTCAATAGCAGTAAGGCCATGGGCATTAGGAATGTGAATGTAAAGGGAGGTGGCATCAATAGTGAGATGCTGCGTAGCATATGGTAAACGAACAGGAGTTGTGAAAAGTCGGTGGGGGAAATGGTTGGTATCTTTTATATAGGAGGGTAGTTTGCAGGTAATATGGTGTTGGCTTACGAGATCTGAGATTCACTTGGTCCCACTCAACACAACAACCCACCTTCCTCGATGGTTGGTTGGTTCAAACGGAGAGGGGACTAAATAGCAAGGTCACCGGTCCCATTGGGTTAGGGAAGGATGGGGAAGGAAGTCGGCTGTGCCCTTTCACACGAACCATCCCAGTATTTATATGAAGTGATTTAGGGAAATCACGGAAAACCTTAATCAGAATGGCCAGATGTGTGGTTGAACCACTGTCCTCCCAATTGTGAATCCAGTGTGCTAACCAATGCCACCTCACTCAGTAAATTCCTCAATGTTGACCTCTGCCTCAGAGATGGCTACATCAGTACCTCCAGTCATATCAAGCCTATCAACCACCAACATCTCTTTCACTGTGACAGCTGCCACCAAGAATTCTCTGCCATACAGCTTAGCCACCTGTGACCATCGCATCTGCAGTGACAATCAATCCCTCTTGAAGTATACCAAAGGTCTCACTGCGGCTTTCACAGACAGTAATTACCCTCCAAACCTTGTACAAAAACATATCTCCTGTGCCTTATTTCTCCAGTCACCCACTACCTCCCAAAGTCCCACTGTGCACCCACAGAGGAGCAGTCTCCTCGTGACTCAATACCACCCAGGACTGGAGCAACTAAATCACATTCTCCACCAGAATTTCAAATAGCTCGTGTTGTGCCCCAAAATGAGAGATGTCCTACCCACTATCCATCCCACCCCTCCCACAGTGGAATTCCGCCACCCACTGAACCCACACAGTATCCTCGTCCATTTGTACACAAGCCCTGCTCTCAACCCCTTGCCTCATGGCTCATATCCACGTAATACACCTAGATGCAAGACCTGTCCAATACACCCCCACCACCACCACCTACTCCAGTCCAGTCACAAGCATCGCCTATCCCATTAAAGACAGGGCTGTGAGTGAAACAAGTCAGGTGATTTACAAGCTAAGCTGCAACCACTATGTGGGCATGACAACCAACAAGGTCTGCACGAATGCCCACTGACAATCTATGGCCAAGAAACAGTTGGACCACCCCATTACTGAGCACACTGCCCAACACGGCGTTCTTCATTTCAATAACTGCTCCACAGCCTGTGCCATCTAGATTCTTTCCAGCGACACCAGCTTTTCTGAATCACACAGGTGGGAACTCTTCCCCCAAAATATCCTACATTCCTGTAACCCTCCTGGTCTCAACCTCCTTTAGTCACTGTCCTTATCCATCTACCCTTCCCTGTTCATGGGAACAGGGAAGCACTATATTGCCCTCTATTCCACCACCCTGCTCACTGTGTTATTACTTCCCTTTTTTTCTGCTACCTCTCCCCCTAACCTTCCGACTGCACCTACCCTCCCTCCACCGCATTCCTGTATGCTCCACAAGTTGCATTTTACATCCCTAACCCTCACCCTGCTATCCTTCCCCCTCCCTGCCCCCGCCTCCTCCTTACCCCATTGTCCAGTTGGCTCTCCCACCATAAACTGCTGCTCACGGTCTGGCCTTAACAGTCGGACACTGTGTGTGTGTGTGTGTGTGTGTGTGTGTGTGTGTGTGTGTGTGTGTGTGTGTGTGTGTGTGTGTAGGTTCGTAGGTTTTGTCTATTTCCTATCTGTGTCTCAGAATCTCCATTTTAACTATCACATCTTTTATCAGTTACACTCTTCAAAGAAATGTGTGCTAAAAATACATCTGATATGGGACAAAACGTTCAGCATTGCCACCTGCATGCATGACTGAAGGGGTTGTAGATAAAATGAAGCAAGAGTTTTGTCTCAGAAGTTGTTGATCATTCAACAGTGCTTAAGACTGTGACATTACTTTAAAGGACAACTATGCAAATCCAAATCATAAATCAAAGACTGATGACATCAAGTAATCTAAAACATTCATTCCTTAGAAACATATATGACGACGAAAATTGTATGTATGATCAACAGTGGCATACCTGTACAATATTGGCAGTTTCTTGAATGTCTGGAATTAAAAGTGCAAGACCTTCATCCTGTTCAACTTCTTCCTGCAGTTTTGCGTTACTTCGAGATTTTCCATTACCTTTTGATTTATTGAGCCTATAAAATATAAAAAGATTGAAAATGTAAATCAAACAGTAGTTAAAGAAACAATACGCGGCAAAAATATCACAAGAGAGAGATGACAATCTACAAAGCAGGTGACTCTGAAACAACCCTCAAAGCAGGTGTCTCACAAGATAAATTACATATTAAATCCATCACTTTCATACAGTCCTGAGAGAAGTTTACAGTGTCTCCTAATATTACAGTATTTGTAGTGTCCTAGTTGGGTCAAGCAAAGGATGTCTCCCCTTGTTCCTACCATATACAAGGACATCTATACTATACGGAGAGGGAAGTGGGTGCAACTTTAATTACCCTTGCAAGAAACTTCTCTCGATTTCACAGACAAGTTTCAGTTGTTTCATAGCAGCATCCACAGAGAAATATTTGACTTCAACTGTTCATAAAGATATGTTTAACTGAATAAAACTAAAAGGTATTATCATATTAATCCTGAATATCACAGATTGTGCACCAAAATATGTAAGGTTGAGAAGCCAGTAACCAGTAAAACCAGAAATAAAGTGAATATTATAAATATTATATACAAATCTTAATGGAAGCAGTGATTGTAATAGCATTAAGAACGACTATAATTGAACTACACAATGTTTATTACCTTTGTCAACAGTAGCATAATAAGCAAATGTTGAAAATGTTGGCAAAAATGTGGAAGGTATTAGGAATTCCCTTATAAGACCGAAATTTATAAGAACACTATCTCAGAGGGACCATTACATTTTACACAGAATATATAACTGACTTCACTCCTTTACATTGATCTGTGTTACCTGAGCACAGGCATTACATGAAAATAATGGTTTATCCAATATGAACTATAATAAATCATGCTTTGTGGAACATTGACACTATCAATATTTTTGAGATTTCAGCAATGTAATCACAGATTTAATTGGAAAGAAGATAGTTTAAAAATAAATGGTACATAGGTGTCACCACTGAATAAACTTCAACTGTCACATAACTAAATGGGAAAACAAAAATTGACCAACAATCAAACTACAGCACCTGTATTATAAAGGAAGCTAAGAGCTATGATAGCCCACCAGTCTTTGTCAATAGTTGTTAAATGTGTCAATAAAATGTTGTGCAGTACGAAGCAACACACCTGAAAAATTATTCTTTCAATAACAGTTCAATCTACAGTCTTAAGAGCATTAAGTTGGTTATAGTTTCCCACATTTGACAAACAATAAATTATTCGCTACTTACAAGATAGGAAAGGAATCATTGCACAACAGATCTTAAAAACAAAAGAACCACTATTACTTCATCAATCATACATAAATAGATGCCACTAATTTCTTCCACATTTGTAAACTTGCTTTTTTTCCATGTATGGCAAATGTTTTATTTAGTAGCTCATTCATAAATTAATGATAAAATAAGAGAGCAGTTACTAACTTCAGACGAGAGGCATATGTGTCAACACAAGTACGCATCTTGGTAAGGAGGCAGACGACAGAGAGGTCATCATGCTGTCCGCCATCATGCGGCAGTAGCAGTGTCACCAGCTGAGGGCTCAGGGCCATGGCACGCAGAAGCTGTAGCACTGCACGGTACAACGGAATATGTCGCGCCATGTCCAACACTGAAACATATTAAAAACCATTTATAGGTAGCTGAACATCAGCAACAATAACAATGCTCAATCCCAACACTATCACAAAAAATACCTATACCATTTGTCATACGATGCACATAATCCACACACACCAAGTTCGATAACTCTTCACTCATTACCACAAGGATATTGGAATTTTAATAACATAACCAACACAGCAGGAGAAATTTTCCTTGATGGTCTCCACACCAATGCCCTAGCAATGTATTTGGCAGAACCAGACACTTACTCGCTCGCAAAGTAAAGGGAGGGGGCACTGGTGCATTACTTCATAAAATTCTTGTTTCACACAACTGTGTCGAGGCATAAATAATGAAAATGTTCTCGGATTGAAAGTCCAATTACTTGGTGGGGGTGTCTCCTTACACTGTTCTGTATGGAGATTTAAATATTTACTGTACTGTAACTATGGCCCTAATATTTGCCTTTTCATGTACATTTTGCCATTGGGAAAAGGAAGACAGTAGCTTAAGTTGCATCAACATGTATGCCCCCCCCCCCCTTTCCCGTTGCACGCACGCAGACAGAAAGAGAGAGAGAGAGAGAGAGAGAGAGAGAGAGAGAGAGATGTGCTTGGATGGCTCAGCTGATAGAGTATTGCTGCAAAAAGCTGAAATATAAGATGATGTAAATACACTCCTGGAAATGGAAAAAAGAACACATTGACACCGGTGTGTCAGACCCACCATACTTGCTCCAGACACTGAGAGAGGGCTGTACAAGCAATGATCACACGCACTGCACAGCGGACACACCAGGAACCGCGTTGTTGGCCGTCGAATGGCGCTAGCTGCGCAGCATTTGTGCACCGCCGCCGTCAGTGTCAGCCAGTTTGCCGTGGCATACGGAGCTCCATCGCAGTCTTTAACACTGGTAGCATGCCGCGACAGCGTGGACGTGAACCGTATGTGCAGTTTACGGACTTTGAGCGAGGGTATATAGTGGGCATGCGGGAGGCCGGGTGGTCGTACCGCCGAATTGCTCAACACGTGGGGCGTGAGGTCTCCACAGTACATCGATGTTGTCGCCAGTGGTCGGCGGAAGGTGCACGTGCCCGTCGACCTGGGACCGGACCGCAGCGACGCACGGATGCACGCCAAGACCGTAGGATCCTACGCAGTGCCGTAGGGGACCGCACCGCCATTTCCCAGCAAATTAGGGACACTGTTGCTCCTGTGGTATCGGCGAGGACCATTCGCAACCGTCTCCATGAAGCTGGGCTACGGTCCCGCACACCGTTAGGCCGTCTTCCGCTCACGCCCCAACATCGTGCAGCCCACCTCCAGTGGTGTCGCCACAGGCGTGAATGGAGGGACGAATGGAGACGTGTCGTCTTCAGCGATGAGAGTCGCTTCTGCCTTGGTGCCAATGATGGTCGTATGCATGTTTGTCGCCGTGCAGGTGAGCGCCACAATCAGGACTGCATACGACCGAGGCACACAGGGCCAACACCCGGCATCATGGTGTGGGGAGCGATCTCCTACACTGGCCGTACACCACTGGTGATCGTCGAGGGGACACTGAATAGTGCACGGTACATCGAAACCGTCATCGAACCCATCGTTCTACCATTCCTAGACCGGCAAGGGAACTTGCTGTTCCAACAGGACAATGCACGTCCGCATGTATCCCGTGCCACCCAACGTGCTCTAGAAGGTGTAAATCAACTACCCTGGCCAGCAAGATCTCCGGATCTGTCCCCCATTGAGCATGTTTGGGACTGGATGAAGCGTCGTCTCACGCGGTCTGCACGTCCAGCACGAACGCTGGTCCAACTGAGGCGCCAGGTGGAAATGGCATGGCAAGCCGTTCCACAGGACTACATCCAGCATCTCTACGATCGTCTCCATGGGAGAATAACAGCCTGCATTGCTGCGAAAGGTGGATATACACTGTACTAGTGCCGACATTGTGCATGCTCTGTTGCCTGTGTCTATGTGCCTGTGGTTCTGTCAGTGTGATCATGTGATGTATCTGACCCCAGGAATGTGTCAATAAAGTTTCCCCTTCCTGGGACAATGAATTCACGGTGTTCTTATTTCAATTTCCAGGAGTGTATAATGAAAAATCAACAATTTCTCAGTAGTCATACTAAACCAATGAGTACTACACTTCACAGCCCCTCCCCCCGTACCAACACTGTACCAGGTGTCTCAAAAAGAATATTGGAGTTTTAAGGCTTTGTAGCATTTATTACATGCAACTTACAGTTATAAATAATACAGCAACTGAAAGAGGAACTCAAACAGTTTTGTTCATATATATCTGTGTGCACATACTATTTCCTGTATCTTCTGTTAAAAAGGGCTAAGCATACAGATGGACACAAGTGAAAAGAAACCTTTTTGTGTTTTACAGTTTACAAGGACTGAATCTGATGTTACAATGCAATGTGGAAATGCCATTACACACAATGTGCACATCTTAGGATCAGCAAATCCCCATGAGATGGTAAGCTGCAACTGGATTGGCCACAAGGGACCGAATGACCATGCTTTGCATGGTCTCCATGTTCATCCAGTCTGACACCATATAATGTTTACCTTTGGGGGTTTCATAAAGTATCACGCATATGTGCCTCTGCTACCAGCTGGTCTACCAGACTTCAGAAACACTGAATGAAGTAGTTTCTGCATCAATTACACCAGACACACTGATCAAGGTTTGAGAAGACCTTGCTTACTGACTCAATGTTTACCTTGTACAGGGAAACTGTTTTAGTTACTCTTTCATTTGATATATTATTTATAACTGTAAGTTAACTCTTATAGTGCCAAATACGATCTAATTGGATTGCGTGGTATGTGTAAAAAGTGCCAGGTACGATCTAATCATACTGCCATTTTTGCACATTTTTCTTTCAAAGTAAGCACAGATCGTGGTTTATCGATGTCGTGAAGACAAATGAAGGTCGAAAGATAGTCGTCAAGTACTTCGTTTCGATTGTCGATGCCAATAATTGATATTTTCAAGTTCCAAACACAAGGTTGTTTTTTATTCGTTTTGAAAGTAATATGGCGCCGCCAAGCAAGAAGTCTCATTTGAATGTGATATATACCGCAGAAAGTAGTGAACGATTTTACAGGTTTTTCAGACAGTGGATCAATTTGCTGAAATAGGAAGTGTGGAGTTGGACAATACTGCTCCTCATCACTTCACGTTTTTGGAACTACCAGGCCCCAAACATGTACCAATAAATGCTGCGCCAATTGATTTTATTAGCTTTGGGTATCCTACTTCAGTACCAGAAATGAGGGCTTTTGTGGCAGTAATACTAAATATGGGACTCATAAAGAAATCGACAATTTTTAGTTACTGGTCCACAGACGAAAATATGGGAACTCCATGGTTTTCCCGAATGTTTTGCTCCCAAAATTTTTCCACTTGACAGACAATACGAAATTACACGCTCCTGGGCATCCAGCGTAGGACCCCACTGCAAAGTTTGATATTATGCTGAACATTGCCAATAATGTGTTTCGTCACCATTATATGCCTCATCAACAGCTGAGTGTTGACGAAAGTCTTGTTGTCTGTAAAACTCATTCTCAATTCCTCCAGTATCTCCCTAATAAACATCACCACAGACGGGGTGTAATGTTCTGGATGCTATACGATTCTGTGGTGAACTACTGCCTTGGATTTTATGTGTACTGTGGAGCAAGATGTGAAGCTGACAAAGTGGAGGTAAAAGAGCACGGATTAGGCCATGTAGTTATTACAAAATTATTTGCTCTTGGTAATTACATGAACAAGGGGTACCACATTTTCTGTGACATTTTTTCACGTCAATTCCAGTAGTGGAAAAACTGTATTCCATGGGGGCCTTCCTCACTGGCACAATACGGAGGAATAGAAAATTTCTCCCACCTAATCTTCATTCCAAATTTAACATTGGGCAGGTCAATTTCTTTAGAAAGGTCTTTGTGCTTCTCTGGGGCTTCAGGGAAAAGAAGTCACAGAAAAATCCAGTTCTGTTGATCAGTTCCTCCTCTACTACAACAGTGTCAGAGAGAAGTATTTTCAAATGACAACCTTTGAAGAAATGAAGAAACTTGATGTCATATTTCAATATAATAAATACATGGGAGGGATTGATTCCTCAGATATGATGACGTACTGTTATCTGGATGAGAGGAAGACTGTGAAATTATGGAAGAAAGTAGTTTGCAGCATAACTGGCAGAATGTTTCTGAATGCTTACATTCTTTATAAAGAAAATCTACCTTTGTCCGAGAAACCACTCACATGAAATTTTCCTGGCAGATCATTCTGAACCACTCACATGCATGAAATTCAACAGCAAAATCATCTGTACATTGTCCCAGGAGTGATTCAAGATACAAAACTTAGCACCCCCAACAGTGCATGGTGTAGATATACTACCGGGAAAGAAGGAGTGAGCCTGTGTTGTGTGCTCTACAAAAGATACAAAGCGACGATCAAGAACAATGTGAGTACTCTGTAAGAAGGGATTACATCCCAAATGTGTTGGTCAACATTTGTGTGTCAATAAATGATCCTAAAACTTAATTGGTACTATGTTATTTTCTGTTGGAACTAGTGACAAAATTATAGATGTTTTGCCCATTTTTCACATCAGTTTTTTCAGGGTGCATTGTTTTCTAAAATATGTGACAGAAACACACAAACAAATATTATATCGTTCAGAATACAATGTACAGTGATAATATGAACACAAATTTTAAGTTCAATTATATTACATGAGGCTAAATATGAATTAAAACCAAAGTTTTAATTTTTTCTGTAAAAAACTCTAATACAAATATTGTTTTCTTTAGAAGTATGAGGCTTAATAGTGTACTCTGCTCATATTCCTGTAGCTGAAGGTACTAGCTATAAAAGAAAAAAAAATTAAGGTCCTGTGCCAAACAGTTCAGAATGTATGGTAAGTTTAACAAACTTCTGCAATTCACTACAAAATCTCCTGGCACTTTTCAGCTGATACCTTGAAAATCGCATGGCACCAAAAGGGTTAATGTAATAAATCTAGAAAGCCTTAAAACCCTGATATTCATTTTAAAACACTATGTACTCAAAAAGCACTATGCGCTTGGGCCATCATTTTGTTTTGTACTTATTTACAAATGTGGCACATTTCATTGTGTTTCAATATTGGACAAATTATTGAAGCCACACAATTACATTTGTTTACACACATTGCTCTTGACTTTTTTGTTGGTGTATTAAAGTACACAGTTAATAGTGCACAGTTATTTTCCAAAACGAGAAATATACTTCTGAGTATGAAGTATTTATTGCTCTCCTTCCCAACATGATGTTTAGTATTACTTTTGTGCTGTCATTCATATATTGTTAATAACAGGACATTTACACTTACAGAACTTCATACTTCTATAATATCTGAAATAAGAGAATTTATATCTTTAGCAAAACTTTCGTGACATCTATCTACTATAAAAATAAAAACAATAATCAAATAAAACAACAGATAAAGATCCAAGAGAAAAATAAATTTGTCACTGCAAATAATTAGTCATAGGTTATAACTGTAACCTGAATCATTCCTCAGATACGCAGAGACTGCTGGCAAGAGACAAGACTGCTTGAGGAGGTCGTAGAACACCCGAGGTAGTTGTGGCTGTTCCTTTGTACCCCCAATTCTGCCATCACCTTGGTCCTCATCTTCATCTTCATCATCATCATCGTCATCATCATCATCATCATCATCGTCGTCATCTTTACTGGATAAGGATGTTGGAGCTTGACCACCAGGATTGATATAACTTGAGAAGACCTGTTTGATAGGTAAGATTTAAATAAACCAAAAAATGTAGTGCAATATCAGAATGGCATTGCTCATGAAGTAACTAAAATATACTACCATGTCTAGTTGCAAAACTGATTTATAAAAAATCTATTTAAGCAAATTACCAAATTATAAAATATTAAGTTTCATGTCAATTATTTTTAATTTAAAACAGAAGCAAGTTGACTGCAGATTGCCATCAAACTATCTCCTATCTGACTGAAATTTTGCACAGATGTCCCTTAGAGACCAAAACTATGCTGGGCAAAATTTCAGCTCAAGATATAAAAAGTTCTTTCTTTGACAAGGCTTTGAGAATAGGGATGCAAAATGTCTTGCAATCTCGGTGACAGTTTTGGCCAAATTTATAATGAATTACAACTGAAAATATGACAAATAATGCAAGAGAGATCTTTAATCTATGCACAACTTTCTGTACTAACCCAACATTAAAATTTCAGTGCTATGTCATTTACCATTTTAAAGAGAGCAAACAATCTTCTGTGCCAATTTGTAGCTAGCAGAGAGAGAGAGAGAGAGAGAGAGAGAGAGAGAGAGAGACCCGACATTCCAAATCAGAAATCAGATATGAAACAGTCTCCAACTTCCACCTACCCACAAATTGCTAGAAATTGTTTGTGAAAAAATTCTGAGTCCACTGAGGTGGGTAATGGACACTGTAAATGAGGTATTTGCAGACCTTCTGGAACCACATTCAGTGACGTTCACCCAAAAACAGAAATTTTCACTTTGCCCTCACAACTGAAACTAAGCTGCCCTGCTTCAACATGACTTAAAGGACTAGTCAGTTTATATATAGTAATCTGCTCACCACAAAACCAACAGTACGCCTGCCTTGAGCAGAATTGGAAAAATATGTGGCATCTTTTGCATTAATCTGGGTGTATATGTGGATAAGAAAAAAAAAATTTCTCAGATTTTTCTTGGATTACCCGGTTACAAATACACTTTCTCATGTGAAAATAAACTTTTTCCTGGATGAAAGTACATTTTTCCCATGTTAAGTGGCGATATACTATCCCTCAGGGCTGTAAAATTTATCAATCATTTGAATGCTGAAGGATTTATACACCAGCACAGAACTTTCTGGTACTTTAGGAAATGCATCCCAGTAAAAAACCCGCATTTTGTAAAGATCTTTGATGTGCAGCAACACACACACTGTATATTGTTTCTTACTACAAAAGTGTAAACACTAATTCCAATAATTACCATTACACCATGGTGGCTTCTGAAACATTGAAAGTGAGAATGCAACGCTCTTTTTTCATCCATTCATGTGATCTCACTGATGACAACAGATATTCAGAGCATATGAAACGTATGTAGTCAGCCAATAGCAGCATCGCTGCTAAGTAGCGCTAACACAAATAGAAAACGTTAATGATTTAAAATCACCAGATAGCAGAGATGCTGAATCACAGATAGGCACAACAAAAAGTGTCAACCAGGTAAGCTTTCAGCCAAAAAGATGTTCATCAGAAATAGATGACACACACACACACACACACACACACACACACACACACACACACACCTATTTCACGTAAAAGGAAATAAACTCTGAAAGCAATGCTTCTAAAAACAACCATTCGCAGTATTTTCTCATGAGCTGTTACAAATGTTGTGACATTACATCCATCGTGTGTGTGTGTGTGTGTGTGTGTGTGTGTGTGGTCTATTTCTGATGAACGCCTTTTTTTGCCAAAAGTTGACTTGGTGACAGTCTTTGTGTTATGCCTATCTGCGACTCAGCATCTCCGCTATACATACGGTGACTAGCAGCTATTCTTTTCATAACACTATCATGTTCCTTCCTGGATTTTCCAGTGTTTAATTCTTTTTAAATTAATATACATACAGTATAGCCACATCAAAAGCTAAGCTTTCACATATCATACCGATTATCAACAATTTCTGCTGTTTTTACCGAGGGTGTTGTAAGGCATAATCCCAAGAGCACCAGCTTAAATTGCAGCAGCTGAATATTTCTCATAAGCATAATTATAAATTTCATTGCTCTGTACTGGATGTTTTGGTAGGTTACCTGGCTGAATACGTGTTCTGTCGAGCACTTTGATTTTTCCCATAGAAAACAGCCAGTTACTTTCATGGCAAACCACCCCCCCTTTTTTCTTTTTGAAAGATCACTATACTTTTTGCCATTATTATTGCAAAATATGTAATCTCAAATAAATACGAAAAACTAACCATGAAATTCAGTCTTTCTTTCTTTCTTTCTTTCTTTCTTTTTTTTTTTTTTTTTTTAAGCCTGTGTTACCTTATTAAGATATATCAAACACAAATTCGCCAGAAAATTTTAAATAATGTCATAAATGGCTGGTCTTCTGGGCCCAAAATTTTTCTAAGTGGTTGATCCGCATTGTTTAGTTTTGAATGCGAGTCTAATGCTCCAAGATCTAAGGAATTCTTCACACATTCTCGTATCTAACATAAATAATCTTGCATAAAAGGAAATAAACTCTGAAAGTAATGCTTCTAAAAACAATCACTCGCAATATTTTCTCATGACCTGTTAGAAAGGTAAACAGTTGTGACGTCACATTCCTTGAAATGAGGTCCAGAAGAAAGATGCATTGAAAGCAGTTTGTTGTTCCAAAGTAGTGCATAGTCTGACACATTTTGCTGTCAGCAGATGTTTGTGTGCCCTGTGTTACGTTGTTGTGCATTTTCTTTGCAACTTAAGTTTTACTTTGGTGTTAATCTCTTGTTTATGATTTATTGCTGCAGTACTATTCTGCAGTAACAGACTAAAGTAAAATTTTTGATTATAATATCAGTTCTTACCAATTAAAATTACAAAAATTTAACTGAAAAGTACAATAATGAAAAATTACTGGAATTATAAGACATTCCCAAGCTTTTCACGGATTTATCTTGGAAGAAAAAAAATTCCCAAGTTTTTCCTGGATTTCCTGGGGTGTGTACACCCTGACTAACTTATGATAGCGACAAAAGCATGGTTCTTAGTCAAATTTGGGGGAGGGGGGGGGGGGGGGGGAATCCCCGAGAATTATAGGTATGATAAGGGAGATGGTCTCAGGAAGCTCCTGATAAATTAATGCTGAGTAGGGGAGGGAGGGGGCCAGTAAACCACAATAATGACTTTTCTTTCCTGTCAGCCGAGCAACATACCAGCCATTAGCGGTAGTTTAAATGCAGTTTTTAAACATCAATAACTTATATGAAATAATAATCATATTATTAACACACTTTGAAATATTAAGTATTATAAAATTTTTGATTTATAAAACTCAATGTGCTACAGAAGAATGCTGAAGATTAGATGGGTAGATCACATAACTAACGAGGAAGTATTGAATAGGATTGGGGAGAAGAAAAGTTTGTGGCACAACTTGACCAGAAGAAGGGATCGGTTGGTAGGACATGTTCTGAGGCATCAAGGGATCACCAATTTAGTATTGGATGGCAGCGTGGAGGGTAAAAACCGTAGAGGGAGACCAAGAGATGAATATACTAAGCAGATTCAGAAGGATGTAGGTTGCAGTAAGTACTGGGAGATGAAGAAGCTTGCACAGGATAGAGTAGCATGGAGAGCTGCATCAAACCAGTCTCAGGACTGAAGACCACAACAACAACAACAACAACAACAAAACTCAATGAAATTAAATTTCAGTTCTATGTTAAAAATGGATAATTCCTTGAGATTTTATGAGATTCTTGAAATTCACTTATTTTTTCAGGTAAAACGTAATTCCCTGAAAATTTAATGGCTCACTGCTGCTCTGCACTTCTCACATCCAACAAAGCCTGTTCACTAGTGCTAAAATAAATTATTTAATTTTATTTATTCTTCATGATTACAGTCTATTATCTGAAAATCTAAAATACGCCACACAAATCACATTCTCTTGGACAGTAATAAATTATGTGTTAACTATCTAGTTCTGATAATTTTTTTCAAGAAAGAAAAAACTATAACTGCTTCTACTACTACTACAAATCTACAATGAAACCCTTAACCATTTACCCAACTACTAATACTACTAGAAGAACTACAGTATTTGTTCTCCATTCATTTATTTTAGTGCATATAACTTGTAGATGGTTGTTTCTGCTACTGGAATCCACCCTGATACTACCCATCGGAAGTCACTGTCTGCTGGATTTCCTGGGCACAGGGCAGCACGTCAGCAGCATTTTCCCCCAACAGCACATAATTCCACCCACCATCAGTTACGTCTTAAAGTCCACACTTCCACGATCACTTGCACCAACGCAACATAGATTCTTGCGACAGTATTTCATTCGGTGGTCACTGGCATCTGTTATCTTTACTCCACCTGCAGAGTATGCTGTCTAGCCTGGACAGCAGCATGCTGACTTATGGATGAATGCCTCGTGAAGTCTTCCTTATTCTGCCTGGATACTACGGCTGCAGTATCGTCCAAGATGCACCAGTTTGACTCCCTCCTTAGTGCTGCTTTGGGATCCAACATCCTTAATACCTGATGTCCATTACCCACTTCATTGTCGTAGAGTGTGCAGTCCCACAATGTGTGTTCTGGTGAGCCCACACTACCGCAGGCATTGTTATCATTCATCTGTCTGCTGATTTTGTATAAGTATGTGGCATAAGGGCCACGGCCAGTGACATTACGTATCAATCCCCTCGGTGGGTTAAGAAATCTCATTTTTTTTATCTCTTCTTGATATTAAGGAGAAATTCATATGTTCTAGTGCTTGTGCCTGAAATGCCCCACAGTTGTAAAATGTGATCTTTTATTGCCTTTTTCGAATTGGCCTCAATTCCAAGGATCCTTTATACTTCCATTTGATTGCCTTTCTTTAACCAGTAAAATGCTGCCCTTTTCTTAATTTCCAAGTCCAGCAAGCATACTCCTAGAATTACTAACGAAGCATCATTTGGGGTAGTCCAGTATGCGCTCGTTAATCTTAAAAACACTGCTAAAATTAACTGCCAGATGTTTTTCTTTAATCCCAGAAATACGTCCACAATGAAACTTTCACTCACCTGAAGAGTGAAACTTCCAGCCACATTAAATCTTTGTCCCAAATTCAAACACAGAACATTGCATTCCAGGGAAATGCTCTTATTGATTAAGCAAGGGTAGTTTCTGGGTTTGTGTGCTGGTTTGGCACACAATTTTAATCAGACATTAAGTTCCAACTCAATCGTCATTCAGTGAGAGACACAGAGAGAGAATGAATTATAAATGTATAACATTCTACATACTAATAAACCATACTTTATGAAAACACTAGCAAACAGGAAGTTTTCAGCATTAATATAAAAAGAAAAGTAATTTGTTTCATACTGAACAACAGAGAAAATGAATACAAAATGCTCAGTAGCCATTTTTGTTTACCCCCCTCCCCCATGCACAATTTATTTACCTGCAGTAACACAGTGACATGTTCCTCTTCGCTCCGCTGGCGCAGGAGAGCTTGTTCAACATTCCATGACTGTGCAGTGCTCCCTGTTCCAAATCCTGTTCCCTTTGCCCAATACAAGTGAGATTTGTCATCAGACTTCCCTCCACGAACATGGGTTTCACCACCAGTTGCTGAAGCTTTTGTTGCTGCTAACACCAACTACAAAAAGATAACAATACAGCAGTAGAAAAATGTTCACTAATTTAAATTAATAAGTGCAAATATGAAATCAATCAAAAGGCAATTACACTGTGACAAGGCAGTGTGGACCAAAATACTCAGTAAATATCTCTAAACAGCCTTTGAAATTTTGTCAGTGGTTTTCAGGTTCACCCCGTACATGTAATACTCCTAAGACACTTGAGTTCATACCACAACAGGAGTGTGCTGTATATTAACTGCAAAATGTTCCTTCTACTACATGCATAGTAAAATTTCACAATGAATGATGGAGACATAAGAATGTTGTCAGCTGTTATGAACTGGTGAATGGAGACCAAGTCTTGCACTATCAAGCAATTGGGATGAGTTTGTGTGATTGCAAAGGTGAAAAGATCACATGGAAAGAGAGAACAGAAAAAACTGCACTGTCTCCCTATCACAAAAGATAATTGATCAACATATTTACAAACTGAACACTACCAGGCTTACAAGAGAAAATTATTCCAGGAGTGCTAGTCCCACAAGGTATGCAGCAGAAATTTTGTTAAGTATCTGTGCAATATACTTTCTTTCAGAAGTGTTAGTCCCATAAGTTATACAGAACTTCTGTGAAGTTTTGAAAGGTACGAAAGCTATACTAGCAGAAGTAAAGCTATGAGGGCAGGTCACACTTGCAAACCTGTCAGTGGAGCACTTCCCTGTGAAAGACAGAGGTCTTGGGTTCATTTCCTAGTTTGGAACAGAGCTTTAATTGGACAAGATGCCTCAGTGTCATTTTCGTATGAAAGGAGAGACTGTTACTGTAGGGCTTCTCGAGACAGTTACTGTAGGATTTCTCCAGAAGGTGAAGGATCTCACATTTATGTCAGAAGAGGAACACAGTTTAAACTGAGACACAAACCCTGCACAGCCACTGAAGACAACAATTTGAGATAGCTGCTAATGAATTAAAAAGGCTAACAAGTCCAAATCATCTTGTGTGGGTACTGATCATGTAGTGGTAGCATGAATACCTTTTTCAATAAACTGACCAAAATTAAACACAAGTCTCAACAATAAAATCAGTATAATTTTTTTATGGAGACAAACACACATAAAGAGTTACAGATGAACTGAATAGCACCCTCAAACACCTTTCGCTGTTTGCAGTGCAACAAGGGTAACAAAACGTCTTGTGGCCACATATATGGGTAAGAAAAAGTGTGATGTAGCTGTAAGCAGACTGGAGAAAAATTAATTTGTGTAAAGAATACAGGCAACAACTATTATTTATTTTTTTGTGAGTAACAAAAATATTTATTCCAAATATTATTTATTTGCATGAATAAAAACAGTCATTATTACCTGTGAATAACTAGTGATACAAATAATATATAAATTAAAAATCCAGAGACATTTTTTGCTACGGTTGTCATTTATTAAACAAATGTACTTTTTGTTGTTTCAAATTAGTTTTCAGACCAACTCTCTCTTGGCATAATATGTTCTCCACATGCAAAGAAGAGAATGGTGTGTTATATCTACCAACATCACCTTTATTTCAGGACACCAATACAGGACTTTCAAATCATGATCTTCTTCATTTAAAAATGAGATTCAATTTTGCTCCATCTTTCGGCAAATAACTCTGCTGTGATTCCACATTAGCTACACCTCCCAAATTGCATTCAAAGATGAAAAAAATAAATTTTCTTTTTCCGTCATACATCACTTGAAACTCTTGAGCTGATTTCTTCAACATTTCTTTGGCTATTATATGTCTTGGTCACGGACAGCAATAATGACAAACTATTTGTTTTTATTGCGTGTAAAACACTGCTGGAACAGTTGCAGTTGGTATAGAAAGGAAAAAGTATCCTAATCATATCTTGGAACTTTTTTATTAAAAAGTTGCCAGCACACTGCAATCTATATACTCAAGCCTACTGTATCTTCCAAAATTTTTCAATGTCAAAGTTCTGTGTAATTGCATAGATTCTCATTGAATTGATAAACTATTCCCTTTTCTATTGGAAAACCTACTCAGATCTAGCCCTGAAACACTTTCAAGCGAATGTCCAGCAGCATTAAGTAAATTTTTAGGAGACTTTAGATTTAAAGTTAAGTCATTAGCAATCACGAGTTCTTACTTTGTACTGAGTGAGGTGGTCTTAAATCCCTCCAGGCAAATGCCGGGATGGTTCCTTTGAAAGGGCAAGGCTGACTTACTTCCTCACCCTTCCCTAATCCGATGACACTGATGACCTTGCTGTCTGGTCTCCTCCCCCAAACAAACCAACCCTCTTACTTTTTTTTCTCTTTTCATAACAATACAAACCAAAATAAAATGCATAATTATATCAATGGGATACTCATATCAGAGAGTGTTAGCTATCTTGATACAATGCAGGAAGGTATTTTAGATTGAGAGTTTCTGTCAGCAAAGTACTTCTGCATGCTAGCAGGGGTGGGGAAAAGTATATGCAAGTGCAGAGTTAGATGACTTGGGCTGCATCAGTAGTGTAACTGCTAAGCCCGTCTGCATATGAAGTATTGTTATATTACACATGTTATGGTGTGAAGCAAGTAATGCTGTGCTTAATCTACAGGTTTCTTTACCAGGCGTTGTTCTATTGGAGGTGGTATGCCCTTGTCTTCCTCTGATCTGTGAACCAACTTATTTAGCATGTTACAGGGGGGTTTATAGTTCTAAACATACTCTGAAACAGTGTGTAACTTGATTTGGCATTCTTCTCATTGTTAAGAGGTGAAAACAGTAACAAGTAACAGGAAAAAATCATAGAACCGATGGGGTTAAACCCCAGACTGTTCTCTTTGTATTCTGGAACTCAACCCACTGAGTCACTGATACAGACTCTTCTCAAAACCATTAAAACTTGTTATTCATTATTTAAGTTACAAGTAATAAACAACAAATAATTATCTGTATTTGCAGAGAGGACTAATCCTTTTATTTGCAAATAACTTATTTGTGAATAAATTTGTTTGAACAATACACTTATTTGAATAATTATTTAGATAAATGTTTATTCAAATAATTCCCATCTCTAGCTGTAAATGAGCAATGAAACCCCCTTTCACCAAAACACACACACACACACACACACACACACACACACACAGCACAAGAACTAAAGCTCAGCTGGGGTGAGGAGGGGGGTTGTGATGACTGGATTGGATGGGACGAGAAAGGAGGAGGGGAAGGGGGAGAAGTGGTAGATAGCAAATTTTCCACAAGATTTCAATATCGTTGAAAGAAGTCGATGAGATCCGGCTGCAATCCCGAAATCTTGTGGAATATTTGATACGCCGGGAAAATTTCAAGAGTCACAGATAGCAAATTGGTTGGCTCGTTGGAGGAGAGGGGCAGCAAGGGAACACCTTGGCACAGGAAAGAGTTGTCGTCTGTGGCACACAATTCACTGGAAAATAGATTGAAGGGGGAAAATAGAACAGAGGAAGGTGGATACTGTGAGAGAGGAGAGAGTGTGTGTCGAACGAGTGAAGTGGTGGACTAGGGGAGGGGTGGAAGTATGTGTTTTTGGAACTAGACATGGGGGAGACTGAGGCCCAAAGACTATGTTTGTATGCATGATTTCCACTTTTATAATTCAGAGAAACTGGTATTGAGGGGAGAATGAAGTTGACACACAGGCTGTGAAGCAGCCACTGAAGTCGAGCACATTGTGCTCTGCAGAGTGCACCCACCACCAGCTGGTCAACTCTGCTCTAGGCTACAATTAAGCAGGTGCTATCAAATTCAGACAGATGGTTGACTGGTAGCAATGGCCACATAAAAGACCAACAAGGCTGTTAGTGCTGTATTAGCTCTAAAGGAGGACATTGTTCGAAACCTTAGCAACATTTTCAATCTTTTTTTATGTGGCTACTGACCTCTCAATGCTTCATTTATATGGTGAGCAGTTACCTTTGCTCCTTCCATTATCTGTATCTCACCCAGGTCTGTAAAAGACTTAACTTTCAAAATGCAAGATTTTTCATGACAACTAGCCCATCAAAGTTGTAACGAAGTGCAGGTGCAAAGTAATGTAAATGATGAATTTTCTGAGTTGTTAACATTATTTAAACTGAATTTTGAAAAGACATCATATGATGGTATCTGTTGTTAGATGTAGTGTAAGTGTAAGTGTAATTTGCATTTTTTTTCATTTCAGGGACACAATATATCGTCAACATGTGTTCTGAATCCTGTATGTTCCCAGGTTTACTAAATACTCGATGGTGTTTCAGTATTGCAGCCACCTGTCATCGACAAACGCACACAGTATTTCATCTTGACATCTGCCATACGTCTTAGCTGAATAGTCTAATGAGCAATATCGGCTGCAATCCCAGAACTTCCATCGGGAAGCGTGTGTTCTTTCTTCTTTGTTGTGACAAACTGACTCACCTCACTAAGTACTGCAGCTTACATTCTCTCTCGGGCCCTGAACTTCTCTGTGATAAAATCAGGAGAAAGGCCACACAACAACAAGTCGTCACATTACAAAAAAGAAAACATGAAACAGTTACCTCGTGCTGCACTCCTGGAAGCGTGATATCCTGTGACTGATGAGTGAAGATGGCAAGACATCCAAGTAGAAGATGGATTGCACCTATTTCTATTGTTGTTCGCCTTAACAGAGCACCACCAGTTGTTGTAAGTGGAGTGGAATCAAAAAGCTGCCGCAGCACTTGGAAAGGTAACGTATGCAAGTGGTTCGCTACTGGGGAACTAAAGATGTCACCTACACAAACATAGACATTATGTCACTTCACATTCATATAGGAATTCCTTTTAAAATCATTCCCTTCCCCAGAACTTACAAATACAAAAACTAACCTCCTTCTCCATCATCGGTAACACCAAGAGCAAGTCGTAGCAAACACTGTGCTTTCTTCTTATCTTTTAGTAAGACCTCAGCATATCCCGGTAGCCGCAGGAAGAGACCGAAGGCTGCGAGTGAATGCGGGGGTACAGATGGTGGTGGCAAAGCAGTTGTTCGCCCTCCGGCTCCTCCTGGTGATGAACTGCCACCGGGCATGCTCTCATCAAGGTCCTGTACCACATGAACAAAAAATTCCCAATCAATACAAGAACTCATTTTCGACTTAGATGCTTCACAACATGAATAAAAACTAATTTTGCCACTCTTTTTAGAAACTGACGATGGCCACTAGCAATGCCAATTATTAGTTGTTAATTGACTTAAGCTCAATACTATAATATCAGGGTGTTTTACAGAAAAGTTGAAAGAATAAGTGTGTGTGTAAGAAAATTAAAATGTGGAGTTAATTTTCAATAAACCGTTTGTACAGTACACTAATACAGGTAATAAATGTGCAAGAGACTTTATGTTTCGACAATAAAGCACAAGACTATTTCTTTTGTTTCTTTTACCTGTCCTCTCTGTTACGCTCATAAGTGAAGTTAATGACAAATACCTTACTCATGTGAGGTTCTTGTGCTTTATGTATTTAACATATTTTTATTTTATTTATTTTTAAATATAAACTCTGTCTTTCACAACTCCAATGCTGCTAAGGTATACTGTTTTTGACAACTAGGTATGTTTGAGAAGACCATATGAAAAACAAAGTCTCCTCCTGATCTCAGGGACTCCAATACTTCCTCAAATAATAAAGACTATTGGACAGTCAGACAACAATAAATGACCATCTTTAGGTCTGTTCTACACCAGGTACAAATGTGACAGTAGGTTTTGTACAGTAAAGCCAGTTGCAACTGTGTGTACAAAGTGGCCTATTTTACACCATATTTTAGTTCTATGTGACGATGCTTTGCTTAGTGTATTGATATGTTTCGACAATGCCATTATGGCTTTATAACATTACAAGATTAGGACATGGTGTAGAACAGATCTGAAGATGGTCATTACTGACTGAAACTGGTCATCGTCAAAGGACGGAGAGAGAGAGAGAGAGAGAGAGAGAGAGAGAGAGAGAGAGAGGACAGTACCTGGATCACTGTTTATATTCGCGACTATGTAGCAGCTGGGGAACCTATGTAAAGATACAGCTGTTACTCTACTTTATTATTGCATACACATAATTTACTGCTAACCCCTGACATATTATTGATATTTTAAAGTTGTTATAAAGTGTTTTATTTGTTCTCTTCTAATAAAAAATGCAGAAAAGTGGTAAATATTTTTATGCCATATGATCTGTATTTTCAGTAACTTTCACTTTTAATTTTATGCAGAATATGTTGTTTCTACGGTATCGGTAAGCCTTTCATACTGCTCAAAGTCTTAAGGATAAATGTTCATGCACATACACCTTCCTTAATTCAGTAAATTTTTCTATGAGTTCAGCATTACTGTTATTAAAGAAATATTTTAAGCACATTCATGCTGATAATGTCTGTTGCTAACAAAAGGTAGGTACCTATAAAAGATGAAATGTTTCTTCACTAAGGACATTGGTATAAACTGTGATTTTAGCATGTTGTTCTTAGTCAAATATATTTTAAAGTATGTTTTAGACAATATTGTATAACTATCAATATTAATAGTGCTGTAATTCTTGTAACTTCATCAACAACAGCTGGGGTCTGCTTATCACATCATAGCCCCTGCCCCTAAAATCAAAATATTTTTATGCATCTCTAACATTTTTCTTTATATCCTCATCAAAACCAACTCCAACCAATGGTCCTGTGTTAGTGAAAATTTGTCATTTCAGTCTATCTTAAGTGCTTCCGGAGAAGAAATGTAGCCTCTTTCCTGCAAATTAGACAGACCTGTATGTTTTGATATTACTTTATTCTGCTGTAGACTCATAAAAAGATAATAAAAACTTGTTTTCCTTTTCACATTACACCAAATGTCAGAATTAGTGCACCTAGCCATGCTAAACATTTTAACACTTAATGGAGCTTACTGCTATCTAAAGGTGGTCCATGAAATGAATGCTGGAATAGAGTAAAAGAAGTCATCCACACAGCTGCAAGTAATAATCAATGTAGAGTGAAGAGAGGCACAAAGAAGTGGTTTTCCGAATGTGAGGAAGCTGAAGGCAAGGTTATGAAGGAAATGGCTACAAGCAAATAAGAATACAACAACATTCAGAAAATATATGGCACAGTCAACAATCTACAGGGTGTCCCACTCAAACCTCCCTGATTTCAAAGATCGAGGGAAAAAAACAGTAGATACAACAATGAAAAATGCATCACATTGTAGAGCATATCAAAGAATTTTTTTACCATCAATACACCTCTACATGTGAACCATTTGTAGCATGAATAATATTGAGTCTATATCAAATTTCTTGCCATGGTTCTTTGTAACATTTCCTCTGTTGTTGTTGTAATCGTATTAGTGATACCATGCCGCAACGTAGAACTATGGTCCAGTTTGGTCGCATACACACGGTCCTTCACGAATCCCCACATGAAGAAATCAAGCGGCATAATGTCAGATGAACGTGGCGGCCAGGCAATGGGTCCTCAGCATCCGATCCAACGATTGGGAAATTTCCTATCCAGGAACTTGCGAACAGCTGTTGACCAATGTGGCGGAGTTCCATCTTGTTGAAAACTGATGTTCTGTTGCAAGTCTTGTATCTGAGGTTACACAAACTACTCCAACATGTCCAGATACATTGACCCACTCACTGTTTGTTCCGCAAAGAAGAATGGTCCAACAACCTGTCATGCATTAGCCTGCACCAGACGTTTAGTTTAGGGCTATCATGAACATGTTGAATGACAACGTGCGGATTTTACGAACCCTAAATCCGAACATTATGCCTATTAACCCTTCCTGATAGATGAAAGGTTGGCTCATCTGAGTACAAACATCTTTCCAGGAAGCTGGCATCCATATCAATACGCTGCAGCATATCCGCAGCAAATTGTTGTCAGTGTGATTTGTCGTTCAGTGTCAGATGTTGCAGAATTTGCACTTTGTAAGCACACATACGAAGACGCTGGTGAACTACACGATGCAATGTTGACTGAGGTACATCAAGGTGCCTAGATGCTTGATGAATTGACGTATGTGGGCTTCTGAGAAACGTTTGTCTGATGTGCTCCACTGTCTCTTCTGAAACTCCGTAACGTGAACTGCCAGAATGTTTCAGAACACTTCCTGTTGCCAGAAACTTCTTATACCATTCCTTAACTGTTTTCACATAGGGTGGATCACATTCATACACACGGCGATAATTTCTTTGCACAGTAATCGATGATTTATTTCTGCAAAATACACAGCTGCTTGCGTGCTCTGCTGTGGAGTCGCCATTCTCACTTCATGCGACCATGCTGCACTCTGGCGATGATACCTGGCACTACTGACGCGGGAATATAAATTCTTTGAGATGCTCTACAACGTTGTGCATTTTGCACTGCCATATCTACTGTGGTTTTTCTCTCCTGGGTCCTTGAAATCGGGGAGGTCTGAGTGGTGTAATGGATCTGGGAGATATGTTATTTTTTTTTACCGGATTTGTCGCTACCAAATTGTAAATGTTTTCTTATATTTTTGGTCAGAATTTTTTTATTATAATTTGCCTTATTATATGTTAATTTACTTATATTTTTGTGAGTGAAAGCATATTGATTACTATTAGTAAATGTGTCGAAGAATAGCAAAGAGACTGATTACAAGTGGAAGCTTGTGTGTTGTGTAAAATGTCTTTGATGCTGGAGTCGTCTTTGACTATAGTCAGTCGGCAGTTAACTCTTGGTGTGTGTTGACGGTAGAACAATGTGCAGGTCGCCGTCATAAATAATTTTGAATTATGTTACTATTTTTTTTATACAAACTATAAGAAGAAACTACATTCGAAGAAATGGTATTTGAAGCACCAAAAATGAGGCAAACACATTGAACCAGGTCATTTCTGCAGCCAACAAGGATGCATTGTGGAATCATACTTCCATTAGACAACTGAAGCCAACACCAATTCCGCCTCGTAAACATGTAACGAAATATGCCAAATTTAAGTAAATAAAAAAAAAAGTGAGCATATTTCAACTTTGTGTATCAGCCGGGATAGCATATTTCAACTGGGGGCTCAGCCGGGATATTGTGTTCACGAGATCTTCAACAGTGGTACGAGGAAGAAAATTTTTGTGTGTTAATACCAGTTTTTTCAGAATGTGTGTTACAGTATTTGTGTTCATCGGGAAGTAAAAGTTTTGGAGAAGAAATGTTTCAGCAAAAAATGTAGTTCACGACAGAAGAAGTAATTTCAAGAATTTTGGTCAACAATCACATGGATGGAAAACGTGGATTTGCAACAGTAGAAGAGTGTTCCAGATAAGTCACGAAACCTTCGTATTTTGTTAAAACAATCTTTTTATCTTGTTTTGTATTGTTGTGTATGATTCCTCCCCCCCCCCCTCTCTCTTCACAATGACTTATGAGATTTTCGAGAGTATTGTGCCTAAAGTAGAAAGTAGTAATTTAATAGACTTCGAAAATCAGGAAATCAGGACAGGTCAAATGAAACAGAAAGAACCGATCAATTTGATTTAAAAAGTTTTCTTGTAAATTTCACGAAAGAAATTAAACAATCAGTTGACAACAATAAGACTTACTGGGATGAAAAAATTGATAACATTTTGTTGCAAGTCCAAGCAGTCAATACCCAAGTGGGTGATCTTTCGAACAGAGTTGGCAGTGTTGAGGAAAAAATTGAGTCTGTGGAAGCAAAAGTAAATGAAATTGATGCTAAATTGAGCGATGAAATTAATACTGTAAAAAATGAGTTACTGGCAGATAGGGAAAGAAATTTAATTGATTTTAATGAGATAAAAGGGGAAAATAAAAATTTGGATGAGAACACAAAAGTTTTAGTAAAAAATGTACAACAAGAAACTAACAATCGTTTGGTTACTCTAGAAAAAAAAGTAGAGTGCAATGATTTAGAAAACAAAAAATCTGTCAAAGAACTTAGCGAAAAAATTGAAAGTTTTGACATTGAATTTCAAAGCAAAAATCACAATGTCAACACATGCAATCTTGTATCTAATATTCCAGTGAAGCACTTTTCGGTAGATGGGCCCTTACATCCTGTTGATTTTATACAGTATTGTAAGGATTGTTTTTTACCTCACTCACCAGATGATATGAAAATTAAATTTGTGCAAAAATTCTTGGAAGGGGAAGCTTTGACTTGGGCAAACCAGATTGTAACTTTGGGGATGACCTTTTCAGAATTTGAATCAAATTTTCTGGAAAATTTTTGGGAAGATCTTAAACAAACTAGAATCAAAAGTGAATTTTTGAATGGGAGAAACTATAGAGAATCAGATGGGAGCATGAAACAATTTTGCAAAAGTGAACTTCAAAAACTTATTCATTTAACAAAACCTTTGGATGACTTGATCAAAATTGATAGCTTAAAGAGAAGATTGCCATCAGCAATGCAGTTGAGTTTAGTTTATTGTCCTGATAGTAATGTAGAGCAGTTTCTCAATTATATTGAAAAGTTGGATAGGGTTGTTGTTGTTGTTGTGGTCTTCAGTCCTGAGACTGGTTTGATGCAGCTCTCCATGCTACTCTATCCTGTGCAAGCTTTTTCATCTCCCAGTACCTACTGCAACCTACATCCTTCTGAATCTGCTTAGTGTATTCATCTCTTGGTCTCCCTCTACGATTTTTACCCTCCACGCTGCCCTCCAATACTAAATTGGTGATCCCTTGATGTCTCAGAACATGTCCTACCAACCGATCCCTTCTTCTGGTCAAGTTGTGCCACAAACTTCTCTTCTCCCCAATCCTATTCAATACTTCCTCATTAGTTATGTGATCTACCCATCTAATCTTCAGCATTCTTCTGTAGCACCACATTTCGAAAGCTTCTATTTTCTTCTTGTCCAAACTATTTATCGTCCATGCTTCACTTCCATACATGGCTACACTCCATACGAATACTTTCAGAAATGACTTCCTGACACTTAAATCAATACTGGATGTTAACAAATTCCTCTTCTTCAGAAATGCTTTCCTTGCCATTGCCAGCCTACATTTTATATCCTCTCTACTTCGACCATCATCAGTTATTTTGCTCCCCAAATAGCAAAACTCCTTTACTACTTTAAGTGCCTCATTTCCTAATCTAATTCCCTCAGCATCACCCGACTTAATTAGACTACATTCCATTATCCTTGTTTTGCTTTTGTTGATGTTCATCTTATATCCTCCTTTCAAGACACTGTCCATTCCATTCAACTGCTCTTCCAAGTCCTTTGCTGTCTCTGACAGAATTACAATGTCATCGGCGAACCTCAAAGTTTTTATTTCTTCTCCATGAATTTTAATACCTACTCCGAATTTTTCTTTTGTTTCCTTTACTGCTTGCTCAATATACACATTGAACAACATCGGGGAGAGGCTACAACCCTGTCTCCTGTCTCACTCCTTTCCCAACCACTGCTTCCCTTTCATGCCCCTCGACTCTTATAACTGCCATCTGGTTTCTGTACAAATTGTAAATAGCCTTTCGCTCCCTGTATTTTACCCCTGCCACCTTTAGAATTTGAAAGAGAGTATTCCAGTCAACATTGTCAAAAGCTTTCTCTAAGTCTACAAATGCTAGAAACGTAGGTTTGCCTTTCCTTAATCTTTCTTCTAAGATAAGTCGTAAGGTCAGTATTGCCTCACGTGTTCCAGTGTTTCTACGGAATCCAAACTGATCTTGCCCGAGGTTGGCTTCTACTAGTTTTTCCATTCGTCTGTAAAGAATTCGTGTTAGTATTTTGCAGCTGTGACTTATTAAGCTGATAGGTCGGTAATTTTCACATCTGTCAACACCTGCTTTCTTTGGGATTGGAATTATTATATTCTTCTTGAAGTCTGAGGGTATTTCGCCTGTTTCATACATCTTGCTCACCAGATGGTAGAGTTTTGTCAGGACTGGCTCTCCCACTGCCGTCAGTAGTTCCAATGGAATATTGTCTACTCCGGGGGCCTTGTTTCGACTCAGGTCTTTCAGTGCTCTGTCAAACTCTTCACGCAGTATCATATCTCCCATTTCATCTTCATCTACATCCTCTTCCATTTCCATAATATTGTCCTCAAGTACATCGCCCTTGTATAGACCCTCTATATACTCCTTCCACCTTTCTGCTTTCCCTTCTTTGCTTAGAACTGGGTTTCCATCTGAGCTCTTGATATTCATACAAGTCGTTCTCTTATCTCCAAAGGTCTCTTTAATTTTCCTGTAGGCGGTATCTATCTTACCCCTAGTGAGATAGGCCTCTACATCCTTACATTTGTCCTCTAGCCATCTCTGCTTAGCCATTTTGCACTTCCTGTCGATCTCATTTTTGAGACGTTTGTATTCCTTTTTGCCTGCTTCACTTACTGCATTTTTATATTTTCTCCTTTCATCAATTAAATTCAGTATTTCTTCTGTTACCCAAGGATTTCTACTAGCCCTCGTCTTTTTACCTACTTGTTCCTCTGCTGCCTTCACTACTTCATCCCTCAAAGCTACCCATTCTTCTTCTACTGTATTTATTTCCCCCATTCCTGTCAATTGCTCCCTTATGCTCTCCCTGAATCTCTGTACAACCTCTGGTTCTTTTAATTTATCCAGGTCCCATCTCCTTAAATTCCCACCTTTTTGCAGTTTCTTCAGTTTTAATCTACAGGTCATAACCAATAGATTGTGGTCAGAGTCCACATCTGCCCCTGGAAATGTCTTAGAATTTAAAACCTGGTTCCTAAATCTCTGTCTTACCATTATATAATCTATCTGATACCTTTTAGTATCTCCAGGGTTCTTCCATGTATATAACCTTATTTCATGATTCTTAAACCAAGTGTTAGTTATGATTATGTTGTGCTCTGTGCAAAATTCTACCAGGCGGCTTCCTCTTTCATTTCTGTCCCCCAATCCATATTCACCTACTATGTTTCCTTCTCTCCCTTTTCCTACACTCGAATTCCAGTCACCCATGACTATTAAATTTTCGTCTCCCTTCACAATCTGAATAATTTCTTTTATTTCATCATACATTTCTTCAATTTCTTCGTCATCTGCAGAGCTAGTTGGCATATAAACTTGTACTACTGTAGTAGGTGTGGGCTTCGTATCTATCTTGGCCACAATAATGCGTTCACTATGCTGTTTGTAGTAGCTTACCCGCATTCCTATTTTCCTATTCATTATTAAACCTACTCCTGCATTACCCCTATTTGATTTTGTGTTTATAACCCTGTAGTCTCCTGACCAGAAGTCTTGTTCCTCCTGCCACCGAACTTCACTAATTCCCACTATATCTAACTTCAACCTATCCATTTCCCTTTTTAAATTTTCTAACCTACCTGCCCGATTAAGGGATCTGGCATTCCATGCTCCGATCCGTAGAACGCCAGTTTTCTTTCTCCTGATAACGACATCCTCTTGAGTAGTCCCCGCCCGGAGATCCGAATGGGGGACTATTTTACCTCCGGAATATTTTACCCAAGAGGACGCCATCATCATTTAATCATACAGTAAAGCTGCATGCCCTCGGGAAAAATTACGGCTGTAGTTTCCCCTTGCTTTCAGCCGTTCGCAGTACCAGCACAGCAAGGCCGTTTTGGTTATTGTTACAAGGCCACATCAGTCAATCATCCAGACTGTTGCCCTTGCAACTACTGAAAAGGCTGCTGCCCCTCTTCAGGAACCACACGTTTGTCTGGCCTCTCAACAGATACCCCTCCGTTGTGGTTGCACCTACGGTACGGCTATCTGTATCGCTGAGGCACGCAAGCCTCCCCACCAATGGCAAGGTCCATGGTTCATGGTTCATGGGGGGTAACAACAAGAATACACAGGGGGTTTACTCAGGAAGGTAATGGTCAAAATTGGGGAAATGATAACTTTCAAAAAAGGGAACAAAACAATTATCATGGTGTCAGTCAAAATTCAGGGGGAAATAACAATTTTCAAAAGAAGGACCATAATTTTTATCCAAAACTAGAACATTTTCGTGGAAATAATCAACAAAATAGAGAACACTTTAGGGATCGAAATCATAGAAATTTTGCTAAAGATAAGTACAATAGAAATTACCAACAATCAGGTAATGTTTGGCATAGGAATGGGAACATGAATGTTGATCAAAGACATTGGCAGAACCACAATCAGCAGTTCAAGCAGGATCAAGTTGTAACTCAGGAAATAAAAAAAGAGTAGGCACCCCCTTGAAGGTCCGCAAGGTTGAGGCAGAAGGTGAGCATGATGAAAGGACCAATGGATGTGACTATCATAAATAAACCCAAACATGACAATTCCAAACCTAAGCTATCACATGAGGTCATTAGTTGTTACTTATTGAAGAAATTTCAAGAGGAAAATAATGATGATATTGATAAAGATAAAATTTTCAGTACACAAGAATATACAGTAGATAAAAGTAATTGTGATTCATTTAATTTGACAGAGTTTTACACTTGGGCAGAAAAGAACAACACTTTGTCAGATGATGTAATTTGTAGTAGTTCAGAGACGTGTGTGAATGAAAGAGAGAATGCATGCTGTGAGAATGAAAATATTGGTGAAAGGAATCTGGTAACTTTAGAAAGGGGAAATTATATTTTAGGGGATAATTTGAATGTGTATGACCTGAATATGTATAATGATAATGATGTTGATGATAAAGTTGATTATGATAGTAATGTTGAGGAAAGGTGTTTCATTTGTTTAAATAGGGAGTTGGGTATACACATGGTTGAAAATGGATTAAATAGTGAAAATGTTATAGAAATTCCCAGGGATGTTACCAGGATGAATAAGGCTCGCAAACAGGGTGTATATAAAAGTGTGAATTTTGATGTTGTTGGTAAAGAATCTGACTACACAAATAATGATGACACATGTATAACTTCTAGCCTACGTGAAACTTTTACAGATATTAATGACACACACACATTTCTTATGAATCTATGGCTGAACAGTGAAACTATTTCTTTTGACAAGAACTTTAGAAAGATGCTTATTAATATATGTGAAACTGTATGTCCTGAGTGGTGGAAAAAGATGAGATATTTTATTTTTGAAAAGCTGAAGGATAAATACTTCAATAGTATACAATGTGATTTGGATGAAAATTCTTGGCTATTTGAGATAATAGAGAGTACTAATGACAATTTTGTATCTTGTGCAAATTTTATAACTGTGACAAATAATACATGTAATGATATACCATATGATTCTGATAAGTATAGGTTTGGGGAAATTGAAAGTGATTTATTGCATGAGGATACAGGTTCTGAGAAAAGTCATCAATTTTGCAGTCCTTATATAAAAGTTCAAATTGGGTCATGGATTGGTAAATGTTTAATTGATACAGGAAGTGAGATCTCGGGAATATCTGAAAGGTTAAGCAAGAAATTGAAAGTGGGGAAAGATTTTGTTGAAATGCCAGTTGTTGGGGTAAAGATAAAAGGTGCTACTGGGAAGAGCAGTAAATTGGTAAAAAGCCAGGCTTTAGTGACATTTTTAATTGAAGGCAAGTTGTTCACATATGGGATGTTTTGTAATTCAGGAATTTAATGAGGACTTTCTTTTGGGTATGAATTGGATAGTAAAAGTAAATACAGCATTTGATTGGGTTGGAAGAAAACTTTTGATAGAAACTAGTGAAAGGGAAAACATTCAGACAAATTTTGTGAACACACTTGGTGATCAGAGTAATGGAAATTTTGACAGTATCAATTTACTAAAAGAAAATAGATTGGAGAATATTGAAACTCATAGATTTGATACTGATGAAGTTGAACTTGGGAATTTAGTAAATTTGAAAATTTCAGAAACACAAAATTTATCTGGGGAGCAAAAACAACAGTTAGAAAATCTGCTGTGGGAATACAGTGATGTTTTCAGTGACATACCTGGTAGGGTAAAGGGTTATCAGTGTGAGCTTCAGGTAAAACCTCATGAACCATTTTTCATAAAACCATACAGTATTGCAATATCAAAAAGACCTGCTGTTGAGAAAGAGCTGAAAAAGATGGGAGGATGTAATATAATAGAAAGGAGTATCAGTGCATATAATAATCCTCTAGTAGTGGTTTCGAAAAAAGATGGTGGAGTAAAACTGTGTAAACAGAAATCATAATTTCAAAATTTAAATAACCTATTATCATCTAAAACAAAAGTCCTCCACTGGAATACGCTTGTTAGAACAAAACTACCTGTACAATCAAGTATGTATATTTGCATGTATAAATTAATAATTTGAAGTCACATGTTAATTGAAACTGATGAAAAAACACTGTTGTAACAAAAAATGAGAGAGAGATTTATTTTTACTTTTTTACAAAAAAAAGGTCTCCCTAGTGAACATTTCTATATTTTTCTAATTTTTGGAAGCTAAGTCTTCCCTGTGGGTGAAGGCATGCATGTGAGGACATGCATGCAAAGGTATAAGTTTCATAAACAATTTTAGATAAAGCCTCATGATATATGAGCAATTTATTGTTGTTTATACTGACATTGTGGGGAGCGAAAGTACTCTTCACAAGAATGTGACTTGTAGTAATATTGTAGTAGAGAGGCAAGTGTACATAAATAATTGCAAAAAAATTTAGATAATACTGCTGTATCTTTAGCTGTACTAAAAAAAAAACCATGAGTAAAAAAAAAATTCAAAAAAAGAAAATCAGAAGTAAAAATATATAAAAGGCAAATATATATAGAAAAAAAAACACTACACTATATATGTCCAGTATCATTTTTACTGTACAATATGTAAGCATAATGAAATTAACATTAATATAAAAAAAATTAAATCTTATTCTAGGAAATGAGTTTTAACTTTCTATTATTTTCAACCTGTATGCTGTATGTTAGAATATTTCTCATGTATGTTTTATACCATGTATATTTGTCATGTCAAATAATTTCTTTACTTGAATTTTTTGTGTATGAGATTGATGGGGAAGAATCATTGCAACAACAGCCAGTAACAAATCCACAGATTCAAAGAGTCCAAATTTGGAAGAGGTTATCAGACTGCATCATTAATGTACTAATTGTGTGATACAGATCCATTACTGAGAGTGGTCAGGATTTTGTTGTATATGTTCATAACAACAAAAGCCCTGGGGGGCAGTTGTAATGGATCTGGGAGATCTGTTATTTTTTTTACCGGATTTGTCGCTACCAAATTGTAAATGTTTTCTTATATTTTTTGTCAGAATTTTTTTTATTATAATTTGCCTTATTATATGTTAATTTACTTATATTTTTGTGAGTGAAAGCATATTGATTACTATTAGTAAATGTGTCGAAGAATAGCAAAGAGACTGATTGCAAGTGGAAGCTTGTGTGTTGTGTAAAATGTCTTTGATGCTGGAGTCGTCTTTGACTATAGTCAGTCGGCAGTTAACTCTTGGTGTGTGTTGACGGTAGAACAGTGTGCAGGTCACCGTCATAAATAATTTTGAATTATGTTACTATTTTTTTTATACAAACTATAAGAAGAAACTACATTTGAAGAAATGGTATTTGAAGCACCAAAAATGAGGCAAACACATTGAACCAGGTCATTTCTGCAGCCAACAAGGATGCATTGTGGAATCATACTTCCATTAGACAACTGAAGCCAACACCAATTCCGCCTCGTAAACATCTAACGGAAAAGGTACTGTCACGAAATATGCCAAATTTAAGTAAATAAAAAAAAAGTGAGCATATTTCAACTTTGTGTATCAGCGGGGATAGCATATTTCAGTGGGACACCCTGTAAGGTGATGAAGGATAAGGACTGCAATCTGATTAGTGCACCATGCAAAATTTTATCAAGAAGCAAGGAATATTTTGACAGACTGGTGAATTGTTCTGATTCAGAATCACCAATTACAAACACCCACAGCAGTCCAAATAATGAGCAAATTCCAGAACCAATGAATGAATAGGCACATGGAGGTATCAAACACCTAAAACGTGGGAAGGCCACTGGGAGTGATGGAATTTCAGCCGAGATACTAAAATATGGAGGAAAAGCATCGCACAGATGTTAGTATCATCTGATGAAAGTAATCTGGGAAACAGAGACCATACCAACAGAACGGAGATAGTGAGTAATAGTCCTGTGATACAAAACATGAGACAATGAAGACTTCAGAAACTATGGGGGAACAGAATTAGCTAACAGCCTGTAAGACTTGTTTACTGCTAAACTGCTTGAATCCATATGCAGAAAATATGTTTAGTAATTACCAAAAAAACGGTTTTCCCAGAAAATGATCCAGTACTGACAATATATTTGTTATCAGAACAATAAATGAAAAAGTATGGGAATTTAACAAAAAACACAGTACTTGTTCATTGATTGTGTCCATTCACAGGCAAAGGCTGCGGAATGTAATGACACCCTTGTGATTTCCAATTAAATTTGTAAATCTTTGGGAAATGTGTATGAATGAAAACATAAGAAGGTTTTTGATAAATAGAATAAAATCTTACTATTTTAAAAATAAAATTGAACTAAGAGAGGGAGATACCCTGTCACTTCTTCTCTTTACTGTAGCTTGGAGATAGTTGTGAGGAAACTTCAACTAGTAACTGATGGGATACTCCAAAGAAATACAGTTACGTTTTTAGTGTGTGCAGATGATACAATGCTCACTGGAAAAACTTAAATAAAGATGAGACAGTTATTAGTGGAGGTCGTCAAAGAAGCCTCTAAATTAGCCTAAAAGTAAATGACCAGAAAACAAAAGACATGACATTTCAAAGACGTTGAAATGAACAACATGATCAATTGCATCAAATAATCATGAAACATACTGAATGCACTGAACAGTTCAAATTTCTCGGTGCAATGACAGACAGACAAAATCGGAGACAAGTAGAAGTGGAAATGAGATTACAAAATGCTAATAGAGCCTCCTACTCCATACAAAAACTTTTAGGATCCAAACAACTGATAAGGAAAGCTAAAATGAAGCAATGCATAACAAAGATGGAAATTCCTGAACATATAATATGGAAAATAAAGGAATGGCAACTATTCACCTAGAGCTGACTGACGTGCGGTTCATAGAAACACGCAAAATCAAACAGAATTTATACTAACATTCGAGCTCTTGCTTGTTTTGTAGTACAAGTATACACATTCACACACAGAACAGCACAGACATCAAAATGCACACAGCATCACCCAAGAAAGCTTCAATCGGCAGGCCACCTGATGAGAATGAAAGAGGATCCTGGAGTACAAGGGTAAATGAAATCGAAACAATATGCAACAGGTTTGGTGCCACACAACATTTCCATTTCTATTGTCAGGAAACAGCGTAAGGTAGAAGCATTTGGTAGCAACAAGTGAGATTAGCATGGGTGTCTCCCTTAGAAGCAAGGGAGAAAGAAAGAAAAATGAACTATCTCAGCATAGATAAATACAACATTCAAAAAATGTTGATGGGAAGGTGTCTCACACACAGTGCACATTTCGCAGCATAGGATGGCATATGCTGTCAAACGCATTTGATGGGTTATTTAACAAACAAAATGTAGGATATCACAGACCATCACAGATAATAGTGATCATACTATCTTCTGGGTTTGATGAAATCAACATTAAAAAAATATTTAATTCACAGTTGGATAAAATAAATGCATCGAGAAACACAACATCTGTAATGATTAATGAGTTTATCAGAATCTTTTGTAACTATATATACAAGCCAATTTATACTTGCTATCAAGTTCATAACTGCTTATTCATAAAAAATCATCATATAAATGGCATAACAAAGTATTAGTCATAATTTTTACCTCATAGATGTCATCCACTTTGACCCACTCAGCATCTATTTGGTCTGGCGTTGAAGCTGGAACTTTGTCAGGGGCAGCATACCGCAAAGTGTCTGGATAGACAAGTGGAAGGTGCTGTGCTAGTAGTGCAAGTCCCCCCATCTCAGTAAACACCTGCAATGGAGTAGCCAGCCCAGGCAGTTGCAACAGACGTTCTGTCTCGGCTTCCACTGTATTACCTGGAAAAGAATAAAATAGTTTTAACATTATTTGTATATGTGCCCTAGAAACAGAAACCCACAAAAAACACAAACTATATATATAAACACTTGATTTATAAGTGATTTAATTCATTATTTCAGAGCATCAGTGCAAGACTGTGTCACAAATTTATTTAATCTGTAATGATGGCAGCAATGCACAGCACAATACGCCGACTGTCTCAGCAGGATATTCATTAATTCTTCTGCCAATCTGTGCTTCCACCACTAAGTCAGCCAGGAGAAACGGTTCCATCTCATTTCCTTTGTAGGAGAACTCTTAATCAAGCAAGAAGTTTTACAGGGCTCTGACTTCCACTGATATCAAGCCCGTATTGTCCGCAAATGTGATGTTCGACATAGCATTAAATTTTGATGACACTACTAGTCTCGCGTTTTCCAACCTTTAGTTTGCAGCACTGTTAGATTACAAGTGCAAAACAATACTTCTTAACAATACAAATGGAGAACCTGTTCTGTGTGTCTCCCTACCACATCTCCAATCATTCATGCCATACGTGTCTCCACACTCTTCATTAACTTACATAATTTTATTTTCTTAGTATTTTTAATTATCTTCAGATTCTTGCAAGTTTCACATCCTGACAAGAAAACTACGGTATGAAAGTCATTCACTGGCGAGCTAATAACTTTTCACCTTACCCCTTGCATATTTTCTGGAAGTGAGGAAAGCAGATTGCATTGTGGTAATGACAAGGTGTAGATCAGTTTATGCAAGGCTACTCGGGGTCTGAACAGAGACAGAGAAATTCAAACACATATATCACACCATTCTTTAAGGACCATGTAACATTAAGGACACTAAGTGTCTTACCAACTGCCTGGAGTGCAACTGCGTTACTATTCTGAGGATATTTGCTATGTTGTTATACATAATTTCTATATGAAGTGTGGTGGAGTTGGATAGCAGGGTAGGGATGGGTGGAAGATGCTGTGCTGCCTTTATGAACATGTAGAGACGTGAAAGGGACAGAACAGGGCTGCTAGCTGCAGTGTTAGGAAGCTGTGCTGGAGTGTGTGAGGGGAAGGGAGGACGAGAGAAGAGGAAAGGATTTTGTAGGTCCATTGGCAGGATAGAATGCATGTGTATAGTGTAGTGAGAGCACAGAAGGGATAGGGCAGGTGGAGGGCAGGGACTGGTGAAGGTTCAGGTCGGGGGGGGGGGGGGGGGGGGGGGAGGGGGGGGGGGGGGGGGGGGGGGGGGGGGGGGGGGGGGGGGGGGGGGGGGGGGGGGGGGGGGGGGGGGGGGGGGGGGGGGGGGGGGGGGTGGGGGGGGGGGGGGGGGGGGGGGGGGGGGGGGGGGGGGGGGTTATGGAAGCAATGATATGTTGTAGGGGTAGTTCCCATCTGCACAATTCAGAAAAGCTGGCGATGGTAGGAAGAATCCAGATGGCATGGGCTGTGAAGCAGTCATTAAAGTCAAGCACATCATGTTGGATGGCATGTTCAACAACTGGGTATATACACTACGCAATCATTTGTTTGAAGACCAAGTACCTTTGGCTTGCATGGTTCCACAGAACTAAGAAATAAAGAATAACCAAATTTCATACACTGGTTGATGGGCATGCTCCAAACACAATGTGCTTCAATTTAATGGCTGCTTCACAGTCTGTGCCATTCTTCACATCAACACTGGCTTTCCAAACTATGCAGGTGGTAACTCTCCGTATACAAATCCTTTGTTCCCATAACCCCTTAGCCACAACCTTTGCTATTCCTTGTCTTCCAGCCGTCTGTCTCCTTTCCTACTCTCACCACAATATTACCAACATGGATTTTATCCTGCCAATGCCGCTAAAAGTCCTTTCCTCTCTTTCACTTCACTTCACTTCCTTCTACCTCCCCCCCCCCTCCCCCTCTGCGTATACCCATAGGCAGCACTGGCACCTTCCCCCACCTCTACCCTGCTGTCCCTCCCCCCTCCCTGCCCCATACCGCCTCCTCACCTCCACAATCAACCCAAGTAGATTGCTGCTCGCGTCAGACGCAGTCTGGCCCCAGCACCAAGAGGTAGCGGCCAAATGTGTACGAGTTGTGCTTGCGTGAACGTGTACGTATTTTGTACTTTGGAAGGAGGACTTGGGCTGAAAGCTTAAATATTTTAGCCGTCTTTCTCATTGTGCCAATCTGCAACTCAATGCCACCTGTAAGTGGTAAATAGCCTTTTATTATTTCTATTTATTCTATTGTTCAACAAAAATTACCAATTTTTGAAAATATAACTGGATAAATAAAAGGAGAAACACATACCTGTATAAAAGTTATGGAAATGTGCAAGCTTTTGGGGCTAGTGGCTCCTTCTTCTGGCTGAATAGCAAGGAAAAGGAATGAATGAAAAGGACTTGTGAGGTTTGGGAAATGGGGAGTGTCACAGAAATGCCACTCAAAACTCTGGGCCAGGACAACCTTACCAGACCTACTCACCTCATCCATTAAGTCTCCACTGAGCCATGTTTCTGTGTGACTTTTCCCTAACTCTGATCATTTACTAAATCTCACCAGTCCTTTTCCTCCATCCCTCTTCCTTTCCTTTCAACCCTTCTGCCAGGAGGAGCAGCCACTGGCTCCAGAAGCTTGCACATTTCCATAATATATATGTGTTTACTCCCGCTGCCACTTGGTGAGTAGATATTTTTTTTTTTTTTTTTTTTTTTTTTATCTTTCCTCACTGCTCCCCCCCCCCCCCCACCCCCTTACACACACACACACACACACACACACACACACACACACACACACACACACACACACACACACACACACACAATATCATACCTTTTGCATTTTTCTCTGTAGTCTTTGGAAAGTGATGAAGTTTGAGTTTAAGGCATGGTGTGCTAAGTGAGTCGCCATTCTCAAGCACAAGTGTGAGCAACTGAGAAACCTGCAGCTGCGATGGCAGTGGGACTCCCGGGCATGCCTCGTGCTCCAGGAACTTTTGTGGCTGTACAGGGGACACGGAGGTTGTCTGGGAGGATACCTGTGATGAATCTGCAAGGAAGAAAGCACACAACATTAGGCTCAGAACTTTAATCTAAGTAACCGAAACTGGTAAAACATATAGTAGTGCAAATATTTCCCATACATCTAGATTAACTTTATTATTGAACATAAAAAATACATACTTGGACATGAAATGCTGGTGTTTACATTCCACTTCACCAACACCATACTACAAACTACACAAGATCTTGGCTTACCTGCTAAACTTGATGATCTCGATTTCTTGCCAGATATGCTGCGTGTTGCAGCAGCAACAGTGTTCCTTGCGTCTTTTGTTCTTTTGTCCTTGGCAGAGACACCAGCTTGTACAGACAGTTGATCAACCATATAGATACCTAATTCCCAAAGCTCTTTCTTCGAACCAATAAGACCTCCTGAAACTGGTGTTGCAGTTCCCCCACTCTCTGGTGATTTTCCTTCATTTACAACGGGTAACAGGCTCCCTGCAACTAAAGGTTAGGAATTTTAATTGAAACATACTGCAAAGATATACCATTTTCTGTAGTACACTTCACGTACAGCTGATAAAACAAACAAAATGTAATTTGGAAATGAGCAGCACATTCTTAATAACTGTGTTACACTGACTAATAATTTTAAAACAAAATTAGAACTGGAAACTTGTTCTTTTTGTGATACAGTAAAACTTGCTCAAATCGACACGCATGTAATTCGGAAATCTACCCAAACCGTACAAGTATTTCAGTCCCGATGCGTTCAGTGCACTTTAATATGCTTATTTTTTGTATAAAGCTGAACATGCCTAACATGGATACTGAAAGCAAATCTTAAGAACATACTTAATAATTCATCGTATGATGTGGAAAACAGCCTATACAGTACTAACGTATTACAGTTCATTAGTTATTCACGACTCTACAGGGACGTTACTTTTAACACCTCTGTTAAGTGGCGTAAAACCAAGAAAAGAGGTACAATACATCTCGGTGCTGCTGGTGTGGACCTAAAACCGTGACGCTCTGTGTAACAATGAATAAGTTGCGCTCAGTGTCAGTACAGTACATCAAAAGAAACGGTTCATTTGTTGGCACTCTGTTTGTCAGCTTTCTCATTTTCCTCATTATTGATGCACGCCGATGCATACAGGAACATTGTTGTGCATCTACCAACACTCTGCTGTTAGGTGTGCAGTGAAAGAGGTGGGTATCATTCTGTTAAACAATGGTTTTACCCAGTAAGGTCATTATTTTCTACCAGTTTCAGTTGTCTAGTAGCACTTTAAGAGATAAAGTAACATGATGTCAAACAAACAGTATGCATCGTTAACACTCAACAAAAAAATTAATGTAATCGAGGTGAGTGAGAAAGACAAACTCTCTGTGCGTGGAATTATGTTGTGTTTCAAATGCAGTGAAACACAACATTTATGAGACTTTAAGAAACAAGGATAAGATTCGGAACGAATATATGAAAGGAAACATGCAGATGAAACAAAGGGCTAGAAAGACCAAAAATGAAGAGATTAATGAAAAAGTGTGGGAATGGCTCATAAATGTGCAGGCAAAAAACTTACCTTTACATGGACCCGTGTTGCATAGTGAGGCTCTGAAAGTCGCTAAAGAGCTTGGAATTATGGAGTTTAAGAAATACACAGGATGGCTAGACAGTTTCAAAGCAAAGCACAACATCATGTGGAATTAAGTGTGTGGGTGGGAGCTAAGGATGTGCAGGAAAGTGTAGTAACATAATAGAGGACAATACTGTCCAACTTAATTGTGAACTATGACCTGCAAGAAATTGTGAATTATGACCTTTAAGACGTGTTCAATGCCAATGAAATGGGACTGATTTACTGCGCACTGCCTTCAGAATCGCTAAAAATTCAAGGTAAAAAGTGCACCAGCGGAAAAAATGTCCAAGGAAAGACTCACTGTACTGCTGTGTGGAAATATGTTAGGTGATACGGAGAAGCCACTGGTGATTGGAAAGGCAGCAAAACCACATTCTTTCAAAAACATACATGTCAGTATGCTTTTAGTCACATTGCGATGCAATAAAAAGGTGTGGATGACGAGTGGTCTTATGGAAGAATGGCTGAGCTCTTTGAATGCCACAATGAAAAAAGGAAATCAACAAGTTCTCCTTTTCCTAGACACTGAAACCTGCCACCCAAAAGTAATGTTATCAAATATGAAATTGGCTTAGTTCCCTCCAGGTTTAACCAGCCTCACACAACCCATAGACCAGGGGGTTATTTACACATTCAAGTGTCATTATAGGCGATTACTGATGCAGTCTCTTATTCTTAGTGGTGAAGAAGCCGAAAGTGTGTTTGCTCTTCACCGAAAGTGTGTTTGCTCTTGCACAGTCAGTTTCTGTCGTGGATGCAGTAAATTGAATCGGCTTGGCAGTAAAGGAAATAAAACCCGAAACTGTCACCAAGTGCTTCAACAAAGCTGGGTTTGGGTAACTCACTCTACTTTCATTTCAGCAATAGATTTAATAGAAATTCGCAACACAGAGGATGATGATGAAGAAACAAAGGAAGAAGACCAGGAGCAAAATGATGTCCCTAGAAAAATTAATACGCCTGAAGAAGCCATCCAGAAATACTGCTGGACTGTCATAAGGGATGTTCCCGAGTATGTGTATAAAAGTCAAGCCAAGCTAAAATGGTTATCATCTGAATTTATCTCTGAACGAAATATATAATTGTATATACTGTACATATGGACATTCAACATCTTTAATACTTTATATACATTTGTGACCAGTTAATTCATATATTTTCTTTTGTGCTTTACATAGTTCTGATACAAAGTAGACTTACAAAATATTTTCATTCATGTAATATTATCTTCATTTTTTCTTAATATTTTACTTTTGTACTTCCAGAATGGCACTGAAATTTACCAATGCATAGCACATAACATGATTCAGGTAATTATTCACTTAAAATTTGTTATGCTGAATCTGGGAACATGAATGTATATTTAGTTAGTGATATGATTATAATAGAGTGAAACATTCCACGTAGGAAAAATATATCTAAAAACAAAGATGATGTGACTTACCAAATGAAAGTGCTGGTAGGTCGACAGACACACAAACAAACACACAAAATTCAAGCTTTCGCAACAAACTGTTGCCTCATCAGGAAAGAGGCAACAGTTTGTTGCGAAAGCTTGAATTTTGTGTGTATGTTTGTGTTTGTTTGTGTGTCTGTCGACCTGCCAGCACTTTCATTTGGTAAGTCACATCATCTTTGTTTTTAGATATATTTAGTTAGTGAGTTATTTATACCAAAATTTACATTACTTTTTTTGAAAAGCTAGAGCTAAATACTTATGAAGATAATGATTTTGTACAATTTTATACTGAAATGAACATAACTAACTCAAAATCACGCAATTTACACTTTCGCTTCAAATTTGTTGTTCAATGTAATAAACGAATTTAAAGTTCGAGTAAAAATATATGCCATGTTATTTATCAATTAGATAAATTAGTGTAATAGTCCAGTGTTTTATTGTCCAGTATACAGTAAATGAACATTTACTGTGCTGGAGTGAAGGTACATAAATACAGTATATGCATGATTAAAAATTTTTACTGTACTTGTGTGCATGATACCTGACAAATTTTAAGTAGCCCAGTGAGTTTTGTGTAATCTGGAAACTTGTCCAATTTGGAAAATTATTTTAGTCCCGTGCGATTATATGTTGAGCAAGTTTTACTGTAGCCTGTGGCCCTAATGGTAATTCACACAGTGAGAAGACATTGCATAAACAAAAAAAAAAAATTTCCAACACTTTTACTTTCTGACCCAATATATTATTGACTATAGTCTTCTACAGAAAGTTTTACAAACAATAAATATTAGATCTATCTCAATGTGTCCATACTACCAGCAGTATTTATCTACCTTTTTTCCTTTTCTGTATAACTTCACATCGTCTTAATTTCACAATACATTTGACTGTTTGGAAATTCGATAGCCTAATTCTTGCGCGGTTTACTAATGTACAGAAACAATCAAATATGAAAGCAATCATATGGTTCATTATTTCTTATGATATAATAACTCTTAACTTTACATTGATTTTCACCCTTTGTAATCCTGTCATCAAATGCCATAAGAAACTGTATAGCTTTAGTACGAATTGTAGTTTTCTGAGAAGCAGCACTGCCTACTGTATCGTACAATATGTTACAATTTTTATATAAATATATAAAAATGAAACAGCTTATTTGAAAAAGATTTCTCTGATCTGTAAACGACTGCAAGAACAAAAATAAGAACATAGACAATTACCTCTAATCCTGCCTCACAAAATAAAAAGATATAAAAGAATGTAACAACATGTCTTGCATACCTAATATACTCTTGAGTATTTCCCCACATGTTGTCTGTGTACTGAAATAAAACAGCTGCTGCTGATGACCAACACCATATCGTGGGTGATATGGTGCACTAGTTGACAGACGCACACGCTGCACAGAGTAATCCGATTTGATAAATAAAAGTATCTTCTCATTCTCCAATAGCAACTGTAGGATTAAGCGGCGTGTGAAACCAGAGATGCCATGCAAGAATGATACATCTGTGAAAAAATTTTGTATCAACATAACGCAAAGTTTTTGAAGTGATTATGAAAAACAGTACATGGAATGGAAATTGTATTTTTAATTTTATTGCTGTAACTTCCCCTTCAGCACAAAGCATGATTTCTGTTCTGCACACGTTAGTAAGGTTACACATTAAAATAAGAATGATTTTTCACTAATTAGATATATTTAACAAAGTACAAACATTTTCGTGATGCCCTGCAACTCAAATTCACAACACAATCAACAGCCCTTTTGGCTGCAGAAACTTTACAGGAAATCACTTTATAATCCATTTTTCATAAAACACGATATCACAAATAGTATAGTTTTTGAGTCTCAAAAAATAAAAGTAATTATTTTTCAGACTAGCAAAGAAGTGTGCGAGTTGTGCTGGATTTGCAATACTGATGCCAATTCTTGTAGATTTACTTTCTCTCTGGTTTGAGATTATGAAAGTGGGTCATTCCATATCAAATCACCCAATAAAAAATAAATTTTACACCCACCTCCTTAGATTTTCATGAAATTCGGCTCAAATGGTTCTAATACCATCCTGACAACACCTGCATATTTTTTTTTTGCTGTATCTCTTAATAGTTTTTTTTAAATAAATTTTTAAAGTTTTTATATTTTGCGTTTTCCGAACCTTCGGAAATGGTAAATTTAATTTGTATTCAAAACTTTAAAATTGCTTATCTTAAAAACTCTTTTAGATAACATCATGAATTTTTGCAACAAGTTTATTTATTATACATATTTGAAGATAAAAATGATACTACTAAAATATATTAATATTTTCTATAAAAAAATATATATGTATATTTTCTTTTTTTTAACAGATGTTTTGTTTTATAAGAATTGCAATATCTAGAGTCTCAGACCTGATAGAATGCTCAAATTTGTTTTAATTTACTCTTAAACATATAGGCTACTTGATAAAACAAAAATAATGATGGCTTTTTAACATGTTTATTAATTATAGTAGATTACATTAGAATTATGTACAAAGATAGTGTACTTACGACACTTATGTATAACCCAACTGATTGCTTGAAACATTGAATTTTTTGAGTAATTTTGTCTTTTTAATAAACATTAATGCTGATTCAAACTGTTTTTCCACTTCATCCAAGAGCTTTCAGTTCTTCTGATACAGTCTTTTTTGAAGTAATACATTCTTCCAGTGTCGCTTGATTGAGGTGCGTCTACTACACAGACTGTGCACCAAAGGCACTATGCAAGAATCTTCTCTTTCAGGCCAATAAAATGATGCAGCTGGTCCTGAAGGATG